>NC_140595.1:266929772-267529772 GCF_964204655.1 Triturus cristatus | reverse complement strand
TGATGGGACGTATCCTTCTGGATAGACTTTCTAAGTGGGCTGATGCTAATAATGCCTTGTCTGAAGTGCAGTATGGCTTTTGTCCTGGGAGGTAACCGTGGACCAATGCCTGAATTTGCATTTGGTTTTAAGAAAATATACTGTTGCGTGCCCCAGCTCCATTAACTTGGAATTTATGGATTTATCAACTGCGTTCGATCGAGTAAACAGAACCACACTTTGGCAGATTATGTTGTCTATGGGGGTAAAATAGGAAATTGTCCTATTTTTGAGGGACCTCCATAGGGACACTGTGGCCACGGTACTCTATTCAAAAGATTTAAAGGTCACCCGCCATTTTCAAATTCAAAGAGGGGCAGGGCTGTATCCTGGCCCCATTTCTTTTGAACTTAAATGTCAATAACCTGGGGCAGGTTTTATCTGTAGATTGCCCACAGGTGGGGCAGCTGTGTCTGCCGGTTTGTTTCTAAGCAGACGATGTGGTCCTCATGCCCAGGACCGCTACGGGGCTGCAGTCTAGGTTGCATTCCTTCGTCCATTTTATGGAAAAGTTGGATTTATCAGTGAATGAAAAGACTTTTTTGATGGTTGTAGTCCCCAAATCCAGTAAAATCGATTACTTTTTAAAGTTCAGTCTTCCTCTGTGCCACAGACCAGTGCTTTATCTTATCTGGGCGTACTGTACGGCACTGCTTTGAGTTGACCCCCCCCCCCGGTTAGCAGGAAAAAATAGAATTTTGTTGGGGCGAATGCTGCTATATTCAACTTTGCCACACGGTTGGGTAGTAGACTCACTGGGGCTCTTTTACAGATTTACAGGGCCGAGTGCATTTCCAAAGTAGTTTATGGGAGCAAGATAGGGGGATATACGACCCAGGACTGTTTGCAAATCATTGAAAATGCCATTTTGAGACGTTTTCCGTGCGTTCCGCAAAGTGCCCATACATATTCGGTGCACCAAGAAATGGGAGTGGCTTATTTAACCGATTTTACAGCCTTTCGCCCTTTCTCCCTTTGGCTGAATATTTGGACAAGGCCCAGGATCCAACTGAGTAAAGAGACCATAATTGTTTTATTTGTGGCATGGAGCACTTTACCGCTAAAGAAGCTGGGGACTGCATATCCCGGCAGGCTGCAGGCACCCAGAAGGCGCTGTACATGTGCCAGGAGGCATACTTGAAGGGCCTTGTCCTCCCGCAGCGCGGGACACTCTCGGGTGTGCCAGGGCAACGCCCGGGCCAAGGGCGGGCCCGTCTGTGCCTGTCAGAGACTGGAGGAGGATGGGCTGGGCCTATCCTCTTGGTTCTCTCTTTCCAATCACCAGGACCTCCTTATAGCAAGCTTGGCCATTTCTTCAGCTCCAGTGGCAGAGGAGCAGGTAGGGAGGCAGCCCCCCCCCCCCCCTTCACGTTATTATTATTAGCACCTGTAATATTTCTATTTGAAGCCAGTTATAGGGTTACAGTGCCCAGGTAATTAATGGACATTGTGTTTTGAGCTCCAAGGTTTGTGTGGTCAACTTCCTGTGTATGCGCAAGTAGTCCCCGAGTGTTCTTTCATTTGAGTTTACGACTGAAGCGCGATAAAAGCATAATGATCGGGATGTACCATGTGGGAACGCAAGGTGACTACGGATCCTGGGAGGGCCACGTCAGGCCCAGCAGTGACTATGGACTCTTTCCTACAGCGGGCCGCAGGCAGGGGCGTAACACAGGCCCCCGCAGTGTGGGCGGCCCCCGAGCTGCAGGGGGCCCCGTCAGCACAGTGCTCAGGCCCAATATCTCCGGATTAAATTCGGAACAGGGGTCCCTCCATATGGGTGGCAGAGGGCCCCCTCAACTTTCGTTACGCCACTGGCCGCAGGAGTGCTTGACAAGGAGATAGAGCTGGTGATCCGACGTCTCTCCCAGTCCCCTGGCAATGGTCCTCCCCATGTCAGCAAGTGCCCTTGTGATCACAGACAGTTCTGATTGATTATTAAACAACTACAGGGTGCAAGAACCAGGTGGCCTGGACAGTTGTACAACGGGTCTGTATTTACCCCTTACACCCACCATTGTGATCAATAATCCCGGGGGGATGATGTACCTCCAATCCAGAGGCGTGTGGTGCGCACCCCTATTAAGCAACCGATAACTGCTGGATTTACCACACAAAGAAGACCAGGAGGAGTAGAGCTGGTTAGCCAAGGATCAGGCACGAACAGAAAGGGCCAAATGCCTGGGGGAAAGGCCAAAAGACCTAGAGCCGAGTTGAAAACCCAGAAGTCTCCAACTGACCAAGTAATCACAAAGGCAGATATGACGTGTATACTAGAATCCTTCCAGGACTCTTTGAAGGTGATGCTGGACTCCAAACTGGTTTCATTATTTCAACATCTGTCCTTAATCGAAAAGGAACTTCTTGATCTTAAATGTTGTATGCCCGTGAGGGGGGAGGCCGTTAACTTGGAACCAACGCCCCTAATGAGTCCCCTGGCAATGGAAGGACCCATTTTGGCAGTCTCACATGTAAACACCAGGGAGTATCCACCTTCCCCTTCAAAGCGATTAAGGGGCTTTGCACAGATTCAACGGTTTTCGTCCTCTTCATTGAATCACACAGTTTTAAATCCTGGTTCAAACATGGGCCCACGGAAAGGTCATCCATATGGGATCAATCCATCCCTGAGAGTAACTAAGCTCGAGAGGGAGGAGGGGGTGTGCTTCATGCGGAACCAGCCTGTTATACATTTCCCATCGGAATCAACGCCGTATGTTGTGATCCTGGGGAATGTGTCAACTCTCTCTCAGGGTGTCAAGGAGGATTACTCTCAATTGAAGAACAAAGTCTTACCTTGGTTATCTTGTAACACTGCTTTAAGCACAAGGGTAGAGAAAAACATTAGGATGGTGCGAAGGGTTAATTGGATAGGTAGCTCTTACAAGTTATGCAAGGGTGACTGTGTTATTATCAATTTTAACAGACCTCATATCGCAGAAACGATTCTGGCTACAGCTTTAATTAACGTCCCTCTTGGCCCCCAGTCGTTCATTATAGCTCTACCTGTTGGATTTTTCTACAAACCTGAGTCATTTGGGCGGAATAACATGCCTAACATCATCAAGGCCCCGTTTAACAGTCAGACGCCATCCTACCCACCCCCCAGTCACACAAATTTAAATCTAAATTCGAAATTATATGCATTGGCCATTACAGCCGACAGCAGTCAGTTTTACTGCTTATGGTGTTATCAAATCGTTTTGCACCTTTGGGCACCCTGGACACTTGAGATCGACGTAGTGGGTCTGTTCCCGTGGACCCGGTGACACCAATTACTCTGCAGGAAATACCACGGCAAAGCAATGGGACCTTGGGTGAAATTGATCGCAACTCTATATCATGGAATATAGCCAGCTTAGCTAATAAGTTTCTTGCCCCCTTATGCATTTCATTTATAAAGCAGCTCAGTGTGATTTGCCTGCAGGAAACATGGCTGTCCGAGAGCAGTTTACCATTGGAGGGCTACAAGTCCTCCTTTGTTATGGCTACCCCCTCACCTGCAGGAAGATCAAGAGGTGGTCTTGTAATCTATACTTCTTTGGCAGCAGAATGTAAGAGATCGGTATTGCCGATGGAGAGTCCGTGTATACAGTCCTTGCTATTGTGTAAGGGGTCCTGCAAATTGGGTCTTATTAACTTTTACAATTCAACGTCCTGTGCTAAAGCCACGTGCAATATTTTTATGTTGGGCTCCTTTCTAAGGAAACATCTCATTGTTGCTTTTAAAAAAATTGTGATTGCTGGGGATTTTAATATTTACCCATGTGGTGACCCCAGGATCTCTAGTCTGACTGATTTGAGTTACCCACGTGTGAGGGGAATTAATTTTTAACACACTCCACAAGGTGATACACTGAATGGCCTTTTACATGAATTTTATTTATCGACCCTCATGTGTTCAATAGACCTCCGTAGTAAGGCCCTTATTCCATGCTTTGATGGGCAGGGAGGTGGTTCATTTATTGTTTTCATACTGGTATCAACGCCTCTACTCTATTCGAATTATTCCCGGGATTCATTATTCAGGCCAGTGTACATAGTGACAATAACTCTTTGTGTGTTTATTTTAGGGGGCCCCTACTGACACAAAGAGGGGGGCCAGTGTGGGGTGTTGAGACCAAAAGATGGTGGAAGACGGTTAAAATGGGCCCAGATATCCCCAGATGTATTTTACAAATCAATAACCATCACGTGAGCTAACGAGGTAGCACTGTGCACTACCCCATTAATGGCCCCGGGAGAGGTCATTAGTGCTTTTCAAACTATCTCCGCTAAAATAAGTGACTTTTTAAGTGCCCCCGCTCGGCAACCCATCACTCAGGTCCCTAGATGGTTTGATTCTCATTGCCAGGAAGCTGAGGGAAGCTTTAAATAAGAGCCCATGAGATCCCACATTCGTCAGAATATACCGAAGGGAGTATAAGACAGAACTGGCAAGACGTAAATCAATGTTAAAGGAGGAAGTTTGGAGGGAGTAAATTGAGGCTAGTGCGCTGAGAGACAGTTCCAGGTTTTGGAGCATAATAAATAGCCCCTTCTTGAATCATGAGGAAGGAAGCGCGTGGGTGCCCATATTATCGAAGAGGAGAGGGCGATTCACTTTGAAGCTATGTTTCAGTGTCCCCCTGACCTAAACAGCCCCAATGGTCACAAGGCAGGTACCTCAGGTCTGGTTTTTAATATAGAAGAGGGTAAGGATGGCATCGCCAGGTTGTCAAGCAATAAAGTCCAGGCCACAGATGGCATTCCGCTGGATCTTGATGAATCAGACCCAACATTTTGGGCACCCGTCCTTACAGCAGTTATGAATGCGTCGGCAAAAAACGGTTGTCCTGAGTCATGGGCTACTTCTACTATAGTGCCTGTTTTTAACAAGCATTTGCAATGCAATAGGTCTCGCATTTACGCGAGTTTGAGCTATTGGCATTGTAAATGTCAATGTCTTTTATTTATGGTTTACTTTTTAAAACATAAATAAAAGGCATTGACATTTACAATGCCAATATTTTAAACTAGCGTAAATGCGAGACCTATTGCATTGCAAATGCTTGTAATACGTGGTAGAAAAGCCTAGCATAATACTTCCCCAGCCCCAAAAGAAGTGCAGCTGTGCCTTATTTTGGAAACACAGTGTTTCTTCATTTGCTATCACCAACTTCAATTTGTGTTTAATGTTGTCAGTGGTAATGGGAGTAGCCTAAATATTGCACACCCCTCACTACAATCCTACATTTCCCAATACTCACTTTATCATCCTCGTCGCCACTGATAAATCCACCAGAGAACAGTACTTTAAGCACAGCCTTATGACAAACAGGCCAGCAGCTCCCTCATTCAGACAGCAGCTGCTGGTGCTAGAGTGCAGTGTGTCCTTCAAAGACCACATTCCACATTCTAACTTAGTTAGGATGCAAACCATAAATACATCATTCTTCAATACAGAGGCTGCAACCAAATGACAACGAAACTACCAGACGTCAGCAATAGCTAGTCCCAAGACAACGCAGCAGGCATTAAAACCACATGCCAAATAGAGGTAGTTGAACAGAAAAAAAGTCCCTAAGTGGAAGCAGACAAGTCCTAGGGTTGATCTCCAGAGCCCACATACATATATTAGTATATACTAAAGTATATACAAGAGGTCTCGAATGCTCGACCTAAAAAGCAGCAATTTGTCATAAGACAGTCTGATAGTTACCTGTGTCTCTGAAGCTCAGCAAGCGTGAAAAGTTAATTACAGAATTCAAAAGCAATCTTTATTTATTGCTTGGATTTTTGGAGCCATCAAAAATTGGCACACGCCCCACAGTTGGGAAATACTGATCAAATCACCTCCCTCCCCCAGAAAGATTATACCAGATGGGGGAAAGTCTTCTAGTGCCACTTTTAGTAAACGTCAAAGATTGATGGGAAAATTTCTGGATATGATCTGGGATGGTCCTAAAATACAAACGTGATGGTCACAGGTCTATGCTGCACTGGAGGACGCGATCGACTTCCCGATAACACAGGACCTCAATTGTTATCCTGGATATAACAAATGATTAGGATGGGTCAAATGGAAATACACTGTTGCTGCATACTGGATACCTTGTGGCCAAAACCGGTGTTGCCATGTGCTGGTGGGCAAACATTAGCCCCCGAGGTGTCGGTGGCTTCGGGGCACGGACTATTGTGCTCCAGGTAAAAGTCCATATTATTTTCATGGGAAACCCTGGCTCCTATATAAGCATTGAGGTAAGAGGTTAGACCGCTTCCAAAACTCCATGCCCACAGAAAGTGCGCTGTGGATTGCTGTGTGGTTAACGTATGCTAAGAAATAGTTCCTATGATGTAGTCTCTAACATTGCAGATTACCCACGTGACAACGACTTCTGTCGATTATTTTGTTCACTGCCTGTTTTATGTCAGGAAACAATACCAAGTATACAAAAAAAAAAGCTCATGCTTTCGGTAGAGCACCACTTGCTACAAGAGCACACTACAGCCTTCCCAACTGTAAAATTCTCAATAGGTTTAAAGAAAGAAATTATAAATACTGCACCAAGACACTCAAAAGTATACAACCATTACATAGCAATAAAACGTAAAGTATAGGTTCGCGTCATGACATCTGGTAGGTCGAGTGCTGCACACCTGCTTACGGCCGCAGGCCACTCCCCAAATGCGGCAGGTCGAGGGCACGGGCCGCACTCTAACTTGCAATGCCCATGTACTTATTCCGCCGACCATCTGCAAACCCCCAACCACAGATGCACCCCCAAATGGGAACGCATACCGGGCTGTGGAGTAGAGGCGGCAGATGGCAACCTACGATTCTTCTGAGTCTCCTTTTTGGGCTGCGGGGGCTGCTGAGGTTGCCGGGCTCCGGTGAGCCCAGTCTTCTTCTTCTCCTCCTTACGCTTCCGACTGGTGCATTCTTCCTCGGCTTGTCGCAGGATGTCCAGCGGGTCCGACTCATCGTCTAGCAGCTGCTGGAAGCGATTGGCGGCGGTGCACCTGAAGCACTCCTGCAGGGCAGCGGAGACGGGGCTGCTCAGCGCACCCTTCATGGCAGCGGAGACGGGGTGAGGGGCGCGTAAGACACGAGTACCAAGCGAACCGAACTGCACGGCTCGCGCTGTTCCAGCGGCCGTTGCTGATTGGTGCGTGTTGCAAGCGTCTCGAGCAAGGGAGTAAAGGAACTCAGCTCCATGAGAGATGGGAAGGAACTTACAAAAAACAGACAACCGTGTGTTTATGGTTGTGTGTTGCTCTTCAACAAATTAGGCTGGATCGAATATTTATTTTTATAAATATAACGCTTCATTAAGTAACAAGAAACATGCTGCACAGGCGGCCACACGCACGGCCCGTGTCCCCCGGGAGTCTCACTCGCATGACACTGCCTCACTGCTGCTGCAGCGGGGAGGAGGGACAGTGACGTCCGCATGAAGGCAGCGTTATCCCTAATCGATGCCCAATCAAAGAGCCCTTGGGACAGCAAGTCTACAGCTTGTCTTGCTCACGCTGCCTGCACGCACCAGTAGGCTCTCTGATTGGTTGACAAGGTCCACCAAACACAATGCTGATTTGCTAGCCGCCAGCCAATCAGAGAGCCGTCTGGCGCATGCAGGCAGCGTGAGCAAGACATGCCGTAGACTCGCTGTCCCAAGGGAGTGTCGAAAAAAGCCACAGTGCGGTAACAAAAACCACTGCACACAAATGACAAGGCAGAGTTTTTGACGCTGCCCAATAGAAAGCATGGGCGGGAGCAAAAGTCCTTTTCCTAAAATCCCTCTACCCCAATAAATCTCTCGCTGCACGCTGCAACGCTAGACCTAAAAAGGGCAACCAACCGAGATAGCACCCATTGCTATAGACCGATATCACTGCTGGACTCAGTGGTTAAGGTGGTGGGTCAAGTCCTTCTAGACAGGTTGACTAGCTGAGCAGAGGAACACGCTATGCTATCGGACGCCCAGTACGGGTTTCGTCCTGGGCGGTCCACCGTGGCCCAGTGCTTTAATCTATTTATGATTCCTAATAAATATACAGTTGCCCGCCCTGGTACTATTTATCTGGCCTTCATGGATCTGTCATCCGCGTTTGACCGCGTGAATAGAGCTAAACTTTGGCAAACCATATTGGCTATCGAGGTAGATGGCAATATCGTTCATTTTCTGGAAGACCTCCACCATGCGACAAAGGCTCAGGTCAGATTTTCTCAAGATCTAAGGGTTTCCTGCCATTTTGCAACAAAAAGAGAAGTATGCCAAGAGTGTACTTTAGCTCCCTTCCTGTTTAATCTATATATTAATAATTTGGATAAAGTTTTAACAAAGACAATGGTAGATTACCCGCAGGTAGGCAGACATGGTCTGCCTGTTTTATTATACGTGGATGACACGGTCCATATATCTAGGACCGCTAGGGGGTTACAAACTTTGCTTAATTGCTTCTCCTCCTTTATGGTGGATTTGTACTGGTCAATAAATGATTCCAAATCCTATGTGATGCAGGTGGGACTTCGTCTGAAAAAGCACTTTCAATTTATGGTTGGATCCGCTCCGGTTCCAACTGGATCCCAGTACTGATGCCTTCTCGTACTTGGGGGTCCTAATGGATGAGAAAATGAAATGGGGTCCACTAAAACAGAGAAAGAGGGGAGACTTAGTGCGTGCAAACACGGTTTAAATTTTGCCTCCAAATTGGGTAGGAGACTGATTGCAGCACTTTTAAAGATATATCAGGCTAAGTGTTTTGTTAAAGCCTCCGATGGTGGCGAAATAAGGAGTCATGTCACTATGGACGAGCTACAAGTGGCTGAGAATACATTCCTAAAACGTTTGTTAGGTGTGCCCCGGGGAATGTCTAACATGGTGGTACACAAAGAACTTGGGGTGCCCTATCCCTCTAACTTATTGGCTCTTTGCCCCCTAACATTTCGGCTGAAAATCTGTCTGATTGAAAGATCGTCCTTAAGTTGATTGATCCTGAAGGAGTGTATGGCTCTTGATTATGCCCATTAGATTCCCTGGCTTAGATACATAAAGAGCAGCTTTGAAATATTGGGAAGAGTTGAATTATTCACAAACCCAGAATCAGTTACTAAGAAGGATCAGGGTTTGGCCAGGGAGTCCTTATGCAGTTTAAGGAAATTAGAGAGGGAAGAGCTGGAATTAAGGAAACCTAGCGTTCGTAAATTTAAAATTTTGAAAACAACACAATCGATTAAATTATATCTCCTGGGGACTTTCAGAACCTATGAACGCTTTTTACTGACTAGGTTCCGTTTAGATCTTTCTCACCTCCTGTTGGCCGGGAGAGTAGTAGAGGCCAGATTTTAGAATCCTGTGGATGCGACGGTGAGTCTCCACAGGACATGCTTAATTTTTTAATATTTTGTAAACATTATGTGACCCCCCCCCCCCCAGAAAGCTTTTATTATCCCTATTTTAAGGAGGTAGGAATTTAAGCAGGTGCGTCCAGCCCTTATTTATTTTTAACTGTTGCATGGAGATTCTATTTTATTTTTTCTTAGTTTCCTAAGATCTGCAGTGAAGCTTAGAGCTTGCCTTGATGAAATGAAAGTGGCTTTAAGGGCATGCTTCCACTTTAGTTACCTTGATGACACATGTCCAGGGACTCATCCTTCCAACATCTTTTTTTATCTCTAATGATTTATGGTACATGCATTTTATATCACACTTTAAGCATTGTGTGAGATTTTTAGGGAAGACTGTCTTTCTTGTGAAGTCTGTATAAACACCTTGTACCAGATCTTTTTATACCATGTATGTTTTTTTAGAACACTTTTATGGTTTTATATGTGAAAACCGAATAAAGTATGTTTGATTGATTGATTTATTGATTAAATAGATCATAAAGGATTGGTTGGCCCTGGATTACACCCACCACATCCCCTGGTTTAAATATATCAGTGATTGTTTCCTGAATTTATGTAGGGAAGATTTTACAATGTTTTGAAGTTTGTACGAGCGTCTAGGAAGCTATACATCCTCCCCATACTGAAAAGTGTTCATTTTATTTAGGCTTGACCTGCCCGTATATATCTGCATAATGCTTTCGGTAGACATCATTCTTAATGTTCTTAGCTTTTTAAAAGTTACTGTCAGGTTAAGAAACAGTTGTGAATAATTTCCTTGGCGCATAGGACAAGTGTCATCCTTTTAAGATTTTTTTTTACAGGAATTTCTAATTGTATATTTATGTGATTTGAGGCTCTTTTAATGTATTTATAAACACTGTTATTTTTAAAAAAATTCTTACATTGATAATTCTGTTGAATTCTTTTTAACTGACAGGTTGTTAACGGTTTATTCTACTTTTCCAAATAAAGTTTTCATTGATTGATTGACTTAACAGATTACCTTCTGATCTAGAGTGACCCATCACTGGGGGCGTGGCCAAGATGGTGACCGCATTGGACTCTCTGTAAAAGAGCTCCACATCAAGCCTGACATTTCTCATGAATCCCAGTGTCTCCTACCCTCAAAGTGAAGTGGGGGCATCCGGAAACCAGACAGAACCATCTGGCCCAAAATTCAAGCTGGTACGGCCAAACTACCTCAGGACAGGCACCGAACGGCATCGGAGCTGACCATCACCGCCGGGAGCTCGGAGGCCCACCGCGAAGGTTGGAGAGGCCGAAGAAACAGCCTAATGAGGGAATTCGGCTCCCAGAGGCCTCGCCGGCACTCCTAGAGAGAGAATGTGATAGCGGAGTGAGGAACCCTCCCCCACGGAAGCCCAGAGACGTATGGAGCTGAGACTGGGGCCGACCGCCAAGCCTCCACACCCAAGCTACAAGAGAGGCACGGCCTACAAGTACACGCAGCATGAGAAGACGCCACACAGAATGGGACTTGGCCGGCATGCAACATACTAGGAGAATCCCTTCACTGAAGACGTCGTCGACCGGAGCTCCTTTATGGGCAAGTGAGGCTGCTGCGGGTGAAGGGACCCACGTGCTGGAGCTTGACGGAGAGTGGAGTTGGGACTGACACAGGCTGCTGGAGCTCGGCTGCCACACCTGAGCTACGCCGAGAGGCCTACCTGGAACACAGTGATGCAGCTGTTGTGAGACAGCCATTGCCCAATCATCCATGAAGTGGCAGAGGTAAGGAGAGGAGTGGGTGCAATGGGCGGTCGAAACATGAGGTCCAACACTACCAGAAACTAGATCCCCCTCCAAAAAAAAACAGAGCCCAGGGGACCATAAGCAATAATAGGGGGTCACACACAGGACTACCCTTCCCACTAGCAGATCTGCGCACGAGGGCGGCTTGGATCGCAGCCAAGAGAACTGTGAACAGAGAGTCCTGGCTTCCCTTAAGCAGGCACTCGGGCACACCATTGGTGGTACAGATGGGCGGATCACCGCGGGACACTTACCTCCCTAAGAACCAGGCAGAAGCGCAAGGCACACGATTGTAGTAAACAAGCACAGGAGAGCAGGGAAGGCCCTCACATCTAATTGCCCAGTGACAACGCCTCCGTGCCCATAATACGCCCTGAGGGGTCGCCACATGAAACTTGCAGATCAGGTCTGTATTCACTTTACGTATCTCAGAGTTAAGGGAAAAACAAACTGCCGGTCACATCCCTTGGACGTCAAGCAAGGAGGTAAAAACTAAAAACAATATATGTGAGTCTCCCTCCCCGAGATACGTACTCACTCTTAAACCTACTGTGCCAACATTCTGAATGTGACGCCCCTGCAGATGCTGGCATCACAAGGAAAAGTTTAGTTAGACTGATTTTATAGAGCACCCTGGGCATTATCCACGTGGAGCGATTGTTGGTTACCTGGTGACAACCATAATGGGAAAGCCCATAACCAAAACTGGGGAAGCCCCACATGAGCCACAAGAACAGGTTCAAGTTGCGAATGCGGACTCGGAACAAAACGTCTCCCCTTGAAGACCCTATAAGAATGAAACTAGAGAAGATATTGGAGGCAATAACGGACACTAGGAATGCACTACAGCAAGATATAGGTGCGGTGTCTGTGGGTCTACTGAGAGCAGAACACCACAAACTAGCAGACTGCATCAAGGGACTTGAAAACAAGATTGAGGAAATACAACCGGACTGCATAAAGCTCTTCACGCAAATGGCAGAATTGAGAAACAGGGTACACTTATTGGAAAAGCGTGCTGAAGATGCAGAAGGCCGCAGCAGGCGTGACAACATTAGGGTGTTAGGTCTCCCGGAAGGAACTGAAGCAGGAAACATGGTAGACTACCTTGAGAACTAGTTGAAGACTGAAGTGGCCATATGGTCACTAACCCCCTTCTTTGCGCTAGAAAGAGCCCATCGAGTACCGTCACGACCGCTGGCTCCAGGCAGACCACACAGACCAGTGGTGGCCAGGCTCCTACATTACAGGGACCGCAACACCATTTTGCAGAAGGCCTGCACAGATGGCTGTTTGCTGTGGCCAATGAAAAAAACTCTATATATCCTGATTATACAGCTACAATACAAGTCAGGAGAGTTTCTTACTCGGAGGTCAAGAGAGGACTTAGAGACCAAGGAATACAATACTCCCTAATGTTCCCCATAAAACTCAGAGTTATAGTAGACCGCACCACCCATTTTTGTGACACTCCGGATTCAGCGTGGTCGTGGCTGGAAGACTTTAAAGCAGGTAACACACACAAAAGCGCTACCCCAGAGAAGAAGGAAGAGAGGTCGCTTTCGCAGTAAACCATGGAACAACAGCACAAGTGGCCCTTCACCGTCACAGACAAAACTGGAACGTGCAGCGGTGCTGCAGGCGGTACCTGAGATAGGATCGACGCAGCAGACCTCCAAGGACCGGGACTCCTCATCCGAATGGAAATCTGTAAGATCAGATTCGATCTCCTCTGAGGGAGAAGAAAACAGACTCCCAATAGTGACACAGCAGAGTGCAGACAATATAATATGATATCATTTTTCTGTTGTCTCTTTAATGTAACTTATAAAAGTATCTAGGGTGGCATTAGAATGTGGTGGGGAAGGCCCGCGAGAACCTAGGTTGCCTTAGCTATTTTGGAGATGAAAACAACTTGGGCTGATAAAGAGATCCGGTTTGCTCCCTTCACTAAGTGAAACGATTCGTAAGCCGGGATGGGCAAAATTTATTCACTACATGCTGGGCTAGTACGGAGAACTGGAAATGTTGGGGCACGCATTTTGGCACACCCCTTCTGGTAAAGCCTCTAAATGCTGATCAGAGGAGATGTTCTCAAGTTTTATGGATGTATTGCATTGTTTGGAGGGTAGGCCGTTGCTGTACTGCCCTGGGTCTCTGGAGTTGTTGTTGGGGGTTAGATATTACTTCCCTTCTTTTTCTTTTCTTGTTCTCTACCCTTACACCTTAATCCACATGAGGAGCAGGAGCCTAGTTCAGGGGGTGGGGAGGGGAGGTGGGGGAGGTTGGGGTGTGAAAGAGGCGGAGGGACACGAGAATGGCGGGCACACCTAACTCGATATTGGGGGTGACCCTTATGTCTTGGAATGTCAAGGGAATGGGATCCCACTCAAAAAGACATAATGTCCGCAGATACATAAAGGGCAGAGGGATCCAGATTGCTATGCTCCAGGAAACAAACTTGGCGGGGCCTGAAATAGACAGACTGAGACGGAGGTGGCGAGACCAGCTCTAAGCCGCAGCCTACTCGGCATATGCCAGGGGAACCCTAATCTGGATAAAAGCTGGGACTCCATTTGAACTAATTCACTCTGAAATTGATAAAGATGTCAGATATGTACAAGTAGGAGGCAGATTGCATGGCAAAGAAATTAGCCTAGGGAGTATTTACATACCCAATCAGCACCAGTTACGCTTCTTCTAGACCCTATCCACACAGATGGCAAGTGCACACCCTGATACATACCTACTGGGTGGTGACTTCGATTGCCTCCTGGACATACAGTTGAATAGGCCCTTACCCCTACTAAAAGGGACTGTGGCGAGGGAGCTGGCTAGGGATTAAGAGAGTGGCTTGGGCATTGGGGGCTGGTAGACGTTTGGAGGATTCAATATGACGCAGACCACACCTTCTCCTACTATTCCCAGGTACATAAACTACACACCAGAATAGATCATTTTGTGTAGTCTCAGAAACTGACCTAGTGTATAACACACTCTGAATATCTGGGGAGAACCATTTCGGACCATAGCCCGGTACTTCTGTGACTCACTCCATAGGAGTGAGACCGCCAACTCCAACATGGCGACTTAACCCAGCTGCACTAGAAGACTCATGCTATTGTAATTCAATAGCGGAGGCAGTCTCTAACTACTTCCTTTACAATCAGGGAACCGCATCCATAAAACTGGTTGAATGGGAAGCCTTTAAAGTGTTGGTGACAGGACATTGTATTAGCCAAACAGTGTGAGCCCAAGCAGAACTGTGCAAAGAAATGCAGGCTCTAGAACAAATAGATAGCAGGAGTCCCTAGCAGAAGCGCAGGTCACGAGAAAGCAATATGATGACACTGTAGAGAAGTTGCGGGCACATGATCACAAACAATACATAACAAAAATGCATGAGGAAGAAGGTAAAGCAGGATGATTGTTGGCGTGGCTTATTAAACCTGAGTCCAGAGGTGCGCCCATTACTAGGATGCAGGCCCACAATGGCCAACCCAAACACTCCCCTACCCTGATCAACCAGGAGTTTTGCTACTACTACACAAACTTGTACGTTGTACTCTTACGTTGAAGAGGAGGCACTGGATACATACCTGATGCAACTACCTCTAAAACAATTGACTGGAGAGCACCACGAGGCATTAGAGGCCCCTGTCAGCACCCAATAAATCCGTGCAGTGATTAAGGAGATAGAAGCGATACCAAAGGAGATGATGGACGGAGCGTTTGAGCAAATCAAACACTCACCCCCAGTCAAATGATCTGGGTTTAATCCATCATCATTCTTTAGCTCACTCCACCACCCCAGTTCAGACATGGCCATATGCAAATCAGTCTGACCCTGTGACTCATGGGAACAGTCCAGCCCAAACTGCCAAACCATGTCTTCCCTGGACCAGAAACAAGCTTCCTAGGACCGGTTTCTGGCATTTCAGCCGTCTGCCACTGGATTCAAGCAAGCCTGGCTGAAAAGTGAGCAAGGGACTCACGTCTGAGCATACCCTGCCAACTTATGGCGAACAAAGCAAAAACCAAAGGAAATGATGGACGGAGTGTCGAACATTGCAAGCACTCACCCGATGCTGATGTTGGCGGACCTGGAGAAAGCCTTTGACACGGTCTGATGGGATTTCCTATTTGCAGTAATGCAACGGATGGGCTTGAGAGAGGGCTGGATCAAATGGGTCAGGTTACTATACATGACCCCAACAGCGAAAGTAAGAACAGGCACTACACTTTCACCACAATACAAGATCCATTGAGGCACCAGGCAGGGTGTCCCCTTTCTCCGCTCCTGTTGTAGTGTAGTTCCTATTTCCCTTATAGGCTCTGCACATTGGAATAATATTGTAACGCCCTGAACGTCTCAGGATCGTTTAACAGACACGATAATGAGAACGCAACCACTTGTGAAGGTTTAGTTATTTTAATGAAGGCAAAAATAATACAAGGAATAAACAAAGGTTATAGTCACTGGAATCCTCCAGGCTAAGTACGTTACCAGCCCACAGCACGGATGGTCCTAACCGTCCTCTGCATATACGCCGATCCCGGCGTATGCCAACAGAGGGCAGAAATGAAATGGCCGACAATGCCAATCGGTAGGCTGTGAGGGGCACGAAGCGTGTTGGGGAGAATCGAGGAGTCAGGGAAACACCCAGCCGGGGTCTCTACCTGAAGGGAGCAGCCGCTCAACCTCTTCCTCAGACTGCACCGGGACGCGGAGTCACCTCCTGGTGATGCGTCACCGATACCCCAATCACAAGCAAAGAAGACTGAACCGAGAGCAGCCGCTCGATCGATCTCGTGGACTTCTGAGTCTGTAACGCGGCAAACACCTCCTGGTGTGCGTTACAGCTGGCAGTCCCTGTATCTCTGGTCGGGCTGGGAGTTACGACTCCAACCAGCAAAAGCGCCACTGCGCTTTGACTCAGCCGAGTCAAAAAGCGAAGCTCAATGGTTATCCGGTAGAGCTTCCGGGTCCTTCACAGGTGACGATGGGGCAAGACACGGCCCAGGGAGTAACGACTCGACCTACCTCCGTTCTTGCCTTACTGGAGCACCACTCCGGAACACTGCTCTTCACTAAGCAGGTACGTCGGTGTAAACACAATATCCGACAGCGTTGTACCTCCCGGTTCCTCCCTTTATAGGGCGTGTTTTCCTTGAGTTATGTAACAGCTCTCCTGTTTACATAAGGGTGTGTTTTCCTTGAGTTATGTAACAGCTCTCCTGTTTACATAAGGGCGTGTTTTCCTTGAGTTATGTAACAGCTCTCCTGTTTACATAACCTCTCAACCGCTAAGCATCCTGGGAGATGTAGTCCGTTTTCGCTGGTTACCGTTTTCCTCCTCTCGCATGACAGGAATTCTTGACAGTACATCCTCCCTCTCAGCGGCTCCCCACGGGTCCAGCGCTGGCAGGAAAACGCCGATGGAACAAGGAGACCAAGCGCGGAGCATGAACCCCTTCAGCCGGTTCCCATGACTGCTCCTCCGGGCCATAGCCTTTCCACACAACCAGGTACCACAGCTTCCCCCTGCGCCATTTGGACGCCCGTATGCCCGACACTTCATACTCCACCTCCGACTCCACGCATACCGGCCTAGGTGTCCCAGACGGCTTGGAGGGTGCTGGTTTGAGCAATGATACATGAAAGACAGGGTGTATCCGCAATGACTGGGGCAAGCACACCTTCACGTTCACGGGACCCATACACTTGGTAATTCGATAGGGGCCCATGTACTTGGGATGGAACACACTGTTCTTTCGAAACCTCATGTTTCTTGTGGATATCCAGACGTAGTCTCCAGTGCGGTACAGTGGCCCGGGCCTTCTCTTCCTGTCTGCCGCAGCCTTGTATCTTCTCTTGGCCTCTATTAGGACAGCCCTTGAGCGCATCAACGTGTCTTTTATGTGTGCCACCCTGTCCGCTGTGGCGGGAATCCTGTCCTCTCTGAACGGATGTAGAAATGGCAAGAACCTGGGATGTTGGCCATAGTTGCTATAGAACGGAGATGACTGTGTGGAGCTGTGAGTGGCGTTGTTATAGGCTATCTCTGCAACCCATAGCAAGTCGACCCATTCTTCCCTGCCCTGGTCCACAAAACATCGCAGATACTGTTTGAGCGTTTGGTTCAGCCGCTCGGTTTGGCCGTCCGTTTGAGGGTGGTAGCTGGTGGACAGGGCGGTCTTAACATGCAGCGCAGTGCACCAAGTCTTCCAGAATTGCGCAGTAAACTGCGACCCCCGGTCCGACACGATCACCCCAGGTAATCCATGCAGTCGTACCACATTCTTTAGGAGTAGTGACGCCAATTCCCCGGCCGTAGGGACTCTCTTGCAGGGGATGAAGTGCCCCATTTTCGTCAAGTAATCCACCACCACCAGTATTGCCGTCATCCCCTGGTCTACCGGTAGGCCCACCACGAAGTCCAGTGATATGCTATCCCATGGTCTATCCGGGGTCGGAAGTGGATGTAAGAGCCCTTGGGTTCGGCCATGGTCGGCCTTCATGGTAGCACACGTAGGACACTCCTGTCCCCACCTCCTGACATCCACTCTCATGGTTGGCCACCAGAAATGCCGTCCCATGCTAGCCACCGTTTTTTCAAAGCCCAAATGACCTGCGCATGGAGAGTCATGGCACCAGATGAATGCTTGTTTCCTTAGCCTAGGCGTGGGTATCAATAGGCACCTGCCCTTCAGGGGTATCCCGTCCTTCAGCTGCCATTCTCTGTGACTGAGGAGCCACCTCCGCCATGCGAATGACCTGATCCCTCTCTTTATTCCCCTCAGGAAAGTATCCGGTTGGATAACCCCCAATACCATCCTCGGGGAAATGATGGAATGCTCGGTCGCAGGCAATGGTTCCTTAACTGCAGATTGACGGGACAGGGCGTCCGCCTTCCGGTTTTCCGTCCCCGGCCGATATGTGATGCGGAAGTTGAACCCCGCAAAGAAGATCATCCACCGCAGCTGTCTGGGAGAAAGGTGTCTTGTGGCCGTCATGAACTGTAGGTTCCGATGGTCCGTGTACACCGATACCACATGTCCTGCCCCCATCAACCAATGCCTCCATTCGGTGAAGGCGTCCTTGATTGCGAGAAGCTCCTTCTCCGCAATATGGTAGTTGCGTTCGGCGTCGTTGAGTTTGCGGGACATGTACGCAACGGGATGAAGCACCCCTGTGTCGTGGTTGCGTTGGGACAAGATAGCCCCCAGCGCCACATCCGATGCGTCCGCTTCCACCACGTAGGGGAGATCCGGATCGGGGTGAGCCAACACCGGCGCATTACCAAAGGCGCTTTTCAGGGCCTCAAAGGCTGTGTTCGCTTCAGGGGACCAGACAAACTCCTTGGACTTCCTCAGTAGCTGTGTGATTGGGGCCACCAATCCTGAAAATCCATCTATAAACCGCCTGTAAAAGTTGGCGAAGCCAATGAAACTTTGGACGTCCTTCACGCTTTGGGGCACCGGCCATTCTTTCACCGCCTTGATCTTTCGTTCTGCCATCTCCTGTCCCTCTGGACTCAGCATCACTCCGAGGAATTCCACGGATGTGACGTGGAAGTCACACTTGCTGAGTTTACAAAACAGCATGTTTTCCCTCAGCTTTTGGAGCACAGCTTTGACGTGGTGTACGTGCTCCTCCACACTGGACGAATAGATGAGGATGTCGTCGATATATACGACCACGTAGATATCCAACTCCTCTCTGAATACCTCATTCAAAAAGTACTGAAAGGCTGCCGGGGCGTTGCACAGACCGAACGGCATGACGAGGTACTCAAAAAGGCCGAACCTGGTCTTAAAGGCGGTCTTCCACTCGTCTCCGTCCCTCATGCGCACCAGATGGTATGCCCCTTTCAAATCCAACTTGGTGTAGATACGAGCTTTCTTGACCTGTTCCAGAAGTACACTGATGAGAGGCAAGGGGTACCGATTCTTTACAGTTATCGCATTCAATGCCCTAAAGTCCACACAGGCTCTCAGCTCCCCATTAGCCTTCGGGATGAAGAAGAGTGGCGAGGCGGCCGGAGACTTGGACGGGCGGATGAATCCTAGCTTGAGGAGTTTATCCAGGTACCCCCGGAGATGCACGTTTTCAGGCTCCGTCAGGGCATACAGCCTGCCGCTGGGAACGCTGGCCCCTGGCACCAGGTCGATCTGGCAGTCAAACTGTCTATGTGGTGGTAGCACTTCCGCCTTCACCTCATCAAATACATCCTCAAAACTGTGATAAGCCTGGGGGAGAGCCACATCTTTTTCTGCCGCTGTAGCCACCGTCTGACTCCCGCTCTCATCTGCGACAAGGGATTCCGTTCTTATTCCACAATGCAGGATGCAATACGGTGACGTCAGTTCGATGCGATGTGTTGGCCAATCCACAGAGGGGTTGTGTTTCTGTAGCCACGGCAATCCCAATATGACGCCATATTGGGGCGCTCGGATGATGTTAAAATCGATTTGTTCCACATGGTTCCTCCCACATCTCATCGGAAGGACCCCCGTGTGCTGCCCGATGGGCCCCGTCACCAATCGCCTTCCGTCTACAGCATAGACGTCTTCGGGTACAGCTTTGGGAAGAAGCACTAGCCCTAGCCTGCATGCCTCGTTGTGGTCCATAAACATGCCAGTGGCCCCTGAATCCACCATGGCCACAACGGGTATCCACTGGTCATGCACTCCCACGTGCACCGTGAGAAACAGGTGTCGTTGTCCCTTAGTGACCGAGTTGGAAAGTGAAGGGATGGATGAGTGACTCCGAGATGCCCCTTCTTTGGTCTGGGAGTCCTCTAGTTTTCCGCCGGTACGTCCACCGCGGCTGTTACCGACCGGTTGGCCCGATAACGTGACGTCTTCGGTTTGGCAGGGCATTCACGTACGTAGTGACCTTTTTTGCCACAATATAGGCACAATCCTTGTTTACGGCGTGACTCTTTCTCCGTGGCTGTGAGGCTCGCTCGTATTGCGCCGATGTCCATGGGTTCTCCCTTGGATGCGGTGGCAGTTTCAGGACTTCCCACTGTCACATAGGATGGAAGGGATTTTCCTTTTCTCCCATGATCCCCCTTTCTTTCACTTAGCCTATGTTCCAGCCGTAATACCAGGTTGATAAGGCCCTCACATGTCTTGGGTTGTGGGTCAATATGAGCCACGGCGTCCTTGAGCTCATCGCACAGCCCGTGATGGAAGAGCGCCGTCTGTTTAGCAACAGGCCACTTGGTTTCCGCAACCAGCCTTCGGAACGCGTTGAGATACTGCACCAGGTCGTTGGATCCCTGTCTCAACTCAAGCATTTCACGGTCCGCCGTGTACGAGTCAGCCCTTCTGTCGAAGACCTTCAGGAATTCCTCGCGAAAAGCACCCCAATCACATAAGATGGGGCCGTCCCTGCTCACCAGAGGTACGGCCCATTGTGCCGCGTTTCCAGCCAAATAGGATATAAGGAAAGCCACACAAGCCTGACTCGTGGGGAACGCCCTTGGTTTGCACGATAAATGTAGCGCCACTTGTGTGAGGAATACCTGCACTGTGTTAGGATCCCCACTGTACCTCTCTGGTGTTGCCAAGGGGACGGCTACCGGCATTTCCACTACTACCGCAGGGGTCTGGTTCGTGAGGGAGGTGCGGGGCGTGAGCGGGTCCAATTGGATAGCATCCACTCTGGCTTTTACATCGGCTGTTTCTTGCCTGGAGGCAGCCAATTCAATTTGCACGGTCGCTAAAGCAGCCAGCACATCATCAAGTGTTGCCATGTCTGTTATCGACCGGGAGACAGTTAGTGTTATTAAGGTCGGATATTTTGTAACGCCCTGAACGTCTCAGGATCGTTTAACAGACACGATAATGAGAACGCAACCACTTGTGAAGGTTTAGTTATTTTAATGAAGGCAAAAATAATACAAGGAATAAACAAAGGTTATAGTCACTGGAATCCTCCAGGCTAAGTACGTTACCAGCCCACAGCACGGATGGTCCTAACCGTCCTCTGCATATACGCCGATCCCGGCGTATGCCAACAGAGGGCAGAAATGAAATGGCCGACAATGCCAATCGGTAGGCTGTGAGGGGCACGAAGCGTGTTGGGGAGAATCGAGGAGTCAGGGAAACACCCAGCCGGGGTCTCTACCTGAAGGGAGCAGCCGCTCAACCTCTTCCTCAGACTGCACCGGGACGCGGAGTCACCTCCTGGTGATGCGTCACCGATACCCCAATCACAAGCAAAGAAGACTGAACCGAGAGCAGCCGCTCGATCGATCCCGTGGACTTCCGAGTCTGTAACGCGGCAAACACCTCCTGGTGTGCGTTACAGCTGGCAGTCCCTGTATCTCTGGTCGGGCTGGGAGTTACGACTCCAACCAGCAAAAGCGCCACTGCGCTTTGACTCAGCCGAGTCAAAAAGCGAAGCTCAATGGTTATCCGGTAGAGCTTCCGGGTCCTTCACAGGTGACGATGGGGCAAGACACGGCCCAGGGAGTAACGACTCGACCTACCTCCGTTCTTGCCTTACTGGAGCACCACTCCGGAACACTGCTCTTCACTAAGCAGGTACGTCGGTGTAAACACAATATCCGACAGCGTTGTACCTCCCGGTTCCTCCCTTTATAGGGCGTGTTTTCCTTGAGTTATGTAACAGCTCTCCTGTTTACATAAGGGCGTGTTTTCCTTGAGTTATGTAACAGCTCTCCTGTTTACATAACCTCTCAACCGCTAAGCATCCTGGGAGATGTAGTCCGTTTTCGCTGGTTACCGTTTTCCTCCCCTCGCATGACAGGAATTCTTGACAAATATACACTATAGTTCTGTGCATAGGACTGAGGTCAGTATGCTCCTATTGAGTATATTAAACTTAATTACTTGTGTGCCAGCTAACTCAGAGGTCACTAGAAACTTCTTGAATGAACAAGAAGGGATTAGTTTCTGACAACCGCATGACCTTTGTTTCCTTTCAGAATCGGAACGTGTCTCAGAATTGTGGAAACAATAGATGACAGTTTTACTCAGTCAATCGTGCATGCTTAGTTTCTTCAGAGTTACACAGAAAATAGGAAGGATTTATTAAACATTCTTAGTTCTCGTGAAAGAGATGTCACGATTATTAGACAGTAAGCAAGATATAATATGCACAGTGTCAGCAGTAAGAAGAAGTAAAACTGCAACAGCATTGTATTTTAGCTATGACCTATATCTATATACATACACATAAATACACAGGCTAAAAGTGGATACTCATCTGGTGCTAGTAAATAATTCTACCCCAGTGTACCTAACTTGAATGCAGTGCAAGGTAGGAAGTAGGTGATGATTTAAGCTATAGTTGGTCTGAGATTAAGTTAGTATTTTATATGAGATGCCAAGAATTTCCTTAGGTTCTAGTCAGCTCCATACCTTAGAATGAGAGAGGTGGGAATCTCTTTCCAGATTGCGAATTCTAACACCCCGCAGGGGGAGTTGGAACACTGGAAGCTGGAATCTCTGCGTGCACGGAAATAGCGTCTGTTCAGTGCGTCAGGAGGGGACTCAAACTCCTTCAGGACTTGCCGTGGCGAGCCCTATAGCCGAGCTGTGCCGTGAATTGCTAGGGCAAGTGAAGGTATATTTATACCTGGAAGGTGTCTAGGAATGCTAGCATTGACGTAAAGTCGGGCAGAGGAAGACGTCATGAATGAACCCCTAAGGAATAGTAGTTCATGCATAATAGATGAGTTCTTAGAGAAATCAATAATCCCAGCAGGGAAAATCCCAACGGCTTAAGGGTCTGGTTTCTAAGAACTCGTTGTGACGTGGGATGGACAGATGTAGGTGACCATGCCTGTATTTGGATCTAAATAAGGACAAGTCGAACTGTGCCTATATAAGGACATGATTCAATAGACCTATATACGGGTATCTAAAGCGACACACAACACCCACTCCACTTTCGATAGAACGATACTACTAAATGCTAAATATGATAAAAATAGAGTATCACATGATCCACTAAAAACATATCTAAAAGCATACAAACCGTCTCTAAAAACAGTGGCTATGCATTAAAACGCAATAGTGCTGTACATAATCAAAGCAGGTCTCATTCTAAGCAAAACATATTACATCGATCGCTAAATGAATGAGCACAAATATACATCCAATGAAATGGTTCAATGGTACAGAAATGAAAAACAAACCATTTCATGTCATTATTACATTGGTGTAAAAAAATAAGATGACAACGTGTCCCTGGAAGTGTTCAAGGAAATCTATTCTCTATAATTCTCTATAAATAGTTCTACTATAAGCAGAGTCCATGAGCCAAAAAAGAAAAAATTATAAAGCGAAAAAATGAAAAGTTCCAAGCTTTGTCTTTTGTTTTTAGAAAAATGAAGGCCAAGTTCAGTGACTGTCTGGTACAATGTGAGCTAAATCAAAAGTTAGTGGAAGGTGTCGGAGAGAACATGTAATCCTCCAATCCTGTAGACAAGAAGTCGGCCACCGATATTGGTGACAGGTCAAATATCTCATTTAGAAGATTAACTGCACATAGATGTGGAATATCGTCAGTAGCAGTATTCGTTGTTACCTGTGCGCCTGTTGATCCGTCTCGTACCTCAGCAGTAGCATGTCGCGTCTGTGAGATCTCAATGAATGCCATCATCAGGATTGGTAGCCACTGGGGACAACACAGAGCATGGACCGTTATCGGGTCCAGCAGAGTATCGATATCCGTAGGCATGACTGATGGAAGTGTCAGACATATGTCTAGCATGCATTCTTCACTGCAAAGCAAGCAGCGTAGAACAGGTAAAATGCAATCCTGCCAGATTGGTCTGAATGACAGAAACCATGGGGCGTTCAGTTCTCGTAGACGAGGTAAACCCAGTAGTTGTACTATGCGCTCACGACACCTCCTCTCTAGGAGCCCTTTCTCCAAATTGCTGGGAGTGACGCTGGTGGATAGGCTTGCCATAGCGTAGCAAGAGGAATAAAAATAGGATTCCTGCAATGAGCGCTAAAAGAAGCGGCAGACCACCAAACACTGAGTGCCTAAAGTTAGGAATGATCCTGAGGACTGCTTGAAAAGTTGTTAACAGTCCTGAACATATGGTCTTAACTACATGCACAATACCGCTCGTATCAGACATGTTTAAGATACGTCCTAACATTTCCGTGAAATGCGTAAGGCAGTTGGTACATAAAAGAGCCGGTATCTCAGCCGAAGTCCTTGCAATTTGTAGATAGCAGCTTTCTTTGGCAGAGGTCAAAGGCACAGTTTTCTGTAAAAGAATGGCTTTCATTCTGCTTAGAGTATCAATTCGTATAGAAGAGATGTTGAGTGAAGGCCATAAAGGCGACTACCTGACTGTATCTATTTGAGGGAACAAGACTTGCATACAGCAAGTGATCCTGGAAGTAACCGTTACTAGATATGGGATACCTGGCAACATGCCACAACAGCTCTGATAATTCAACATGAGGTAACTCCCATTTGAAAGTTGTCCAAACATTGGATTAATCACAGCGCCCGGTGAACCTTGCAGGTGGCAGGATAAATTTGAAATGGAGCCGCTACAGGCCCCGTGTAAACTAATATCCCGAAATATGAGTGAACCGCTCAGTGCATTTTCACAGTGTGTACCACTAATAGACACTTCACGCCCCCCTCTCCAACATCTGTGTGTGGAAGGTAAATCCCAGGATGTCTTCATGTATTCTTTACCCAACCTTTCATATTTGCCCGCTGGTATGTATTTGAGGCAATACTAAAAATGGAAGGTTGTAACAGGCAGAGTTATTTTGCCATGAATTATCCATTCAGTAGCTGGTTTTTGTGTTACCGTAAATGGCATTTTTTCAATGCTCAGCATTGTATACTTAGCTCCCCTTTGTGCCAGTTTGATCTGTTTATCAGTGAGATTGTATTCTGAGAACAGAGAAGATGTGTTAATGAAACGCCAAGGCACATAGCTACGCACAAGTTTTGTAGCGTCCAGCCTAATGACAGAATAGAACGTAATTGAGACTGGCCTTGTTGTAACTGGACCAAATCTTGTTCCACAATGTCTATTGCTGAGGATACAATGTTGCCCAATGAATATATCCTGGATGACAGAGTCGTTAACCCGTTGTCGACTACAGCGAGAGTTTTCTCTAAATTAATATGATCAATTTCTCGTATTCTTTCTGCAGCGTCTGCTTGGGTAACCTTTCATATTTCATTATAAACAGCATAGATACCTGCATATATGAAACATTTTTGACGCAGTTTTCTTGGTCCTAGCAAGAAATCCCTAAGGTCTGCATCGTCTTTAAGTACAGATAAGTGTTTTTTCACATCCTCTAGTGTAGATGTCTGCAGCCAATCGAGGCATAATTTTCCTACACTGTATGTTGTTACTACCACTGGATGCTGTCTTTGGACATAGCGTGGGTCTGGCCTATTGATTGTGAATCCCTGTGTTCTGTTCAGGAATCTTTACTGACAGTTGTTTGTGTCTATGGGCCAGAGCAACCATTTTCCCCATTCGGAATATGTTCTGTTGTTATGTAGAACTTTATGTACGTCGACCTCCCCCTGTGTAGTGCTACCACTAGCAGGTTTAGGTATGGACGGAGTGTTCATGTCTTTGATCTTGACTAATCCAAGGCAAGACGTTTGTTGGACAGTGTCATTCAAAAACATTATCTGCTGTGGGATGATGCAGGCTCTAAATAAAGCTTCTATCCCCTGCACTTGCCAATCTTTTGTACCAAAGACAGATTTTGTGTCAATAGTTTGTTTCCAAAAATCGAAACCCTGTCTGGACATTTGGTCAATAAAGGATGCAGAATAAATCTGTTTTGTAGTTGTTAATATATTTTTCTTTCCTGTTTTGTTGAAATTTTTATTAAAAAACGTTTCTGGGACGGATGTATTGTACCCTGAAAAATATGGGAACTTCTTTTCAAATGTTTTTGAGCTACCCCTCGGTGGTGTAGGACAATGCTCCCATTATACAAAATACATTTCTAGGAGTTGTAGATTTATGCAAGAAATGATTACCATAGTGGTGGTGTTAAGAACTCCAACTCAATAACGATTAAGTATGTTCTTTTAATTTAGAACGCCAACACATGCTCCTACAGAAGACGCAGCGAATTACGTCGTGTCAGTTCGGCAATCAGCTGTTAGCTGTCAACGGACAGTCAACAGCTGGTGACCTCACTGAGAGTATGGTGTCCGCGCAGGGACACTAGGGCGCGCAGTATGAACGGTGTCCAGGAGTGGACATATGTCAAACCTAATACATCTTCCCCTTTTGCAAATAAAAACACATAAACAAAATGTAGATAGTGAAGGTTAGTTCCAGGGCACTGTGAGGATCACTCACAGACAAAGTCTTTGAGTTTGACCGGTGGTCCTAACAACCTTCCAGCCCGGCTCTTGCTGACTTGCGGTGATGTCTCCCTAGGCGGCGTAGGTGGCAACATGCGCCTGGGTCTCATAGAACTTGGTCGATCATTAGTTCCTGTAGTAGGTGTCAAGATCGATCTTAAGTTGCTGTTCACAGATGGTGTCGATGTTAAAGGTAACTCGTAGTCTGACTCACAGTCTGAATAGTCAATAGTTGTCCTTTTGCTTTTGGCAGAAGAAATAGAGTTCTCCCTGGAAACTGTCTGTTCAGAGTCTTCTTTTCCTTTAGCTGGATACTTGTATGCTGAAAGAGCGGAGAAGTGCCATACTCTCCCGTCACTCAGGAGTGCTGAATTACAAAACACATTTTGCACAGACAAGGGAGAGGTATACCTGTTCTGTGTCTTGCCTACATGCCCACTTCTCTTTACTTTGACCAGGTCTCCCACCTTTATTTCCACATATTTACATCCATGTTTCTTGTCGTAGTGTTCTTTAGATTTGTGCTGGGATTGTGTAAGTCTCTCCCTGACATCTCTTGTTGACCAATCGAATCTTTTTGCTGCTTTCAACCAGCCCACATTGTCTCTTGAAAGCGGTGTCCTACCACGCAAGAGTTCAAATGGACTATGTCCAGTCGTTTCACATGGTGTGATTCGGTACGCCCACACCGTTCTGAAGACTTCTTGCTTCCAGTTAAGGTTATTATTTATTGCCAGCTTGATGGTGCCCTTTAATACCCTATTAAATCTTTCAACTGCACCATTACCTGCTGGGTGGTAGACAGACGTCGTCTTATGCTTGATGTTATGTCTGTGAATGTAGTTTTGGAACAAATCCGAGGTGAATTGCGCACCATTGTCGCTTATAATTTGTTTGGGAAGACCTTCCCGCGCAAAAGTTTCATCCATGAATTTTACTATACTTTGTGCATCCGGTTTGGTAGTAATTTTAACCTCAGGCCATTTTGTAAAGTGATCTTTTATTACTACTAAATACCATTGCACAAGTTCCACAGAAACTCGTCCCATTACATCAATCCCTATTCTCTCCCAAGGCATGGAAGGGGAGGCTATGGGTTGCAATGGGGGTCTAAACGCTACCTGTGTTTTATCTGCATCCATGCACAATTTGCAATCTCTGATTGTTCTTTCGACATCCATGCTAACCCCAGGCCACCAGTACATATTCTTGACTCTGTTTTTTGTTTTAGCAATTCCAAGATGCCCTTCATGGCATATTGTAAGTATTTTAGAACGTAACGACTCTGGTGGCACAAATCTTCCACTTCTCAGAAGAAATCCATCTTCTAGGGACAATTCGTCCTTGACTTCCCAGAAGTGCTTGAGGGGTTCCAGCAGTTTGTTTTTTTGCAGACCATCCTTCATTGATTTTTTCCAAGACTTGATTGATTACGTTATCCTTTGTCTGTTCATTGAACCACTCATCTCTTCCAATTCCGCTATTTTGTTCTAGGATGTTTGCAATACACATTTCTTCATTTCCGTTGTGTGCGGTTTCTTTATTTTTGATTGGCATTCTGCTTAAGTAGTCCGCCACAACATTTTTTACACCAGGAAGATAATGAACTTTGTACACGAAATCAAATAGGCGTACGGACATTCTAGCCAATCTTGGTGATGCAGTGTATAATCCCTTTGTGGTGAGTACCTTTGTCAAAGGTTTGTGGTCAGTGCATAAATTTACCATTGTTCCCCAAATGTACTGTCTGAAGTGCTCCAATGCCCACACACACGCAAGTGCTTCATGCTCAATCACAGAGAATTTTTCCTCTGCTTGTGTAAGCGAGCGTGAGGCAAAAGCAACTGTGAACTCGGCCCCCCTTGAGTCTTTTTGAGTAAGAACTGCACCTAAACCTCTATTGCTTGCGTCAGTTGTTACATAATTTTGTAAAGTTGGATCATATCCTTGTAGGGGTAAAGCCATGCACATATCTGTCTTCAAGTTTTGAAAGGCTACTTCACAGTCATCATTCCATTCAAACTTATTCTTCATTTTAAGTTGTTGTCTAAGAGCATATGTTTTTAATGCGAAGTTTCTGATGAACTTAGAGTAGAACTCTACTAAACCCAAAAACAATCTTAACTCATCTTTATTAGATGGCACAGGAGAGTCTTTTGTCGCCTGTATTAGTTCTTTTTTGGGACTGATACCATCTCCAGTTATTTGATGGCCCAGGTAATTTACGGAATTGCTCGCAAACTTGCATTTTGCATGTTCCGCGGTGAGACCCTTTCTGTCAAGTATCTTCAGAACCTGTTCAACTCTGCTATTGTGCTCTTCTTTTGTTTTGCCCATAATTAGGATGTTGTCCTGAAAGAGCAGAATTCCGGCAACTCCTTCAAAAATATTGTTCATGAGTCTTTGGAACATAGCTGCCGCTGAGGCTAAACCAAAAGGTACTCTGGTAAACCTAAAACGCCCATGTGGTGTAATGAATGTAGTCAGAGATCTGCTGTCACGATGTAAGGGCACCTGGTGTTATGCTGATTTGAGATCCACCGTGGAGAACCACTTTACACCTTTAGTTGTGGCCAACATTTCATTAATTTTGGGCAGAGGGCACTGTTCCACGATAATGTTCTGATTTAAATCTAGTATGTTCTTTTAATTTAGAACGCCAACACATGCTCCAACAGAAGCCGGAGCGAATTACGTCGTGTCAGTTCGGCGATCAGCTGTTAACTGTCAACGGACAGTCAACAGCTGGTGACCTCACTGAGAGTATGGTGTCCGCGCAGGGACACTAGGGCGCGCAGTATGAACGGTGTCCAGGAGTGGACATATGTCAAACGTAACAGGTGGTAACAAAAAAAGTGTTCATAGTCTGTTGAACCCTCTAAATATTAATGGTTAGAAAATGCAGCAGACCTTTCTAGATGAGACATCATATTTTTAACAGTCTCAAAGTCCCAATCATCAGAATAGGTACTAGAGGTAATAAAGTCACTTAATGATTTTTTTAATAAGTGTGGAATCTTTACTAGTTCAGACGGACCGAATATATCATAATCCGTTTTGTCCCAAACTATACCTTCTTGTATAGGAACGGCTGTGATGTTCAATGCTGACAAGTCTCTTGCTTCATGATGGGATGATTTGTGTGGTTTCAAAAATAAGTTCACAGTTCTGCTTTCTGTGTCCAAGTGAATATATCTTCCCTCTGTCAACATGCTCAAAGTTATTACCAAAGTAGAAAGAAGAAAATTCCAGAAATAATCCATAGTTCAATCCATGGTGAAACCAGATAAGTCTTTTTCAAGTGATGAAAAGAGTCTTGTGCTTGTTCTTTAAAAGTCTTTTTTGCTGGTGTCATTTCAGGTTCGCTGGGATCCTCAGAAAACGCATCAAAGTTAATGAAATAGCCAGAGGCAGTTCTGTCAATGGTTGGAATTGCTTCAGGATTCGTTGAAATCGCTGGCACCAGCTGAGCACATGTTACGTTGGTGTAGACAGGTGTATCAGGAAGAACTGTTATTTGGGTATCAAGAGGAATGAGTTCCATAGCATTGTTGCTTAGTCCTTCATTTCTTACTGTTGGAGTCTCAAAGGTGATGAGTCTTTCAGTTTGAACCTCTTGGATAGTAGGTAGGGGAGTGTGTCTGCTACTTGGTTGGAGTCTACTTGGCCTACTATTCAGTATTGGCCACATGATGTAGTTTGATGTGGTCGATGGACACAAATCTTTTCTCCTTTTTACCAGCAAGGGGCGGCAGAAGTATTGTTCTTGATCCGTGGATTGCTAGGACAGGTACTGGTTGTCTGTAAGAAGGCCCAAATTCCTTTTTATCCCTGATCTTTTCTCTGACTAGATCCCCAAGCTTTGGGATCCAGACAGGTCTTGCTTGGACGGCTGGTTTTCCCCCAGTGGTGGTTGGCTTTAGGAAGACGTTGCTTTGTTTCGTTCTTAATTCATTTTAGGCCTGTAAAACAGCCAAACGATCTTTGATATCAAAAGGTTTATTTTCCACCACTGTGCCTGCACATTCTAGATCTGGGACCCACATTCTTGTCCCAAATAGGACCTCATATGGAGTGATTCCCCCTAGAGAACTTCTTGGCAAATTGTTTAAAGAGCATTGGACCCCATAAAGATGTTTGACCCAGCCGTACCTAATACTCTAGCTGTTATAGATCGCTTTATGTCCCGTTTTTTACTTTCCACAACCGAATTTCCCTCAGAATGGAATGGAGAAGAGTACCGCAATGCAAAGCCCAAAATGGCCATGGCTTCTTTGTAAGCTCGAGAACTAAACGCAGGGCCCTGGTCAGAGTGTAGCATGCCAATTGCGTATGTGCCGATAAAGACTCGCAAATCTTTTATAACAGTTTGGGCGTCAGCTGAGTGCTGAGGCCACATCCATAGGAACCTCGAGCACAAATCCACTGCGACCGTGATATATTTATAGTTACCATCCTTTTGCAAGGGACCGCAGTGATCCAGGTAAACACAAGCTAATGGTTTATCTGAAATTAACAGGGGTGTCTGCGCAGGACGTTTCACTGTAGAGACTTTCATCTTCTGGCATATTTCACATTCCAAAACCTAGTTTTTGGTCTGTTTCCGAATGCCGGGCCACCAATATCTCTGTTTTAATAATTATACTGTGGCGGAAACACCTGTATGGGCAGAGGCTATCCCTTCATGTGCTGCCAGGTTTAGTCCTAGTCTATGTTCCATGTTTGGAATCACCCTATCCCCCACTCCAGGGATTCGAGCAAACGGAACATTGTTCGCAGCAATTTTGTATGAGTATTTGAGTGGAAACTTCTTAAGTAACGCTGTGCCGCTGCCTTTGCTTGAAGCATTGACAGCCAGTAATTTCTCACTGTCTATTTTCGTTTTTGAACGAGTGATCGTAGCTACGGAAGCCATTTGCACAGCCCCCTTCGCGGCTTCGTCAGCCAATGAATTCCCTGCAACGTGGACGCCATCACGTTGATGACTCAGCGTGTGCATCACATGAGTGTTTTGTAGTCTGTCTCTCAACTGAACTACTTGTTCCCAAAGCGTCTTATGCTTAATTGTTCCACCTTTTGCATCTTTGAAACCATTTTGAAGCCTATTCTGTAAATATTCATTATATGATTGTACACAATAAAAGGAATCGCATACTAGAAGTGTGGGGAATTCGCGATCCGTATTTTCAAGTGCCAATTTGAATGCTTGTAGTTCAGCTCGCTAAGCTGTACAATCTCCTAGAGATTGTGTTTTAGTAACCATTGGTCGGAATTTACCATTGCGCATACGACCTTTAACTATCGCGCAGGCTGCACTGTAAGGTTGCTTACTCCCGGTAGCAGGTTGTGCTGATCCATCAGTATAAATTATAAATTCAAACTGGTCAATGAGCAGAGGACATTCATGTTCATATTGCAGGAATGCTTGAGTTTTCAAATAAGGATCAAAAACATATTCAACATCTGTTGCAGCAAGAGAAATAACCCATTGTATCCATCTTGGATGTAAAGCTTTTGCATTCAGAATGCTCGCTTTTGTAACCGCCCCTAAGGCTTGTACCTGAGTTACGACAATAATGCGTTTCCCCTGAGCTAGAGCTCTTTCTTTTGCTACAGCGGGTTGAACTGCTGTCAGAATTTTTCCCTGCTGAAGTGAGGCGCATTTCCGCTTGTGTGTATAAATGGGATTTGTATGCAATCGGTAATTTTTCACCTTCATTGAACGTTAAGTAGGTGAATCCGCATTGGCCCGGTATTATTCGAATCACTAAGTTACGTGAATTCACGCGTGTTTGTAAGTGGTTTGTTGCTAACATGTCAGCTTGTATTGAACGCAGGATATTTGTCTGTTCCTGTGTCCAATCTTCTTGTTTGAAATCTTGTTTGATCAATTCGTAGAGAGGTTTAACCCTTTTCGCGTAATTTAGAATGTAAGTTCTTCCAAAATTCAGGAAACCTAGAAGCGAGTGTAAGTTTTTCCGCGTTTTCGGAGGTTGGAGCAGCGCACATTTCTCTAAAAAGTTTGCTGCCAGGCTTTTGCCTTCACTTGAAAGTTCATATCCTAGAAAAAGGACACTGAGATGGGCAATTCTTGATTTTTTTAAATTGAATTTGTAGCCCTCTGAGGCAAATCCCAGTATTATGGTATTTACCCTGTTCAAGTGCATATCCAGGTTATCGTCTGTTAAGTATATGTCATCGACATATGACAATGCCTCATCATCATAAATCTGTAGTAACTCTGTTACTCTTGCTGAGAATAACCCCAGGCTGTTCTTGAACCCTTGTGGGAGTCGACAAAAGTGACGCTGTGTTCCCATTATTGAGAAAGCTGTCAAGTACCTACTTTCAGGTGCTATGTTTTGACAAAAGAAACCATTTATAATATCCAATGTGGTTTTATATTTTTTACGCACAATGTTATTTATTAATGCTGTACTGTGTGCATTTTGCACTGCAAATGTTTTAGAACAAGTGTTCAGGTGTCTGTAATCCAAAACTAGACAATATGTGTTGTCTGGTTTTGCAACAGGAAACAAAGGATTCAATCACCCCTTGATATTCAAGTTGATCAAAGATCTCCCTGACCTGTTTTTTAGCTTGTTGCTTATTGCAGTTGGTTGAGTTTTTAATTGGATTTTATGGAGAGGTGAGTCCTCATCCCATCCGACATGATTTTTATATAATGCAGGGGCTTGGGCAACTGCCCATTTCCTGGCATAAGTATATTTTAGATGTACTGGAACATGGTTGGAGAAGGCTGGCATAATGATGTCTTCGCCATGTGGGCACTCCCTGACAAATTGTGGTGGCCAGTATTTTGCTGCTAGAAGTATGTCATAACCGCTTGAAAGCTACTCCCAAAAGAGTGCTTTCACTTTTCTTGGTATGTCTCTGTCACACACCAGAAAGAACTCAGGGTCAGAAAATCAGTAAAACTTATTTTATTAACTGAGCACAACTCGTTGTCTCTGGGTTTGCCCGTGTCCTTGGTCTTTGAGGGGGGGTTTTGACTCAGGGATCCTGCTGTTGTACCATGGGCTTTCGGGTATCTCTCTCTCTGGAGAAGGAGTCTTCTGTCAGGGTCTCCGCCTCGGGAAAATGAGAAGGGGTACAGGCTGTTAGGGATTCTGTATGTTACAAGTTCTGTCTCCCACCCATCTGATGCAAATAAAAATAAAAAGGGAAAGTGACCTCCTATCTTGATTATCGGGTTACTTCACCCGGTTGATTGGTACACAAGAGGTCTATCTACTCGAGATCACACTAGGTAGAAAACGTGTAAAAAAAAATAAAGGTAGGGGATATCGTGAGGGAGCCCGTCCGTGTTTGGAAGGAAAAAAATGGGCCAAGAGTTCTATCTTCACTCAAGGCCTCCATGTTGCCCTATGTAAACGCCACTTAGTCGCCTGGTTGTTATCGCTCCTAACAGAGACACAGGGTCCCGCACCTCAATAACCCAGGAAGACCACCCGGTGAACCACCCAGCTTTGCCAGACCCACCCTGTCCCTCTCGGCACTTGCCTTGGACTGTGACCCAGTAACGGGGCCACGGCTGCCTCGTCCTCCACGCCTTCCCGAGGGGTGTCTCCCTGGAGCTCCTCGCCGTCGCCGGCCGCTGCCTTTTGTTCCGCCTCGTCGCTGCTCCTTTCGTTCGTCTTGGATCCTTCACGCCTCCCGGTGCTGTCTCCGTCCGCGCCGCTGTCGTTGTCCTCGGTGTCCAATGCTCCGTCCTTCTCCACCGTGCCACAGAACGCCACTGGTTCTGTCTCTTCCCCTTTTATGCTTCCGTCCGGGCTGAGGGCTGGCCTTCCGGATGGCGGGAGTGTGTTCCTGGCGGTGCCCCCGGGGTGTCCTGGATCTGCCCCCATAACTGCCCTGTCACAGTCACCCTCCATCCGGAGTGTTATTTCGTATAACTTTTGTGGGGAACTAACCCTGGTGTCTACAGTTTCAACTGTTATGTATTCATTCAAGTCCACTATCTCCAGAAGTACCTTCAGGTTCTGGCGAGCTATTGTTACTTCTGCTGCACTGGTCAGCATTGTCTGAGCCCATTTTCTATTCTTGAGATGTGTGCCTCAGGATTTTCGGCATGTCTGATCTTCAGACCTGCTACCTTTTGGTTTATTTTTCTGAACGTGTTGATCGTCTCTGGACTTCACGCGTTCTTCTTTTTGTTCTGACCGTCCTCTTCTTTCGGACATCTGTGAAGATGTCTGAAAGGTACGAGAGGAACGTGTATCAGTATCTTGATACCCGTCAGGTTTTCTCAAATTGTCCCTATTCCTGAGGTTATACCTCCTTTTTAGAGGGCTTCTTTTGAGGAGACCTACATCGGGATTGAGAACGTTTCTCCTTTGATAATTGTTTTTTGTTTTCCCACTTCTTTTTAGAAGATGTAGGATTGTGTTTAATTGAGTCCTTTTCAGGATCGTCAGACAGTTGTGGTTTAACTGTGTAATTCTATCAATTCTTGTATTTGATTAAGTAATTCCTTATCTGACATTACTTCAATGTCAGGATGAGGTATGTAGCCGGCTAAAATCAGCAATGTTGCTCCTGGTCTACCTAGTGGACCGAGCCTGGTTATGTGATTATAATGTTTTAGGGCGCCTTTAAACCAGAGCTGATGCTCCTGGTATGTGAGTGGAATTTCAATATCCTCGAAGGGAATGTATTCCTCAGGTGGTTCATCTTCTTTGAAGAAGTGAAACATGTGTTACTGTATTTGACTCTGGGAATGTCATCCATGAATAGAATACCTCTGTCTGAAAGATTCATGTGCCTCTATTACAAAACTGCTCTACCACCTCATGGTGTTAGGCCATGTTTTATAAGTTTTAGAGTGATGGCTCTCCTTAAATTTGGATGGATGTTTATAACACCCTCATCGGTTTCATTTAAACCTGTAGTAAAAAAGTTTGCTACGGCATGGTCAGCCGCAGCCTCTGCATTATCCTAGTTCTGGGACACTGTTTTTTGAAAAATGCAGAACAAGTTTCAAGGAAACAAAGATAAGGTGCACAATATTTTGGAACACTGTATCCTTCAACGTTGAATGAACCAAACAGCTAATACATAGGATTTTCATCCTACTCAGCTATGCCGGATATTATCCCTACCCACTACAGATGTCTTATGGAGTATTATGAGTAGGGGTCTCTGAGAAAAGCACAATTGAGTTACTTCAGTATCTAGCATTAAATTACTGCCTTACCAAACCGTTGGGCGCCATGTAGTGTAGTTCCTATTTCCCTTATAGGCTCTGCACATTGAAATAATATACACTATAGTTCTGTGCATAGGACTGAGGTCAGTATGCTCCTATTGAGTATATTAAACTTAATTACTTGTGTGCCAGCTAACTCAGAGGTCACGGGAAACTTCTCGAATGAACAAGAAGGGATTAGTTTCTGACAACCGCATGAACATGAAAACTTTGTTTCCTTTCAGAATCGTAATGTGTCGCAGAATCGTGGAAACAATAGATAACAGTTTCACTCAGTCAATCGTGCATGCTTAGTTTCTTCAGAGTTATACAGAAAATAGGAAGACGGGTGTTTTCGATAAGAAAGGATTTATTGAACATTCTTAGTTCTCGTGTAAGAGATATGAGCTGTCACGATTATTAGACAGTAAGCAAGATATAATATGCACAGCGTCAGCAGTAAGAAGAAGTAAAACTGCAACAGCATTGACTTTTAGCTATGACCTATATCTATATACATACACATAAATACACAGGCTAAAAGTGGATACTCATCTGGTGCTTCTAAATAATTCTACCCCAGTGTACCTAACTTGAATGTAGTGCAAGGTAGAAAGTAGGTGCTGATTTAAGCTATAGTTGATCAAAGCTTAAGTTAGCATTTTATATGAGATGCCAAGAATTTCCTTAGGTTCTAGTCAGCTCCATACCTTAGAATGAGAGAGGTGGGAATCTCTTTCCAGATCGCAAATTCTAACAACCCGCAAGGGGAGTTGGAACATTGGAAGCTGGAATCTCTGCGTGCAGGGAAGACAGCGTCTGTTAAGTGTGTCAGGCGGGGACTCAAACTCCTTCAGGACTTGCCGTGGCGAGCTGTATAGCCGAGCTGTGCCGTGCCGTGAATTGCTAGGGCAAGTGAAGGTATATTTATACCTGGAAGGTGTCTAGGAATGCTAGCATTGACGTAAAGTCGGGCAGAGGAAGACATCATGAATGAACCCCTAAGGATTAGTAGTTCATGCAAAATAGATGAGTTCTTGGAGAAATCAATAATCCCAGCAGGGAAAATCCCAACGTTTTAAGGGTCTGGTTTCTAAGAACTCGTTGTGATGTGGCATGGACGGATGTAGGTGACCATGCTTGTATTTGGATCTGCATGGCCAATGCCTAAATAAGGACTGGAATATTATGCCTAAATAAGGACAAGTCGAATTGTGCCTATATAAGGACATGATTTAATAGACCTATATACGAGTATCTAAAGTGACACGAAACACTGTTTGCTCTGGAAATTGAACAACTCGCAGAACAATTCAGGCGGGTGGGGTGTGGCTGGAGGTAGAAGGTCGAGAGCATATCATTTTGTTATACGCTGACCACATACTCCTTTATTTCAGAGATTGAGTAGTAGACATCCCTAAAGCCATGGAACAATTGCAACATTTTGCATCAGTCCCGAGCCTCCGTGTTAACAAAGCCAAAACGCACATACTTCCTCTTCACCGGGGACTGGAGAAGCCTACAGAGCTGCCACCAGATCTGACCTGCTGTCCTGTATCCTTTAAATACTTAGGAATACTGATATTCCCTGACTAAACTCCCTGAAACCGTGTTTACCTTTTTGGAGGTCACTGAAACTATCCATTATGGCTTGGATAGCGATCTCTAAAACGGTGATGCTTTAAAAATATGCCAGTAAACATATCCGCTTCCTGGTTTGAGCAATTAGATATCCTGCTACGAGACTTAATTTAGGATGGGAATAGAGACAGGCTATCACTAGCAATACTCAGACGCCCAATAGAAGAGAGAAGCCTTGGGGTCCCATATTTTGAATTACATTTCTTAGCGTCACAGCTCCAGTGGATTACGCTGGGGTTGGACGGGGTTAACCAGGATGAAATAAGACAGGCAGGTCAGATAATACAAATAGACCTTGTGCGAAGTTGGCCTGGTTTATTATGTCTACTATTTAAAGTGGGCACCTTGCACCAGTCCAAACAACCCTTATGGTGATTTAAGAGGTCAAAGATAACCTTTGAAAGCTATCCAAGTAGTAGCTGTGGAGAGCAGCCTTCATGCTTAGTCTTGAAGGAATGTTAAGCAGCTTGTTTTACCAGAATGCAATCTCATTGTATTGGTTAAATGAAAGGAGAACCACACAGTAGTTATAAGAATATATATTTATTATTATAACACCTTAAATATCTCACAGTATCTGCTACATGCAGATAAATACAAAGCACACAATACTGTAGCACAGAAACAATCGTAAGTAGCACTAATACACAGTGGGCTTCGGGGGAGACCAAACCATATACTAAAATAGTGGTATAAGAACAACGACTAGAGTCAAGACAGGGTCTAGAGCAGAGCTTTCCAAACTCTGTGTCGGGACACAGTACTGTGTCGCCTGCCGTGCTTGGGTGTGTCGCGCAACGACAAGGAGATGCTCTATTCTTTCTTTCTAGGACCTACAGTGACGTAAGTGCGTGACGGACCTGTTTATTCAGGAGTAAGCATCCTCATCCGTATAATCTGTGATCCTGTTTTCAGAGCCGTTAGTGTTTCCTTTCCGAACACTGTCTCTATGAGGACCAGAGGTCGAAGTGAGCAGGATCGGCAGGGCACGGCGTGCCCGTAATTCTTTAATTTCACAGAGTCCGTTCCCCAATTTCTGTTTTTTAACATGCCTACCCGACTCGAGAAATCACGACGGACGATAGTTAAGGCTGGGCTTTGGGGACAGGCAGAACGGGCACAGAAGACAAGGAAAGTGTCCAGTTCTCCTGCCGCTGGCAGCTGCACGCACCCCCCTCTCTTTGTTCCTCCTCTTCCATCTCCTTCTGTCTCACGCCTCCTCATTTGGTGAAAATCGAGACTTCAAGAAACAGGTATTACCTACTCTTTGCTCCTTTCGTTTATTTGCTCCCCTGTGAAATGGATCCAAAAAAGAAAAAGACTTTTGCTGAAAACGTCGTATTTCTGAAATTGTTCAGTTTTTAAGTGCAGCCTCGGGGTGGAGAGAAATAAAACATTCAAAATATGAATAACTAACTCAATCAAGACAGAGTGGTTGTAAGGTGGCCAGATTGATTTATTCACACAAACACATTAGCGCCACTTCACAGTGTTTGCCAGTGAAGCGCTACTTTTGTTTTCTCGTCTCTCTTTGAACAGCATTGCTTTCCCTGGGTGGGAATTGTGCACTATTCCTGGAGGTACTGAAATACCAGATTGATGGGTGAACTAGAAAACAAAATGTGTACAGCGGCTATGTGTACACGAATGAGGGGCCATATCATCAAGTAACGGCGATAACATTTTCGCCGCTTTAGCGTCAGGAAACTGCTGCTAAACCGGCGATAATGCACTTGATAATATGGTTTTGGTAATTTGTGAATTCTTTACAGATGTTACTGCAAACAACTATGCTGCAAGCTTTTCCCTATTAATAGCAATATTTCAAAGGCACAAGGATGACATCTGATTGCATTTGTCCCTGTCCCACTGGCCTTATGGCAGAACAAGTCTAATATGTTTCTGACTCTGCTGCGGGCTGCGGCCCACAATAATCGAGCACCGTGACGTTGACGAGATGGGACAAATACATACAAAATGGGGACTTAATACATGGAGCTGATCACGGGGGAAGAGAGTGCTGCATTGAATGCATTGTGTTCACTGAAAAATAGCCTAGAATAGATAAAAGGAAGATACATGAAGACGCCACGTCAGAAGAGTAAGTAGCGGCGATAGTGCATGCCAGTGAAACCCCATTTCCTCCTGATAAAAATGATGAAGATGTCTGACATGCTGCCCAGCCGTGTGCCTTTAAAAACAAAATTTGATTAATACTGTGACTTTCATTTTAAACGGGCAGGGCCTTCTCTATTTAGCCCCCCCCCCTTCCCCTAATTTTGGAACCTACTATTTTACAAATTGCATCTTAGCTAATCCTTCATAGGCTTTAAAAAGGAACTTCAGACTTACTTATTGTAGGCGTATCACATTTTGTATGCCCCGCGCCTAAACCCCCTTCGGAGTACTATGGGCCTGAGTAAAGCAGGCAGTCAGACAACACTGACTGCACAAGAGCATTACGTGGCAGAGTGAATGCAATTATGCATAGGGCGACAGTGGAGCAGTCAGTAAGCAGCCTGAAGTCTTTAACCAGCAGCACGTAATTACGAGGGTAAAGTAACACGTGGGACTTTTCTTGTTACTTTACCAGACAGTACTTTACCAAGTAGGTATTTTTTCAATGTCATAATATTTATGCCATTAAAAAGGGGGCGGTTTAAGGGTTCAGGTGGTGGGACGAGTAAGGTTTCAGTGTCGTAAGGGTTATAAGGGGTGTTTAGGGCAGCCGCGGCCCGTGGCGGGAGTTCCGTGGGGTGGAAAGGCGGGGCGGGGCAGGGTGGGGGGTACTAAAAACCGGAATATGGATAATTGGAGGTAAGTAAACAATTAATTAAAACAAATTTCGTAGCCCGTGCTGCATCGCTCTGCATCGCACAACTAAATTTGTTTTATTTATTTAATTGTTTACTTACCGCCAATTATCCATATTCTGGTTTTTAGTACCCCCCCCACCATGCCCCTTCCCCGCCCCACCTTTCCGCCCCACGGAACTCCCTCCACGCCGCGGCTGGTTTAGGGTTCATGGGTGGATGAGGGTAAGGGGTATATAGGGGTTTTAAAGGGTTTAGGGATCGATAGGGGTATCCGACCTTCAGAAAGGATGGTGGTGATAGGAAAGAATTAAGACTTAATTCTTTCCTATCACCACCATCCTTCACGTTTTTAGTCCTGGCCAGGGGGTCCAAGAATACATTTTTGAGCAGTGACACCTCTGAGCTAGTTTTAACTTTCACAGCACTTCTCTTTTGGTGATCCCAATATACATTGGCAAGACATATATGTATATTTTACATGTTTGTATTGTCTTCATCCAACTTGCTTAAAGGGTTGGCTGTGCGTGCACCCGCCCTTTTTGTACCGTAAATCACTGGGGCATGTGTCAATGTGTGCATGATTATATTCTTGTTTCAGGCACAAACTTAACCATACACCCAGTTTTGCCAATCATTGTCTTTGTTAGAACAGATTCACAATTGCTTTATTAACCTTCCTGCTTTCTCGAATTTGCTTGAAAATGCACCATTTGCCCACTATTTTTTCAAACTTTTCTCAGGGGAGAACCACCCCGAACCCCGCTCGCTCGCATTACCGTGTCACTAGGTCGCGATTGTCTAAAAGGTGTGTCACCAACATGAAAAGTTTGGAAAGCTGTGGTCTAGAGTGTAGAATCGCTGGGACTCCAAGGAACCACCCAATGTAACTAAGTAGGGACCCCACAGAGGACGGGTGCAGTGTGAGAACACAACCGCGTGCTACCTGCAATTTAATGGGAGAGTCGAGTTGCAATTTTAAAGTTTAAGGAACCTTCTCAGTGGATTACGAGGAAACCTTTTGGAGCATAGAAGGTTGGACAGCCACCCCACCCATGGATACCGAAGTACCAGAGTTACCTATCCCAGGGAAGCCGGACGCATAGGACTGACGTGGTGTCGGAAACCGCCGTAGTTCTCAATGGGAGTCTCCAAAGAAATGCCACTGCTGGAAAGAAGAATAGTGTCCGGTGGAATCCGCAGGTGGATTCTTGATGGAAGGAACCTGAAATCAGAGGGGACAGAGTCTGGGTCACTAAGTGTGACCAGGGGCTTGTTAGACAAATGCCCACTGATGTCGGGTGCTTCAAGTGTGAAGAAGGAGACCTTGACTCTACAGCTACAGAGACAAGGAGATGTCTAGGACGACCAGGAGCTGGATACGAACTGTCCCACGAAGGATGTCGAGTGCTGAGGGGTCGGTGTCTGGCGGGAGCACCAACAAGCCTTGGCAACGGCAACCCATGAAGAAGGTCAAGAAAGGTTGCGGTCTGGCCCAGCAAGGACCAGATGACTCACCACAGCAATGGGAGTCAGGGCAGGCCTGGAGCAACCGAGGGAGCCCAAGAAAATCAGGATTGTCCTTCAAATGGACCCGCAGGCCGAAGGCACAGGAGTCACAAGGGGCCCACTAGCAGTTTAACAAAACAACAGCTTGCAGGGCACAGAGTACGAGGAGGCCGAGGTCCTTTGTCCAAAATGTGCACCGAGGTTGGCGATATTGCCAGTGAATGCAGGGGAGTGACTCCTTCACCCCAAGGGAGATACTTCAGTTGTCCTTGATGTTCCACAGGTCCTGCACGGAGCCTGTATGGTGCATGGGCACAGGCAATGCTTTGGACAGAGATGGAGACAAAGTCGGTGCCAAGTTGAAGCCCAGAGTGTCCAGACGGTCGAAGGTCAGTGGTTTCTTGTTCAGAATCTTGTCCACATCGAATCTAGGGTCCTACAGCCAGGTAAGCCCTTTTGAACCCATGGGAGAGGGCTGGACAGATTCAGGGGACCCTCCCAGGGGAGGGTCAGGACAGTGGGGAGGTTACTCCCATGTCCTTTGTCCAGTTTTGTGCCAGAGCAGGAGCCAACGGCTTCCTGTACTGGTTTGAGCTGGACTATGCACAGGGACACCAAATGTGCCCCTCGTGCAGACTTTCACGCACTTTTGAAAGTGCACCCACCCAGCTCCAATACACTAAATCCTGTCTGGGAGGTGGTCACACCTCCCTGTGACAGGATGCCTATTGTGCTGCCTTCCTCTGCTCAAGCTTGGCTCAGCAGTAGGAGGGCAGAAATGTGTCTCTGGTCGGCAGCAACCATTTTGTGCTGTCCGGGTCGAGAAGACTGGTACCGGGAAGACCAGGGACCCACGAAGGTTGCTTCAGAAGGGTGGAATCATACCTCCCACACCGGTTAAAAAAACAAGACTTAGTTTGTTGCAGCCGTTTTTGAGACAGCATTTTACGTGAGCATATAATGCACCTCTACCTATTTGTCTGGCTGCGTCACTGACAACCCGGGAGAATGGTCACCGAAGGCTGCAGGGGTGCTCTGCTCATGCAGGGGCACCCTCTCACGTAAAACCCAGCCCCCTACCTTCAGTATTGTTAAGGCCTGCCATAGGGGTGACTTGTTGGTTTTAAGTGTAGTGACCTATAGTTATAGTAAACCTATATACAAAATAAGTGATGCATGCACCATCTTACACAGGTTGCAATGGCAGACCTGTAGTTCCATTGTGCAAGGTTCTATCATGGGCGACATAATACATGCTTAAGCCCATGGGAGGCCTCTGTCGTGTAGTTCCTATATCACCTATACAGGATCTGCGCGTTCCGGATAACATAAACTGTGGGTTTGGTGGCAGACTGGCTCTGAGCACCCCCACTGAGAATGTTAGCCTTTTTGTTTTAGCTAGCTCACAGTGCCACTAGAACCTCCTCTTATTGGGGAGAGAATAGTTTCTGGCAACCTTAGAACATGCCAACCCTGATCCCTCAGGATCGTGGAAACAATGTACTACCTTTCGCTCAGTCACTCGTGCCCACTAATTCGGTCTCAGAGAGTTCCACAGAAGAAACAGTCGGGCGTGTTACAATAAGAATTTATTGCACAGTTGTTCTTCTAGTGTAAAATAGATGTGCTGCAACAACCGTTAGACAGTAGCAGATATATATGATTAGCAGTACAGTGAAAATAAAAGGATAGTACAGTTCTACCATCTTGCAATAATCATGAATACATACATGAATATAAAATGCATGATAAAAGTGTGTGTACTCCTACGATGCCCATCTAGATGTACCTAAGTGTACCTAGCATGTGAGTAGGTGTGAAGCCAAAAATTCCTCTAGGATTTAGTCAAACCCCATTACCTGAAGTGAGAGAGTGTGGGACCCCGTCCTGGTCTCGAGTTGGACACCCAGCGAGGGATGTGTTAGACCACTGTCAGCCGGAGCGCCTGCATGCATGAGCCTCAGCATCTCTGGTCAGTGTGTCGGCCTGAAAGTCTCAGTTCCCTCTGGCTAACACTAGTAAGATGTGCTGTATTTATACAGAAAGTATCTAGGGCTCCTTTGTCCCTTGTTTCTTATATTAGCCATTGTTAGATTTGAGGATGACGTATGGGATGAACCTTGTACATAGATATTATGCAGGTGGTGTAGCCCCTGCCTGTTTTACAAGAACCCTTATTAATATTCATTCATACTGTGTGAGTCTATTGATGAAGTTATAGGACGCTATTGTTCAGGGAAAACCCACCTTCTGCGCCCAGGACTAGAACTAGGTAAACGTTCAATCCTAGAAGGCTTGTTACTGTGTAGTGTAGGGAAGGTAATGTAGGTGAAGGTGTATGATATTACTCGGGCCTATATTAGGGTACCTATATGAAACATAACACCTATGCCCTGGGTACATGGGTAACATATACTAGGGACTTATAAGGGTACCCCAGTATCCAATCTGGAGTGTACTTAAGTACATATTAATACATTTTAGGGAGAAAGCAGATAGACTGGGGTCCTGATTAGCAGGATCCCAGTCAGACTAGTCAAAAACAGTGTAAAATCAAGCAAAAAGTAGGGGTAACCAAAAGAAGTAGATACTACTTTCCTACAGACCTCTTGATGGCGAAACTACTTAACCCCACAACGGTGATCCCCAAACCGGGAATACTGTTGGCAACGGTATTAAAATGCTAGCGCAGATGTATGGTAAAAACTCAGGGTATGACTTTGCACCATCATTACCCTTAGCAGGATTACCACATAGTGACCCTCTCACATATTTAACGCAAAAGCAGCTCTCTGTTTGGACGGAGGCAGGAATACTTACTGTAGGAGACTGCTACCAACAGGGCGCATTGATCCCAATGGAAGACCTAATGGGCTGTTACCAGCAGCCTAAAGGCCTGTTCCTCAGATATGAAGCACTGCCTGAGCATTATGAGAATAATGGGGAAGGCAAGGGGTAGAACCTGCAATGCACTGCACTTTACAACTGGTGACTGGTGGTGACTATGGGGGCCGCAAAACACTTGGTAATCTGGGTTTGCTGACTTCACCAGAGGTCTACTAACTATATTATGGGACAGATGGGAGAAAGCCCTCCAACGTGAGCTCTCAGATTCAGAATGAAGGACAATACTAGCCTCGCCCAAAAAGATCTCTAGAAATACTAGATTAAAATATACCCAATATAACTGCGTGCACATGACCTATATGACACCACACAGATTGCAGGTCATCTATGGCGGAGCCCCTCATCCCTGTCCAAGATGTGGAAACATGTATGCAGATTTCGTAAATATGATATGGGATTGTATAAGTCTGCGACCGTATTGGTCTGCGCTACTTTCGCCTTAGACCTTGCTCTGGGGGGAACTCCCCCTCACACACTTAAGGCATGCATCTTCGGGCTGTACCTGAGGCCAAACTCTTAGAAAGTAGGTACCTGATTTTTAGATTGAGCGTTAGGATTGGCCACCTGGTGCATAGCAATAGACTGGAAAAGAAAAATAGGGCCTCTGGTTAAGTCATAGAAGGTAGACGTAACACAATGGGCCAGAGCTGAGGAACGAGCATTGATAAGAGAAGAGATCAGGGGGTTTATGCTACGTCAAATTGCAGATTTGTGGTCACAAGTACTAATAATGTGGGAACACCCAGAACAGAATGACAGCAATGAGCCACTAATAAACACAAATATAACAGACGATGAGGATAGCGAAGTACTACCAATCCCAGCAGACACATCAGCTAGTTAAAAGGACAGGAAAATTGCACAAGATTAGGAATGCCGGAAACCTGCCAAAAGAAAAACACACTGGTAAATTGACTACACCCAGCTAGCTATAACACCCCAAACGCATGTAATATAGCAGCCTGGACCCACTGAACAGCTGGACACTTCCGACAAACCCCTCCCAGAAAATCTACATAATACTCCACTCGAAGCTTGTCTCCTCCCCCATTTTTCTTTCTTATTTCCTTTCACTTTGTTGTTTAATAACATTTTGAGGTTGTAGTGCTAGAGGCACTCTTATGGTCTTGACACCACGTGATGTCCTTTGACTACCATCATTTTAATTGTCTTTTGGTGTTTCAATGTACCCTAGCATGAATGTACGTCCTGCATCCCCCTTGGTAGTGGTGTTGAGTAGCACCGACTTCCAGAGATATGGCGCCTCTTTTAGAATCCCGTTGTCATTGGGCCCTGAAAGAGCTGGCTCCCCCGGTTATACTATGCGCGGCAGCAGGTCTCATGCGACTCCTTTACCCCTTTTTGGATTAAGTTGTCTTCCTTTTGTTGTACCCTATGTCCACAGTTTGGCTTACGATGCACCATGTCTGCAATGTCCACAAACTGTCCAGTGGTAAGAGCCTGAGGCACCGGTATGCCTCTATACAGGCGCTGTCATGAAACTCCTTTTACCATCTGTTGTACAACTCATCTGTCCCTTCTTTACAGATAGGCACTGGATAATGTAACATTTGCAAACAAATATCCATAGTGTAATTGCATTGCTCTGGTTGTATGCTTAAAATGTGAAAATGTTAATACAAAGATTTAAACAAAAAAAATGAATGTACATCCTGCATATGCCTTGTTTCTCTTGAAGATTTCTTCTCATAGTTTTGAAGTGGGAGCTGTCACAGTGGAACAGCTTGCCAAGAACAGAACGTGTGGGATGTGCATTTGCAAGCATAGGAGAGAGAGAGAGGTGTGGAATGTACTTTTTGGTCTCGAAGTGCAATGTTATGAGCAGTGGTGCACAAATGTGCATTGTGTTGTACATTGAGAGATGAAGTATGTGATGCCATAGGCAGTGGTGCAGAAATGTGCATTGTGTTGCATATTGGGAAGTAATATGAAATTCTTACTATTGGCTTTGACATGGCCTCATGTCATCCTGAATTCTTACTCTGTCAATCTAACGCCACGTAAACTGACTAGACATGAAGAAACTGTTCTCAAAAAAGGACTGACATTCTGTCCATCACGTAATTTTGAGTTCACCCAGACCAGGATCGATTTATTTCTCTTTACACGAAAATTAAAGCTTCATAAGTTCCACAAAATGAGGAATATATCGAGCAACATCAACAATAGTGTAAGCAATGGCACATTAATGGCCAACCTAGTTGAGGAAGATCTACAAGTGCTGCAGACACGTACAAGTCAACAGACTCAAAGCAAGCAAGAACAAGAGATGAGTGCGATAGTATCTGCTGAGAGTTTTGGCATTGCTCAGAAAAAAAGCCAAGACTCAGCTTAAACCACGTTCAGTATTCATACCAAATATGCCATATGATGCCATTGACACATTCGAAGAAGCAGTCAAAAGTGATCTACTCAAAATGAGAACGAATCCACCAAAATTTAAACACAAACAAGTAAATCTCACAAGAGATCAACAACTGGCGCTAGAAAACATAAGGACTGACATAAATCTAGTATGTAAGCTCTCAGATAAAGGAGGGAATATCGTACTTATGACAAAAGACTTCTATTGCACAGAGGCCTTAAGACAATTGAATGACATTACATGCTATAACAAAATAACTAAAGACAAATACATCAAAAGCATCACTGAATATCATGAGCTACTAAACAAATGGTTCGCACAGGGAATGCTGGACGACAATGAACATACATTTTTGAGCTGCCAGCAACCGATAACTCCTACATTTTATCATCTGCCTAAAGTACATAAAAACTCATTAGAACAGCCAGGCAGACCCATAATTTCATCTAAAGGCAGCCTGATAGAAGCAATGTCACAGTATCTGGACTTTTTTCTCATTGACTTTGTCAAAACATTACCATCATACATCCGCGATACCACAGACTTTTTAAGGATAATACTACACATTAATTGGGAATCTGATATACTCATGAATGTTCTAGATGTTACAGGTCTTTACACTTGTATCTCGCATCAGGATGGCAGTAACGCAGTAAAATATTTTCTGAAGGGTCGTTCTTTGAAATTTCTGCAACATAACACCATGCTTATCGAATTTTTGAGTTTCTGCATTACCAACAATATTTTCCTCTTTCAAAAACAATACTATAGACAAAATAAAGGCACGGCAATGGGCACCTGCTTCGCCCCCAGCTATGTGAACTTGTTCGTAGGCTGGTGGGAGAAGCAGGTGGCCTGGGCCGATGAGAATAACCAGTGGGTCACTTTGATTATTGGATGGTACCGATATATCGATGACCTTTTCATTCTGGAAAGGAACCAAAAGTGATGCCGAATCTTATATTGCAAATCTCAACTCTAACACAGTGAACCTGCATGTCAGTGGCCATATAAGTGACAAAGAGGTAAACCTTTTAGATCTTAAAGTCTTCATAAGAGAAGGAAGAATCTGTACTTCCTTATTTCGTAAGACTACAGCTGGGAACTCTATCTCAGAAGCCAATAGTCGTCATCCTAAATCTCTTAAAAACAGTATCCCGTATGGGGAATTACTAAGACTTAAGAGAAACTGTTCAAGAGATGAGGATTTCTTAATAGCAGCCCATGAGTCCATCGAAAGGTTTAAAGTAAGAGGTTATACAAGTCAACTTTTACAGAAGAATCTCGAAAGGGTTATCAAGATCCCCAGATCATGCCTTTTAAAAGATAGATTGAAGGAGTAAAGAATACCTTTCGTTTTATAACCACTTACAATAGGGACTCAGAAAGACTGCAAAACATTTTATCACGTAATTGGCATATTTTGAAATATGATAGTGTCATAGGCAATGACATACCAGACCATCCCTGCACAACATATAAGTGCAGTCGCTCATTAAAAGACCTCTTAGTCCAAAGCCACTTTGAATCAATACCATACAATCCCAGGTTGGGTAACTTAACCAGGTTTTTTCCATGTAATAGGTGCAAAGCCTGTAAAAACAGTACCAAAGTGTTGACATACCAGATACCAGGAATGGCTGATGGAAAGAAAATTACTAAATTCCTGACATGTACAACACCATACTGTGTATATTGTTTAGTGTGCCCTTGTAATTTACAGTGTATCGGCAGCACAATACACCCAACAAAATGCAGAATACTTGAACACGTGAGGGCAATTGAACATAAGGACCCAACTTATCCGGTTGCGAGGCATTTTGCTGACTTACATCAGAGTAACCGAAACCTGCTCAGATTCTTCTGTCTGGACCATGTCCCAGTTAAAGAGCTTGGGGGAGATAGAGAGATTCACCTTCGTAGATTGGAATCCAGATATATAATCGAACTACAAACTAAGAATCCATCTGGTTTTAATATAGAAGAGGAACTAGCAATTCATTTGGGCTAATTATTTTATCTTGATATTCTGTACTTCCAATCTATTTGCCCCACCATTATCTGCTATTTCTGTAGATCCGTTTATAGGAGTTTTTCTTATTAAGCACCACCTTATCTCAATCCATCTAGGACATGATCAATTTTATTGAATATTCCTTGTTATGAATGAAATATTAACATTATGAGATTAACGAATCAAGATATTTCTTAGGCTCAAGTAGAAAATTAGGATTGTTTAAATGAGGCTTAGATCAATTATTTTATTTACTTCCCTTCCCTCTTTATAGGATTTGTCCTTTCAATTTATTAAGAGGTTGAATACTTTAGATAGACATAGAATTAATGCTTGAAAAACAATTACTGCGCTATAATTAATTTAATTTCTCTGACAAATGGTGGAGTTACAACAGAAATATGAAATTTCTCGAGTTGAACTTAATTAGCACAGTGTAAATAACATCCCTTATTTCTCTGATAGAAGCCGTAACAATTGAAGAAAATCAGCATTTCTGAATCACTGTAAATAATTTTGCACAAAGTACCTCTATACTTATTGCCCATTCAGGGCTAAATTTGTTTGTTTAGTTTTTATTTAAGACTGTCGCAATTTCATGACACTAGTGGTGCATTTATATTTAACACTACCTTAAGATGGCCTCCAAAAATCAACTAATTATCTGTCTGTAAAATAAAATTTTCTGTGTTTATCTGACGGCCGGAAATGATGTAATTTCTCACCCGGAAACATTCCCATATTGTTAAGGTTAAATATGACGATCAATTGTTTGTGTGCGTTTGATAGTACGAAAAAGGCGCGAAGCCGAAACGCGTCCTGCTCACTTACATACGGCAATAAACATCGTATAATCCACTTCTACCTTGAGTGCGGTCTATTCCTTTGCTGTGCGAGGGAAATGTTGAGCCTGATATATATATATATATATATAATCTACTGGCGGTCGCCAGTAGATAGTTATAGTTAGGACCTATTTTCCATAGGAAATCCGCAACATTCTATTCCCAATAAGTCTGGCGCCGATTGACGAATCTTCGCGAAATTTTCCAAACTTTTGGCCAGCTCCGCTCCGCTCCTACCCTGAAAGTTTCGCGGGGGTTCGTCAAGCGGGGGCCAAGAAAAAAGGGGGGTCCAAAAACGCGTTTTCCCTATGCAATTTCCCATAGGACCTGTTGTCGCAGCCACAGCCCGAACTGCTGAACGGAATTACACCAAATTTGGCAAAGAGGTAGTCCTCAGTTCAGACTCGTGCCTTTTGCTTAAATGGTGTAAATACGTTCAGTAGTTCCTGAGAAAATTAGAGTTAAAAGTTAGTGAAATCTATGGCCGAGGAGGATCCGCGGACCCTCCCCGCACCCAGCGCGCACCCTGCCGTGCACAAGCTGAATGCTAATTGGCTGTCAACACTCCAGATCAGGAAGTGTTGGCAGCCATCTTGTGCCTCGGTAGAACTGAGGCACAAGAAGCCCCCCAAAAAATATCGCTAAACGCGAAAAGGGGGCAGGGTAGAAACACCCTGACCCCCTAGGCCTGCTCAGGGGGTCCCACAAGGACCAGCAAGGCCAAAAGGGGCCAGAGGAGGCCCCCAGCCCCGGGGACCACCGCCCCCGGGTCTTATCTTAATGTATGCGGGGGGCTCATGCCCCCCCGCAGCCCCGGGGACCGCCACCCCCCGGGGCTGGTTTTTCAAAAAAAAAAAAAAAACCCTGTGTGGGGGGGCTTAAGCCCCCCCACATGCCCCGGGGACCGCCACCTCCCCGGGGCACTACATATTTAAAGTAGGGGGTCCGATACGGACCCGCAAGCCCCAGGGACCACTACCCCCCAGGGCTTTAACTTAAGTGGGAGGGGGGCCGCGCGGCCCCCCTCCTGGAGCCTTGTCATGGCCCTGGGGACCGCCACCTCCCAGGGCCGGCTCCTGCAGTGTCCCGGGGTGCCCACCCCCGGGACACTGCTGTTTGCAATGGCAGGGCGGGAGCCTCGCGGCTCCCACCCTGCCATTGCAAACTGCTTTGCTATTTGGAAGAGAGAGCAGGGAAACCTGCTCTCTCTTCCAAATAGCAAAGCAGATTGCTTTTTCACATGGGGAGCAGCATGTTAGCTGCTCCCCATGTGGAAAAGCAATGCCGGCTCCCACAGGAAGCGGGGAGCCGGCGGGGCCGTGGGGGGATTGGGGACCCCCCACGGTCCCCAACGGAGGGCAGGCCCCGGGGGATGGGGTCCCCGGGGCCAGTAGTGGCCCGGGAGGGGGGCCAAGCGGCCATCCTCCCCAAAATAAAAAATAAAAAGAAGCAAGGCAGCCCCCCTCCAAAAAAACACAAAAAACCAAAAAAGGGCCATGCCCTGGGGGATGGGGTCCCCGGGGCAAATTAAGACCTCGGGTGGGGGGGCCACGCGGCCCCCCTCCACAGTTTAAAAAAATAAATAAAAATAGAGGGCAGGCCCTGGGGGATGGGGTCCCCAGGGCCAAAAAATAAGAAAAAGAAGGGGAGCTACACAGCCCCCCTTCTTAAAAAGAATTTTTTTTTTTAAACGGAATCGGGGGGAGGCCACGCCCCCTCCTTTCATCACTCTGCAAACGCGCCCCCTGGCGTGTTTGCCGAGGGGGAACAAATTCCCCTTCAATACTGGGGGTCCCTGGGGGCCAACTAGCCCACCAGGAACCTCCAATATGCGCCAGAGGGCTGCGTTGCAGAGAGGTGTAATGAGGCCACGCCCCTTTTTACACCTCTCTGCAATGCAGCTCCGTGGCACTTACTGGAGGTACCTGGTGGGCTAGTTGGCCGCCAGGGGACCTCAGGATTCAAGGGGACTTAATCTCCCAACTTAAAACGCGCCACGAGGCGTGTTTGCACAGTGGTGAAGGTAGGGGCGGGGCCTGAGGTGATACTGTGCAAACACGCCCTGTGGCACATTTTAAGTTGGGGAATTCATTCCTCTTCAATCCAGAGGTCCCCTAGGGGACAACAAGCCCATCAGGTACCTCCACTAAGCGCCACGGAGCTGCGTAGCAGAGTGTTGTAAAAAGGGGTGTGGCCTCTGAACACCTCTCTGCAACGCAGCTCCCTGGCGCATACTGGAGGTACCTGGTGGGCTAGTTGGACGCCAGGGGACCTCAGGATTCAAGGGGACTTAATCCCCCAACTTAAAACACACCACGGTGCGCGTTTGCACAGTGGTTAAGGTAGGGGGCAGGGCCTGAGGTGATATGTGTGCAAACACGCCCTGTGGCGCGTTTTAAGTTGGGGAATTAATTCCTCTTCAATCCTGAGGGTCCCTGGGGACCAACTAGCCCACCAGATACCTCCAGTAAGCGCCACGGAGCTGCGTTGCAGAGTGTTGTAAAAAGGGGCATGGCCTCTGAACACCTCTCTGCAATGCAGCCCCCTGGCGCATTCTGGAGGTACCTGGTGGGCTAGTTGGCTCCCAGGGGACCTCAGGATTGAAGAGGAATTAATTCCCCAACTTAAAACGCGCCACAGGGCGTGTTTGCACACATATCACCTCAGGCCCCGCCCCCTTCCTTCACCATTGTACAAATATTCCTCTAAAATCAGCCGAACTACGAATTCCGATTTACTCACCTGTTATCAGGAGAGAACCCAGGGCTGCATCTTTTAGCCCAGCACTGACCCTGAAAAGTAATTCTAAGCGTACTTACCAGTAACTTGTATTTCCTTCCATAGGAATCCATTGTGTGGTTTTCACCAGAAAATGTAAGTGTCCATATTGAAATGTACAAATATTCCTCTAAAATCAGACAAACTACGAATTCCGATTTACTCACCTGTAATCAGGAGAGAACCCAGTGCTGCATCTTTTAGCCCAATGCAAAAACAACAATTGATGGACAGAATGCAGAACAATGTCATACATTCACCCCAGTACAGAGATCTGGGCCTAAATCCATCGTTTTTTTGCTCACCATGCCATTCCAGTTTGAACCCAGCCATATGCAAATCAGTCTTGGCCCTGTGCCCCATGGGAACAGTCCAGCCCGAACTGCCAAGCCAGGTCCTCCCTGGACTGGAAACAAGCATCCTAGGACCGGTTTCGGGCTTTCAGCCCTCATCAGCCAGGATAGCCTGATTCCAGTGGCATGGAGAGCAAGGGACTCACGTCTGAGCATACCCTTCCCACTCGGGGTGACAAATGCAAAAACAACAATTGATGGACAGAATGCAGAACAATGTCATACATTCACCCCAGTACAGAGATCTGGGCCTAAATCCATCGTTTTTTTGCTCACCATGCCATTCCAGTTTGAACCCAGCCATATGCAAATCAGTCTTGGCCCTGTGCCCCATGGGAACAGTCCAGCCCGAACTGCCAAGCCAGGTCCTCCCTGGACTGGAAACAAGCATCCTAGGACCGGTTTCGGGCTTTCAGCCCTCATCAGCCAGGATAGCCTGATTCCAGTGGCATGGAGAGCAAGGGACTCACGTCTGAGCATACCCTTCCCACTCGGGGTGACAAATGCCAAAACAACAATTGATGGACAGAATGCAGAACAATGTCATACATTCACCCCAGTACAGAGATCTGGGCCTAAATCCATCGTTTTTTTGCTCACCATGCCATTCCAGTTTGAACCCAGCCATATGCAAATCAGTCTTGGCCCTGTGCCCCATGGGAACAGTCCAGCCCGAACTGCCAAGCCAGGTCCTCCCTGGACTGGAAACAAGCATCCTAGGACCGGTTTTGGGCTTTCAGCCCTCATCAGCCAGGATAGCCTGATTCCAGTGGCATGGAGAGCAAGGGACTCACGTCTGAGCATACCCTTCCCACTCGGGGTGACAAATGCAAAAACAACAATTGATGGACAGAATGCAGAACAATGTCATACATTCACCCCAGTACAGAGATCTGGGCCTAAATCCATCGTTTTTTTGCTCACCATGCCATTCCAGTTTGAACCCAGCCATATGCAAATCAGTCTTGGCCCTGTGCCCCATGGGAACAGTCCAGCCCGAACTGCCAAGCCAGGTCCTCCCTGGACTGGAAACAAGCATCCTAGGACCGGTTTCGGGCTTTCAGCCCTCATCAGCCAGGATAGCCTGATTCCAGTGGCATGGAGAGCAAGGGACTCACGTCTGAGCATACCCTTCCCACTCGGGGTGACAAATGCAAAAACAACAATTGATGGACAGAATGCAGAACAATGTCATACATTCACCCCAGTACAGAGATCTGGGCCTAAATCCATCACTACGCCATTGGAGTCAAGCTATCTTAGCTGATGATGGCTGATAGCCAGAAACCGGTCCTAGGATGCTTGATTCCGGTCCAGGGAAGACATGGCTTGGCAGTTCGGGCTGGACTGTTCCCATGAGGCACAGGGTCAAGACTGATTTGCACATGGCCATGTCTGAACTGGGGTGGTGTAGTGGGCAAAAGAACGATGGATTTAACCCAGATCTCTTGACTGGGGGAGAATGTATGCTTTGTCAGCATTCCGTCCATCATTTGTTTGTTGTAATGCTTTTCGCCCTAAGTGGGATGGGTATTCCCAGACGTGGGACCCGTGCTCACTACGCCACTGGAGTCAAGCTATCTTGGCTGATGATGGCTGATAGCCAGAAACCGGTCCTAGGATGCTTGATTCCGGTCCAGGGAAGACATGGCTTGGCAGTTCGGGCTGGACTGTTCCCATGAGGCACAGGGTCAAGACTGATTTGCATATGGCCATGTCTGAACTGGGGTGGTGTAGTGGGCAAAAGAACGATGGATTTAACCCAGATCTCTTGACTGGGGGAGAATGTATGCATTGTCAGCATTCCGTCCATCATTTGTTTGTTGTAACGCTTTTCGCCCTAAGTGGGATGGGTATTCCCAGACGTGGGACCCGTGCTCACTACGCCACTGGAGTCAAGCTATCTTGGCTGATGATGGCTGATAGCCAGAAACCGGTCCTAGGATGCTTGATTCCGGTCCAGGGAAGACATGGCTTGGCAGTTCGGGCTGGACTGTTCCCATGAGGCACAGGGTCAAGACTGATTTGCATATGGCCATGTCTGAACTGGGGTGGTGTAGTGGGCAAAAGAACGATGGATTTAACCAAGATCTCTTGACTGGGGGAGAATGTATGCTTTGTCAGCATTCCGTCCATCATTTGGTTGTTGTAACGCTTTTCGCCCTAAGTGGGATGGGTATTCCCAGACGTGGGACCCGTGCTCACTACGCCACTGGAGTCAAGCTATCTTGGCTGATGATGGCTGATAGCCAGAAACCGGTCCTAGGATGCTTGATTCCGGTCCAGGGAAGACATGGCTTGGCAGTTCGGGCTGGACTGTTCCCATGAGGCACAGGGTCAAGACTGATTTGCATATGGCCATGTCTGAACTGGGGTGGTGTAGTGGGCAAAAGAACGATGGATTTAACCCAGATCTCTTGACTGGGGGAGAATGTATGCCTTGTCAGCATTTCGTCCATCATTTGTTTGTTGTAACGCTTTTCGCCCTAAGTGGGATGGGTATTCCCAGACGTGGGACCCGTGCTCACTACGCCACTGGAGTCAAGCTATCTTGGCTGATGATGGCTGATAGCCAGAAACCGGTCCTAGGATGCTTGATTCCGGTCCAGGGAAGACATGGCTTGGCAGTTCGGGCTGGACTGTTCCCATGAGGCACAGGGTCAAGACTGATTTGCATATGGCCATGTCTGAACTGGGGTGGTGTAGTGGGCAAAAGAACGATGGATTTAACCCAGATCTCTTGACTGGGGGAGAATGTATGCCTTGTCAGCATTTCGTCCATCATTTGTTTGTTGTAACGCTTTTCGCCCTAAGTGGGATGGGTATTCCCAGACGTGGGACCCGTGCTCACTACGCCACTGGAATCAAGCTATCTTGGCTGATGATGGCTGATAGCCAGAAACCGGTCCTAGGATGCTTGATTCCGGTCCAGGGAAGACATGGCTTGGCAGTTCGGGCTGGACTGTTCCCATGAGGCACAGGGTCAAGACTGATTTGCATATGGCCATGTCTGAACTGGGGTGGTGTAGTGGGCAAAAGAACGATGGATTTAACCCAGATCTCTTGACTGGGGGAGAATGTATGCTTTGTCAGCATTCCGTCCATCATTTGTTTGTTGTAACGCTTTTCGCCCTAAGTGGGATGGGTATTCCCAGACGTGGGACCCGTGCTCACTACGCCACTGGAGTCAAGCTATCTTGGCTGATGATGGCTGATAGCCAGAAACCGGTCCTAGGATGCTTGATTCCGGTCCAGGGAAGACATGGCTTGGCAGTTCGGGCTGGACTGTTCCCATGAGGCACAGGGTCAAGACTGATTTGCATATGGCCATGTCTGAACTGGGGTGGTGTAGTGGGCAAAAGAACGATGGATTTAACCCAGATCTCTTGACTGGGGGAGAATGTATGCATTGTCAGCATTCCGTCCATCATTTGTTTGTTGTAACGCTTTTCGCCCTAAGTGGGATGGGTATTCCCAGACGTGGGACCCGTGCTCACTACGCCACTGGAGTCAAGCTATCTTGGCTGATGATGGCTGATAGCCAGAAACCGGTCCTAGGATGCTTGATTCCGGTCCAGGGAAGACATGGCTTGGCAGTTCGGGCTGGACTGTTCCCATGAGGCACAGGGTCAAGACTGATTTGCATATGGCCATGTCTGAACTGGGGTGGTGTAGTGGGCAAAAGAACGATGGATTTAACCCAGATCTCTTGACTGGGGGAGAATGTATGCATTGTCAGCATTCCGTCCATCATTTGTTTGTTGTAACGCTTTTCGCCCTAAGTGGGATGGGTATTCCCAGACGTGGGACCCGTGCTCACTACGCCACTGGAGTCAAGCTATCTTGGCTGATGATGGCTGATAGCCAGAAACCGGTCCTAGGATGCTTGATTCCGGTCCAGGGAAGACATGGCTTGGCAGTTCGGGCTGGACTGTTCCCATGAGGCACAGGGTCAAGACTGATTTGCATATGGCCATGTCTGAACTGGGGTGGTGTAGTGGGCAAAAGAACGATGGATTTAACCCAGATCTCTTGACTGGGGGAGAATGTATGCATTGTCAGCATTCCGTCCATCATTTGTTTGTTGTAACGCTTTTCGCCCTAAGTGGGATGGGTATTCCCAGACGTGGGACCCGTGCTCACTACGCCACTGGAGTCAAGCTATCTTGGCTGATGATGGCTGATAGCCAGAAACCGGTCCTAGGATGCTTGATTCCGGTCCAGGGAAGACATGGCTTGGCAGTTCGGGCTGGACTGTTCCCATGAGGCACGGGGTCAAGACTGATTTGCATATGGCCATGTCTGAACTGGGGTGGTGTAGTGGGCAAAAGAACGATGGATTTAACCCAGATCTCTTGACTGGGGGAGAATGTATGCATTGTCAGCATTCCGTCCATCATTTGTTTGTTGTAACGCTTTTCGCCCTAAGTGGGATGGGTATTCCCAGACGTGGGACCCGTGCTCACTACGCCACTGGAGTCAAGCTATCTTGGCTGATGATGGCTGATAGCCAGAAACCGGTCCTAGGATGCTTGATTCCGGTCCAGGGAAGACATGGCTTGGCAGTTCGGGCTGGACTGTTCCCATGAGGCACAGGGTCAAGACTGATTTGCATATGGCCATGTCTGAACTGGGGTGGTGTAGTGGGCAAAAGAACGATGGATTTAACCCAGATCTCTTGACTGGGGGAGAATGTATGCATTGTCAGCATTCCGTCCATCATTTGTTTGTTGTAACGCTTTTCGCCCTAAGTGGGATGGGTATTCCCAGACGTGGGACCCGTGCTCACTACGCCACTGGAGTCAAGCTATCTTGGCTGATGATGGCTGATAGCCAGAAACCGGTCCTAGGATGCTTGATTCCGGTCCAGGGAAGACATGGCTTGGCAGTTCGGGCTGGACTGTTCCCATGAGGCACAGGGTCAAGACTGATTTGCATATGGCCATGTCTGAACTGGGGTGGTGTAGTGGGCAAAAGAACGATGGATTTAACCCAGATCTCTTGACTGGGGGAGAATGTATGCATTGTCAGCATTCCGTCCATCATTTGTTTGTTGTAACGCTTTTCGCCCTAAGTGGGATGGGTATTCCCAGACGTGGGACCCGTGCTCACTACGCCACTGGAGTCAAGCTATCTTGGCTGATGATGGCTGATAGCCAGAAACCGGTCCTAGGATGCTTGATTCCGGTCCAGGGAAGACATGGCTTGGCAGTTCGGGCTGGACTGTTCCCATGAGGCACAGGGTCAAGACTGATTTGCATATGGCCATGTCTGAACTGGGGTGGTGTAGTGGGCAAAAGAACGATGGATTTAACCCAGATCTCTTGACTGGGGGAGAATGTATGCATTGTCAGCATTCCGTCCATCATTTGTTTGTTGTAACGCTTTTCGCCCTAAGTGGGATGGGTATTCCCAGACGTGGGACCCGTGCTCACTACGCCACTGGAGTCAAGCTATCTTGGCTGATGATGGCTGATAGCCAGAAACCGGTCCTAGGATGCTTGATTCCGGTCCAGGGAAGACATGGCTTGGCAGTTCGGGCTGGACTGTTCCCATGAGGCACGGGGTCAAGACTGATTTGCATATGGCCATGTCTGAACTGGGGTGGTGTAGTGGGCAAAAGAACGATGGATTTAACCCAGATCTCTTGACTGGGGGAGAATGTATGCATTGTCAGCATTCCGTCCATCATTTGTTTGTTGTAACGCTTTTCGCCCTAAGTGGGATGGGTATTCCCAGACGTGGGACCCGTGCTCACTACGCCACTGGAGTCAAGCTATCTTGGCTGATGATGGCTGATAGCCAGAAACCGGTCCTAGGATGCTTGATTCCGGTCCAGGGAAGACATGGCTTGGCAGTTCGGGCTGGACTGTTCCCATGAGGCACAGGGTCAAGACTGATTTGCATATGGCCATGTCTGAACTGGGGTGGTGTAGTGGGCAAAAGAACGATGGATTTAACCCAGATCTCTTGACTGGGGGAGAATGTATGCATTGTCAGCATTCCGTCCATCATTTGTTTGTTGTAACGCTTTTCGCCCTAAGTGGGATGGGTATTCCCAGACGTGGGACCCGTGCTCACTACGCCACTGGAGTCAAGCTATCTTGGCTGATGATGGCTGATAGCCAGAAACCGGTCCTAGGATGCTTGATTCCGGTCCAGGGAAGACATGGCTTGGCAGTTCGGGCTGGACTGTTCCCATGAGGCACAGGGTCAAGACTGATTTGCATATGGCCATGTCTGAACTGGGGTGGTGTAGTGGGCAAAAGAACGATGGATTTAACCCAGATCTCTTGACTGGGGGAGAATGTATGCATTGTCAGCATTCCGTCCATCATTTGTTTGTTGTAACGCATCTTTTAGCCCAGCACTGACTCTGAAAAGTAATTCTAAGCGTACTTACCAGTAACTTGTATTTCCTTCCATAGGAATCCATTGTGTGGTTTTCAGCAGAAAATTTTCGAAGTGTCTATTTTCACAAACAAAAAATATTCCTAAAAAATCGTCTGTATGACTTAAACACATTCTTTCAACTGTTTACAGGAGGTTGGCCAGTGCTGGATCCAGGATCCACCACTGAGTAAGAAAAAGTAACGATAACTCTACTTACCTACTAAGTGAATTCCCTGCCATAGGATAACATTGGTGATTCTATGTGAAAACATTTCTAAGTGTCAACTTTTAAAATACAATAATATTCCTTAAAAATAACTACTGTAACCAAAACGCTTTTACTCAACTGTTTACAGGAGATGTCCAAGGACTGAATCTAGGATCCAGTCCTGTGGTTAGAAAAGTAATCCATAAAGTAACTAATTTCATTTAACTAGAAATTCACATTGAGCTCAATGTTGCTTTGTGTTTGAAATTGGGTTGGCCATTGCAACAACTGTAACTACTGTCCTTAAAAGTCTGTTGCCTATTTGCCAAGTATTTAAACTAAAGTAATTCATTCTGAGAAAGTATATTTTGTATTGTAATGTATAATGTAATTATAATGTGATTAAAAGAAAAATATCTAAAAATAAATAGTTTAAAAAATGTAGTAAATCAGTATAAAAAAAATCAGTATAAAAATTAATACATTAAAAATTGTCATTTACAAAACCTTTGAAATTCACTGAAAAAAAACATAGGTTTCAGGCCTGATATAGTTAGGAATTAGCATTTAAAAAACCTTTGAAATTCACTGAAAAAACCAAAGGTTTCAGGGGCGCTATAGTTAGGAATTGGCATTTAAAAAACCTTAGAAATTCACTGAAACAACCATAGGTTTCAGGGGTTTATAGTTAGCTGGACATTTGTTATGTTATGTTATGTTAGGGGCATTTGTAGTGCGCACAGCTGCCCCAGCTAAGGGGCGTCCTGGCGCATGACAAGATAAACATAGCCGCACCTAACAGAACAGAGGGAGTGACAAACAGAGAGCACAGAGGGGGAGCAGTTAAAATAGCACAGTCTTTAAAGCTTTGCGAAATAAGAAGAGATCGTCCAAAAGGCAAATCTCCAACGGAAGAGAATTCCACAGACTAGCTGCTTTCACCCGAAAAGACCGACCTCCCATGCGACTCAACTTGAATCTCGGGACCACCGCAAGCGCTTGATCCGCCGATCTCAGAGAGCGAGAAGGTACATAAAAAGACAGAAGATTCCAGAGGGTCCGAGGAGCTAGACCCTTCAGGATCTTAAAGGCCAGGCATAAAACTTTAAAATCAATTCTAGTTTTCACCGGCAGCCAGTGTAGAGACCGGAGAGTTCTGGAGACAGAGCAGGACCTAGGCAGGCCAACTATGGCTCTAGCTGCTGCGTTTTGGACGCGTTGGAGGCGGTTGATTTCTGCCAGATTTACCCCTATCAAGAGGGAACTGGCATAGTCTAAGCGAGAGATTACAGTTGCCTGCACCACCAGCTGCCTCGTGGGGGGATCAAAAAACTTCAGGACAGCTCTTAGACCTCGAAGTACCCCAAAACAGCAGGCTGCAGTTTTCTTGGAGTGCCCCACAAAACTGAGAGCGGTCTCCAGCCACACTCCCAAGTTTCTCAACTCCGTAACCGGAGTTGGAACCGGCCCAAGCTCCGGTGGCCACCATCTGTCTCCCCACAGCTCTCGCCCCTTCCCGACGACTATAACCTCGGTCTTCTTCGCGTTTAGCTGGAGACAATTAACATTCATCCAGCTCGCCACCGCTCTCAGTCCATTCTGGAACCTGGGGGCATCGCACTCAGCATCCCCGCTGATAGTGACCGCCAGCTGAGTGTCGTCAGCATAAGAGACCATCGTCATGCCCCACTGCTTGACGACATCAGCCAGCGGCCTCACATAAAGATTAAAAAGCGTGGGACTCAGCGAGGATCCCTGAGGCACCCCCAGGCCCAGGAGGTGGAATTTGGACTGATGAGGAGGTATGGCAACGCAGAAGGAACGGTCGCCAAGGAAGGAGCGGAACTACTGTAAGGCGGCACCACCGATGCCCATCTCCTCCAGGCGACGTAAAAGGATGGGGTGTGAGACAGTATCAAAGGCGGCGCTTAGATCTAATAGTATTAGCGCCGCCGTCTGTCCCACATCCAACATCCCACGTAGATGCTCAACCATAGCGAGAAGAGCCGTCTCCGTACTGTGCCCAGCACGAAACCCATGCTGGGTGTCATCCAAGATATTGGCTCGGATGAGATAATCAGAGAGAGCCTGATTCACATGGGCCTCCATGACTTTTGCCGGCCAAGGAAGTAGGGAAATAGGCCGGTAATTCTCCGGTTTCGAAGGATCCAATGAAGGCTTCTTCAAGATAGGAGAGACCACTGCCCGCTTCCAGTTAGCTGGGACCATGCCCGTCACCAGTGAGGCATTAATGAGAGATCGCAATATGGGGCGTCCTACAAAGGACTGATCTCTAACAAAGACAGGCTTTAATGGATCCAAAGGTGAGCCAGACTCAATTTTTAGGGTCACCCTATCAAATTCCTCAGAAGAAAGGACTCCATAATGGGGCGGCACGAGATCGTCACCAGAGGTCCCAATGATGGGGCCGCAGAAGAAAACGTCCGGTAAATGGCTTGCACCTTCTCCAAGAAGAAGGATGCCAGAGCCTCACAATGAATGGTAGAGGCCAGTACCGGGGAAGAAGTTCTTTTGGCCAAGAGATCTTTAAGGGCCTTAAATATTGATTTTGATGGATTAGAGCTGTTGCGGAATTCTTCTGAGTAGAACGCCGCGCGGGCTCTACAAATGGCACGATGGTACGCCTTAACGGAGATTAGATACAGCGTTTTCTTAGCCGCGTCGTAGTGTTTCCGCCACTCTCTCTCAGCCCGCCTACAAGTGCCCTTTAACGCCCGGAGGGCGCTATCGTACCAAGGGCTCGATTCTCTAGCGCGAGATTTACTTGCCATAATAGGGATCAAAAAATCAAGCGCCCTAGTAATCCATTTGCAAAGCTGGTCATAACCCAGTTCCACACTATCCAAGGGTCCCAGCGGATCTGCAGCCAAAACCTCATGGAGGTCCTCTAATCTGAGTTTATTCCAGTGCCTTCTAAAAATTGGTCTCGGAGGAGGGATAAAGGGAGTGACAGGCAGCGGAGCTCGAATGGCCACTAAAAAATGATCCGACCACCCCACAGGTGTTATAGAAGAGGTGGTAGCTTCCGGAAGATTAGTAAAAAAAGGATCAAGCGTATGCCCTCCCACATGAGTGGGTTGGGCTACCTTTTGATCCAATTGGAGGGCCTCAAGGTCAGCTAAGATATTATTAACAGCCGGCATACTCCTGTTCTCAAAGTGGAGATTAAGGTCTCCCAAGATGGAGAAATTAGCACAGCCAATAGACAAAGAGCTGACAGCATCAGGGAAAACTTCTCTAAATGCCACGTCACTACCTGGGGGCCGATAAACCACCATCCCCGAGATAGAAAACTGAGGGCTGATCGAGATATTAAAAGAAGCACTTTCACATCCAACGATGTTTAAGACCTTCCAACTACAGGGGAAACTAGATTTGACAGCAAGGGCGATACCCCCTCCTCTAGATATCCGATTAAGAGTGAAAACGGAATATTCCGGGGGGAAGGCCAAGTTAATAATGGCAGTATCGTGTTCCTGCAGCCACGTTTCCGTAATCGCAAATATGTCAGGGGACTCCTCCTGTATGAGGTCAAAAACGGCTAAATGATGTTGGACCAAAGACCTAACATTTAGGTTTAATATACGAAGTATCGGCGTCGAAGCATTGCCTTGGGAAGCTACAAGGGGGGTCCCCTTGCAGATGCGGGCAGGAGAGCCAAGTGCCCATCTCTTACAGGCACACCGATAAGGGCCGCTTAGCAGATGTATCTGTGCCTGATCGCACTTCGGAAGGGAATATCCGATAGACCGTAGAAAGATGCTGGTATAGGTAATCATTCCGACGCTCACAACCCGGGTGCCCGAGACAAGCCCCTAGCGCCCCAAGCGTCCTCGGCGCGGACGGGCAGGACTCAGGCACGACTCCGGCTAAGCGACGGCGCCCCACTGCGCGATCCCGCTGTGCGGGGGGAGCGACTTTAAATAGGTGTCCCGCGAGGTTGTCCAGACGCGTGGACGCTCGCAATGGCGCCCGCCGGGATAAAGCAACACCAGCCCAACCAAAGATGGCGCCCAAAACAAAACTATGGACCCTCCCGTGACCCGGAACCACCAAACAGCGGTGCTTGAAATTTCCCTCGTACAAAACCATTGAAACCATTGAAATTCCCCCGTTATAGTTAGTTCAGCTGACTATAACTTGCGCCCCCGCAATGCACTGCTGATGACGTCAGATATAACATCACTCATGACATGGTCTGTGACATCATGATGACGTCATCCAGTGAGTGTGTGTTTCTGTACATTTTAAATATGTTTAATATATATATATAAGGAAAACCTATGGAAGAATGAGTGGGTGTATAAGTGTGTGAATGGATGATTTAGTAGGTGCGTGACTGACTCTATAAGTGAGTCATTAAATGTATCTTACTGCAGACTAGTGACTAAACTGTGTGAATGTCTGTATCTGTCTGTCTGTTGGTGTATAAGCAGCTGCATGATTTTGTGAATAGCTATATGAGTGTCTCTATGGGTTATTGATTGGTTGTCTGAGTATCTGTATGGGTGCCCGAGTGTTTGTGTGTGTGACTCTGTGCATACATGTGTAAGTGGGTGATTCTATGGGTGCATGGTTTTAAGAGTGCATCTGTGATGGACTGTATGGTTGGGTGAGTGTATGTATGGGTGTGTTAGTGATTGAATGTATATCTCAGTGGTACATGTGTGAGTAACTACATATGTGAAAGGCAGTATATATGTGTGTAAGAGTATATAAGTGGGTATATGTGAGTGTGTGATTGTGAGAGTGGCTGTATGGATGAGTGTGTGCTTGTATCAGTGATTGTATAAGAGCGTAAGAATGTGGTACTATTTTTATGAGTAAGTGAACTTGTGTGTGTGTATAACTGCATAGGTGAGTAAATGGGAGTGTGATTAATTATTTGCATGACTGACTAGGTGTGAGAGTACCTCTATGGATGATTGGTGGTGTGTGACTGTCTATGTAGGTGTATAAATGCATATGATAGTCCTGTACTGAGTGACTGTAAGTATGAGTGACTGTACAGGTGAATGAGTGGATGTGTGTGTAGATCTAAGAGTCAATGAGTGGATATGTAGTTATTGGTATTGGAGTATCTATGGTTTTGAGAATGGACATCTGAAATTTTGATTGATTATATCAAAGGGTGTGAGAAGATGCACTAATTTATCACATGGATGACGTCATCAGTGATGTCATCAGTGATGTCATTTCAGATGTCATCAGTTATGTCATCAGTGATGTCACTGACCATGTCATGAGTGATGTAATATGTGACGTCATCAGCAGTGCATTGCGGGGGCGCGAATTATAGTTAGCTGAACTAACTATAACGGGGGAATTTCAATGGTTTTGTACGAGGGAAATGTCCAGCTAACTATAACGCCCCTCAAACCCATGGTTTTTTCAGTGAATTTTTAAGGTTTTTTAAATGCCAATTCCTAACTGTAACACCCCTGAAACCTTTGTTTTTGTCAGTGAATATATATATATATATATATATATATATATATATATATATATATATATATATATATATTACCTACTGGTAGTTATAGTTAGGACCCCTTTTCCATAGGAAATCCGCAACATTCTATTTTGAATAACTTTGGCGCCGGTTGACGAATCCTCGCGAATTTCTCAAAATAGGTGGGGCGCTACGCTCCGCTCCTACCCTGAAAGTCTCGGGGGGATTCGTCAAGCGGGGGCTGAGATAAAAGGGGGGTCCCAAAACGCGTTTTTCCCATGCATTTTTCCATAGGACCTTTAGACAGGGCTACAGCCCGAACGGCTGAACAGAATTACTAGAAATTTGGCAGAGAGGTAGTCCCTAGGTCAAGGAAGTGCCTTTTGTAGGTTTGGTGTAAATCTGTTCAGTAGATTCTGAGAAAATAGCCTTTAAATCAATATATATATCTGAGCCAGCTTACGGTACGCTTACCGTAAGCTTACCGTACGCGTACGGTGGCGTGCGCGAGCGCGATTCTGATTGGCTGTTACATCTAAGTAAACATTCGAATCGGTCGAAACCAGGAAGCGGCGGCCGCCATTTTCTCTCTCGCACTCTGAGGGGGGGCTGTAAACAAAGGCAAAAAACATATAAAGGGGCTGTTTAGACAGCGCCCATGCACATAGCCATGTTAGTTGAGTCCTCAAAGATCCCCTAAGGGCAAAAACGGTAAATTTTTATTTTTTGAAAATTTCGCCGATTACGCTTACCGTACGCTAAAAATTTTAATAAAAAAAAAAAAACACTCTCTGTGCATGGCGTATTATTGTCATCACTTACAAATTAAATTTAACACATTACCTATCACAAGGAAGCGCATAATATGTCCTCCATGTGCGCACGGTGCGCTACGCGCACCGCGTGCCCACCTTGCGTGTACGGCACTAACTGCGTAAAGTGGGCGCGCGGTGCGCGAAGCGCACCGCGTGCTCACTATGCGCGCACGGTGCGCGAAGCGCACCGTGCGCGCACGGAACGAACTGCGTTAAGTGGCCGTGCACGCCACGAATGGCGTAAAGTAACTTAGCATTTAAAAAAACGTAAAAATTCACTGAAAAAACCATAGGTTTCACACACGTTATAGTTAGGAATTAGCATTTAAAAAACCTTGCAAATTCACTGAAAAAACCATAGGTTTCACACATGTTATAGTTAGCGGAAATTTTACTGATAAAAAACCAATGAAATTCCCCCGTTATAGTTAGTGCAGGCAACTATAACTCACGCGACCGCAATCTTTTGCTGATGACATATGTGTCTTTATGAAAAAAAAATATTTGTAATATATGTATAGCTAAAAATGTATGGAAGAAGACATGGGCAAATAAGTGTCTAAATACAGTATTAGCATCAGCAGAGGATTGCGGTCGCGTGAGTTATAGTTGCCTGCACTAACTATAACGGGGGAATTTCATTGGTTTTTTATCAGTAAAATTTCCGCTAACTATAACATGTGTGAAACCTATGGTTTTTTCAGTGAATTTGCAAGGTTTTTTAAATGCTAATTCCTAACTATAACGTGTGTGAAACCTATGGTTTTTTCAGTGAATATATATATATATATATATATATATATATTGTTTTCCGAATGTCATGTGCCTTTGCCCCGATGAGAGACATTCTCGACAATGACCCTGTAGTAACATTTTGCTTTGATTATTGCCAGCTATGCAGCTGCCTATCCAGTGGCATTTTGGGAGTTGGAGTCCCAAATGGGGTTGGGAGCACAGGCTCGATGGACTGTGGGCTACGAAGCTTGTCCCCATGGAAGTACCTGTTGTTTGTTTATACAGGTCCCCGTTAAACATAAAGCTATTGTTTTGGAGACATGTATCCATCATTACTGTCAACATTTTTGTGTGTTCTAGGTACATTATGTCTTTCCCTTCTAGGTAGTAAGTGCAGGCCTTTAACCCTATGATAGTACAGAGCGAACACACAAAAATGTTGACTGTAATGATGGATATATGCCTCCAAAACAATATCGTTTGTTTGCCTCACATCTATCGGGCGCTGCTCCGTGGGTCCCCTACCTTCTTTCCAGCCGGGCTTGGCTCCGCATCCTGCTCCTTCCTGCTGAGACGACCGGCTGGGCTTGGCTCCGCCGGTCTGGTTGCCCAGGACTTCATTCCCCAGGATCCTTTGGGACCGGACGCTGTCACCGCAAAGCGCCTGGAGGCGCATAAAGCCCCGCCTGGTCCCTCGTCCCGCGAGAACGCGCACGGGACGCGCCGGGCTAAGCCCGGGCAAATGGCGGGCCGTCTACGGCCGGAAGAGGCCGTGCCGGGCTCGCCCTCTAACATCTGCACCCCGTTATCGTATTGCGGATTACCCCAAAAGGTACATCATAGCTGCCTTATTTTTCTATTGGCCTATACTGCTTACAAATCTTGTGGGTGGCAAGGGAACATTCCTTGAGCGAGACTTGTTCTGTCCAAAGTAGCCCATTAGTATCAATGGCCACAATGGGTAAAAAAAGTAATAAATCTTATCCGATGACCAGACAACATGTTGCCGCGACTCAACCTCTTCCAAGTCTAACGGCAATCGATAAGATGCTCCAAAAAACGATAGGGGTGGTGGCGACAGCAATAGAAAATACGGAGAGGCGATTATCGATCACCCCAGCTGGCCCCCATTACAACCAGTGGGGGACTCTTCTGTAGTCACGGTTAATGCCCTTGATTGTAGTTTTTTTCTTACGACATCCTTTTCTGAACTACCTTGTGCCCAGGCCGCTATCAGTACTACCAATAGTCCACTCCCGTCCAAATCCCTCCCGCATGTTTTAGTGGAAAAGGTACCCAAATCTCGCCCCAAAAGCAAGAAAAGTAAAATCCAAAAGAAATTAACTAAACAATATACACCCCCCACTGTACCTACACAGGTTGTTGACGGCCCTTTATCATCTCCTGTAGGAACCCCTCTTTGGATTACCCACTTATTACTTGATTTTCAGATCCATATCGAACAGATTATCAGCTCACTTATTAAACCATTGGCATCCAGATTGGATTGACTGGTTACCACACTTAATAACATTGATCTAGGGAAGGTGAAACCTGTGAGCTTAATAGTAAAAGAAGTTAATGGACTGAGCTCGAGTAAAACCAATCCTACCATACGAGTTGCTAATGGAGCAGATGGGACACCTTGCTGTCGGGTCAACCCTTGACAGCACTAAATTAATCGATGGTGCCCGGGCCTCGTCCAATAGTAACAGCAACAACATTGTACTTGCAACCTCTCAGGCAATAGGTAACCCAATTACAGGACCGGTTCTGCTTTTGCCTAGTGATGGGAAAGTAGTGGTTGGCCCTAATACAGCATTGAGGGGAGGGTCTAACAAGGGGACAAGAACCCGGATCGACAAGATTTAGGTAGTATAAATAGCCCACCAAAGGGTTATACCATGAAGCTGCCCATCATTAACCTACCCCCTGAGTCCCTACCATATGTTGTGGTCCTCATTGGGGTTCCCCCCCTAGCATATGGGAAAAGTGAGGATCACAGTGACCTTAAAAATAAATGTATATATTGGTTAAGGACCAACAGGCCTTCTCTCCCTAGCTCTTCAGGAGAAATTCTATTTGTTAGAAGAGTCGACTGGATTGGGTCGGGACCTAAAACTCTGACAGGAAATTGTGTGGTTATAAATTTTAGGCACAAATGTGCCGTAGAACACATATGTAATGGATCGCCAATCTGGTCGAATACTCAAATCTTCCCCCTGCCTCTTTCATATTTTTATCCCACTGCCCAGAGAAGAATAGGTTGGGATCTGAGCTCTAGGCAACAGGGCGCTTACAACGAACCTTCTTATAGTACCCATCAGGGAATTTCATTTTGGGAGGGCACAAGCCCACATATCCCCTTACTCTCCCTATTCCCTCAAAAAAATAGGTTCAGCCCCTTGGAGTTGGTGGATTGACGCCCCGTGGGGCATTACTCTATACCTTCTATGGCTAATAGTACCTATAAACAAGTCGATGAAGTGGAGGGAAAGGATTCTAGCACTGATCTAGTGAACACAGGAATACACCATCTTCGTATCCCCGAAGATGGGATGCAATTGGGGGCACCAAAACAACTTGTGGAGTCTAGTGCCCCTAATGATCCACCACATTGTGGTGAGACCAAGGAAAGGATATCTGAGCCTAGAAATCTAATTCCAGGTGTCGGGATTCGCCCAGGCATGGAACGAGCACCATCCGATCCTGTGAGACCTGATGGTAACATAAAAATTTTGTCCTGGAATGTGGCTGGGCTGAAAAATAAATTGCTGTTTCCCGAGTGGGGTTTCTTCATGGCTTTGCACGATATCTGTTTAATGCAGGAAACCTGGGCTTTGGAGGAGAGCGCTATGTCTGGTTTTGCCACCTTTGATATCCTGGCTACAACAGGGGGTAGGGGGAGACCATCAGGTGGGCTTACAATATGGGTGGCCACGTACCTGGGTGTCAGGGCTGTACAAATGCCTACCAACTCCCCAGACGTCCAATGTGTACTTCTAACCCCAGAAAATAGGCCCCAGGTGGCTATACTGAATATTTATTCAAGACCAGTTAAGAGTGGGCGGGAGTCTGTTGCATTGGATGCACTAAAAAATTGTATACAGTCACTTGACCCAATAACGGTTTTGGTCATTGGAGGAGACTTCAATTGCCAGTTTGAGCCCCTGGCGAGTACAGAGATCAGTTCTGGCATGTTCCTGATCCACAGATCCCCCCTGTTAAGGCATGGTCCCCATTGGTCCTACAATTACAATCATTCTCTCTCACAATGTCAATGCGGGCGTGCAATGGGCGGGTGGAGCCTGATAGACCCGGGACAGCTACGTTTAACAGGCTACGCCAAACTTCCATCATCGATTATATAATGATGGAAATAAAATATTGGGATAGGCTGCTGGAGTTCAGGGTGGTACCAAGATATGATAGCGACCACAATGCCCTTGTACTAACATTGAAAGCTGGAAGTTTTGGGCTGACAAATTTGGGGCCCGAAGCAACTAGTGTAATCCCGCCCTACATTATGGCTAACAATAGACGTAGGGTAAAATGGCCATATCTACAGGAGTCCCCCACTAAACTGGCTAAAATATATAATATAGCCATACCATTGATTTCCGAAATGGGGGATGATGCCTCTAAGGGCAGAACTGTGAAAATTCACAAGCAATTGGCAGACGAGCTAGTGGATGTGCTTTGCTCCGCGGTTGTGGTAAACCCACCGCGGACTAAGACACACCCCTGGTACGATGCCGTCTGTAGAAAGGCAAAAAAAAGAGCTATTAGCATCAATTAAAGCCCAAGATAAAGTAGGTATAAAGAATTTTCGACTTCTCTATAAAAAAGCAATTATAGGGGGTAAGAAGGATTGGGAGGATAAGATGTGGGAGGAGCTCGGATCTGCACTGGGACACCAAATCCTTTTGGGTCATTGTTGCTACAGGCACTAGCGGAGGCGATCAGGTATGCGCCCCTAATATAGCATCCACAGTGTGGGAGGCACACTTTGAAGCTCTATATGCTAGCGTCGAATTAGAGATTATATCAGACCCAAGTAGTAAACTCCCTTAGGAATCAGGATTGATGGGGTTGGCTGTTTTGGAACATGGGGAGGACGGGGTGCCTCACCCGCCGGCCTCTCCGGGCTCCCGCCATGAGTATCGATTAGTGGGGGCCTTCGGCGGCCGGCGGAGGAGGGAACATAATGAGGTTGGGGAAGTGTGCCATCTTTAATGGTACGAGGTTATTACCCTGAAGGAGGTTGAGTTAGCAATAGGAAGGTTATCTCCCAATAAGGCCCCTGGTTTGAACAAACTGCCAGGAGACCTATTTCGTACCCAGCCCAAAATATGGGCCCCATATTTGGTTGTCTTGTTCAATGAGATTCTATCGGGGACTGATTTGCCGGGGAAATTGCTCGGAGCTGAGATCGTTCCCATTTATAAGAAAGGTTGTCCGTTATCCCCATCCAACTATAGGCCCATTAGCCTTATAGATACAACTCAAAAACTAATGGGCAGGATTATTCTGGATCGGATTTTGGGTTGGATGGAGGAGAATGAAGTATTGACAATCCTCCAGGCTGGTTTTAGGTCAGGCATTTCCACCGTGGACCAAATATTTCGCCTGCAGGTTTTATTTTGGAAAACGGCAAGTGTGGAGGGTGGCAGCCTCTACCTTGTCTTTGTTGACCTGCGGGCTGCTTTCGATCTTGTGCCCAGGGATAAGCTATGGAAGGTCCTGACAGATCTGGGTCTCCCACCCTACCTCTTGGCCGCACTAATTAGACTACATACTGGTAATTATGCCCGGGTTAGGTGTGGGAGGCATGGGGACCTTTCAAAACGTTTCCCTGTTCTGAAGGGAGTGCGCCAGGGTTGCGTTTTGGCCCCAACACTATTTAGTCTGTATATCAATGGTCTTGTAGATCATTTGTCTGGTATAATAGACAATGATGCTCCTAGACTAGCGACCGGGAGAGTTCCCGCTCTGATGTTTGCGGATGACACTCTGTTGTTATCCAAAACATCATTGGGCATTCAGCGTATTCTGGACGGCTTCGCGGCGTTCTGTGCTTCGCGGGGATTGGAGATTAACTTGGATAAAACCAAGTTTATGATCTTCAATCCCCCGAGGCAAACACGCCCGAACCCTGTCCTCAATGGTATTTCCCTGGAGAGGGTCAAAACCTTTGTTTACCTTGGCATAACCATAACGGAGAATTTTGATTGGGGCATTCAAATTTCCAAATCGGCCCTCAAGCTAACACAAATAATTGGGGGCATTAGCAAAGTTCGTAGAATATCTGATCTTAAAACGGTTGCCCCGGCCCTTGAAATCTATCGACTTCAAGCTAGAATGGCCTCAATCTACGGCTCTGAATTTTGGGGCCAAAAAAATACATCTAATCTATTGAGGGTGGAGCAGAATTTTATGAGGAATTTGATAGGATTACCTCTAAGCACACCACTCATTCCTCTGCGATTCGATCTGGGGCTGGAGTCGATAGAGGAGCTTGTAGCTGCAAGACCTATGCTCTATTGGAAGAGGCTGTGGTCTGTCCCTGAATTGGCTCCCTATAGAGCAGAGTTTTTGGAGATTTGGCCCTTGCTAAAAAGTAAAAACATCCCATGGTTGCTCCATATTAGGGCTCTTAGTAAGCGGGTAGGTATCCCACAACTTTGGGAGACACCTGAGCTGTCTTGTCCGGGGTTGCCGAAATTGGAATTACAAACCCAGTTGAGGAGGCAGAATCTGTTAGCCCTGCAGACATCGGTAACCATGGGCAGGCTGTCCGCTGAGTTCCTCCTAGTAAAAATGGAACTCCGATTCGAGGAATTCCTAGATGCAATACAACCTCCCCTAACGAGGAAGTTGTATCTCCAACTAAGGTATGGTAGCCTGCCCATTAGGTCTTTTACCTCTAAATGGCCCAAATCAGATGGGGAAGCTTGTCCTGTATGTAACCATAAACGTGAAGACGTTCCCCACGTTATGTTTTTTTGTCCTGCATATGTTAAAATAAGGAAATGTTGGTTAATCCCACTATGTAGGAACTTTGGATTTCGCCATTGTGCGCAGGCCAGTCGGGTCTTGACTTTCGATACTCATCCCCTTGTTGTCTTTTCTGTATCCCGCTTCCTACATGGCATGTGGCGCAGAAGGCAAATCTTTGTATAACATATGTGATTGAGTATGGTTGTTTTTATTTTTTCTTCTGATAACTTTTGAGTTTAATTCTTGTTCTTAACAATTGTTGTTTTGTATTGTTTTAATCTTTTGTGCTCTGTATGTATTTTATTTGCACTTTTATGGTCTTTGACCGAAATAAAGTTATCAAGAGAGAGAGAGAGAATATCTTTATGTTTAACAGTTACTTCCATGGGGACAAGCTTCGCACCGAGCTTAGCGAACCTGTTCCTGGGGTTGTGGGAGGAGGAAATACAGAAAGATGCCAAGTATGATGCATACTTTAGAAAGGTAATCAAATGGTTATGTTACATAGACAACCTTTTTATAATATGGCAGGGCACCAAACAGGAAGCTGAGGAGTTTGTTAGACTTCTAAATGAAAACAACTATAACATAGTGTTAACCCACAACAGGAGTAAAGATGAAATAGAATTTCTTGACGTCAACCCAGACGAACCTACCTAGCCAGTGATAATAGACTGCCACAACGATATCAAGTAGTGGGAGTACAGGAAGGAGTAGAAGGTAAAGACATGGTAACCTTTCTGGAGGATTAGCTCTGTGTCATGGTGGCCCGATGCGTCCTCTCTAGGGAGCATTGGGCCCACCATGACACGGAGCCGGCACACCTCTGGCGCGGGGGCAAACCCCGTACCCGGTGGTAGGGCGGCTCCTACATTACAGAGCCCAAGATATAATCCTCCAAAAAGCCAGTGCCAAAGGCCCATTTGAGATGGAAAACAGTAAAATATTGGTATTTCCCAGATTTCACTGCTAAGGTCCAAGCCTAAAGGGCATCCTTCTTGGAAGCAAAAAAGGTCCTACACAACGAAGGTATTCAGTACTTCTTAATGTTCCCGGCTAAGCACAAAATAGTCCTGGATGGTAGCACTGATTTCTGCAAAACACCGGACGCTATGTGGTCCTGGCTGGAAACATACAGAGCTGTGAAGCCGCTCCTGCGACCACGAGCTGGGCCCGGGATAACAAACCGGTCAACAAGGAAATGGTCCAGATGGTCGACCAGGAAGGCCCCACTGAAAAAACGTTCATCATCTCAGACTGAATGTGAGTGGATGGTAGCATTCCAGGTGGTGGCATAGATCATGTCGACACAGACAGCAGAGAGGGGTACAGATGTGTCCTTGAATCACAAATTGGTTATCTCTGACTCAGAATGTTCAGTCATGAACAACGCGGTCCACCCAGTTGTGAGCCCGAGATCAATAGACATACTGATTTAGCAAATGAGCAGGTGGCCTGTGCCGTTCTCGAGGCACAACAGAAGTTGCAGGACTTTACTTACTCCCGGAACGGGGGCCAAACACGCACAGGCTGTGCTGCAATTGACATTAATCAATAGAAACACCAGGACAGCCTATTATCGACTGGAACACATAATTGTTTGGGGTCATGAGATGCACATCAGCTGCCAATTTAACTGAGAAATGAGCTGGAGTGGAGGAGGAGCACTCAGTATTCCATAGCCCACCCCCAAACAGATCCTCCCCACTAGGCGACCGGAGGAGGTCATCTTTTCTAAACAAAAATTATTACAGGTTTGGGCGGTTAGCCATTGCGAAGCTGCCCTTGGGATGGGGAGTTCGTTGTTTGGGGTCTTTAACAGTTAATCAGATGGTTGTTGAGGCCTTGTTACTGATAATGTGAGAGTCATGGTGGTAGGGAGAGGGATGAGGGGCCGCACAGAACACTTGTTACTCCTATGTCAGTTATCAGACAATTGCACTATGAAGTGAAACTTTGAAACTATTAACCTGTAACATGAGGGGGATGGGGACCGTGGCCAAGCACCCCAAAATTCATCGCCATATAAATCGCAGCGGAGCCCATATAGTGATGCTGCAGGAGACTCACCTTACTGCGGAGGAGAACATCCGTTTTAGGCGCAGATGGCGTAGTCAACTGTATACTACCTCTTATTCTGCCTTCCCTAGGGGTGCATTGATGTGGGTTAGAGCTGGGACCCCCTTTGAGGCTTGTCATTCTATTATGGACCCCAGAAGGCCACTATGTACCGGTGAAAGACAGGCTACTGGGAAGGGGGGTCACGTTGGGACCAACTCCAATTCCTTCAGAATCGGTCCAAGCCCCTCTCCACTGTGGTAGCATACGACCTTCTTTTCGGGGGTGACTTTAACTGTGTAGCAGATGTAGGCTTAGATAGGTCCACACCCCCATTACATGGAACATTGGTATTGAAGCCTGCACAGGAGTTTTGAGATTTGCTGGAACAGTAGGGCCTAAAAGATATTTGGAGAGGTCAGCACGAACAAAAGAGGGACTACTCCTATTACTCCCATCTTTATAGCCTGCACATTAGACTTGGAATGTTTGTGTGCTGAGCCCGCATGGGCACCTTTGTGATACACAATGAATATCTAGGGCGCACATGATCGGATCATAGCCCGCTTCTACTTTGCTCATCATTATTTTTTTATTTTATAGAGTTTTATATAGAGCGAACTTGACCCGAATCAGGTATCAGAACGCTTTACATAGCACCAGTTGCATTACATGAGGACACATTCCTTTTTGTTAGGCACAGGGAGATGAAGTGATTTGCCCAGAATCACAGGCTGTTCAGCGTTATTGCTGAGACTCAAACCCAGTTCCCCAGACTTGAGGTCAACCGGCCTAGCCGTTAGGCCAACTCCTCTCCTTTCTTTGGTAGGGCTCTTGCATAGAGACACCCTCTCCCCATTTAGGAGTCGTCAATTGTCCGAGCAGACATCAGCTGGTATCATCACAGGGAGTTAAAGTTTTCAACAATGGGAGTTCATACCACTGGATGGTCTCCTGTCCCAGTACAAGCTACACCAAATCCAGTTCCTAAGCTACCATGCCATGGTGAGAATATCTGGAGATCTATGGTCAGGAGGACGTCAGGAACCGGAAACCCATGGTGTTCTCCAGGTGTTGGTGACCATAGAGGCGGCTCGCCATCTGGTGAAATGCCTATAAAGAGCACAGTTAGGGATGGTCACAAAGCCATTGGATCGGATACCAGAAAGGTGGGGAATACTTCTAGCTAGAGACTTAGTGGACAGGGAATGGAGGAGAGTTCTGGGGAGCCAGAAGTGGGTATCTAGAAACACCAAATTCAAACTCATCCAATGTAACTATTTACACATGACATACCTGACCCCTCACAGATTGCATTTAGGACAGTATCAGTCATTCCCCCATACATGACTTGTAGAGAGCCAGATGTAGAGTTTGCCCACATGGCGTCAGGTTTCCCGAGGTTGCAAGGCTTTTGGAACACGATAATAGCCATGATTAATAGAGTGCTGGCTCGCACGCTCCTCTGCACTGCAGAGGTCTGCCTTTTAGGCCTGTTTCCCAGACTCAAGGCTAGAAATATAGGATCCAGATTTGTGGACCTTGCTTTGGTCCTGACATGGAGACAGATGTTGTGTAGTTCCTATAAACCTATATAAGATCTGCGCGTTTAGACAACATACACTTTAGGATTGGTGTCCGGACTGATTCCAGACACCCCTACCGGGTATGTTAGCCTGTATGTCAGCTAGCTCATAATGCCACTAGAAAGCCCTCTTACCAAAGAGAGAATAGTTCTTGGCGACTATCGAACATCACAACCCTGATCCCTCAGGATCGTGGGAACAGTGTACCACTTTTCGCTCAGTCACTCGGGCTCACTTTGTCTCAGAGAGATACACAGAATAAACGGTAGGATGTTTTTCAATAAGCATTTATTGAACCAGCGTTATTCTAGTGTAAAATAGGTGTGCTGAAACAACCACTAGCCAGTAACAGATATAAATGATTATAAGCACTAACAGAGTAAAAGGAAGGTAGATTTCTACCTTTGTGCTAAAACACTGAATACAAGCAAGAATATAAACTACAGACAGTAGTAAAATGCGTACTCCTACAATGCGACCCTAACTAGATGTACCGATGAGTACCTAGCATGTATGTAGGTGTAAAAGCCAAGAATCCCTCTAGGATAAAGTCAACCCCATTACCTGAAGTGAGAGACTGTGGGACCCTGTCTTGGAGATGGACACCACTATGAGCTGGAGTGTTTGCGTGCAGGAATCTCAGCATCTCGCATCAGTGTGTTGGCATGGAAGTCCTTTTCTCCTCTGACTACCTCAGCAAGATATGGTTAAATATACCCAAAGTGTTGCCCCCTGGGGATACACCTTGCTGTGTCATGTCAGACTAGGATAACAGAAGGAATGACCCTTATACATAGTTATTATGCAGGAGATGGTAGGCCTGCTGTCTAGCTGTGATTCCAAGAATCCTCATGCATAATGAATGAGAACACCCCATGTCATTTTTGGACATTACTTAAACTAGGTAAAAGGTCAGTACTAAGAACCGTTATGTAGTGTAATATCAGGGCAATGTAGGTTGAAGGGGAATTTACTACCTGAGCCGTTATTGGGGTACCTATATGGAACATAACACCCACTCCTCCTCCGACTGCACGATATACTAAGAATTATAACGTACAGCTAAATGTTGTACGCAAACTATTAATAAGTCCAATAAAAATAGTACTTTAAATAGTACTTTAAAAAATGTAAAATTTCTAAAAATATGGAACAAATGATACATGCGATAGAAGTCTGTACTAAATATGTTCGTATAAATAGTCCGAACAATAAGTGACTGAAAGTCATACGGTTATTAGAAAAAGTGTCTTGTTTAAAATCCCAAATTTGGTTGTTTTTACAAAAACACTGTTGCCTGCAATCGCAAACGACGGTCCCTGCAACACCTCGCAGATCAGGTCAATCGAGCACAGATGTTCCTCCGTATTCACCACAGCCGTTGCTGTAGATGTATGAGTGTCATCCAAGGCCTGATTATTTGTTGAGGAGCCGGTATCCTTACCAACAGGAGCTGAAGCATCCTGTGGTGGCTCTAAGAATGCAGGCATCAACATTGGAATACGCTGAGAACACTTCAGAACATGGGCCGTTATGAGGTCCAGTAACGCATCAACGTCCACTGGCGCAACCGATGGGAGTGTTACACAGAGGTCCAACACGCATTCTTGTACGCAGAACAGGCATCAGAGGACAGGCAGAAAGCAGTCGATCTAGACTGGTCTGAATGACAAGAACCATGACTCGCTCAGTTCTCGAAGACGAGGTGTGCTCAGGTGGATTACCATGCAATCACGGTATCGGCGCTCCAAGTGCATTTTTTCCATCTCCTTGGTGACTGGGACGTCCATTGCATAGCAGAAAAATGACAATCAGGATACCTGCTATTATGAACAGGATCAGCGAAGGCCTCAAAAAATGCTTCCGAATACGGAGTGTATGAAGTTGGGAATAACTCAGAGGATTGTCTGAAAGGTGCTTAACAGTCCAGAACCTATGGTCTTAAATAGGTGGACTATACCCATCGTATCAGACATATTAAATATACGTTGTCCCATTTCTGTGAAACGGAAAGGGCAGTCTGTCCGTACTAGTGCCTATATCTCAGCCAAAGACCTTGCAACCTGGAGATAATAAGTTTCTCAGACGGAGGTTAAGGGCACGGTTTTCTGTAAAAGCATGGCTTTCATTAGGCTCAGAGTATCAAACTGTATAAAGGAAACATTCAAGGAAGGCCATAAGGGCGCATCCCTGACTGTATGGGTCGGTGGAAACAATACTTGCAAACATCAAGTAACCCTGGAGCTTACAGTGACAAGATAAGCGATGCCCAGGAGCATCCCACAACAACCTTGATCGTTCAGCATCAAGAAACTCCCATTTGAAAGCAACTTGCACACCGATTAATCAGAGCAGCCGGGGACCCTTTCAAGTGACAGGATAAGTTAGCAACGGAACCATTACAGGCCCCGTGAAGCATGATATCCTGGCATATGAGAGATCCACTTAAGGAATTCTCGCAATTGATACCGCTAAGGAACACTTCCATGTCCCCATTCCTACATCCTTACCAACAGGAGCTGAAGCATCCTGTGGTGGCTCTAAGAATGCAGGCATCAACATTGGAATACGCTGAGAACACTTCAGAACATGGGCCGTTATGAGGTCCAGTAACGCATCAACGTCCACTGGCGCAACCAATGGGAGTGTTACACAGAGGTCCAACACGCATTCTTGTACGCAGAACAGGCATCAGAGGACAGGCAGAAAGCAGTCGATCCAGACTGGTCTGAATGACAAGAACCATGACTCGCTCAGTTCTCGAAGACGAGGTGTGCTCAGGTGGATTACCATGCAATCACGGTATCGGCGCTCCAAGTGCATTTTTTCCATCTCCTTGGTGACTGGGACGTCCATTGCGTAGCAGAAAAATGACAATCAGGATACCTGCTATTATGAACAGGATCAGCAAAGGCCTCAAAAAATGCTTCCGAATACGGAGTGTATGAAGTTGGGAATAACTCAGAGGATTGTCTGAAAGGTGCTTAACAGTCCAGAACCTATGGTCTTAAATAGGTGGACTATACCCATCGTATCAGACATATTAAATATACGTTGTCCCAGTTCTGTGAAACGGAAAGGGCAGTCTGTCCGTACTAGTGCCTGTATCTCAGCCAAAGACCTTGCAACCTGGAGATCATAAGTTTCTCAGACGGAGGTTAAGGGCACGGTTTTCTGTAAAAGCATGGCTTTCATTAGGCTCAGAGTATCAAACTGTATAAAGGAAACATTCAAGGAAGGCCATAAGGGCGCATCCCTGACTGTATGGGTCGGTGGAAACAATACTTGCAAACATCAAGTAACCCTGGAGTTTACAGTGACAAGATAAGCGATGCCCAGGAGCATCCCACAACAACCTTGATCGTTCAGCATCAAGAAACTCCCATTTGAAAGCAACTTGCACACCGATTAATCAGAGCAGCCGGGGACCCTTTCAAGTGACAGGATAAGTTAGCAACGGAACCATTACAGGCCCCATGAAGCATGATATCCTGGCATATGAGAGATCCACTTAAGGAATTCTCGCAATTGATACCGCTAAGGAACACTTCCAGGTCCCCATTCCTACATTGAAATCTGAATGGCGATTCCCAAGATTCCTTGATGAATTCCCTACCCATCGCTTCATATCTGCCTGCCTGTTGTTGTTCTAGGCAATACTGAAACTGGAAAGTTGTGACCGGTAATGTTATATGGCCATGGATTAACCATTCTGTGGACGGTGACTGTGCCACAGTAAAAGGTAACTTGTCCAGTTTTTCAATATGCAGCATTGTATATTGTGCCCCCCTTTTGTGCCATTGTTATCTGCTTCTCAGTTAGATTGTATGCCGAAAAATAGGGACGTGCTGTTAATAAATCGTCAAAGCACATAACCAGCGCGCAATGATTGCAGCGTCCAGCTTAATAACACAATGGAACGTAGTTGTGATTGTCCGTGTTGTAATATTGACAAGTCCTGTCTATATCTATAGCAGAAGATACAATGTTGCCCAGTGAATAAATCCTGGATGTTAATGTAGTCATACCGTTGTCAACTACAGCTAACGCCTTTTCTAGGTTAATTTTATATATTTCACAAAGTCTCTCGGCAGCTTCTAGTTGAGAGATTTTCCATATTTCATTATAGACGGCGTAATAGGAACGTTTCTGACGTGGCTTTCGGAGACTTAGTAAAAAATCCCTTAGATCCACCTCATCTGAGAGTAAGGATAAGTGCTGTTTTACCTGGGACAGTGTGGAGGTTTCTAGCTCACCGAGGCACAACTTCCCAACACTGTATGATGTCACCACCCCCGGATGTTCTCTTTGTACATATCGTGGGTCTGGCCTATAGATACTAACCCCTTCAGTTGTACCCCTGAATCTTGATTGACATCTGTTTGTGTCTGTGGGCCAAACTAACCATCCCTTCCACTTGGGTCTTAAGTATTGTACTGCATGATGTCATCTATTGTATCCCCTCCACGTGATGTAAAATTGATGTGCGAATGATTGGGAAACCATGATGTGTTCAAATCCTTGTTCCTGGCTAGTCCAAGACAGGAAGTCTGTTGCACTGTTTCATTCAGAAATATTATCTGCTGTGGAATGAGGCACGCTCTAAATAGTGCTTCAGTTCCCTGAACTTGCCATTCTTTAGAACCCAAGACTGATTTTGTGTCTATAGTGTCCTTTATAAGGAAACCCTGTTCAGACAGTTGGGAAAAAAAGGATGCAGAATAAATCTGTTTGGTGTTAGTCAGCATATTTTTCTGTACAGGTGTAGGTACAAACTTATAGTAATATGAGGTCGGGTCAGAAGGGGTAAATCCTGTAAAATATGAGAATTTCCATGCAAACGTTTTCGAGCAACCTCTTGGTGGTGTCGGGCAATGTTCTCATTGGTGGTATGTGAAGACATTACGTGGCATACTGGATTTGTGTAAAAGGTGATGACCATAATGGTGGTAACAGTATCAAAGTCAGATGTGTCCTCTAACATTTCATTTTTTGGAAATGCAGCGGATTGTTCCAGATCGGATAACAAAATATTTACAGTCTCAAAATCCAAATCATCAGAAAATGTAATGAAGGTAATGATATAATTTAGAGAAATTTTAAATAAATGTGGTATTGTCAAAAGTTCAGTGGGACCAAATACATCATAATCAACCTTGTTCCAAACTATACCATTAGGAATTGGAACAGCTGAAATGTTCACGGAAAACAATTCTCTTTGTTCACGATGAGATGATGTATGAGGTTTCAGAACCAAGTTCACAGAGCGTTCTGCGAGATATTTTCCATTTATGAGTACGCAAAAGACAGTCACTAGGCCAATCCAGAACAGAAAAAACAGTATTCCAGTTAATATCCAGAGCTGGAGCCAAGGTGATACTAAATAAGTATTTTTTAGAAAAGTGTAGAATTCACGCATTTGTTGCTTATGGGAAACTGGAGCTGCCGTTGTCTCGGGTTCACTGGGATCATGAGAGAAGGTATCAAAATCAATGAAGTAGCCAGATGCAGTTCGATCAATCTTTGGTAGCTCGGCAGGTTGTGTTAAACCGACAGGTGTCTCTAGTCAAGGCATATTGATGTAGACATCGGTGTTAGGCTGAATTGATATTTGTCTTTCATTTGCAGTTTGAAGTTCTGTTTCCAGAGGAACGAGTTCCATTTCATTGTTGGAAATTCCATCATTTCGTATTGGTGACTCTTCAAATGTTATGAGTCTTTCTATCTTAACTTCCTGTATGGTAGCAAGAAGAGAGCGTCGGCTACCCAGGAGCCTACAAGGCCTACTATTCAGTATTGGCCACATAGTGTGGTTTGATCAGATCAATGGAGAGGAATCTCTTTTCTTTTTTGCTGGCAAGAGGCGGAAGAAGTACTGTTCTTTCTCCTTCAACAGCCAGGACAGTCACAGGCTTTCTGTATGATGGCCCACATTCTTTCTTGTCCTTGATCTTTTCTCTGACCAGATCCCAGACTTCTGGGATCCAGACAGGTCTTGCCGTGACTGATTTGACTTCCCCAGTGGTGGTGCGTTTTAAATGCACGTTGCTTAGTAGTGCCAGGGATTCATTTAGATCCTGCAAAACAGCCAATCGTTTATTGCTATCAAATGATTTATCATCCACCACTGTGCTTTCATAATCGAGATCAGGTACCCACATTTTCATCCTAAAGAGGACCTCGTAAGGAGTGACCCCCCTAGAGACCTTCTTGGCATATTGTTGAGGGCTCGTTGTACCCTATATAAGTGATTGACCCAACTACCACCCGAACCTAATACTCTTGCTGTTAAAGATTGCTTTATATCTCAGTTTTTCCCCTCCATGACCAAATTTCGCTCGGGATGGTACGGAGTGGAGTACCGCAATGCTACACCAAAACCTTCAATGGCTTCCTTGTAAGCCCTAGAGCTAAACGCGGTTTCACGGTCAGAATGTAATGTGCCAACTACAAATGTCCCTATAAAGACTCGCAAATCTTTTATAACAGTTCGAGCATCAGCCGAGCGCTGAGGCCATACCCATAGAAATCTAGAGCATGAATCCACTGTCACCAAGATATACTTGTAGACCTCATCTGATTGTAGGGAGCCTGTCGTACTCTACCTCGCACCGCGTAGGGGACAGGGCCCTACCCCTGTCTATCTTGGTATTAGCAAACCGCAAATGGTAAATGCGGCATGTACGAGTGCTTTATATATCGTTCTAGCTATGAATGCACTGTGTACACGTTATTCTGCTTCACTACGCGGGTTCCATTTTGGAAGCAGTGGCCATCTTGTCATTGCCCTCACATAGGCTATAATGGAGTAAATACGGGCCTCACAGTACATGTGCTTTCCCGTGACTTCTCTATGACCTGGGCAGCTGGCTCTGCTGCCCTGGGTCAAACCGGTCTCACGAGCTCCCCTTCCTCCGTCCACCTGTGATTAGCATCAGGGCTTGACCCGTCATAAAACCCTTTCATTCTACACAATCCTCCGGCTAATCTCTTCCACACCTGCTTGTTCCTGCTTTATGACTTGTTTCCCAAAACAGGAGATGCTCATGTTTATTGGGGGGTCTGCCAACATCAAATGTGGGATCTGAACCTTACTGTGTAAATCATTGTGGGCTGGCCGAACTGGAATGTGGGATGGTCATCATGACTCTGCTTTTTCGTTTGTAATGTATACTTGTAATGGCCATATCGTAAACCAAGGAATGTGTGCCTGGAGCATGATATTTTGTATTTAAGGAGAAGCCCGTTCCTATGATTTTCAGCAGTCTCCTGAGAACATACACGCTGTTGTACTTCTAGGATACCTGTAATTGGTCTGCAGCCAATAAACGATTCTTTGACTTCACCCAGAAGACTCTGTGTTTCTGTAGGTCCGGAACAGGGTGAAACCCAGAAGTCATAGGGTGTGTGCCCCTGCACCGCTGGGACTAAAATACCCAGTACTTCAGTTTGGCGCCCAACGTTGGGCGATTTCAGCGGTACCAGTCCAAGCCAGAGGTTCGTGAGGAGCTTCGTGTGGAAATTCCGGAGGAAGGCCGCCACTTCATCGACCCCTGCATGTCGACGTGGTCCGAAAGTCTTTTCTGCGAGGTTCTCCGCGTCCCGACGGCTACGAAGGACTGCTGCCCTGATTAATCGACCTGTTTTGGACCCTTGACGAATTTGAGAGAGCTAAACAATCGAGAGAGTCTTCTGGTGACGCCATCGATCAGCAATATTCAGTTAAGTATAAGTGGAGCGTCTCCTATTTGTTTTGGTATCCTTCGGGATCGTTTGAATTGGTCATTTGGAGTTTGCAAACGCCAAAGCCAGAGGACTCGTGTATTCACGAGAATATCGTAATCGATAATCCTTTGACGTTTGGATCTAGACTAGTGAGCGAAGATGCCTGGTTCTGGAATATTTGGTAGATTATTCTGTTTGGGTTGTGGAAAAGATTTCCAGCTAGAGGAATCATGTCCGGTTCCTCCGGTTGGAACTCCAACTTATGAGCTCTATGTGAAACATGGCGTAGGCCCCATTGCATATAACGAAGTATGGATCCACTACACCAGGAAAGATGGTGTTTTAAAATGGCCCCAAAATGGTAGTTTCGATACTGATATTTTAGATAATTTGGAAATTAAATTGTTCAAGAAGAAAGCCCGGCCGGCGATGTTTGACTCTTTCCGCTTATGGCGAAAGGAAGCCAAACAAAAGGAAATTAAGCTAGCGAAAAAGAATAAAAGAGAGAGAGGTATGACATTAATGCAAGCAGCTGTACAATTTAAAGACAATGAGGAGGAGCAAATGAGTGAGCAATTGCACAGGCAGCGCAAGTTAGGTATCGACAAATGTTACCCAGTTTTACCACACTCTAAGCAGAATGAGTCCGAAGAAAAGGAGAAAGATCCCCTGATGTCACATTTGTTGAGTTCGCCACCCCCGTATGCTCAAAATGCCACGGCGCCTCCCCAGCTTGTAAATATGCCACCTCCAGTGAATATACTGCAAGCCTTGCCGCAGCCGCCAGCGGTGTTCCCGACTGCCCCCGCGCTCCCTGCGACTTTGCCTAATTCAGCAGCTGCCTCTTCTGACACTTTTCCTTGCACTACTTCAGTACCTGTTTCTACATCCTCTTTTCTTCCCTCTGTTTTCCCCCTGTTTTCGCCTCAAATTCTCCTTCGGCGCGACAACGTTTAGCTAATGTGGTTACTACGTTAATGTCGCCTCTCTTTGATGCGTCTGGTGCGACTCCTGGCTTACAGCGTAAGCAATTGCGTAGTCAGTTGCCTAACCCCGATGAGAAAAAGGTAATAGATCGCATGGCGCGCAGATGGATTGTTTTCCCTTCACTGTATGATGTGGAGTCAGTGGTTAATGTCTTCCATCAGTGGGATGCCCCGAAACAGAGATATGTGTTTGAGAAAATGTGTGAGATTCTCTGTGAAGAATTGGAGGATAGTGGTAAAAATCCGAACCCACAGGAGTTGTGTAGAGTGAGGTTTGATTTTGGAACTGGTATAATTGTGGACCGCGGAGTAGATAAAGCAGTTGCGGTTGTATTGTCCTTCAGGAATGATGATTGCCAACAGTCATTGTTTGAACAAGATGTCCTTGTGGGGAAAAAGGTAAAAGCGCGACAATACCCCATGAGAGAAGTTCCCCCGGTATGGAAGGAAGCAGTTGCAGCTGGTGCCGGTAATCCCGCTGTGCCAGCGCATTTCCAGCGTGTTTGGGTGCATGTTCCATGGAAGCGCTCTGAGGTGTTAGCGCTTAAGCAGTCATTGCCTGATCCCCGTAAAAACCCAGCAGGTTATTATAAAGAGTTGTCACAGACGGCAGGGTCATGCGTTATGAATCTGGCCGACATAGACATGTTGTTTGGTAATGTTGTTCCACAGCCTCTATGGGGATCAATTCGTAATGCAGATCACGATGCAGAACTAGGTGCTACATGGGCTGACATTGTTGCCGCTGACGCTAGACAAACTGGTGGCGCAAAACCTGAGCCATTAATAGCAGAACTGCCTGGTAGAATCATTACGTATATGAAGACAATGATGCCTGCGATGCGCGTAAATTGGGACAAGCTATCTGCCTGCAAGCAGAAGAAAGATGAGACAGTGTCAGACTTCTTTACTAGGTTTGAAGAAACGTTTATTGATCACAGTGGGCAGGATATGAGTACTGAGGGTGGCCAACGGTTATTTGTGGATAAATTTGTGCAGAATTTACTTCCTGATCTGTGTAAAAAGTTGAAAGATTCAGAGAGCTCTTGGGCTGTTTCTTCTTCAGCGCAAATACTGGCTACTGCACAGTATTACGAAAATCGGGATAAAGACGAGAAAGATAGGACAGAGAAGAAAACGAAGGAATTAAAGACAAAGGTCCTTTTACAGCAGGCCTATCCACCACGTGGAGGTCAGAATAATTATAGGCAACCCCAAGGTGTCTATCACCAACCCCAACAGCTTCAGAACAATCAGCAAATGAATGGGTATTATCAACCACGTGTCCCTGTAGGTCCCAACCAATGTTCATACTGTAAAGAGGAAGGTCATTTTAAATATAGTTGCCCTAAATTACTACAGCGGAACGGTAATATGTATGGCGCAAGAGGTAGAGGTGGTCAGCAAGCTCCTAGAGGTAGAGGGCGTGGAAATGTTCCCCAGAACGCGCGTCCTCTGCCGTCTCAAAATACCATTAATAGCTTCGATCAGCAACCTAATGCGACTAGTAATACGGCCCAGTATTATAATAATGATTATTATGCAGAGGATGGTGATGCAGAAAATAATGATTACTAGGACAGCCATAGACAGAGAGAGGGAGTTGTTTCAGTGCCAGTGGATCAGAGTGGACCGTACGTTGAGGTGACTACAGCAAATGTAACGGAGCCTTTTCTGCTAGACACTGGTGCTGCAAAGAGTTCAATTATGCATTCCAAACTCCCTGGCGCACCTTTGTCTGGCAATATAAATGTTTCAGTAGGTTTTTCTGGCGCCCCTGTTAGGAACCCGATTTCCAGTCCCATGTCACTTTCTGTTGGACCTTGCGAGCTGAAAGCACCACAGGTTGTGGTGAGAATTTGTTGGGATTAGATTTGTTGAAAAGATTGCATGCTACACTGTATTGTTCTCCTTCAGGAGTACAACTTACATTAGGCAAGAAAGTGATTTCCCCAATGTATTTGTCTAAAAATACAATGCCACCTGAATTATCATCCCTTCCGGATGCCCTTTGGGCTACTGGTCCCAATGATGTGGGCCTCTTGGAGATACCACCATATGTGGTGACTTTAAAGGCTAATGTCAGACTGCCACGTATTCCCCAGTACAAGATCTCTAATGAAGGGCAGAAAGCATTGTTAGACATTGTCAGCGACTTGATTAATAAGGGTGTGATTGAAGAGACAAGAGGCAACGTTGGCAACAGTCCGATTTTACCTGTCTTAAAACGAACGGACCCTTCACAGCCACCTGTTTACAGATTTGTGATCGATCTTAGAGAGGTTAATAAGATTGTTGTACCACAGTTCCCGGTTGTCCCTGATATAACTGCCTTGTTAACAATGATTCCAGCCTCTGCTGCATGGTTTTCAGTGATTGATTTAAAGAATGCTTTCTTTAGTATCCCAATTGCAGAAGAGAGCAGAGACATTTTTGGTTTTAGTCTGGGAGGCCGAAGCTTCCGCTTCTAACGCGCTCCCCAGGGCTACTGTGAAAGTCCATCAATATACAGTCAAGCTTTGAAAGCGCAGCTTGATGCACTTGTTTTACCTAGTGGCGCTATCCTGATCCAGTACGTGGATGATTTACTAATTGCCGCGGATACTGAGAAGATCTGTAAAGAAGCCACATTGTCACTGTTGCGCCATTTATCCGCTTTCCATCACAAGGTGTCTCTCTCTAAGCTGCAATATTGTCGACAAGAAGTGACCTACTTAGGTCATCTCTTATCGAAGGAGGGAAGGAAACTGACCCCAGAAAGAATTCAAGCCATTGCACAGTTGAGTGTGCCAAGAACACAGAGAGAAGTGCGTGCTTTCTTGGGCATCACTTCATACTGTAGGCATTGGATCCCTAGTTTTTCTTTGTTGGCAAAACCTTTAGTAGCCTTAACATGCAAAGACACACCGAATCCTATCCCATGGTCTGAAGAGTGTCAGAAAAGTTTTGTGGAATTGCGAAATGCATTGTGTTCGGCTCCTGTGTTGGGCACTCCTGACTATAGCAAACCTTTTACGTTGTATGTTCACGAGAAAGATGGATGTGCGTTGTCAGTGTTAACACAGCCTTTTGGCGACAGACCGCGCCCATGCGCATATTTTTCATCCACCTTGGACGCTGTAGCGAGGGCATTGCCAAGCTGTCTGAGAGCGACAGCTGCTGCAGCAATGTCTATCCGACAATCTGCTGGTTTGGTAATGGACAACACATTGATTGTTATGGTTCCACATGCTGTAGATACATTATTAAATAGGACCAAGACACAGCACTTGACTAGTGCGCGATTATCAGGCTATGAGCTCACACTGTTAGCCAATCACATACACATAAAGAGATGCAATACGCTGAATCCAGCTACATTGTTGCCAATTCCAGCAGATTCAGATGAGATTGAGCAACATGATTGCCTGTTCAGAACGGAAGAAGAGACGAAAGGGAGAGTGGATCTCAAAGATACTCCCCTGACTGAGTGTGATGGCACTTTATGGGTGGATGGTTCCTGTTTCAAGCTCCCTAATGGTGACACGACTGCTGCATATGCTATCACGACTTTGCACACGGTTGTGGAAACTGCACGAGTGCCACATAATTCGGCCCAAGCAGCGGAATTAATCGCCCTCACGAGAGCATGTGTGTTGTCTGAAGGAATGAGAGTGAACATATACACAGATAGCCAGTACGCCTTTGGCGTGGCTCATAATTTTGGGCGACTGTGGAAAGAGCGTGGGTTCCTGACGTCACATGGAGCTAAAATTCAGAATGGCAAGCTGGTGAATGATCTCCTTGAGTCACTGACCCTACCGTTGCAAGTTGCGATCATGAAATGCAGTGCGCATAGGAAAGTTACAGATGATGTTGGACGTGGGAATGCGTTTGCTGATGAGACCGCGAAAGAAACGGCACAGAATGTGAAGACTAGAATGTATGTTGCAGGCCCCGCAAGATGGGTTAATGATGTTGGGATGTGTGAAAACACAATAGAGAGTGTGAAGTCGCTTCAAGCTGAAGCCACAGAGGAAGAGTTAAGCAAGTGGAGAGAAAGTATGGGTAAGTTGGATGAGAATGGTTGCTGGATTGATCTGACAGAACATAAGCGATGGTTATTGCCTGATGCATATGTACTTCCAGTGGTTACTATGGCACATGGAATGGCGCATATTAGTACGAAAGGTATTTGCAAGTGGTTGGCTCCAGTATGGCAGAATGCTGGGATTCCCAAGTGTGCAGAGAATGTGGTCAAGAATTGCATGGTATGCTTGAAGTACAACCCTGGTAGGGGAACCCCAACTCCAGCCGGTCACTTTGCACCCCCATCGTGTCCATTTGAAGTTTTGCAGCTGGACTTTATTCACATGGAAAGATGTAACAACCTGAAATATGTACTGGTGGTTGTTTGTGCTTTCTCGAAATGGATAGAGGCTTATCCTCTGAAAGATAACACTGCCCTATCCACAGCCAAAGCCCTTGTGAAGGAATTTTTCCCTAGGTTTGGGATGCCAAGAATGGTGTGGTGTGATAATGGAAGTGAGTTTGTGGGTAAAGTGATGAAGAATGTATGTGAAGGTTTAGGCATCCAGCAGAAATTCCACGCTGCAAATCACCCCCAATCAGCTGGACTAGTAGAGCGCTACAATGGAGCCTTAAAGCTCAAGCTGGCCAAAATTCAGGCGAGCACCGGTCTTAAATGGCCTGACGCTCTGCCTCTAGCACTCCTGTCCACCAGAATGACCATACACTCACGAGTGGGACTTAGCCCTTACGAGGTTGTTTTTGGCCGCCCGGCCAACATATGGGGTGTACCGAGGCCTACGAAGTTCAGTGAGATAGAGCATCCAGTACTGCTCGATTACCTGTATGATTTGACTGTTAAACTGCGTGTTTTGCACCAACAGGTACATGATACTCTCCCTCAAGCCTCTGAAACTCCTGGACACCCTATCAACCCTGGTACGTGGGTGCTAGTCCGAAATTTCCAGCGCAAGAGCAACGACGAGCCTCGCTGGATCGGCCCTCATCTTGTTCTACTGTCAACAAGATCAGCAGTGCGAGTGAAAGGGAAGAAGCACTGGATCCATGGCACCCACTGCAAAGTAGTCCCCTTGCCTCTGCCATATGACCAGTGGGTCCAGGAGGGTATCGCCGACTCTGAGACAGACACTGTACCTCGTTTTGTACCATTCAGTGACGCACGCCTAAAAGACACAGTTTCAGACCAAGAGAGTGACAATATTCTGCAGGAAGCTGTGCCGCCATCAAATCGACTGGACACTACTCAGCCTGAACTTTTGTTCCGAGACCAAACAGCACCTGGCCGTCTCCGTTATAATTTGAGACCTAGGCCCATGGACAAATAAAGATTTCCTTACTATTTCCTTTTTTAACATTTTTTGCTCTCCCATCTGAAAGACTTTCTTGATTTTTTGTTTTTCGAACCACCATCCGGGTTCTGCCGCAGGGTCGCGGTGCCAAGACTTTGGGGTACAGGCCGAAGACGCTAGGTCGACGGTTCTGGTTGGTCTAGGGCGTTTCCCTGGACTGACAGGCGTGCCCCTTAGCAGAAGACACTCATCCACCGCGAGCGGCCCGAGTAGAGGATGGAGTTTTTTAAGATGGAGAGACCCATTGAGGAAATGAACTTTAAAGCAAGGATATGTAAAATTATGAAAAGTAAATGTTTTGTCTTTTTGTGCCTTTTTACACTGTGTAGTACAGTAATGTTTATTGTAGGATTTGTGTTCTTCTCCGCTCAAAAGCCCATTGAGCCCACTGAACAGCCTATACCTCTTTCTACTGCCTCCTCTCACTCTTTTCACCCTTTGCCTGAGCACGAGCAGACCAGACGATCGGAGTTTGTAAATAACTCGTTTATCCAGCTCTTGCACCAGCACCAACTGGTAATGAATACGACCAATTGCTGGGTGTGTGGGTTAATGCCACATACCATTAACAAGGGTATTCCCTACCTGGTGCTGCCGTATAGTTACAATGGATCGTCATGGGCATTCCAGACCATGTTTCTCTATGCTCTAGATACGTACTCCCCTCGCCAACCGCGTTCCATCAGACCCATCACCAATAATAAGGCTTTAATGAAAGGAGTTGCCGATATGAGTAGAGATATCGACGCATACTCGTCCATTCCCAAAGAAGAGTTGAGACCTTATGTAGGATGGAACGCGACGGGGTATAGTATTAGTCTGGGTGAAAGACAGCGAAAAATCTCCTCTCCAATCTGGGTCGTACCCCACATGGGTCGGTTCTGCTTACAGGGTAATGGTCAGAATCCTAGAGCTCAACTGGGAAGAAGTGACTGTACTGAAACGTACACCTTCCCGTCTCAGTTTTCCCCTGCGTTTCTGGCTGCCAAGGGCACATATTTCATCTGTAATGACCGAGCATATACATGGCTGCCCCCTGATTTCTCGGGCACATGTTATATTGCGAACTTGCTACCGCCGACATTTACTGCTGCCTCTGACTATCACAAAACCAGAGTTGTGAGAGGTGTGATTAGTAAGGAGGATACTGCCGGTCAGGAAGCGGGAGACTTCTTTTTGGGTTTCCTGCCGTTTTGGGGACCTATGGTCAATAGTAGGAACCTGAGACAGCTGACTCACTGTGGTTGAATCCACTGTCAATGTAACGGCTGGTGCCCTTAGTAATCTGACAGCTGAGCTCCAAGCGGATCGCCTTATGACTCTGCAGAACCGCATGGTTCTAGACGTTATCCTTGCAGACCGCGGTGGAGTATGCAAGGTTATTCAATCCAGTTGCTGCATTTTCATACCAGATAACGCTCCAACAGTGTATCAAGCCATCTCCAAGCTCCATAAAATATCTGAAGCCATACACGTGGATAAGGGAGACTGGTCACTGATGGGGTGGTTCTGGGAACTGATATCTGCCTGGGGTTGGAAAGTTCTGATGGTCATTGGAATGATCTTAGCCATTCTTTTCCTGTTCTGTCTGTGCATACAGTGTGCTCCTGCGATATGTGGCCTCTGTGCTACCTTATGTGTAAGGAAACCTGTATCGAGGGACGAGCTAAGTAATAGGATGATGCTACAGCAACATCTCCATGACTTTGCGGACATTGACCTAGACTCGGATTGAGATGGGTATAGTGATTGCCTATGTAAGGGCAAAAGGAGGGTCTGTCGTACTCTACTTTCTCGCACCGCGTAGGGGACAGGGCCCTACCCCTGTCTATCTTGGTATTAGCAAACCGCAAATGGTAAATGCGGCATGTACGAGTGCTTTATATATCGTTCTAGCTATGAATGCACTGTGTACACGTTATTCTGCTTCACTACGCGGGTTCCATTTTGGAAGCAGTGGCCATCTTGTCATTGCCCTCGCATAGGCTATAATGGAGTAAATACGGGCCTCACAGTACATGTGCTTTCCCGTGACTTCTCTATGACCTGGGCAGCTGGCTCTGCTGCCCTGGGTCAAACCGGTCTCACGAGCTCCCCTTCCTCCGTCCACCTGTGATTAGCATCAGGGCTTGACCCGTCATAAAACCCTTTCATTCTACACAATCCTCCGGCTAATCTCTTCCACACCTGCTTGTTCCTGCTTTATGACTTGTTTCCCAAAACAGGAGATGCTCATGTTTATTGGGGGGTCTGCCAACATCAAATGTGGGATCTGAACCTTACTGTGTAAATCATTGTGGGCTGGCCGAACTGGAATGTGGGATGGTCATCATGACTCTGCTTTTTCGTTTGTAATGTATACTTGTAATGGCCATATCGTAAACCAAGGAATGTGTGCCTGGAGCATGATATTTTGTATTTAAGGAGAAGCCCGTTCCTATGATTTTCAGCAGTCTCCTGAGAACATACACGCTGTTGTACTTCTAGGATACCTGTAATTGGTCTGCAGCCAATAAACGATTCTTTGACTTCACCCAGAAGACTCTGTGTTTCTGTAGGTCCGGAACAGGGTGAAACCCAGAAGTCATAGGGTGTGTGCCCCTGCACCGCTGGGACTAAAATACCCAGTACTTCAAGCCGCAGTGGTCCAAATAACACACGCAGGTGGTCTATCTGATATTAGTAAAGGGGTCTGCGGTGGATGCGCCATGGTGGAACCCTTTATCTGCTGGCAGATGTCACATTTTAAGACAAATTCTTCATCTGTTTTGTTAAACCAGGCCACCAAAAGTGTTGTTTCAGTAAAGAAACTGTTGCGGTAACTCCTTCGTGTGCAGAACCTAGGCCCTCGTGTGCACCTAGTATTATGCATAATCTGCAATCCATGTTTGGTATTACTCTATCCCCCACTCCAGGAATTTGAGTAGACAGAATGTTGTTTGCATCTAACTTGTAGGAGTATTTGAGTGGAAAACCTTTCGGTAAGGCTGTGCTGTTTTTCCGTGAAGCAATGACGGCTACCATTATCTGTCCGTCTATTCTCGTTTTTGAACGAGTGATTGCAGCTATGGCAGCAGTACATATTACCCCCTTTGCGGCTTCATCAGCCAATGAATTCCCTTCAATGTGAACGCCATCAAGAGGAAGACACAGCCTTTGTATCATGTGAGATCTTGGTAGTTCATTTTTCAATTCAGCTATCTGCTCCCATAGCATTTTATGCTTAATTGTGCCACCTTTTGAGTCTTTAAACCCATTTTGACCCCAGTAGTGAAGATATTCTTTGTATGACTGGACACAATAAAAAGAATCACACACATTCAGTGAGGGGAATTCTTGATCCGTATTTATTAGTGCCAGTAATAGGGCTTTTAGTTCTGCCAGCTGAGCCATGCAGTATCCTCGAGACTGTGTCTTTGTATCGCTGGGATGGAACTTGCCATCCTGCATACGACCTTTCACAATCTCACACGTAGCGCTATATTGCTGTTTCCTTCCTACAGCTGGCTGAGCAGAGTCATCAGTGTAAATAATATATTCATACTCATCTAGAGGCATATTTCATTTGGGAAAGGATATTCTTGTTCATACTGCAGGAATGCTAGTGTTTTTAGCCTTGGGTAATATCTGTATTCTACATCCGTTGCAGTGAGAGAATTTGCCCATGGTATCCATCTGGGGTGTAAGGCTTTAGCATTAGGAACGCTTTCCTTTGTAGCTGCCTCTAAGGCTGGTACTAGAGTTACGACAATTATTTGTTTCCCCTGAGCCAGTGCTCTCCTTCTTACTACCGCAGTCTGTACTGCTGTCAGGATTTTCTCTGTAGAAGCAAAACGCATTTCAGCGTTTGTGTACAAAGAGTTGGAGTTGGCCTAACGGCTAGGGCGGTCGACCTCGAATCTGGGGAACTGGGTTCGAGTCTCGGCAATGACGCTGAACATCCTGTGATTCTGGGCAAATCATGTAATCTCCCCGTGCCTAACAAAAATGAATGTGTCCTCATGTAATGCAACTGGTGCTATGTAAAGCACTCTGATACCCGATTCAGTTCAAGTTCGCGCTATATAAAACGCTTTAAAAAAAAAAGTGATTCGTATGCTATAGGTACTGATTTGCCTTCATTGAAGGGTAGGTGTATCCAGACTGACCCACCACAATGCGGATTATCAGGTTGCGGATGTTTCCGTATGTCTGTAAGTGTTTTGAAGCTATCATGTCAGCTTTTAGGGAACGAAGGATATCTGTGTGTAATTGTGTCCAATGCCTAACGGTGAAATCAGGTCTGATTAAGCCGTAGAAAGGTTTTACTCTTTGTGCGTAATCCAAAATGTATGTTCTGCCAAAATGTAAAAATCCCAATATGGATTGTAAGTTTTTCAGCGATTTTGGAGGTTGCAGCAGCGCACACTTTTCTAAAAATTTCGCTGCCAGGCTTTTTCCTTCACTTGAAAGCTTGTATCACAAAAATAGGACATTGAGGTGGGCTATCTTCGATTTTTTAAAGTTGAATTTGTAGCCCTCAGAGGCGAACCCCAAAATTATGGTGCTCACCCTGGTCAAGTGATCCTGTAAATCATCATCCGTCAGATAAATATCATGTACATAGGACAATGCCTCTTCATCCAAATTCTGAAGTAATTCTGTTACCCTAGCGGAGAACAACCCAGGGCTATTCTTATACCCTTCGGGGAGTCGGCAAAATTGACGCTTAGAACCTAGCGCGGAAAATGCTGTTGAATACCTGCATTCAGGTGCTATATTTTAGCAGAAGAATCCATTTGAGATATCTAGGGTTGTTTTGTATTTTTTCCGCACAATGTTATTCATCAAGGCGTCACTGTGTGCATTCTGGACTGCAAATGTTTTAGTGCATGTGTTCAGATGTCTGTAGTCTAAAACTAGATAATATGAATTATCGGGTTTCATTACGGGAAACAAAGGATTATTCATTGAGGAGGTGCAACTTTCTATAACACCCTGGGATTCAAGTTGATCTAGGATCTCCCTAACCTATATTTCGCTTCTTGTTTTATTGGGTACTGTCTCTGTGGAGTTGAAGTAGTTTTTACTGGAATTGAATGGTAAGGTGACTCAGCATCCCACCCAACATGGTTTTGATAAAGGGCTGGAGCAAGGGCAACCGCCCACTCATGCGCGTATGTGTGTTTTTAAGTATATTGGAACGAGGTCAGAAAAGGACGGTAAAATAACCGTTTCTTCCTTATCGAAATCCATAACAATTCAAGGCGGCCAATCTTTTTCAGCTAAAAGGATGTCATAGCCAAAAGTCAAGTTCTCCCAAAAGAAACCTTGAACTTTCCTGGGTTTGCCCCCTCCATTTGCAGTGTTATCTCATATAACCTATGTGGAACACTTACCCTCGTATCAGGTGTTTCCACCGTGATGTGCTCATTCAACTCCGCTGTCAACAGAAATTCCATCAGGTTCTGGTGAGCTATTGTTACTTCTGCTGCACTGTCTAGCATCGTCAGACCCCTTCCCCATTCAGAAATTGAGGAACATTCTTTTAATACATTTTTATAATAATCTTTTCAATGATACCAGGGATCAGGCGGTTAGAGCACTATCAAGGGCACTGGATGACATTCTTAAGGATTCCAATGAAATCTTTGATCTGTTCATGGCAGGGGATTTTAACGCCACCACCTCAGATGTTAACGTATGTGGGTTGGTGGACTGTCATGGGGATGGGATCCTTCATTTCCAACATAATTACTACGGAGATGCCTTAAACAGTCTCCTTGCCTCACATAATATGTATATCATGGCTAATGAGAAAAATGAACAGGAGGAGATCTGCCCAACCTTTACAGGCCGGGGAGCAAATTCAGTTATTGATTTTATTTGTATCTCCTCGAGTCTTGAGGCATGGACTACGACACCTAAAGTAATAGATATCCAGCTTAGTGACCATAACTGCCTGGTAGTAGAGGCTATGTTATGGGAAAAGAATGGGACCCGTATTCCGGGCTGTATTGTTAACAGCATTGAGGCTGTGCGCCCTAATGGTACCAGACTCAGATGGAAGGGGGATAAGGCCGATATTACGTCAGACTCAATCATCACTAGCTGCCTAGCAGGTATCATAGCGATTTTAGAAGATAATCAAGGCACCAACAGCTCTATTGAGTATTTTATTGGCATCAATGCGGTCATCGACTCTAAGCTTACCAGTACATGCAAGTATAAGGAGGATCGTCTGCGAGGGTGGTTTAATTCAGCCTGCACTCTGGCCTTAAAGGAACTGAAATCAGCTTTATCTGTAACACCTAGAGATAAGGGTTTGGTTGTAGACCTAAGAGCCAGATATAAAGAAACCCTTAAACGTAGGAAATCGGAACTCCAGCAGGAGGCATGGGATAACTTGACCATGGCTGCTGAATTGAATGATTGTTCCCTGTTTTGGAAAACTATTAATTCCTCATTCCTCAAAGACGATAATATCCCGGAATTAACTTCCAATGTTTTGAAGGAAGAGTGGGTTTCTCATTTTTCCAAAATCTTCGATTCAGATAGTGCATCTAGGGATCTAGGGGATAGGTGGCCGCATACGCCACTGAATATCACCGTCCAAGAGGTTTTAGATAGCATAAGGGTTAGCAAAGGGGGAAAAGCACAGGGTCCAGACGGGGTACCAATCGATGTTTATAAATTGGTCCCCGAAGTATGGGGGCCTTTGTTAACTAATATTTTTAATGCAGCTGTCCGTAATGAGGTGCCACCCACCTGGGAAGAATCCATTCTAATCCCAATTTTTAAGAAAGGAAATCGTGGGGACGTTAAGAACTATCGCCCAATTTCCTTGTTGGATTCTTCCGTAAAAGTAATGAGTAGAGTGCTTTTAGTGAGGTTGGAAGAATGGACGGAGGAAAATGGTATTCTAGCAGAGAGCCAGTTTGGGTTCAGGAAGGGTCGTGGTACGATTGAGCAGTGTCTAAATTTAGACCTGCTTATCGGTAAATATACCTTGGCAAAGACCGGCACTATTTATCTGTGCTTTGCGGATTTGAGTAGTGCCTTCGACCTGGTGGACCATGGTATTCTCTGGGCAAAGCTAATCGAAATGGGGGCTCCCGAGGGCATTGTGTTCTTTCTAGCACGTCTTTATATTAAATTACGAGCATGTGTCCGTTACGGTCCCAAAGGGGAATGCACAACTAAGTTTAAGATTGGGCGTGGAATTCGTCAGGGATGTGTGTTGGCCCCACTGCTTTTTACACTTTTTATTAATGAGTGACTCTTTTCTCAAATCTCTGGCAGTGGATGCTCCCAAAATTAACAATGATTATGTCCCTGTGTTACTTTACGCGGATGACGCAATTTTAATTTCACGCACCCCAAACGGCCTTCAACAGCTGATGGATGGCTTTCTGCAATTTATTAAAAGCAGAAAGTTAGTGTTAAATAAATCCAAAACTTATGTTATGGTATGTGGGCGCAGGAAAGGAAAGAAACAGTTCCCTTTTTTTATAGAGGGACAAAAGGTCCAGGCAGTTGACAACTTCTCGTACTTGGGGGTCACTTTTTCAAATAAAAATACTTGGGCCAATGAACATAAGAATGTCCGGGCTAAGATGGCAAGGAGTGCCCACGGAATTTTTACAATGGCTACGAAATTAGGAGATAGGCGGGTCAACGACATGCTGAAAATTTTTCAGCCCCGTTGTGTTTCAATTGCCCTGTACGGAGCTGGCATTTGGGGCTATGCCCCGGCCGGGTCTCTTCAGGTTGAGGAAAATGTATTCCTGAAGAGACTTTTGTGCCTGCCAAGCTCTGTTTCTAACGCCTTAGTGCACAACGAATTGGGTATTCATCATCTTGCTGATTTGATTCTCCTTAGGCCATTGATCCTATGGCGCTCCATCTGGATAAAAGAAGAGACCTCTTTGTGCAGAGCTATTATTTCTGATTGTCTTTCTTTGGACCATTGTTTAAAGATCCCATGGTTAAATTATATTGTGGATAATTTCCGGGAGATCTTAACATTAACATCATTGCGGATCAATATGGGGCTACTGAGCTGTCTAAAATCGACCTTAGGCAGTGTTTTTTACAACAGCTTTCCATTAGAAGGCATCAAAAAAGCTCTGACCTTTCATCTTATGTGTTTTACTACGATTTAAATGAATTTGTGGGTTTCCAACCGTATTTGTCACAAGTAACTTGGAAGGCACATCGGTTCGTGTTGACTAGACTTAGAATGGGAGTAGTCCACAACCTTGTTGCCTTTCCCTCTCTGCACCTACATCCTGCTGGCCCCTGTCCATGTGACAACACTACCTCCCAAAGCACTGTGCACTTTCTTTTGCTATGTCGGCTGTATAAACACCTGTGGACTGCTTATTTGAAACCCCTGTTTGCTAAATTTGGAGTCAGGTCAATACGAGACTGTATGAGTTTGCTTTTTAATTTACATCACCCCGATGCGTGTTTTTATACGGCTACCTTTCTCCTTAAATCAATTAATGCAAGGAAAAGTATGCTTTTTTTTTTTTTTTTTTTGTTTTTGTTTTGAAACCGTTTATTACAGGTCTTAAAAGTATACAAGGATGGGCCCACAACCTTCCGGCCGGCCGCTAGCAATAGTAGGAACATACAACATATATTCATGGAACACGTGGTATTACAGGAGGAGCATTTCTCAATAGATAACAATGTCGAAAACCACATCATCCAGGCCCCATTATGCGGTTTCATTTTAAATTAAGAACAACAAAAATTAAAACCACACCCACAAGGCAACCCACAATCAAAAATAGCAGCACGTGCTCCCCAAGAGGGGGGATCCCAACTATACACAGAAGTGTGAAGAGGGGGAAGAGAGCAAAGCGAGGACTGGGGGAACCCAATGCCCGGCAGCGGGGGAATGAGTCGGCTAAGGGGATGGGGCTGGCGAGGGATCAGGCAGCAGCGGTGGCGCGCAGATACCCCCTCGGTAGGCGTTCCAGGGGCCCCATACTTTCACCCATGTCCCAGGCTTACCCCTCGCCACATACACCACTTTTTCGCGAAACATGCACCAGTCCATGTGTTCTTTCCAGGCCGAGACCGTCGGGGGCCTCTGGGATCCCCACAGTTGAGCAATATCACGCTTGGCTACCATATATCCCAGAGTCACCCACCACGTCTGCGGCGCTGAGTAATCAGTCGGTTCCCACACATTCAACAGGCATCTTCTCGCTTCAGGCAACAGCGCCACATGCGTAACCAGACGCAGCACCTCATGTACACCACGCCAGAACCCCTCTACCTCCGGGCACTCCCACAAAATATGCAAAAAAGTCCCCAAAGCACCACACCCACGCTTACATAACCCATCTCCGGCATAGCCCATACGCAGAAGCTTTGGCCCCGTCATGTAGACCCGGTGGAGTATCTTGAGCTGGACGAAGCGAAGGCGAGCCGGTATGGCCACCTCCTTCGGGGAGGCCACCGCGGAGGTCCAGTCCTCGTCGTCCAACTCCAGCCCGTTGGCAACCCAAGCCGCACGAAGGGCAGTCAACAGGCCCGAGCGGTCGTTTATCAGCTTTTTGTATATAAGTGAGATCGTGCTGTCCGGGACGTGCCCATCCAGCACTCTATCTTCCAGGGGGGAATATTCCGGGATGGAGGCAACGTCCGTGAAGACGGAACCCAGCGCATGACGGACCTGCAAATACCGGAAGTATTCACTGCCCTGCAACTGAAATTCCGTCTGCAGCATATCGAACGGTTTAAATCCTCCCCTCGTCCAAAGATCCCCCACTTTACTGATACCTATTATGTCCCACTTCTCAAAGCCCTTAGAGGTCCACAGGGAACCTAACCGCTCAGACGCGTATAGTGGTGATGCCCGGGTCAAACGGTCCTTCCACCCCATAGCTGCATTGGCCGCGTGCCAGACTTGCACCATGACACACGTGGGGCCCGTCAGACGAGCGTCGGGCGCGCTAGAATAGAGCGCTCGATTGTAGTCGCCACCTGGCAGGAGCATCTTGTCCATTTCAAAAGCCGGGTTTAAGGCGGGCCCGTAGAGGCCATGGTTAATGGCAGCGAGCTGGGAGGCCCAATAGTACCGTTTAATATCCGGGAGGGCGAGCCCCCCGTCAAACCATGGGAGCGTCAGCTTAGCCAGAGCAATGTGCGGCCTCCCGTCCCAGAACAGGCGGCGTTGCAGACTCTCCACCTCACGGAAGTAGCGCGCCGGGACCAAGTCCATAGTGTTCTGCAAAGCGTACAGAAAACGCGGCAGAGACATCATCTTGAACAATGCCGAGCGGCGAAAGCGGCAGGCGCCGCCAGCGTGCGACATCTACCCGCGGACGCTGGAGGGGGGGAAGCAGATTCCGTTCATACCGGGCCTCCGGGTCCAGAGTAATGAAGACACCCAGGTACCGAAATCCCTGCGGGGCGACCTGGATCGGACAGCCCCGCGGGAGAATAGGAGCCTCCCCAGAGAGAACATACACACACGATTTAGCCCAATTGATGACGAGACCGGAGTTACGACCAAACGAGTGTAAAACATCAACTAGGACTATAAGTGATTTGCGTGGGGAGGCTAGGTACAGAAGGATGTCATCAGCGTATAGGGATACGCGATCCTCATACTCGGGGGTCCAACGGAGACCACGGATGGAAGGCTCCCACCGCAGCCACTCCGCCAGGGGTTCCAAGGCAAGCGCAAAAAGAAGCGGCGACAGGGGACAGCCCTGCCGCGTGCCCCGGCCCAGCTCGAACGGGGCCGATACTCTTCCGTTCACGACCACCTGTGCCAATGGGCCCGCATACAGCAATTTGACCCAACTGATCAATCCTGGGCCAAACCCGAACTTAGCAAGCATCGCCCAGATGTATGGCCACTCAAGCGTATCAAACGCCATGGTGGCGTCTAAGGACGCCAAAATGGCCGGTTCCCTTATGAATGGGACGCGCGCAAGCACCCCATGCAAACGCCGCAGATTAAGGGCTGTATTGCGATGGGGAATGAAGCCAGACTGGTCCTGATGAACCAGATCTCCCACCACACCGACCAGCCGATTGGCGAGTACCTTAGCGAGAATTTTGGGCTCCGCATTCAGTAGTGAGATAGGCCGATAAGAAGTAACCCGATCCCGAGGCCTCCCTTCCTTGTGGATCACCACGATTGTAGCCAGACGCTGGTCAAGCGGGAGGGAGCCCACTGAGTGGGCCGCAAGGAACATTGCGCGGAGGTGAGGCGCCAATGTATCCGGTCGCAGCTTATACAGCTCGATAGGGATACCATTCGGGCCCATGGCCAGAAGCGACCGAGCGTATGGCGAGGGCGATTTCGTCGGAGGTGGGAGCGGCGTCCAGCGACACCCTGTCCTCCCCGGACAGGGAAGGTAGTGCGATATCTCTGAGCAGGGCACGGGAGTCCTCTTCCGAGCAAGAAGAGACCGGGGAATACACCTCGCGGAAATACTCCGCGAAGCAGGAGACAATTTCTTCTGGTTCAGTTACACACACACCATTCGTTTCCTCAATCAGCGGGACCACACGATTCGCTCTTTCCTTTTTATCCAACCACGCTATCAGTTTACCAGCCTTATCACCCACATCATACAGCCGCCCCTGTTGCTCTCTACTAAGGCCCCTGGCCGCCTCCGTAACGAGGGCCCTATAAGCCGCCTGCTTGAGCTGGAGGACATGTAGTGCAGCGTCCGTCACCCCATCTTCTAGATTACCCTCCAGCTCCGCTATTTCAGCCTCCACCCGGGTCACCTCCTCCCGCTCGCGCCTCCGGGCGTGGGAAATAAGGGATAGGGCCTCCCCTCTAAGTACTGTTTTGAAGGCCTCCCACAGGGAGATAGCTGAAGGCACTGACCCCACGTTCTCCTCAAAATAGCGCTGGAGGGATTTAATCAAGTCAGCGCGAATGGAGGGGTCGCGCAGGTACCAGGAATTGATTGGGACCACCCTGCTCTCAGCCCTCGGAAAGACATCAACATGCAACAATAGCGGGGAGTGGTCCGAGATACCCCGTGCCAAATGGCGCACCTCCTCCACCCTCCCGACATGGGCCGCCGGGACAAGGACATAATCAAGCCGTGAGAGACTACCATGGGCCCCCGAGTGGAAAGTGTATTGCAACTGTGTGGGATGTTTTAAGCGCCAGCAGTCCACCAATCCCAGTGTATCCAAGAGGCCGGATAGCCACGCCTGTGCCCGGGGGAGGTCCCTAGGGGGGTGACGATCCACAGTTCCAGAAACCACCGCGTTGAAATCCCCCCCCACCACCAGAAGCCCCCCCGGAAGGCCAAGGAGGAGGCGCCCCAGATCTGCAAAGGTGGTCGATTGCAACCCCGGTGGGACGTACACTGACACAAAGACAACCACTTTGCCCTCCATTCTCCCCACCAAGACAGTGTAACGTCCCCTGTCATCATGGAGCACCTCATCAATTTCTAACGGGAGCGAGTTCTTTACCATGATACCCACACCCCTCGAGCCTGACGTGAAGCCCGAGTGGGCCACAAGGCGGTAGCCACGCCGATTCATGGCGCAGAAGGAATTGCCAATAAGGTGTGTCTCCTGCAGGAAGACCACATCAGGCGAGAGTCGCTTCAGATACTGTAGGACCACACCTCGTTTGATCCTGTCCCCCAGTCCATTAACGTTCCAAGACAACAAAGTCAATTCCCTACCCCCCATCATACACAAAGACCATCATTCGTCCCCCGAGAGCACAGTAGAGCCTACACAAAAAAAGGGTTGCCTTGTGATAATAACAAACAACGCCCCATCCCTGCCCACCCACCCCAACAAAACTCCCCCCTCCCTGCACCCCTGCATGAGCCCAGACAGCCCCCCCAATGTGCAGTGTGCCTGTCGCCCCATAAATAGTTAAACTAACTAGACCCCCAGAGGAGGAGGGAGAACCCCCAAGAGACCCCACACAGCCTCCATAGGAGGGGAAATTAAGCAATCCGACGTATAGTCAAAAGTGGCATCATTTTTGTCCCGAGCGAGGCCTAATATTAGTCCCTCAGTCTTGATCCGGCGAGCCCTCTCCCCCGGCCGCTCCCCCCCCGCCACCCCGATCCCGATCTCCAGACAGAGTATCCAGCCAGTCCCCGGCCGCTTCGGGACGATCAAAAAAGTGTGTGCGACCTTCCACCTCCACTCGCAGCTTAGCTGGGAAGAGCATGGCGTACTTGATGTTTAGGTCCCGAAGACGGCGCTTGACACCAAGGAAGCTTAGTCTCTGCTTCTGGACCGCAGGGGTGAAATCAGGATAAAAATTAATATCCATATTATCAAGTCTAATCGGTCCCTGTAGTCTGGAGGATTGCAGGATAGCGTCTCTGTCCCGAAAATTAAAAATCCGGGCGATGAGAGGTCTCGGAGCGGCTCCGACCTTAGGCCTTCCCCCGGGAACCCTGTGGGCTCTCTCCACAGCAAAGAATTTACTCAGCCCCCGTGGCTGGAGATGGTTGACGATCAGGTCTTCCACGAAAAGGTCCGCCGCCGCTTCCTCACGTCCCTCAGGCACCCCGATGATACGGATGTTGTTACGCCGGGCCCGACTCTCGGAGTCCTCCAGGCGACGATCCATCAGCGCACTCGCCCGAGCAAGCCGGCGCACCTCCGTTTGCAGGGCCGCCACATCTGTCGTAAGGCCCGATGCGGTGTGGGCCAAAGAATCAACTCGGTCGTTGGTCTTGGAGAGAACGGCCCTTATCAGGCCAACATCTACGAGGACCGAGTCGATCTTCTGCGCCAGTGTGTCAAAACGCTGGCCCACAGAGGCCTTCATCTCGGCGATGGCGCCCATGACATCCCGCAGAGTCAGATCCGTGGGCAGATCGGGGGCATCAGTAGGGCCCTCAGGGGACTTGCGGGGCACCTCAGGAGATCCCTTCTGGAGGGTATAGCGATCCATGCTGTTGGTCTGTTGGGCTGCGCCACGCCGGGTCGATTTTACCTTTGCCCGATCGCCATCTTGTTTCGTGGCCATGGTCCCAGTCTCCCGATCGCACCAGCCACGTCGTGAAGGGCAGGCAAGCCGGTCCACGGGCTCCGGGGGGGTGCCACCCCAGATCTGCGGGGCAGGATCACAGCCGGCGGGCAGGCGGGGTCCCCCAGAGAGGCCACACCAACACACAAAGCCCCGTGACCCAACCTCGCATAGACAGCAAGGAGGGTACGAAAGCGAAAGTGAAAGTGCGGGTTCCGCAAGCCACCAAGCCCTGCCCGCCGCTGTTATTCACTTCGTCACCGGATCGCCCCACAACGCAAATCCGGGGTTCGGCTAGGAGAAGGCCGCAAACCTCAATCGGTGGTAAAGTCGGTGTCCGAGGTCCGATTTGGAAGCGGAAAACGGGCGCCACCTCAGCTCGGGCTCACCAACACAGTCCCCTCATCTGGGACAGGATATGTTCAGGATAGTGATAGGAGGTCGCGGAGGTCCTCGGGAGCCTCGCACCTACGCAGCCATCTTGGTTGCGCGCTAGGCTCCTCCTCAAGTATGCTTTTTTAACTGCTCTTAACTGATGTATTTCCTGCTTCTGAATGCTGTTTTATATTGTTGTGTTTTTTAATGTTGTGCTTTTATGGACTTTTTCTTGTTCGAATAAAGCCTTATGAAATGAAATGAGTCCTCAGAATTCTGGGCATGTCTAACTTTAAGATCTGCTACTTTCTTCACTTTAAATTAAGGTTTTGATTTAGGCTCGTCTTCTTTTTTTTAGAAGTGTAGTCTGAAGTGCGTTGCATGTCTCTGGACTTCGTACGCTCTTCTTGTATGTGTTCTGACTGTCCTTCCCTCTCTGAGTTTTGTGGTGAACCCTGAAAGGAACGAGAGGAACATGTATCATATCCTGATACCTGTCAGGTTTTTTAATGTTATCTCTATTCCTAAGGTTGTATCTCCTTTCGGATGGCTCCTGTTGAGAAGACCCACTCTTAGATAGAGATCTATTTTCTCTACATTTTTGGTTTTTTATTGTTAGTATCCCATTTCTTCTTGGAAGCTTGCTTTGTGTTGTCCTTTTCAGGACCGCTCAGGAGTTGAGGTTTTGTTGCTCTAGCTCCCAAACTATCTCTACCTAATTCAGCATAGGTGTCTGTGATAATTTTAGGTAATTCATGTTCCTGTTGTAAAGGAGTCAAATCCCTCAGGCATTGGCTTTTTGCCACTGCTGCTGCCTCTCCTTTTATATTTGCTAATATTATAGCTGATACCTGGGCAAAAGTACCTAATAACGTCATGCCTTAGTTCAGAGCAGGTTCTGCTGAATACTCAGTTTGTATTTGTCTTAATACATCTGGTAATACTGCTAATGACGGGATACCATGAGTTCAGGTATATTTGGCGGTGAAAACTGTACCCCAAGTGGTGCAATCCTCTGTATGGGGGAGCTATCACCATTGGCAAGCAGATTGATAGCATTCTGTGTTTTTCTTGAGGGCTTGTGTGTGGAAATACTGCCTCTAGCTGTGTTATTTTCTGAGCTATGTAGAATGACATTTGCTCACGTTTAGTTGGCATTTTACACATAACTGCGTATAGAGTTTGAAGTGTAATTTTAGTTGTAGATCCCTGAATTTGACTTGTGTGGCTCTTGTTGGCTGAAGTGCGAGTGTTCTCATCATGAACTGTGTCAGGTTTCTGTAGAGTTTTATTATTTCTTTATGAAGTGGACATAAGTCTGCTACTGGCATTCAGTCATTGTCTGGATGTGGTGTTAAAGCTGCTTGGACAGGCCAAGTGGCTCTATCTCTTCCGAACGGACCTAGTCTTACTATGTTTTTTCGTGTGGGGGAGGGAGCCTTTAAACCAATTTATGTGCTTCTGGTAGGTGAGCTACTCATACGGATAGTATTCCTCTGGTGTTTCATCTTCAGTGTAAGAACGAAGTGTATTTGATTGTGCGTCTGCTTGTGGGAATTTAACACATGAATAGAATACCTCTGTTCTATATGACTCATGAGCCTCAATCACGAATGTTACTGTCCCACCCATAGCTGTGACTCCGTAGTCTGTTAGATTTTGAGTAAGGGCATTTCTAACATTTTCTGAAATGTTGATTTCACCTTTTTCTTCCCTGACTACAGCAGGCTGGGTTCACACAGCGGCATTTTCGTCAGCCATTGCTGACAAAGGTTTCTCAAGGAAGAGTTCCAAAGAAACTGAGATAAGGTTTTATGCACAATAGGAACTGTTTGTCTTTCAAGCTTTATAAACCTACAGCCAATACATGGGATATGCCTACTCACCTGTGGCGGACAGTTCCCTTCCCACTCCAGACGTCTCTGGGGAAATGTGAGTAGGGGTCTCTGAGAATAGCATGACTGAAATACTCAGATTTGACTGTTAAATAAGTACCAAACCAACGTTGACAGCGCCATGTCGTGTAGTTCCTATAAACCTATATAAGATCTGCGCGTTTAGACAACATACACTTTAGAATTGGTGTTGGGACTGATTCCAGACACCCCTCCGGGTATGTTAGCCTGTATGCCAGCTAGCTCACAGTGCCACTAGAACCCCCTCTTACCAAGGTGAGAGTAGTTCTTAGCAACTATCGAACGTGACAACCCTGATCCCTCAGGATCGTGGAAACAGTGTACTACTTTTCGCTCAGTCACTCGTGCTAACTTCGTCTCAGAGAGATACACAGAATAAACGGTAGGGACATTTTTCAATAAACATTTATTGAACCAGCATCATTCTAGTGTAAAATAGGTGTGCTGAAACAACCACTAGACAGTAACAGATATAAATGATTATAAACACTAACGGAGTAAAAGGATGGTAGATTTCTACCATCGTGCTAAACCAATTAATACAGGCAAGTATATAAAATGCATGACAGTAGTAAAATGCGTACTCCTACGATGCGACCCTAACTAGGTGTACCTAAGTGTACCTAGCATGTATGTAGGTGTAAAAGCCAAGAATCCCTCTAGGATAAAATCAACCCCATTAACTGAAGTGAGAGACTGTGGGACCCCACCTTGGTCTCGAGATGGACACCCTGCAAGGGATCTCAGACCACTGCGAGCTGGAGTGTCTGCGTGCAGGATCCTCAGCGTCTTGCGTCAGTGTGTTGGCATGGAAGTCCTTTTGTCCTCTGACTACCTCAGCAAGATATGATGTATATATACCCAAAGTGGTACCCCCTGGAGATATACCTTGCTGTGTCATGTCGGACTAGGATGACGGAAGGAATGACTATTATACATAGTTATTATGCAGGAGATGGTAGGCCTGTGGCCTGCTATGATTCCAAGAATCCTCATGCAAAATAAATGATGCTTAAGCTTTTCGGCGAAAAACCCCATGTCATCTTTGAACATTACCGTAACTAGGTAAAAGGTCAGTACTAAGAACCATTATGTAGTGTAATATCAGGTGAATGAACGTGAAAGGGGAATTCACTACCTGAGCCGATATTGGGGTACCTATATGGAACATAACACTGATAGCGCTGAAGTAGATGGCGGGGATGGGTCCTTGAGTGATGGCTTGGGAACAAGATGCTGAAGTGTGGGCTAGACCAAAAGAGTGAGCATTGATGAGGAAGGCCACCCGAGGGGCTCTTTGCAGCCTGTTGGCGGGAATGTGGATAGAGGTGATTTGAGCCTGGGATAACGGGAAGAGGAAGACTCAGATGAAAGTGTGGCTGCAATATACAAAGTTGATACAGCTGTGGTATCAACCTGAGACACATCATCACTTATTTGAGGCACACTTAGTGGAAGTATGGGACTGAATGCAGAGCCCCTTCTCTTCCCCTAGGATCACCATAGACAGTAGGTACAGGAAGCATAGACTTACCTCCCCCTGAGAAAACCTTAGATTCTAATGATGTACTCTAAATGCAGACCCTTTAGACTACACAGTTGCTAAATTGTTTATAAGTGTTTAGTTTTTACACTGTCTGATTGATATGTCTGTAATATGGCTGCACTTATCATCATCAACAAATCTTTATTCAATTGTTACATCATGAAAGATACACTTTGACAGAATAAAAAAGGATACAAATACAAATGCAAATAAAGATTAAAAACAGAATCTAAAATCCTTATAAGCGTTAGATATCTCTATAACTGAGTCCAGCCCAGGAGAAAGCTACTATAAAATTCATAAAATCAGCATTGCGATCTTTGCTTACGTGATGAGATCAATAATAAGCTTAATAATAACAACTGGGCCCTTTATACAATTAAATACCATGAATAGGAGGTTCTGAAGGAATAGCCCTCTTCGCAATAGATCTACGAATGGCCCATGACCAGCTCAAAAATTTGGCTATTGCAAAAACTATATCCTCTCGAGTATTGGTTCTCAGAATACACAATGCTGTTATATGCGATCTGGTGCCTAAGTTTGAACAAATCGGTTTAAGCCATTTATGCCTAGGTTGAGCGAAGGCAGGGCACACAAACAAAACATGGGTAATTGACTCTTCCTGTGTTAAGCATGTAAGACAGAACCTATCGTGACCACCCTTCCATTTATTCCTAAAGGAGTTGAGAGGGAGGGACCCCACTCTAAATCGATGATATAGTTTGCGATCATCTGGTCTGGAGATGAAATTCCAGTATGGTTCATAAGTACTTAAGTACTTATGATCCATAAAGAGACCAGATAGTGAACTGCTGTTAGTCACTGACCCTAATTTCCCAATCCTGGATTCCCAGTATACATTTTTGAAATCCAATTTATTGGGAAATTGATTGCCCCTAGGATCAGACCAGAGGTGGCCCAATCCCATGTCTTGCAAACCACATTTAATATATTGGAGCCAGGCTATTCTCCTAAGCTTATCTTGATCTTTAATATACCAGATTGCATTTGCATAAGGAAGTAGCTCAGGTGTAGTCCACAGTCTTCTCCAATAAGAGAGGGGTCTAAACCCAGCATCATCGTCAAACGCCCTACAGCCCAGATCGAGCAGTAGAGGCTGGATGGGTGTTGACTGGGGAAGGGCAGTCAGTGAGCGCAAAAATTTATTTTGGGCTATAACTAAGGGGGAAAGATTATCAAAGCCCCATATCTCAGCCCCGTAAATAATCGAGGCTCTTATTTTCCCTTTATACAGGGCAATAGCAGGCCCCACCGGTTTGGTATATGAAGCTTTATGTTCTTTCAAAAGGGCACCAGCTAGTTGATTGTGTTTGAGAACAAGTAAATCTATTTGAGGCTTCCAGGACAACCTCCGGCCCATGGTGATCCCCAGATAGGTAAATGTGTCTGTTTGTTCTAGAGGTATATCATTCATTGACACTTTACTCTTAAATATTTTACTTTTGTGCATCACCATGTATTTAGTCTTATCAACATTAATGGCCAGGTCATGGTCATTGCAGAAGACCAGAAATCTGTCTAAGGCCCGCTGTAGACCTGATTGTGTTTTGGACAGTATAAGCGTGTCATCTGCAAACATAAGAAGTGGGATCTTACTTGAATGCGGAGCCCAAAATCCTTGCCAAGGTGCTCGCCAACCGGCTGGTCGGCGTGGTGGGCGATTTGGTCCACCAAGACCAGTCTGGCTTTATCCCCCATCGCAACACGGCCCTCAATCTGCGGCGCTTGCACGGGGTGCTCGCACGTGTGCCGTTTGTGCGGGAGCCGGCCATCTTGGCGTCCTTAGACGCCACCATGGCGTTTGACACGCTCGAATGGCCATACATTTGGGCGATGCTGGCGAAATTTGGATTTGGACCGGGATTCATCAGCTGGGTCAAATTGTTGTACTCGGGCCCGTTAGCGCAGGTGGTAGTGAATGGGCGAGTCTCGGCCCCGTTCGCGTTGGGACGGGGCACGCGACAGGGTTGCCCCTTGTCGCCGCTCCTGTTTGCATTGGCCTTGGAACCCCTGGCGGAGTGGCTGCGGTGGCACCCTTCCATCCGTGGTCTTCGTTGGACCCCCGAGTATGAGGACCGCGTGTCCCTCTACGCTGACGATATCCTTTTGTACCTAGCCTCCCCGCGCAAATCACTGATTGTCCTGGTTAATGTCCTGCGCTCCTTTGGCCGTAACTCAGGCCTTGTCATCAACTGGGCTAAATCATGTGTCTATGTGCTTTCCGGGGAGGCTCCCGTCCTCCCGCGGGGATGTCCGATCCGGATTGCCTCGCAGGGGTTTCGGTACCTGGGTGTCTATATCACGCTGGACCCGGCGGCCCGCTACGAGCGAAACTTGCTTCCCCCCCTCCAGCGCTTGAAGGAGGACGTCGCGTGCTGGCGGCACCTGCCGCTTTCGCCGCTCGGCCGGGCGGCATTGTTTAAGATGATGTCGTTGCCGCGCTTCCTGTACGCTCTCCAGAACACTATGGACCTAGTCCCGGCGCGCTACTTCCGTGAGGTGGAGAGTCTACAGCGCCGCCTGTTCTGGGACGGGAGGCCGCGTATAGCCCTGGCGAAGTTGACGCTCCCGTGGTATGACGGGGGGATTGCCCTCCCGGACATTAAGCGGTATTACTGGGCCTCCCAGCTAGCTGCAATTAATCACGGCCTCTATGGGCCCGCCTTGAACCCGGCATTTGAAATGGACAAGATGCTCCTGCCCGGTGGCGACTACAATCGAGCACTCTACTCTGGCGCGCCGGATCCCCGCTTGACGGGGCCCACGCGTGTCATGGTGCGGGTGTGGCACGCGGCCAATGCAGCTATGGGGTGGAAGGACCGTTTGACCCGGGCGTCGCCGTTGTATGCGCCTCAGCGGTTGGGCTCCCTGTGGACCTCGAAGGGCTTCGAGAAGTGGGACACGATTGGTATCAGTAAAGTGGGGGACCTCTGGACGAGAGGGGGATTTAAAACATTCGAGACGCTGCAGACGGAGTTTCAGCTGCAGGGCAGTGAATACTTTCGGTACTTGCAGGTCCGTCATGCGCTGGGCTCCGTCTTCCCAGACGCCGCCTCCATCCCGGAGTCTTCCCCCCTGGAGGATAGAGTGCTGGATGGCCACGTTCCGGATAGCACGATCTCCCTCATCTACAAAAAATTGATTAATGACCGCTCGGGCCTGCTGACCGGCCTCCGTGAGGCTTGGGTTGCCGACGGGCTGGAGTTGGACGACGAAGACTGGATTTCCGCGGTGGCCTCTCCGAAGGAGGTGGCCATACCGGCTCGCCTTCGCTTCGTCCAGCTTAAGATACTCCACCGGGTTTACATGACGGGGCCAAGGCTTCTGCGTATGGGTTATGCTGAGGATGGGTTGTGTAAGCGTGGGTGTGGTGCTTTGGCGACTTTTTTGCATATTTTGTGGGAATGCCCGAAGGTGGAGCGATTCTGGCGTGGTGTGCATGAGGTCCTGCGTCTGGTTACGCATGTCGCACTGTTGCCTGAAGCGAGGAGATGCTTGCTGAATGTGTGGGAACCAACCGATTACTCGGTTCCGCAGACGCGATGGGTGACTCTGGGATATATGATAGCTAAGCGTGACATCGCTCAACTGTGGGGATCCCAGCGGCCCCCGGCGGTGTCGGCCTGGAAAGAACATATGGATTGGTGCATGTTCCGAGAAAAGGTGGTGTATGTGGCGAGGGGCAAGCCTGGGGCGTGGGTGAAAATATGGGGCCCCTGGAACGCCTACCGCGGGGGTATTTGCGAGCCACCACTGCTGCCTGCTGCCTCACCGGCTCCGTCCCCCTAGTTGACCCCTTCCCCCAGCCCCGGGCACAGAGTTCCCCCAGTCCTGGACTTGTTCCCCTTCCCCCTCTTCAGATTCCTGTGGATGGTCGGGGTCCCTCATTCGAGGAGCACGTGTGGTTACCTTCGATTGCGGGTTGCCTTGCGGGTGTGTTTTTCTATGTTGTTGCGTGTGTATAAAATGAAACCGTATTGTGGGCTTAGAGTCATGTGGCCCACGTCGTTGATGTCTCCTGATTTGCCTCTCTGTAACGCCACGTGCCCTTTTGTAAGTTTGTCAGGTGCTCCTGTCACTCTAGCGGCCGGCCGGAAGGTTGTAGGCCCATACTTGTATATTTTTGAGATTGCAATAAACGGTTTCAAAAAAAAAAAAGAAGTGGGATCTTAGATCCCTCTAATGATGGAGCATCGGTTGGGTAGTTGGTAAAGTATGAAATAACCCTGTTAATAAACAAAGAGAACAGGGTCGGGGCTAAAACGCCCCCCTGCCTTACGCCCCTATTAACAGGAAATTTATCAGTAAGCTCCCCCTGTTGTCCCCATCTAACTTGAGCATAGTTGGAGGTATGAAGTTTGACAATAAAGGATAGGAGCGCCAAAGGCATACCTGCCTCCTTGAGGGAGTCCCATAACTTACTACGGGGGACTAGATCAAAAGCAGGTTTTAGGTCTACAAAAGCTGCAAACAGGGTACCCCCCGATAGAGTGACCGTTTTCCAATAAATCATTGTGAATCTAAATACCTGGTCAATAGTGCTGACATGAGACCGGAAGCCAGCTTGATAAGTGGATAATACCTGAGACTCATCTATCCATTTGTTGACCCTAAGCAATAAGGTCCTAGCCACAATTTTTTGGAGAGAATCAATTAGACTAATAGGTCTATATTTACATGGGCTGGAACGATCTCCCTTTTTAAAAATAGGCATGATTTCCGCGCCTTGCCATGAGGCAGGCAGGGGTGCACCCCGTGCCAAGGCGTTTATCAAAAAAAGAATGTAAGTGGCCCAGTTTTTTTGATCTGATTTAAAAAGGTCCGTAGGAATACAATCCGGCCCGGGCTGCAGGTGCTGCTTCGATAGCTGCCTCAATCTCCGCCAGGCCGAAATTTAAAACCTCCGTAGTTACAATATCATTGTAACCAGACACAGAGGTTAAGGGACAGGTGAACTGGGCTTGGTAGTGAGACACCCATTTATATGGAGGAACATTATTGAGGGGAGTAGGCTCAGACACCCCACTACCCCATTTTATTAGATGCCAAAATCTCAGCCAATTCTTCTCTTCCGAGGCTTTGGTTAATTCCTCCCATCTGTCCTTATAAAAGCTCTCTTTGGCCTTAAGAAGCACCCTTTTATATGTAACCCTAGCTATTTTAATAGCCTGAACATCATTAGATTTAATTGCTAGGGAAAGCAATTTAAAGGCTGCTGAGCAATCTTGATCATACCATTTTGCTGATTTGGATAGGATGGGTCTATTTGCCTTCCTTTTGGTAGTAAGTAATAATTTTAATCTATCAAAAATAGCCTCATAATCTCCCTTTAAACATTGAGGGGGTTCTTCTAAGGAATTATAAACTGAGAGAGTCAAGAGTGAGTCCTCAAGAGACTTTCGAAGCAGGCTTTGAGTGCTTGCGTTGTCAGATACTTTAGCCCACTTCAGTCGACCTAGATCGTTTGATAATCCAATATCTCCTTCCATTATTTCTCGGAATGGGCTATTACTCACATGTGGCTTAGTTTCTAACCTCATGGATAGAGGGTCGTGATCACTTTCTGGTCTGGTAATCACGACCATATACAGCACTTTAGACCAAAGATCCAAACTAACGAAGATATAATCAATCCGACTACCACTCTTCCCATTAAAGAAGGTATTACTGCCATTGCTGTCTGATAAAGTTCTCCCATTAGCGGCTCTCAATCCCCACCCCAAGGGAAAACTTTTTAGTTGAAGGGCCGCCTCAGTCCACTTTTTAATGGGAGCTATAGACAGTGATGGGACACCCCAGTTACTATCCTCTTCAGCAGTAAGTTTACCATCTTCAATCCCTAGGGGCTCGAAAGTGCAATTAAAATCACCCATAATCACCAACGATTTAAGGCTTTCAAACCCATCAATGAGGGTGTCCATATGCTGAATAGTAGGGGATGATCTACACCCCGCTAACCCTCGCGAATAGATAGGCTGCACTTATGACTCCCTGAGAATCCTTATGAGTATAGAGCAATAGGGCATGGTAAGGTACAATGTTAATAGAGGGACGAATAAACATTGTCATAAACAAGCTAAGGTAGAATTGCAACTGGAATGTCTTTTGAATTGTAATGCGAAAACGAGGCCAGCTGTTTATCTGCAGATATGATTACTGCTGTAAATGCATTTATTTTTGTGTACTAAAATGCCAATAAAGACAAATGTTAAAAAATAATACAGAGAAGTGATCTGTTGTCTACCCCAGAAACTTCGGCCAACTGGGTATGTAGTAGATAGCAGGCAAAGTGCTTTGATCTGCACAACGGGGCACCCTCAAACCAAGTATCCTGTACGCAGGCATGGACAGAGCACCCGATTATGGGAATCAATGTACTTTCAACAGTGCAGAAGCGTCACAGGGAGGTGTGACCACCTCTTAGACAGGATTTAGTGTATTGGGCTGGGTGGGTGCACTTCCAAAGTGCCTGAAGTCTGCATCTGAGGCACACTTGGTGTCCCTGTGCATAGTCCAGTTCAAACCAGTCCTGGGAGCTGTTGTCTCCCGCTCTGGCGCAAAACTGGAAAAAGGACAGGGGAGTATCCTCCCCACTGTCCTAACCCTCCCCTGGGAGGGTCCCCTGAATCTGTCCAACCCTCTCCCGTGGGTAAGACAGGACTTAGCTGGACTTAGGACCCTATATTGGATGTGGACACGATTCAGATCAAGAAACCACTGACCTTTGACCGTCTGGACACTCTGGACTACGCTGGACTTCGACTGGAACCCGACTTCGTCTCCCTCTCCCTCCAAAGCAGCATCAGTGCCCGTGCACCATACAGGCTCTGTACAGCACCTGTGGAGCATTAAGGACAACTGAAGTTATCTGCCTTGGGGTGAAGGAGTCACTCCCCTTCACTTGCAGGCACCGTAACACAACTGACCGGTCTGCTGATCCTGAGCTTCTGCAGACTTCATAGGCTCCAGCAACATAGGAGGTGGTTTCCTATGTTCCTTGAGGTCGAGCTGCCCTCTCACCGAGTTTAAGGCCCGTATCCCTTGTGGGGACCGTATAACCCGAACCCATGTTCACCGCGTACTTTTGCAAGTGCATATGTTTGTTGACGTTCCCCAACTAAGTGCATTGGGCTATCGATAGCCCCAACCTCTGCGCACATTTCGTACAAAGGATTTGGCCTCCTCACACTCTGTGCCCTGCTCTGAAACTGCTAGAGGTCCCTAGCGACTCCTGTGCCTTCGGCTTGTGGGTCCATTTGAGGGACACCACAGCTTTTCTTGGGCTTCGCTGGTTGCTCTAGGCCAGCCCTGATTCCCCTTGATGTGGTGAGTCCCCTGGTCCTTGCTGGGCCAGATCGTAACCTCCTCTGGCCTTCTTCGTGGGTTGCCACTGCCAAGGCTTGTTGGTGCTCCTGCAGGACACCGTACCCCTCAGCACTCGACATCCTGCATGGGACAGCTCGTAACTGGCTCCTGGTCGTCCTCGACGTCTCCTGGTCCCTGCAGCTGTAGAGTCAAGGTCTCCATCTTCACACCTGAAGCAACCGACATCGGTGGGCGTTTGTCTACCGAGCCCCTGGTCACTCCTGAGTTACCTAGGCTCTGTCCCCTCTGCTTTCAGGTATCTTCAATCAAGAATCCACCTGTGGGTTCCACCAGACATTTTTCTTCTATCCCGCAGTGACATTTCTTTGAAGACTCCCTTTGAGAATGACAGCAGTTTCCGACGCCACTTCGACCTTAAGCACCCGGCTTCCCTGGGATTGCTAACTCTGGTACTTTGGTATGCACGGGTGGCTCTCCAAACTTCTAGTTTCCAAAGGGTTTCATCGTAATCCACTGAGAAGGGTCCTTAAAATTTAAAACTGCAACCGCGACTCTCCTATTGAATTGTACGTAGCACACGGTTGTGTTCTAACACTGCACCCGTCCTCCATGGGGTCCCTATTTACTCACCTTGGGTGGTTCCATGGGGTCCCAGTGATTCTACATCCTCTAGACACTGTCTTGACTCGAGTTGTGGTTCTTATACCACTATTTTAGTATATAGTTTGGTCTATCCCTTGATCCCACTGTGTATTAGTGCTACTTAGGAATGTTTCTGTGCTATAGTATTGTGTGCTTTGTGTTTATCTGCGTGTAGCAGATACTGCGAGGTATTTAAGGTGTGTTATAATAATACATACATATTTTTATAACTACTGTGTTGTTCTCCTTTCGTTTAACCAATACAATAAGGATGCATTCTGGTAATACAAGCTGCTTAACATTCCTTCAAGACTAAGCCTGAAGGCTGCTCTCCACAGCTACCACTTGGATAGCTTTCTAAGGTCTTTGACCTCTTAAATGACCATAACGGTTGTTTGGACTGGTGCAAGGTGCTCACTTTAATTAGTGGACATCATATACCAGGCCAACTTCTCACAGTCGGTGCTGGTTACTTCGTGTGGTAAGAGGACAGAATTTAAACAGAGTCCGATCCATCGATAGAGAGCTGACCAGACGCGGTTAGGCTTTGAAGGCCGTCCACGAAGCTTTCCGATGGAAGGTCGATTCCGATGTCGAAATGATACGCCGAGAAGTGGAAATGCATACGGAAACAATACCGATGAGGGTAGAGAGGATTGCGTGCAGAGGGGAACCCGAGGAACGGTTTTGAACCGGAGCGCAGCAATACACGTCCGGACCCGATGGCGGAAAAAAACAATCTAACAATGGAGTCGAAGAAAAACAACTTGCAAACATCCTGACCCAACACTAGATGGCAGGAGTATGCAAATCATGTGTCAGTCAGTCAGTCAAATTCGCTGTATTCAGTTAATTAAAACTATAAAAGCATACTACATTAAAAACACAATAAAACACTTTTTTTTTTTAAATGTTACAAAATCACATTCATCACAAAATACAGAAAACAGAATCTGGATCATCAATATACACAGAAGTATTTCATTAAATTTAAAAAATACTAATCGTTGACGGTTCTTCCCTTTCTCCTTATTCTGACAGCTGCGGTCAAAAAGCTCGCTATGTTAAACATTTCCCAAACATTGGTCAACATTTGCAAATATATAAAAGCAGGTCTAGCCTGTATGAAACCTTTGCCTTTTAAAATGGGTAAAATGAACCGGTTTCAGATGTGCAAAAAGTGCTCACAAAATAAGACAAAATGCATTGAGTCCTGAATAGAAAAATTATCACAGGCACATACATTCAGTTCCTCCGACTTTTGCCATCCCGTTGGTTCAGCAAGGAGCAGAAGTAATTGATTCAATCTGAATCTCACCAGAAGGAAACAATTATGCTGAAAGGTAACTATATTTAAATATGGTTCAATCGTTTGTGATGTGGATAACAGCTGGTATGCCCGCACAAGAGGCTTACTTAATTTCCTGTCCTCTCTATCCATTTGTGATAACTGCAGGTAAGTTCTTTTAACCCAGAGCATATCTGCCTTTAGGAGCTTCTCTGGGGAGCTAAATAGCTTTGGTCTCCCCAAATGAGATGCAGTCTTTTTAATGTAGCTTAGCCAGGGGATACTACTTGCTAAATCAAGAGCTTAACACTCGTGAATATTTTCACGGTTCATCTCAAGCTCCGGATTTATCCAAATACCTATCCATTTAAGTAAAGGAGCCATTCCAATGATGTCTGATATAAAACCTATATGTGTTTCTTGGTGGATTATATAGGTAAATGTTGATTGTGGCACGGATAGCAGATTTCTAAAAAATGTATTTTCCACTATTTGGACATCACCGGCATCTCTGTATCCCCAGAGATCAGAATCCTTGCTTGCTATAGCACGGCATTTAGCCCTACAGATATTTAACATAGCATGCATTGGCTTTGATCCCAGTCTGCGGGCAAAATCTAGGACTGCAATAGTAGATCCGGCCATTGGCTTTCATTTGTGGAACACATGTACCCTTTTCATCAAATAACACTCCTAAATATAAAAATGATGCCACCCGTGTTAATTCATTCCCTTCACAATAGTGGGTTTTACATTTCTTGGGCTTTGCCCCCATAATCATAATATGGGATTTGGAAAAATTGACATCCAAGTCCAAAGACTTGATAAAATCGGCAAAGGTTGTTAAAAGATGCTGAAGTCCAATCGCCCTTCTAGCTAATAGAGCAGCATCATCCGCATATAGGAGAGCCGGAATTAATCGCTCACCTACACGAGGGATGTCCAAACTTGCACCCACTAGAACTGATTCAAGATTATTAATATATAGAGTAAATAAAAGTGGGGCTAAGATGTAACCCTGTCTCACTCCTTTAATGATGCGAATACTAAGTGTAAGGTTACCTTTTTGGTCAAATCTCACCGTGGCTGTAAGATCCTGATGCAAATCCGCCAGAAAATTTACAGTATTTTCATCCAGTCCTAACTTCAGTATCAGGTGCCATAATTTGGATCTATTAACACGATCGAAAGCTGAAGAAAGATCCATAAATGCCATATGGAGTGTGCCCTTCTTCGCGATCGAATATTTTCCAGATAATAGAAGCAAATTTAGGCACTGGTCTGTGGTTCCTCTCCCTTTCCTAAACACATACTGTAAGTTTGAGGGGATGTTAGCGTCATTCAGCCATTCTGTGAGTTTGCCTAAAACCACTCTACCTAAAACCTTCACGGCTGAATCTATCAGTGAGATTGGCCTATAGCAACGTGGGTCACCTCTTTTCCCCTTTTTAAAAACCGGAACTATTACTGATTGTGACCAAAATTGTGGTAGGCCAGAGTCACAGGCTTTATTAAAAACATTAGCTAGCAATTTAGACCAAAGAGGTATATCAGTTTTATAGAGGTCAGCGGGGAAACCGTTTGGGCCAGGGGCTTTATTCCTTGACATTTGATCAATAGTCACTGCTATTTCCTTATCCATAAAAGTCAAGGAATATTTCTTGCCAACATAAACGGAACTCCGAGGTTCAATTTGCCCTGGTCCCCATATATAGCTTTAAACTGATTGAACCAATCCTCTTCAGGCATATTACACTCCAGCAAACTGCCCATATTATCAGAGAAGAATGGTCTGTTTACAACAACTTGGCACTATTCTTTATTACATCAGTTGACATTAATTCATTAAGAGCATCATTTTTAATATCCGACTTACGTGTATTTATTGCTAACTTATAGTTTTTCCTATGGGCAGCTATCAGACTCTTGTCTTGTGGTCTGTTTTTTAAAGCGGCCATCTGCTTCTGATGCGCTACTGAACACCAATGGTCGAACCACCTCTCTCCTCTATTGGGGTATTCCTTACAGGTGTACACCAGGTCTTTTGCCACCTGCATACAAATTTTACCATAGGCGGTTAAAATCTCCTTGTCTCTTGCCCCACTGTTAAGGCATAGCTCCATTTTCAATCCTACGTGGTGACTAAATCATTACAGAAATCTTCCGGAATTACCTTACACCATTTTCATCTATGGCCCTGGTCTTTGTTCTTAATTGCTGCTATATAGGGCCCATTTATTAATTTCCGAATTGAGCCCAATACCCCCCACAATATCAGGTGTATGGGATTGTGGTCACTAAATTGTGGCCACACAGCCGTATAATGTTTAACATATGGTTCCAGGGCAGTATTTATAAAAATGTAGTCAATGGTTGTATGCATTCCCCTTCCTTTAAAAGATGGAATGTCATCCATTCCACATAAATCATTTGGATATAAAAAACCCAAATCAGCTAGGGTTTGCTCCAAAAATTTCCCTTGTGGTGTGTGTTCAAAGCGTACATCTGAGTACCTGCCAGGCCCTAAGCTATCACTAACATAACAGCTCTTAGAACATAAGTGTGTATTAAAATCCCCTAAGATAACAACCAAATAAGATGTGAATTGATTCTCCTTATAACCCTCTAAATAGGTTTTAAGACTGGACAAGTGTTCAGTGACTGAAATTCTATCAAATGAATTATAAAATTTGACAATTAAAACTTTGGTTGAGTTAACAGGTATAATTTCAACAACTTAACAGTTTACTAACCCTGTTTCCAATTTTCGATGACCTTTAGGGAGATCAATGTAATCAAACCCCCTTTCGGTCTTCCCACAACAGATGGTCTAGCAGGTTCAAAATAAGTAGTATAGCCGTCCAACCAGAGTGTATTGTCCACTTCCCAAGATTCTTGAAGCCCAATAACATCATAATCCTTTAGAAAAGTATACCATATAACATCCTTCATTTTATTTCTTAGCCCTGCAATGTTCCAGCTAAGTATTTTTACTAATACTGCTTCATCTAGCTTATTTTGTAGGGTCATATTTGTTAATGGCTCCCTTTGTATATCTTCCTTCTGCACCTGGGTAAGGGGAACAATGGTTAGTCAATCACTACCATCCAGCTGGCTTAGTGATTCAAATCTGTTTGATATTTCCACCCCACTGGCAGCAGGACCAGCTCCTACGATACCCCCCAAGGTTAAAGGGATTGTAGGAGTCCCACTTAGCAGGGGGAGATTCCTATTCAGCTTGGGGCTAATACCCAGTCTTTGACTATTTCCTCTCCAGTGTGGCCCTAAGGGGGACGGTAAGCTGTTAGCCCTTTCAACCATTTTAGGTGGTTAAAACACCCCCAATGGATATGCTCTAATCCCCCCATTCTCGCCATACTGGGTGGCCCCAAAAAGCCAACCTGCTACATCCCTCCTGCCAAAATTGACCACAACACAATCTCCCTCAATATTTTTGGGACAATGGCCAACACAATCTAGCCATTATAATATGGGGTGACGCATTTGAGCCTCCCTCAGAGTGTCTAGAGCACCAAAATTTAGCTTTACGTATTAAATATTCTGTATTTTCACTAGTATTTACCTTAAGATGGTGTACCCCAGTTAGTACTGTGACCAATGGTGTAGCTTCCGGCGGCAGTTGGAGCCTTACATGCCTCACAGTTCCATTCGACTTAGCCAAGCTAACCGTAGAATTGGTATCAGCTAGCCTATGAGCTCCTATATTAAACAGCTCATTGGAATCTCTTTTGGTTTCTCGAGGGTGCTCATTAAGCTTCTGGGGGCCGAGACCAGAGGTACTAACACACTTTTCGCCAGCGACAATCAACCTGTCTACGTTTGAGATACTATTTTTACAGGATGATTCCATCTTCCATTCCCACCCTTCTCCTTCGGGATAGTATTCGAACAGGCCGCCCCCTCCCATTTCTTCTCAGGGTGTAACAGTTTCTTCATAATACTATCTACCTCATATTTCATACAGTTAATTATTTTCCACTCTCAATGTCTCAAATAAAGTGTCAATTTGGGTTAGAATTATGTCCGTAGGTGTAACCCCACAGTGAGAGGGCTGCCTTTCCTTTACATTCAGGTGACTGCCAAGCCCCTCCTGGGAGACCAAATCCTTTTTGTTAGATCCTCCCTTTGCTCCTTTCTTCCTTTTTTCTTCAGCGGTGCTAAAGGCAGTTCGCTTGTAGTGTTCACAAGCGTGTTATCACCAAGCCCCAAAAACGATTCCTGGCCTGAGTTCAGCATAGCATCATTTCCTTGATTGAGATCATGAACCCCCACTCTAATAACCTCGACAAAGTCAGTTCCTGATGTACAAGGGCCTACCGACAGGGGAGTATTAGCAACCACACTCACATCAACCATCCCCAACTGGGCTTCTACATTGTTGATCTCCGTAGTAATTGCCCCAACAGCACTTGTTAAATAGGACATTATTGAAGCACAGTTATGGGGAATCTTAGCTTTAGTCTTTGGCAAATCATTTGAACAAGGCAATTTGCGCTTACCCATGTTGGCCTCCACACGTCAGAGGGGTTGCCCAGCCCAGCCTCTGTCAGCCGCAGACGGGACCGCCCTAAGCGATTTTTTAAAAAAAATTTTTTTTTTTAAAAAGAAACCTTTATTGGACTTCAAAGAGTTACAGACATGGGCCGGCCGCTGAATAGTACGAGAAGAGTTAGGTCATCGTTATACAGACATGTCAATCAAGAGATCCCGTTAGTCCGTCCGCACTCTAAGTGAAGGCAGCAGTTGTATCCGAATACCAATATAAAACAGTTTCGACTTTTAATTTAAAACTTATAAACATTTCACACGAACAAGGCAATACGAATTATAAGTATCAGGACGTGCTCCCCGGGGTAGGAAAGTCCCCCTCATATAGTAATCATGAATGGTCTGCGACAGAGGAGGGGGTGGCCCCGGTAGTGGAGAAAAAGTCAAACTGTAACATACTCATGACATAGCAAATTAGGAATGGTCAGATAGGGGGACAAAGGAACATCCAATACTATCGCAAGAGGAGGGGCGCAGATGTCTCCGCGATAAGAATTCCACGGACCCCACACCTTAGACCATTTCCTGGGCTTGCCTCTCGCCACATACACCGTCTTTTCTCTAAACATGCACCAGTCCATATTCTCCTTCCATACCGAGATCGTGGGTGACCTCTGAGAACCCCATAACTGTGCGATGTCGCGTTTAGCCACCATATTCCCCAGAGTCGCCCACTGTGTCTGCGCCACATCATAATCATTTGGCTCCCACACGTTCAGCAGACACCTTCTAGCTTCTGGTAACAGAGCGACGTGTGTGACCTCTTCCATTACCGCATGCACCGATTCCAAAAGCGAGCCACCTCAGGACATTCCCATAGGACGTGAAGGAAAGTACCCAGCAAACTACAGCCACGCTTACACAGACCATCCACGGAAAGACCCATGCGCTTCAGGCGGGGTCCAGTAAAATACACTCTATGGAGTATCTTCAATTGTACGAGCCGATGGCGAGCCGGAATTGCCACCTCCCTCGGGGAGGCCACCGCCGATACCCAGTCCTCATCGTCTAATACCAAACCGTCAGCTACCCAGACCTCCCTCAGGTGGGTCAACAGGTCCGCCTGGTCGTTTATAAGCTTTTTATAAATCAAGGAGATTGTGCTGTCAGGCACGTAGCCATCTAGCACCCTGTCCTCCAATGGGGAATATTCCGGGATAGCAGTAGCATCAGGAAAAACCGAACACAACACATGGCGGACCTGAGCATACCGGAAGTACTCCCTATCGTTCAGATTATATTCCACTTTCAGCATGTCGAACGTTTTAAACTTCCCTTTCACCCAAAAATCACTCACCTTACATATGCCAATCATATCCCATTTCTTAAATCCTTTTGTTTTCCACAAACAGCCCAGTCTTTCTGAAGCATACAGCGGGGTCGCTCGAGTCAGGCGGTCCTTCCATCCCATCGCAGCATTCGCAGCATGCCACACACGTACTGCTATCTTTGTTGGGCCTGTCAACTGCACACCAGGAGACTTCGAATAAAGTGCCCTATTGTAATCCCCACCAGGCAATAACATTTTATCCATCGCAAACGCCGGGTTCAGGGCCGGTCCATACATCCCGTGATTCACCGCCGCCAGTTGGGACGTCCAATAATATCGCTTGATATCGGGGAGTGCAATACCCCCATCATACCAAGGGAGTGTCAATTTTGTGAGAGCGATTCGCGATCGCCCGTCCCAGAATAATTGCCTCTGCAAACTCTCCACCTCACGGAAAAAGCGGGCCGGTATAACATCAAGCGTGTTTTGTAGTGCATACAGGAATCGTGGTAGTGACATCATTTTAAACAACGCCGCACGTCCGAGCGGCGATAGCGGAAGCCGTTGCCAACCCAAAACGTCGGCCTTTAGTCGCTGAAGTGGGGGGAGCAAGTTCCGCTCATAACGGGCCACAGGGTCTAATGTTATGAAGACTACCAAATATTTAAACCCCGATTGCGAAATCTGGATAGGGCAGCTACGCGGGAGGAGAGGAGCATCAACCGAGAGAACGTAGACGCATGACTTAGTCCAGTTAATGACCAAGCCGGAGTTACGACCAAATGAGTTTAGAACATCGACTAATACAAGCAAAGACTGCCGGGGAGATGTGAGGTACAGGAGAATGTCATCCGCGTAAAGAGAGATGCGGTCCTCAAATTCAGGCGTCCACTGAATGCCCCGCAATGAGGGCTCTCATCGGAGCCAGGCAGCCAGAGGCTCCAAGGCGAGTGCGAAGAGAAGAGGCGACAATGGACAACCCTGCCGCGTGCCTCTTCCCAACACAAAGGGTGTCGACACTCTGCCATTCACTACCACCTGAGCCAATGGTTCATCATACAACAACTTCACCCAACCGATAAACCCAGGGCCAAAACCAAATTTCGCGAGCGCCGCCCAAAGATACGGCCATTCTAGAGTGTCAAACGCCATTGTCGCATCCAGAGACGCCAAAATGGCCGGCTCACGTATGTGCACCGCTCTGGCGAGCACTCCATGGAGACGCCTCAGGTTCAGAGCCGTGTTACGGTGAGGCATGAAACCAGACTGATCCGGATGGATCAAGTCGCCAACGACCCTAATCAGACGATTAGCTAAAACCTTAGCTAGAATTTTGGGCTCCGCATTCAACAGTGAGATTGGTCGATAAGAAATAAATCGATCCCGCGACTTCCCCTCCTTGTGAATCACTACTATTGTGGCAAGACGCTGATCATAGGGGAGGGAGCCCACTTCTCGTGCTTCAAGGAACATTGCACGTAGATGAGGCGCCATCTTGTCCGGACGCAGTTTATACAGTTCGATGGGAAGGCCATTAGGACCCATGGCCTTGCCGGAAGCGACCGAGCGAATGGCCAAAGCAATCTCATCAGGCGACAACGTCGCGTCCAGCAGTATCCTATCCTCCTCTGACAAAGACGGCAACGCAATATCTCTCAGCAGTAGTTGAGAGTCATCCTCCGAGCGATCCGAGACTGGAGAATATACTTCGCGGAAATAATTCGCGAAACATTCAACAATTTCCACAGGGTCAGTCACACGCGCGCCATCCGCTCTCTCAATGACCGGTACCACTCGACTCGCTCTCTCTTTCTTGTCCAACCATGCAATCAACTTTCCAGCCTTATCCCCCACATCGTATAAGCGCCCTTGTTGCTCTCTACTCATCACCTTGGCAGCATCAGTGACCAACGCTCTATAGTCAAGCTGCTTGAGACTGAGAACGTGCAACTTATCATTCGTAACACCCCGCTCCAGGTCCCCTTCCAACTCAGCTATTTCAGTCTCAAGGCGAACCATCTCCTCGATCTTGCTTTTCTTGGTGTGGGAAATTAAGGAAAGGACTTGCCCACGGATCACCGTTTTGAAGGCTTCCCACAACGAGACAGCAGATGATATTGACCCCACATTTTCATTTACATAGTATTCGAGAGACTTAACCAGTTCCGCCCGGATTTTAGGATTACGCAGATACCAAGGGTTAATCGGCGCTACCCTCCCCTCAGCCCCGGGGGCGACCTCCATATGCAACAATAGTGGGGAGTGGTCAGAAATTCCCCGGGCCAGACCGAAGCGATTTTTAAAGCGCCACCTGGCGCATCCTCCGGTCTCTCGCGGCGTACCTGCCGCAATGCACGCTGGGAGGAGAAGTTCCCTACCTCCCAGCAGCGATGATGGTGGAGGGTAGGGGCTGAGGCAGTGTCAGTGGCAGTCACACGGGCTCTGTGTGCTCCCCCAAGTGTTGGCTGTTTTGTGGACGGACTCCCGCGCCGCGGGTGCCCTAAGTGATTTTTAAAGCTACCTGGCACGTCGTCTGGTCTTTCACGGCGTCACTGCCGCAAAGCACGCTGGGAGTTGTAGTTCCCTACCTCCCAGCAGCGATGATGGTGAAGGGCAGGGGCTGCGGCGCTTGCGGAGTCAGTGAAAGTCACACGGGCTCTGTGCCCCCCCAAGTGTTGGCTGTTTTCTGGACGGACTCCCCCTGCATATTCATCCCTTGTGCTTATTAGACAGAGGTGAAAGTGGGTGGGATCTGTGGGGCACACATGCCTCGAACACTATGTTCAACCGCAGTCTGAGGTTTTACCTTCGTATTTAGCGCCTGACATATAACCTGGTGTATGGCTTGTTGTCCCGCCATCGCGATGTAGCAAACGAAACCGTCGCCCTCGTGGAGGTAACGCCCGCCAGATTTATCAATGACCACTAAGCTGGTGGTCATTAATAAAGCATTGGCAGGAACCATTGTCACGGTCGTTCCTGCCAATGCTGTTTGCTTTTTGGTGCAGGGCTCCGTCAATATGGCGGAGCCCTGCCCCAAAACATTTATTTTTTTATTTTCAAAAAGAAAATCCAGAAGCAGGATTTTCTTTTATAAAAGAAAATGCTCCCCTTGCCATGGGAGTCCTCTTTCATAGCAAGGGGAACATCTAGCAGTTAACACTGCCCATCACAGCCAGGGTTTTCCAGGCAGTGACAAACATTTGCAATGCAATAGGTCTCGCATTTGCAAGACTTTGAGCTAGTGGCATTATAAATGGCAATGCCTTTTATTTATGTGTTTTGAAAACCTGCAAGCGGTGTGAAAACACACACTTTGTACTTATAGTCGTTGCTTATGAGAAGTAAGTTTGGTGATAACATTCTCTGCTATTTTAAGCAAAACAATTTAACTGGAAAACATTTAAAGCTCGTTTATTGGTAAAAACCTGATGGAATTCAGGCACTTTCTTGTTGTTTTTATTCTTCTTCGCCATAAACGAGTGCTTCCACTCCATCAACAGTAAAACGAACATTCACAAACAAAAAATACCAAGCAGACGCCTACGCAGTGAGAGCCCATTGGCACCATCTAGCGACATAGCAACGGGAGAGGATCCCTTGCTGGCATTATACTTTTGGTGACTTCCCTCTGTGGAGATTTCCAATCCGTCGTTAGTCTTTTTTTAAGCTTGTTTTACCCCAATGGGGCAAGTCTGTAGCAGGACAGTGCTCTACTAGGACGGTTACCATCACTGTGAGGTCCTATTGAATCAGATTTGCTGCTACGGAAAAGCTCTGAGAGGGGGGAATCTGAATCTTCAGCCCAGCAGCATCGCACCTTGGTTGGATCAGCTTGGCAGCTTTACTCTGTTCCTCCAGGAAGTGTTCGGAGACAAACAGTTTCTACGTCCCACTTTCTCAGAATGTTAGGAGGTATACACTTTAACTCAATCCAGTGTACCAGCCCCTCAGGAAGAGCACTTCAGAGTCAAGGTTCACTCCTGCAGAAGTCACTAGCAGGCTCCAGGGCAGGTCCAGTTGAACTGGTCAGCTACAGGAAAGGCCTCTTGTAGCTGGCTGTGTCCCTATAGCTTGAACTGGAAGTCAGCCTAATGACCCTTGGAGTCCATTTCATTGTCCTGTGAACAAGCGTGAGAGTAGGTCCGGTCCTTCAGGACTCTTCTCAGGTCTCGGACAGCAGGTTTAGACATCTTCTGATCTTCCACAGGTCCTGTAGTGTACTTAGAAGGGAACTGGAAATGCCACATTTATACCTGGCACAAGTCTGTGGGTTGGGGTGAGTCCTGACTCCTCCATATTCAACATGGTAAAAGTCTCCAGGAGTTAACCTAACCAATGTTTCCTATATTTCCTGTATATTCTACTGCAAATCAGCCCACAGTGTCCCTCTCTGCCTAAATCCGAGATCAATCAATCAATCAATCAATCAAAGCATTTATATAGCGCGCTACTCACCCAGAGGGTCTCAAGGCGCTGGGGGAGGGGGGTCCGCTACTGCTCGAACAGCCAGGTCTTGAGTTGCTTCCTGAAGGCGAGGTGGTCCTGGGTCAGGCGGAGGTGGGTCGGGAGGGAGTTCCATGTCTTGGCGGCGAGGAAGGAGAAGGACCGTCCCCCTGTGGTGGCTCTTCGGATGCGGGGGACGGCGGCGAGGGCGTGGCCGGTCGATCGAAGCTGGCGTTTGGGGGCGTAGAAGTTGAGGCGGCTGTTGAGGTATCCTGGGCCTTGGTTGTGTAGGGCTTTGTGTGCGTGGGTGAGGAGTCGGAAGGTGATTCTCTTGTTGACCGGGAGCCAGTGCAGGTCTCTCAGGTGACCGGAGATGTGGCTGCGACGGGGGATGTCCAGGATGAGTCGTGCTGAGGCGTTCTGGATCCGCTGGAGTCTCTTCTGGAGTTTGGCGGTGGTTCCGGCGTAGAGGGAGTTGCCGTAGTCCAGACGGCTGGTGACGAGGGCCTGGGTGACCGTCTTCCTGGTCTCGGTGGGGATCCACTGGAAGATCTTAGGTAGCATGCGCAGGATGTTGAAGCACGACGAGGAGACGGCGTTGACTTGTCTGGTCATGGAGAGGGAGGAGTCCAGGATGAAGCCCAGGTTGCGTGCGTGGTCTGTTGGTTTGGGTGCGTTGCCTAGGGCGGGGGGCCAGCAGGAGTCGTCCCAGGCGGAGGGTGAGGATCCCAGGATGAGGACTTCCGTCTTGTCCGAGTTCAGTTTCAGGCGGCTGCTCTTCATCCATTCGGCTACCTCTTTCATCCCTTCGTGAAGGTTGGCTCTGGCGGTGGCGGGGTCGTTGGTGAGGGAGAGGATCAGCTGGGTGTCGTCGGCGTAGGAGATGATGTTGAGGTTGTGCTGGCGTGCGATGTCTGCGAGGGGGCTCATGTAGACGTTGAAGAGGGTTGGACTGAGCGAGGAGCCTTGAGGAACGCCGCAGATGACTTCGGTGGCTTCAGATCTGAACGGGGGGAGGCGGACTCTCTGTGTCCTTCCGGCGAGGAAGGAGATGAACCACTCCAGTGCCTTCTCCTGGATTCCGACGTTGCTGAGTCGCTGCACTAGTGTACGGTGGCAGACAGTGTTGAAGGCCGCGGAGAGGTCTAGGAGGATGAGGGCCGCTGTTTCTCCGTTGTCGAGCAGCGCTCGGATGTAATCGGTGGCTGCGATCAGGGCGGTCTCGGTGCTGTGGTTGGCCCTGAAGCCAGACTGCGAGGGGTCGAGGGATCCGTTCGTCTCGAGGAAGGCGGCCAGCTGTTTGTTGACGGTCTTCTCGATGACTTTAGCAGGAAACGGGAGCAGCGAGATGGGGCAGTAGTTTTTGAGTTCGGTGGGGTCGGCTGAAGGCTTCTTCAGTAGAGCGCTGAGTTCGGCGTGCTTCCAGCTCTCCGGGAAGGTGGCGGTGTCGAAGGAGGTGTTGATGATGTCCCGCAGGTGGGGTGCGATGATAGCGTCGGCCTTGTTGAAGACGTGGTGAGGGCAGGGGTCGGTCGGAGAGATCCGGAGTGGATGGAGTTCATCGTGCGGACGGTGTCTTCGGTGCTGATCGGGGTCCAGGCGCGGAGGGTGGTGGTGGGGGGCGGAGGTTTGGTCGTGGCGTGCGTCGGTTGAGTGCTGAAGCTGTTGTGTATGTCCGCGATCTTGTTGTGGAAGTAGGAGGCGAGGGAGTTGCAGAGGTCTTGCGAAGGGGTGATGTCATTGTTTCCGGCGTTGGGGTTGGAGAGCTCTTTGACGATGTTGAAGAGTTCCTTGCTGTTGTGTGCGTTGTTGTCCAGTCGGTCCTTGAATGCAGTTTTCTTGGTGGTGCGGATGAGTTGGTGGTGCTTTCGGGTGACGAGCTTGAGGGCCGCCATGTTGTCCGGGGTTGGGTCTCTGCGCCAGGTTCTCTCGAGGGCTCGGCAGTGCTTCTTGGAGCTCTTGATTTCGTCGGTGAACCATGGGGCCTTCTTGCTGCCGTGTCTGCTAGGCGGGGTCCTCAGGGGGGCGAGGTCGTCTGCGCAGTCGCTGATCCACTTCGTGAGGTTGGTGGCCGCCTGGCTTGGGTCCGTTGTGCTGGTGGGGGGGTTCATGCTCAGGGAGGACGCCATCTGATTGGCTGTGGTCTTGTTCCAGCTTCTGCGTGCAACCTGTTGCTGGTGGTGGTGGATCGTGGTCCTTCTGAAGCTGAAGTGGACGCAGCTGTGGTCCGTCCAGTGGAGTCCGGTGGTGTGGCTGAAGGCAATGTCCTTGCTGGATGAGAAGACGGGGTCGAGTGTGTGTCCGGCGTAGTGGGTGGGGGTGGTCACCAGCTGCTTGAGTCCGAGGTTAGCGAGGTTGTCCAGCAGGGTGGTGGTGTTGCGGTCGTTGTTGTTCTCTAGGTGGAAGTTGAGGTCCCCGAGGAGGATGTAGTCAGCGGAGAGGAGGGCGTGCGGGCTGATGAAGTCGGCGATGTCTTCGCTGAATTGTGTGCGTGGTCCCGGGGGTCTGTAGATGAGGGTGCCTCTGAGGGTGGTCTTGGGGTTGATGTGGACCTGGAAGTGAAGGTGTTCGGCGGTTGTCAGGGTGTCGTCGGTGTTGGTCGTGATGCGGATGGTGTTCCTGTGGATGATGGCGATGCCTCCTCCGGTCTGGTTGATGCGGTCCCTTCGGATGATCTTGTAGCCATCTGGGATGGCGATGGCGATATCGGGCGCTGAAGAGGCGTTCATCCAGGTTTCCGTGAGGAAGGCGACGTCTGGGGCTGTAGTGTCGAGCAGGTTCCAGAGCTCGATGGCGTGCCTGTGGACGGAGCGGGTGTTGAGCAGGATGCATTTCAGATGGCTGCTGCTGTTGCTCGTCTTAGTCTTGGTTGATGCTGGAGTAGTGCAGTTCCGGATGCAGGTGAACTTGCAGGAGTTGCAGCAGAAGGGTCCGTGGGTGCGTCTCGGGGTGGCTTGGTAGCAGCCCGGGAGTCGGCCAGCGTTGAGTGCGTTGAGGGTGGCGGTGTCGTACGTCAGGCGGGTGGGTTGGGGTCTGCGGGGGCCAGGGGTCCTGGCACTGGGCGCGGTCCAGGCGCGGACGGGCGCAGACGGGCTTACCTTTGGCGCACCTTCGGCGCTCATTCGGCGCGCCCGCTGCGCGTGACCGCTGCGCGTTATCCACTCTGCCATAAGTGGAGAGTGGGGGGGGGGCGGAGCGAGGGAGGGGCAGCTGGGAGGCGGGAGCGGGGAGGGCACAGAAAGGAAGAGGGCGTGGCCGCGAGAAAGGCGGCGGGAAGCGGGGAGCGGGGCGGGGAGGGGACAGGGGGAACGAGCACCAGGGAAACGTGCTGAAAAACCGCAGTCACAAGTCACAAAAATAGAACTGAACTAGACAATAGCGCAGAAAGACAAACCGGGCAGCAGGGTGCTACCAGATCCGGCGGAGCCGAGTTAGAGGTGGAGAGCTCTCACGGAGTGCGAGCGTTGCCTAGCAGCAGAGCACGCCGCAGGGGGAGGCGGGTCAGCTGGGCGGAGCTGGGCGGAGGTCTGAGCGAGGCTGAGCAGCGAAGGGAGAGGGCACCGGCACGGCTGGTGGCCGTGCGGCGCTGGAGTGTCCTGCGAGCATGGTGAAACCCTTTTCCCCTTGTGCAGAGCCTGTCCACCCCAGAGGCGTGGCAATAAAAATGAGCAACCCCTCTTCCGTGGTCACTTCTAACCAGTTCTGGGACAGCTCTGTCCCGCCTTGTGAATGGAGCCTGGCTGACGTGTGGAACATAGAAGGGGCCTATGCAGGTGTCATCTGAGATCCGTCTGTGAGAATAAAGAACCCTTTAAAGAAAATTAAGTTCCTGGACATTGTCCAAATTGCCATCCTGCCAGAAGAACAGAAAAACGTCCCCACCCCCAATCTCTTGTCTCTGCTCTGGAAACAGTTTTCACACTTCATGAGGGTTAAGAACTCCGAGGGCTGCAGCTGGAGGGCAATGAAAATTAGCCTCCAGCGGTGTGCGGTAGGGAGAAGTACCTTTTCCTTAATGGTTACTAAAAATCTGACTTCATCAGTGAATTGGGAGTAAATAAATATTACTAAATGCCCAATATTAAAATGTTTAGGTATTTCCTAGCCGGAGATAGCCTCATTAAATGTAATATTGCATCCCAGTATTTTCCTATGGAACAGCCACCCTTCACCATGGGAAAAACACATTTGGCTCCTTTTTACTGTATCAGCGGTGGTAAGATGCACACAAAGTAATCCCAGTTTATTTGAAAATCTTAAACATCTACAGACCGGTGTAGGTGTGCATGCGTGCTCCGCGCTCTGCCCCATTGCGCTGCAATGTAACAAAACATGAAGGAACGCCATTCGGTTCCAATCAAGCAGCACAACCATTTGAACTGAATGATTCCAATGAATCAAATTCATATTCCTTAATCTTCTGTTTATCCTATTTTACTCCATTTCTTTTTCACCTTCTTTTATACTTTACTTCAATTCATTTTATATATTCAAATATTTTTACAGATTGATTCATTCAGTACAAATGGTTGTGCTGCTTGATTAGAACCGAATGGGGTTCCTAAGTGTTTGTCCTTTTTACTGTAAGCACATGTGTAACATTAAATTTCTACATGTTCTACTTTTAAACATCATGCACCCAAACTTATGGGAAGTGGGAGTGACTTGTTGGTATGTAAAAGGAAGGGTTTACTTTGACAGGTACAGTTGCATTTTAATAGCTTGCCACTGTAATTGATGGCAAACTGGGTGCTGCAGCCCACTAGTGACATTGAACTTACAGGCCCTGAAGAACAAGTTACTTACCTTCGGTAACGATGTATCTGTAAGAAATATTAGTTAGTTAGATTCCTCACCTTAGAATATCCCCAGGCGTCAGTCTGGATCCGGAAAGATTTTTGTAGCAATACCCCTTGCGCGTCGGTAGGCGTTGTCTGCGGCTCCGCGTCCGTCGTCGGCGTCGAGCGCCGGAATGACTTCGTCGGGGTACTTAGACGCCGCCCTCGCGCGCTGACGTCAGTTCTTATACATAGCTTTCTGCGCCAGGGACGCTGAGCCATGCAAGAGACCGACACTGGTGCCAAAAAATCTAGGGCCCTGAAAGGAAGAACCTTAACCCTAGATGTCGGTTCGCAGAACGGGGAGGCTGGGAGGGTCGGTGAGGAATCTAACTAACTAATGTTTCTTACAGATACATCGTTACAGAAGGTAAGTAACTTGTTCATCTGAAAGAAACACGTTAGTTAGATTCCTCACCTTAGAATAGATACCCCAGCAATACCAACCCCGGAGGTGGGCCTACGAACCAAGATCACACCAGAAAGTCTTGGCCAAAGTGGCCATCTCTCCGGACTTGGCTGTCCAGGCAATAGTGCTGGGCAAACGTGTTCAGTGAAGCCGCGTCGCCGCCTGACAGATGTCCTGCAAGGGGACTCCCCGTCCCAGGGCAGTTGTCGCCGCTGTGGCCCGGGTGGAATGGGCTCTCAGCCCAACAGGAGGGACCTTTTTTGCCAAGGAATAGCAGAGTTTAATACACAACACGACCCATCGCGAGATGGTCCGCTTGTGCACAGCTTTACCCTTCTTAGCACCTACATATCCAACAAAAAGTTGGTTGTCCACCCGGAACTGTTTTGTGCGGTCCAAATAAAAGGACAGCGCACGTTTTGGGTCCAGACGGTGGAGCCTCTCTTCATCTTTTGAAGGATGCGGAGGCGGAAAGAAGGTGGGCAGCGTGACAGATTGCCCGATGTGAAAGGGAGTCACGACTTTAGGAAGGAAAGAAGGACGGGTCCGGAGGACAACCTTATCCGGATGAACCGAAAGGAAGGGAGGCTTAGCTGACAGAGCCTGGAGCTCACTCACCCGCCTAGCGGAGGTGATAGCCACCAGGAAGGCAGTTATCAAAGTCAGTAGACGAAGTGGACAGTTGTGAAGGGGCTCAAAGGGAGCGCACATCAGAAAATTAAGAACAAGGTTCAAGTCCCACTGAGGCATTACGAATGGAAGAGGAAGGAACATATGAGTAATGCCCTTGAGAAAACGTGAGACAACAGGGGACTTGAAAAGAGAAGGCTGATCAGGAAGCCTTAAGAAAGCAGAGATTGCAGCAAGATAACCCTTCAATGTGCCCAGAGCAGAGCCCTGCTGGGCCAAAGAAAGAAGAAAGAGGAGAACCTCAGAAAGAGGGGCAGAAAGGGGATCCACAGCCTTTGCTGTGCACCATGTCACAAATTTGTTCCACCGGCAGGCGTATACCGTCTTTGTGGAGGGACGCCTGGCTGCCAGAATGACATCACAGACTTCAGGAGGCAAGTCAAATGGCATCAACTGTCGCCGCTCAATCTCCACGCATGGAGGTGGAGGCTGGACAGGTTCGGGTGGAGGACCGTCCCCTGCTGCTGCGACAGAAGGTCCTCCTGAGTCGTATCGGGGGATCGATGGACATACTGAGTAGCTCGGGATACCAGTACCTTCGTGCCCAATCCGGTGCCACCAAGATGACTTGGGCCCGGTCGCGCCTGATCTTCTTCAGCACTCTGGGCAGAAGTGGTATAGGCGGAAAGGCGTACAACAGACCACATCTCCACTCGCGACGAAAAGCGTCTCCGAGCGAATGCCGCCTTGGAAATTCCAACGCACAGAACTGCTGACATTGCGCGTTCTCTTCGGTGGCAAATAGATCTAACCAAGGCTCTCCCCACTGTAGAAAGAGACCTTGCGTCACGTGCGAGTTCAGACGCCATTCGTGATCCATCATGCACCGGCGGCTGAGTTCGTCTGCTCTGGCGTTCAGAGAGCCCGCCAGATGTTGAACCACCAGGGTGATGCCCTGATGTTCCAGCCATGTCCAGAGGCGCAGAGCCTCCTGACAAAGGGTCCACGACCCCACCCCGCCCTGTTTGTTGCAATACCACATGGCGGTGGTGTTGTCCGTGAACACCTGCACCACACTTCCCCGGACAGAGAGAAGGAAGGCTTTTAGTGCAAGTCGGATCGCCCTCAGCTCCAAGAGGTTGATATGGAGCCGAGTCTCCGCCGGAGACCAGAGTCCTCTGATCTCCGCCTCTCCCATATGGCCCCCCGATCCCAGGAGGGACGCATCCGTCACTACGACATGCTCCGGTTGGGGTAGGGAGAGGGATCTGCCGCTGACCCAATCGCGATTCGTGAGCCACCACTGCAGCTGGTTCGCAGTGCCCTCCGAGATCAAGACATGGTCGGACAGGTTGCCTCGATGCTGGGCCCACTGAAACTTCAGGTCCAACTGCAGAGCCCGTATACGCCACCTGGCGTGAGGTACCAACAGGATGCAGGAGGCCATCAGCCCCAGAAGCCGCAGCACCAACCTGACCGAAATCCAGGACAGAGGCCGGAAGATGGAAATCAGGGCCTGAATGTCCCGGACCCGCTGTTCCGGAGGATAGACCCGGAACTGCGCCGAATCGAGAACCGCCCCAATGAAAAGGAGCTTTTGGGAGGGACTCAGGTGCGACTTCGGCACATTGATGGAGAACCCCAGCGAGTGCAGGAGGTCAGCCGTAGTCTGTAGGTGGGAGACGACCTGCTGGGGCGAGCCCGCCTTCAACAGCCAGTCGTCGAGATAGGGGAAGACTGGAACCCCTGATCGGCGCAGATGAGCTGCGACCACCGCCATCACTTTCGTGAACACCCGAGGGGCACTGGTGAGGCCGAAGGGGAGCACAGTGAACTGAAAGTGCTCCTGACCCACCGTGAACCGCAGGTAACGCCGGTGGGCCGGCAGGACGGGGATGTGGAAATAAGCGTCCTGCAAATCCAACGCTACCATCCAGTCTCCAGGGTCTAGGGCAGCCAGAACCTGAGCTAAAGTGAGCATCTTGAAACGGTCCTTCCGGAGGAAGGAGTTCACGCTCCTGAGGTCCAAGATCGGGCGGAGGCCCCCTTTGCCCTTCTTGGGAACCAGAAAGTAGTGGGAATAACAACCACAACCTACTTCTGGACCAGGAACGCGCTCGACAGCCTCTTTGCAAATGATCCCCCGACATACGGTGGTTCAGCGGTGGCATGGCTGGAGGGGTCGTCTCGAAGGGGAGGGAGTAGCCCCTTCGGACGATTTGCAGCACCCACCTGTCCGACGTGATGGAGCGCCAGTGGAGCAGGTGATGGCGAACTCTGCCGCCCACTGGCGTTGAATGGGCCTGAAAGCTCGGACTAGGAGGGCTTTGAGGCGGATGCTGCCGGGGTGGATGTGGACTGAACGGCACGTTGACCTCCAGTACCGCCTCGTCGGAATCCGCGACCGCGTGCAGGTTGGTTCTGCGGACGGTGGCTGGGCGGACGTGAGGAGGCGCCCCTTCCTTGGTCACGAAAGGGACGAAAGGCGGAAGTTTGCGGCCGCAGGGCCGAAAGACCCAAGGACTTGGCCGTAGCCCGGGAGTCCTTGAACCGAGCCAGCGCACTGTCCGCCTTCTCACCAAAAAGGCGAGTGCCATTAAAGGGCATGTCCATGAGGGAACTCTGGACATCCCCTGAAATTGACGTGGACCTCAGCCAGGCGTGACGCCGAAGCGCCACCGTGTTAGAAATCGTCCGACCCAGCGAGTCCGTGGTGTCAAGTCCACACCGTATGGCGTGCCGTGCTGCATCTCGACCGTTAGCAAGTGCTTGAGCGAGTCGTGCCCGGGCCTCCACCGGGCACAAGGGCAGCACGTCCTCCACCGTATCCCACAGAGAGTGGGAATAACTGTCCAAAAGGCAAGCGGTATTTAAAGACCGCAGCCCCAAACCCGGGGACGAGAACAGTTTCTTGCCAAACTGTTCCAACCTCTTGGATTCCCGATCCGGAGGAGCGGACGGGAAGGAGGATTGGGAGGTTGAGGCCTGGATAACCAGACTCTCGGGGGTGGGGTGTTGGGAGAGGAAACTGGGGTCGCCCGGAGCAGGGCGGTGGCGCCGGGCAACGTTCCGGTCCACAGGAGGAACTGTGGAGGGCTTGGACCAAGTGCCCTGCAGAACGTCTATGAGGGCCTCATTAAACTGCAGCAGAGGCTCAGTGGAGCTTGCTGTCGGTTGAAGAACCTCTGTGAGGACGTTAGTCCTCACGGCCACAGCAGGCAACTCCAGCCCTAGGGCTTCGGCCGCCTTGCGCAGCACCACTGAAAAAGCTGCACCCTCCTCCGAGGCCACAGTCGGAGGAGAGATGAAGCCAGCGTCCGGCGAAGTGTCCAGACCACTGGCATCCCCCAGTTCGTCTGCCCAGTCCTGTGCAAGTTGACCCTGGAGGGCCAGAGGATCCTCAGACCCCTCCCAGTCGCCCCCGTCATCCGATTCCTGATAAACAGGAGGAACGATCGGAGCCGGACGGTAGATGAAATGGTCATCCATCGACGTCGGGTGCGGCGTCGGATGGCGCCGTAACGGCGTCGGGTCCGGACCGGGGCTGAACCGGGGAACGGCGTCGTCCGGAGACGGCGCCGGAGGTGGAACCGGTGTCGGCGCCGGCAGAGGAGGCGTTGTGAGGTTGACCGGCGCCGACCGAGATCCAGGCCTGGATCCCTCGGGGACCTGCAGCGTCGGGGCCAGAGCCGTCGACGGCGCCGGGGCCGCCGGCACGCAAGGTCGCCCAGTCGATACTGCGGGGCCCGAAGGCGCGCCTACAGGCGTCCATGGCGGAGCCAGGCCCCTCATGGCTGAGAAGAAGGCACTGACCTCCGCCGGAGTCGCGTCAGTCCCAGGGACCGGCAGGTATGGGGACGGACGCTGACCCTCAGCCGAGTCGCGCGACCGGCGAGGGGAGTCCGAAGAGCGATGTCGTCTCTTGGACTTCTTGGAGTGCTTCGACTTACCCGAAGACTCCGACGAGCGATGACGATGGCTGCGGCTCCGCGATCGGTCCTTGGACCTCCTCCTGGACCGGGACCGAGAGCGACGCGGAGCTGAGTGCCGAAGCTCGAGAAGCTTACGGGACCGCTCCCGCCTAGCTTTCGACGTCAAGGCCTGGCAATCGAGGCACGACTCCGCGTCATGGTCGGGCCCCAGGCAATACAGGCACCGGCGATGGTGATCCGTCACCGACATCAGGCGATGACAGGCGTCACAGGCCTTGAAACCAGGCATCCTACCGGCACCAGAGTCGAGTCGATAGACCAAAAGAGTCAAAAAAGTTAGTCATAAAATGACTAGGAGTAAGCTCTTCCCGGATCGGCGCTTACTGGCGCGGAAAAAAGAAAAACTGACGTCAGCGCGTGAGGGCGGCGTCTAAGTACTCCGACGACGTCATTCCGGCGCACGACGCCGACGACGGACACGGAGCGACAGACGACGCCTACCGATGTGCAAGGGGTATTGCTACAAAAATCTTTCCGGATCCAGCCTGACGCCTGGGGATATTCTAAGGTGAGGATTCAGATTCAGTGCTTAAATTGACCCGGTGGTTTCTGGTGCCCGGCACCGGCAATTAATTGTCAGCACCAGCATGTGTGACAGCCTGCCACAAGATGGCACTGTCCAGCTAATTTAGAGATGACCACAACAAAAGTTAATTATAAATGCTATATACATTAAAATTGACTGTTACCTGCCACCTAAGCCATTCTTATAGCTTTGGGGACCTGAAATAGTCTGAACTGTCGCACTTCTAGGAATGTGATGGTTAGTACTTGTGTTGTTACTATCATTGGCAGCATAGCAGTGCAATGTGTGGTGGAAGCTGCAGTGGCCTCCTGACGAGAGCCCTCACACTTTTCTATTTTTTTTTATACAAATTAAGCACTGCCCTGGGTACATTTTGTACCATATATTAGGGACTTGTAGGTAAGTTAAATATGCCAATAGGGGTATAATAATTTTATCAATATGAAAGGAAGGGCACAGGCACTTTACCACCAGTTAACAGGGGTAAAGTGAACAGAGATCTACAGCCAGCAAAACAGTTAAGGCAAAAGATAGTCATTTCTTACAGGTCCATAAACAGAGAAGAATCTAATGCGGGTGCAGTTTAAAAGTCTCTGGATACCACATGCCAAGCCAGTTTTGTATGCAGCAAACATGATAGAAATGTTATGTATAACACTTTTTTTCCCACAATATAGCCACCTCTAGAGTCTTGCTGACTTCTGAAGAGTAACGCTGTAGTGAAAACCTCAGGCCTGAAATGTGATTCCCGGATCACGTCAGGATCACTTCTTTCTTGTAGAGCCAGTTTAACAAAGTCTTACTTTTAACCACAGAATTAAAACCCTGTACCTTTAAGGTCACAGATTTGAATGCTGTCATCCTACTAGCAGAAAACGGTTGCACCTTAACATTCCTTTTAAAAAAGCAAACCAACAACTGAATTTGGATGCCTATTTGGGATATAAAATGCAGTGGAATTTAAATCCCTAGATAATCTTAAAAGCCATGTCACTTCTGCACCCTCATAGTAGCCCCAACACTCCAGTGTTTCATACTTCATGACTGTGCCAAGAGTAATAGAAAATATTTAAAAATATACACAAAATGTGAGGGGCATCAGTTCTTGAAAACCAACTGAAGGGTATGTCGAACCAAAATAATAACCAAAAATGAACATGCAAAAAAGTGGAATGTCACATTACTGAAATTCAGCACGGATAATTCTTCTGGGTCCCCTTGGGGACTGCTCTAAATGCTAAATTTACTTTGCACGCTGGCTAAGAATTGCACTGCTTGACAAAAGGAGAAACAATACACAAGATCACTTCTGATCAGCACATCTGGCATAATTGCAATACCACAATTCATGCGAAGAACAGAACCTCAAATGATGCAAAGCAAGAGAACTGGCCAGTCTGCAGTTTGGAACTTCCCTTTTAAGGGGGAGTGAACGGGACTTGAGGCCCAGGAGTGCGGTATTTCTCAATGAAATAGTTCCTTGTGGAGCATGCATTGATACTTAAACGGCTAGCAAGTGGCATCTCTGTTCTACTCAAACATGTTTCTAGTTTTGCACATCCATTATTAATTTAGGTTACCAGGCATTGAGGTCCCATATAAATTATTCTTCATATAAGGATTAGAGGTGCGCCTTTCCACAACACGATGGTTGCTGACATGTGGTTCTTCTACTTGTTTAATCCATATTGACATGTCCGGGTTGAAAACAGGATGGCCTTCAAAAGAAATAAAAATACACTTAGGTGTCCGCAGTACCTTTAAACTGGGTAATAAAACACACGTGTTCTACTTCACTTCGAAATTGCAGAATTCTGTCAGGACTAGAGGCTTCAGATTATGCTTTACTTTCTTCATTATTTTAGCACAGCAACCAATATCAAATAACCACAACTGCGAAGGAATTCAACTCTCGTGAGTCCAAGCAACTTGAGAAAAGAAGAAAAGAATCAACCAATCAGGCAGCTCAGGCACCGGAGAAAGCCGTATTCAAGGAAAATCACTTTCTCATTCTTCGCTGCTCAGCAGCCAGAGAAGTACCTTTTCATGATAATGGCTCACCTTATTTGCTTGCTAATACAGTGCTGCCCAGTTTAATGAGTGCATACTAGTTTCATGGGCAATACTGCCCTTAGCGCTTGTCTTGGCCTAAGGTGACCAGATGTCCCAGATTTCACCCGGACAGTCCGGGTTTTCAGAGGACTGTCCTGGTGTCCTGACGCTTTCCTTAATTTTAAACACATCTTGCGGTATTTGGGACAAAGGTTAATTCAGCCAGCAAAGGAGAACTGAAAGGTATGTATTTGTGAAATAATTTCTGTTTCAGGCAGCGCTGCAGGTTGATGTCGGCTGCATGCATTTGATGCAGCAGAGGGGAGACAGAGAGGAGGGCAGGGGGACTCAGGGTAGAAGCTAATAGTCTGGCCATAGCTATGTTAAGTGTACCCTGTAAATATAAATGTATATATATTTATATTAGTTTTTTTTTAGAAGGCTGCGCAAAAGCAAAAATCTGGACAGGCCAGATACAGAAGTAAGGTAGAAGGCTTAGTCCTACTTTTGTGTCTGGCCGATCCTGGATTTTGCTTCTCAGCATTCTGTCACCCTACCTTGGTCAAGTAACATTGTTTTATTAGGTCTTGCCTAGGCAGCGCTTGCACTGTCTCTTCGAGACATGCTGTATTCAGGATATGGGAATCAAGCTTTGACCACTTTCCACCTGTCTTTTTATTTAGCTCCTGTCCCTGTCCTTTGTAAATGGTGGCTTTTCATTGGTCAATGGGCTTAGCAGTCCCTCCTTAGTACCGCCTTGTCTCTTCTTATAACCTCTCATGAGGACACTTCCTGTTACATGTGTTGTTACTCCCTAGGTTTTAATTACAGCCACAATGCACTATTTTCTTAAAAGGCTTCAGGCAGGAAACACACTTGTTCCTAAGCTAGGCTGGCAGTGGTTACTTCACTCACTAGAACATCTCACATTTATATTAGACCATCTATAAATTTTCCTTCATTATCTCCACACAGACTACAACCTAATCCTAAATTAAAGCCACACAGTGGTCCAGCACACTTAGTTCAAGTTCATGTGTGTAATACACAGTAATTTCACAAAGAAAAGCCTTTTTACACCTTAAACATTCATTTGACGTGATTAAATCTCATGATCAGCAAAAGGGCAATTCAGCAGGGTTGTTCTCAATTTCTTTATTGATGACTTTTTTTTCACAAAGGTAAAACCATAGCCAATGCGTTTCGTTCTTGCGGACTTCTTCAGGGCTACAAACAATGTACATATATACAAATTACTTATCAACAATTACATCTTTTCTTTACAAACATTATAAAAATATACACTCCATTTATTCTAAAAACGCACCCATTGTGTTATACAAACTTCATGTTACATTTCTTTTCCTTAAGCGCATCTCTGCATCAGACAAAATCTTTCAGAGAGTCCTCATTGCCATACTACAATCATTAGAAATTTCTGCTGAATTTACCACATTTCATATAGTCTTAAAAGTGAATATTATATCATGTAAACACTGTTCCCTTTATATGTTTCTCAGCACTGTCAAGTGTCCCTGGTGGGGAGGGGCACCATTACTTTAATGTACACAAATTCATATTCCCATTTGATATTATGTGTCTTCACCTTATAGCCCAAAGTGATACTCCCTAACATTACCAGTAATGTAACAGTTCTTACCAAAAAAGGTGTATACAGTCTCCTATCCTGGAAAAGATTTTAGCGTTGTTCAATTTCTCCTCTTATTGTTGAGTGATTTACAATTTTATCTATAAGATACAATTGGAAAAAGAGTCCCATGAGAATCTAAAGAAGTGGACAGGTAATCCAAAATGAGTGAAAGTGGGTGCATTTATACCTGTAATGTCGGGTGAATGAAAAGCTATTTAGTCAAACAGTTTTTAGTCATATAACAAGTCAGCATATAGGGGCCGTAAATCCGATGTTGACATTGACATCCGTGTCACCCCATTTGTAGCTCTATAATAGAAAGAGAACCATCGTCCTTACTTATTTTAGCAGATTAGTTTTTATCTGGGGGAAATTGAAAGGCAATTACAAAACACTGATTGCTATGCCAAATTGAGAGAGCACCCGATAGACAATATAGAAAAAAGTATTAATGCCAGATTACGAGACTGGCATGAATCTTGTCTAATTACGGATCAGAAGTATAAATATTTGCAGGCACATAACTCTAGATACCCATGTATCTATATACTCCTCAAGATCCACTAAGGGGGGACATTCCCTCACCCGGAAGACCTACAGAACATCTCTCTTTGAAAAACACTTGCCATCATACCTGAAGAACAGTGGGGATGGTTATGTAAACTGGAGGATTTTGTTTGGGACAGCAGTGATTTAATGTTTGTCACCATGGATGTGGAGAGTTTATATACATGCATCCAGACCGAATGTGGTCTAGGTGCCTTAAAACATTTTCTGTACAAGCGCAGTGCACAGCACTTGGAACACACACTTATGTTACTTGAGGTGGCCCGCATGATCTTGACCACGAATGTTTTTCTACACGATGACATGTGTTTTCTGCAGAAGCAAGGAACAGCCATGGGATCCAGATTTGCTCCGTCTTATGCAAACCTTTTTATGGGTTTGTGTGAGACGGAGCATGCCTGGGGACCAGGTTCACAAGATTGGAGTGACAACATCTTATTTTATGGAAGATATATAGATGATGTTTTATCGATTTGGAATGGAGGAGTTGATGAGTTGCTCACATACCATAGATACCTCAATCTGAACAGGTTCAATGTTAAAATGACCATGAACTATTCTAGGGAGTCTATAGATTTCCTGGATTTAAAGCTGTATATATCTAAGAACACCATACAGAGTGACATCTATAAAAAATCAACGGCCTGCAATAGTGTACTCCACGCAGATAGCGCACATCCTATAATGACGATTAACGCCATACCCTATGGCGAAATGATCAGGGTGAGGCATAATTGCAGTGAGGAACAAAACTTTGTTAGAAGTGTCAAAACCATAAAGCGCAATTTTTATGAAAGAGGATACACACAGGAATGTTTAAAACAAGCTGAGGCAAGAGTAATGAAAGTAGATCGCAAATCCACACTTATGACTCATCAGGGAAAATTAAATAAGAGAGAAGCACCAAAAGAAATCGTGTTCATTAAACAATATAATGCCTACAGTGCCCGCATATATAACATCTTGCGCAAAAATTGCCACCTAATTGCATCTGGCCAAATGCCTGCAGGCACTGTTGCACAGAAACCTAAAATAGTGTATAGAAGAGGCAATACCCTTAAAAGGATACTGTGCCCCAGCTATGTAAAGAATAAGAAGACCAGTCTCACAACATTGTTGCCATGCAAACTGTTTGGCTTTCATGTGTGTGGGACGTACCCAATATGTAAATTTGGATGCAATAAAAAACTGAAATTTAGATACAACACTACTAGGGAGTATACCATCAATACGTTCATCAACTGCAACACGTATATGATTTATGTGCTAGGCTGTGCCTGTAATAAAATCTATATAGGGAGTAGTATCCGGAGCCATAAGATCAGGATCCAAAAACATGTAAGGGCCATCAAAAACAAGGATGACAGATATCCTGTGGCCATGCATATAAATGAGCACCACCCCACTGAAATAGATATATGGTTCCACACGTTGGACCATATTAAAGCACCTGAAAGTGGTGGGGGTAGGGAACTGGCACTAAGGAAAGCGGAGGCAGGTTGGATATGCCGTCTGAGGACTACAGTGCTTGGTCTGAACACAAATAGTGAAATTTATCACTTTCTGTAATCTATTAAATGTCTTGACAGAAAGGCCATTCTTTTATGTGACGACAATTGCCCTTAAATACCTGGGCATGATACATATTTAAATATATTTTCTTGACTCTGTTGAACTTTTTGGAGCTCTAGATTACAAGTTTTGCTACTAGGTCTCAGAATTAACAACTTCTGTAAAGATGACTCCTTTATTACAACTTATTAAAAAAAGCTTTCCACATGTGAATGACGCCTTTTAATTAATTTTTTCCTTTCATAAAGGTTTGATGGTTCTATCATCAAGCGTGATGGATTAATCTTGTCTATAATTAGCCAAAATCACAAATGGGCGATAATGGTTTTGTAGACTTCCACATAAAGTCCCTTCCCAAGACGTCTTTTGATTATATGTAACTAACGGAGACATCCTTGAATGACGTGGGTTTTTCAATTTTGGTTAACATTTCATGTTCGAATTTCATAAGAAACCATATATCATTTCCTTGCAATTTGGGATATGTTTCCCCAAATAGAAAGGAACATATTGGTACAACGCAGTGCTTAACCAATGGGAATTGAATATGCTTTCATGCATGAATACTCGAAATGCATGAAACGCTGGGTTAGTCGTTCCTAAGATGGCCGCCATGCATACAAGCATGGGATGTAAGGTTGGCGTTTCAGTCAAATATCAACTGTGCTGCAGAGCAATGTAAAAATCTTTTTTTAATTTCTGTACCAATATTAGCCATTACTGCCTGCGTTTATTATTTTTAAAAAAGGGTAAATATAGCTTAAAGAGGGAATACGATCTCGTAAATTCGTGCACCTGATACAAGATGGCCGCCGTTAATTACAGGAGAAATAAGTATTTACTTTCAATTGATAAAAACAACACTTTGTTACTTGGATATACCATTATTCAAGAACATGATCTCCTCTGGTCTTAAGAGGATAACTATGTAAGCAGTATTCCGAATATGAGGAAGCATAGATGAGTTTCTAAGCATCTTTGGTCTTCCCAATATGGCGCCCCACAAATGTCATGGGGGGATACACTTTTCTAAACCATACGCTCAGGTGTGGGCAATTAGCTGGCTACTTAAATGGAGCCGGCGTTCGCTATGTTTATGCGAACTTTGGACGCCACGCTACCACGCCGGCTGAGATACTGTCTTGAAGTAAGTTATAAATGCTGTGAATGGTATACGAGGACCTGGCTCGTTTTTTTGGGGGGGGGGGGGTGACCTCTGGATGTTTGCTTATAAGAACGGTTCAGATGAATTAAGGACAGAGTACTGTAGCTCGCGAATGTCTCAGGTATTTAGTTTTGAAATGACATGTTAATAAACTTTTGCACTAACTTTAAGTGCTGTCTATGCAATGCAGTAAAGCAGTGCACGCAACTTTTAACTAACTAAAAATGAACAGTTTGGAACATATGAAATATGTCTCCCATTTCAAGATGGCCGTTGACCACACAGACGTGGGACACTAGCTAGACATAAGCATACAGCAACTAACTTTTATGACTTTTTTAAATGGCCGTGAATTAAACAGGCACGGGGTGTAAAATTAATTAAATAAAATAAAATGTAGTTTTAATTATTTCACAAATATGAATCACTATTGCTCGATTTTTTGGCCAAAGACCAGACAAGTTAGCTTGGTGGTTGTTCCATTTCGTTAGGGCGACAGATGCTTCTGTTCTCGAAGTATAGGGTGGGGGGTGGGGGTATGGGGTTGATTTGGGGCTGTTTCTTCCTCCTAGGGAGGGTTTTTTTGGTGGGGGGTGACTCCCGCTTTGTTGTTGTTCCACGGCATCATGTAACCTTTGACCTGCTCTCTTGCTCGATGTCCCGCTGTCCCTCCTCCCCGGGGGCCCGCGCAGCCGCGCCTCCATTGACCCTCTCTCCTGTTCAAGACCATGGCTGATCCGCCTGTTCCTAAGGCTGCCATGCGCGTACTGTCCTGGAATGTCAACGGTCAAACGCATGGCGGTCCTTAAATATGCACAACGTGCGGAGATTGATGTGCTCCTTCTCCAGGAGACCCATCTTCTTGGCAATAAATGTCCCTTTCTCACCCGTTATGGCTATGATAGAGTGTGGCACTCCGGTTTTGCGAGAGGATCCCGGGGGGTGGCAATCTTGCTCCGCAGGTCCTTTCCCTTCGTCTTGGCCCAGGTGCACTTGGACCCCCAGGGCATGGTGGTGGCGGTTTGTGGTACTCTCGAGGGGCGACCCCTCACCTTGCTGTCCCTTTATGCGGCACCAACCCTCTTACCGTCGGCCCTCTCTTACGCCGCGGGCCTCCTCCCGACGCTTCCGGCGGGCTCTATCGTCCTAGGAGGGGACTTCAATGCCGTTTACGCGCCCCACCTGGACTCGACGGGACCGATCTCCACCACCCGCGCCGCTTGCGCGAAGCAGCTGTCGAACTGGGCGGAATCTCAAGGCCTGTGTGATGTCTGGAGGGTTTGGCACCCACAGACCCGTCAATACACCCACACGTCGGCGGCGCACCACTCCCATGCCCGGATCAATCTCATTTTCGTTCCGTCCACCGACTGCGCGGGGGTGCAGGATGCGCGCATCCTCCCGAGAGGCCTCTCGGACCATTCGCCGGTGCTGCTTGCTCTTGGCCCGCCTCCCCTTTCTGCCCGCCCGCTGTGGCGTCTGAACGCTTGGTTCCTTCATGACAAAGCCTTTCGGAAAGTGGTCGGTGGCGAGATCGCTGAGTATTATTCTCATAATGCGGGTTCTGTCTCCTCCTCTGCCATCCTTTGGGAGGCAGGCAAGGCGACTATTAGGGGGGCTGCTAAGGGGCATGTACAATTGCAGCGACGTACGCAAACCCAACGACTCACGGCTTGCGTAGCCCAAGCTTTGGAGCTCGAGCGAGATCAGGGGGTGTTGGAGGACGCCACCATTTCTGCGGGAAGAGATATGCCTACACTCTCTGGAGGCGGCAAAGACTCTGTGGCGCTCCTCAGTGGCCCGGGTCTATGGATGGGGAGATAAGAATGGTACACTCCTCCACCGGCTGGCCACCTACCCCCGGGCGGGCAGGATCATTCCTGCCATTACAGATCCTGCGGGCGAGACGGTCGGTCTCGGTGGCCATGGCCCAAACGTTTGCTGACTACTACTCTCAGTTATACCGACCCCGGGCGTCTGCGATCTCCCTTGCGGAGTTGCTGGGGGCGGACGGGACGACGCTCGGGCGGCTGGGACAGGAGAGTTGTGAGTCCCTCGAACTGCCCATTACGCTGCAGGAAATCAAGGAGGCGATTAGCCGCCTGGCGCCTGGGAAGACCCCGGGACCGGATGGATTCCCACAGGAATACTATGCTCACTATCGTGAGGTCCTGGCCCCGAGGCTTCGGGACCTGTTTGCAGAGGTGGTGGAGAAGGGCTCGTTCCTGCATGAAACAGACACAGCCACCATAGTTGTCCTTCCCAAGACGCAGCCCCCGTCCCAGTCCTGCTCCGACTACCGGCCGATATCCCTCATCAATACCGAACTCAAGATCTATGCCACGATTCTTGCGCAGCGGTTACGCCCGTCTCTTGCCTCCCTGGTCCACCTGGACCAATGTGGATTTATGCCCGATCGGGGGACTAGACACTGCCTGCGGCGATTGCACCTGGCACACCGAGGGCGCCTTTCCCCCTATCTGGCCCTTCTGCTGGTCGACTTTGAAAAAGCCTTTGAGTCGGTGGGGTGGGCCTACTTGGGTGTTGTCTTGGAGCGCATGGGCTTCGGCCCCCGGTTCCGCGCGATGGTCGGTGTCCTGTATGCGAGTCCGCGTGCCCGGGTGTTGGTCAATGGGGCTCTATCCCGCCCGTTTCCCATCGGTTGGGGGACGTGACAGGGATGCCCGCTCTCGCCCCTCCTTTTCGCTCTGGCCACGGAGCCACTGGCTGTGATGATCCGGTCGGATCCCATTATCCGTGGGTGGGAGTGGCCCGGTATGATCCCTGACAAAATTGCCCTCTACGCAGACGATGTCCTTCTCTATCTTTCTGATCCGGCGATCTCGGGGCCCCGGGTCCGCCGGGTTCTCCGTCGGTTTGGTCACGCGTCGGGTCTTCATCTGAACCCCAAGAAATCCGTGCTGGTCCCGCTGCACCCGTCGAGGGAGTGTTTCGACTGGCAATCTGACATTCCCCTCCGGCAGCTCTCATTTAAATATCTGGGGATCTGGGTCACCCTCCTTCCGGAACTCTGCTGGGCCCTCAACGTGGCCCCTGTGGTCAACAAGACCAGATCAGATCTGATTCGATGGCAGTCGCTCCCGTTGAACCCGTTGGGGAGGGTCGCCCTCTATCCTCCCCAAGTTCTTATACATGTTACAAAACACTCTGTGCCCCTTTCTGCGCCCGTGGTTCCGGGAACTGGACAAGATGGCTACCAAATTCCTTTGGGGCGGCGGCAGGCCCCGGTTGGCCTTAGATCGCTGCCGGGTCCCCTCGTACGATGGAGGCCTGAGCATGACCAATCTTTACCTGTACTATCTGGCCACCCAGCTGCTGGTGATTCACGACTGGTTTTCGGTTGGGTGGGAGGATCCGGCCTACAGGCTCGAGGTGCAGCTTACCGGGTTCTCCTCTATCCAAAACATGCTCTATGGGGCGACGGTCTCCCGGTCGCTTCCGGATGTTGTGCGGGCCCCCTTTCTGGCGTGGCGCGCCGCCTTGCGGCATACCCGCTGGTCGGGAAGGACGACGTTGATCACACCACTTTGGCACAGAACTTGGTTGCGGGAGGTGGCAGGGCTTGAAGGATTTCGACGGTGGGACCTACTCGGGATCTCCAGCTTGGGGGATGTCTGGCGGGGGAGCCATATGTGTTCCTTCCAGGAACTTCAGACCCGCTTCTCTTTGCACTCTTCGCAATTTTATAAGTACCTTCAGCTGCGTCATGCGATCCAGGCCCATGTCCCTCTGGACTCCAGGTTGCCAGCCCATAGCCCACCTGAGGCTCAGGTGATGTTGGGGTGTCTGGGGAAGGGGGGTATATCCCGCATCTATAAATCTCTGATCAACAATACCCCGGTGGACTGGAGCGGTCTGAAACAACTATGGGAGACCTGGGTGGGTCCCCTGGATGATGCTGACTGGAGGGATGCCCTTATGGCACCCAGATCACTTACCACCTCCGCTAGGTTGCGGCTCATCCAGCTTTACTACCTCCACACTGCTTACCTGACCCCGGACCGCTTATATCGTGCCGGCCTCCGGCCGGACGCCTCATGTGCTCGCTGCGGGGTAGTTCCGGCAGACTTCTTCCACATGGTATGGTCTTGTTCCAGCTTGGAGAGCTATTGGGCCACGATTGAAGCTGAGTTAACTGAGGTCCTGGGATGGGAGGTCCCCCATGACCCCAGAATGGCTCTGCTGGGCATAACGGATGGGCTAGACGGCCGCGTAACGACAAGTACTTTCTGACCACTGCCCTAATGGCCAAAAGGGATATCGCGGCTATGTGGAAACAGCCGGACCCGCCCAGGGGTGCTACCTGGAGAAGAGGGGTGGATTGGTGTGCCGCTCAGGAGTGTTCTTTGTATGCTGCTCGGGGCTGCCCCAAAAAATTCCGTAATGTGTGGGGGAAATGGCTTGGGGGTCTGTTTTAAGGGGTGGGGAGTGCGGGGGCAGGGGACGGGGTGGAGGGGTGGGGCTTGCAATGGCTTGTCAGCGCTTTTATGACTGGTTTTCTTGATGCCAAGTTCAACAAATTGTTGTATGTCATCCTTGACTTTGCTTTCTATAAAGAAATAAAAATTTGCTTATCAAAGACCAGACAAGTTAACTCTGCAGACATAACAAATATTCAATGTTAAGTGTAACGCAACTTAGATGTCTTTAACAACTAATCTGCTAAAATAAGTAAGGGCGATGGTTTTCTTTCTACGATAGAGCTGCGAATTGGGTGACACGGATGTCAATGTCACCATCGGATCTACGGGCCCTATAGAAGACAACTTGTTATATGACTAAAAACTGTTTGACTAAATCGCCTATCAATCACCCGACATTACAAGTATGAACACACAGACTTTCACTCTTTTTGGATTACCTGTCCGCTTCTTTAGGTTCTCATGGGACTCTTTTTCCAATTGTGTCTAATAGATAAAATCGTAAATCACTCCACGATAAGAGGAGAAATTGAACAACACTAAAATCTTTTCCAGGCTAGGAGACTGTATACACCTTTTTTGGTAAGAACTGTTACATTACTGGTAATGTTAGGGAGTATCACTTTGGGATATAGGGTGAAGACACATAATATCACATGGGAATATGAATTTGTGTACATTAAAGGTATTGGTGCCCCTCCCCACCAGGGACACTTGACAGTGCTGAGAAACATAAGAAGGGAACAGTGTTTACATGATATAAAGTTCACTTTTAAGACTATATGAAATGTGGTAAATTCAGCAGAAATTTCTAATGAATGTAGTATGGTAATGAGGACTTTATCTGAAAGATTTTGTCTGATACAGAGATGTGCTAAAGCAAATAAACTGAAACATGAAGTTTGGATAACACAATGGGTGCGTTTTTAGAATAAATGGAGTGTATACTTGAATAATGTTTGTGAAGAAAAGAAGTAATTTGTATATATGTACATTGTTTGTAGCCCTGAAGAAGTCCGCGAGGCCGAAACGCATTGGCTACGGTTTTACCTTTGTGAAAAAAGAAGTCATCAATAAAGAAATTGAGAACAACGCTGCTGAAATGCCCTTTTGTTGATCATGAGATTTAATCACGTCAAATGAATGTTTAAGCTGTAAAAAGGCTTTTCTTGGTGAATTACACGCATCAACTTGAACTATGTGTGCTGGACCACTGTGTGGCTTTGGTATTGAGAGATTTTGTTTATCTGAGGAGGCATAGGGGCATTGAGTATCCGGTCCCTAGCACCTAGTAAATTGTTGGATAAGTTACCCCACTAAAAGATAGGTGCAATCCGCTTTGCCTCAATCCCCTTAAAATTTGCATTCTAATCCTAAATTAATGTAATATTCTATTGTCACATTTGAAAGCTACTAATTGTATATATGGACATAGCTATTTGAATGTACTCGCAGTACTGTCTTACATGAAATGCATTATAAGTAGGGTGGATTTACCATATCTTCTGCAGGGATACAGTACCATATGTGACCAAAAGAGGTCCCCTTTTGGCAACATGGCTAGGTAAAAAACATTGCCATTTATAATGCCAATAACTCCAACTTTGTAGACATGCAGTGCTGGTGCCTAACTCACTAGGGAACTCTAGCAGCAGCTTGCAGTACTGCACCGAGACATGCAGTGCTGGTTCCTCGCTCACTAGGGATCTCTAAGAGCAGCTTTACGTATTGCATCTAGACATGCAGTGCTGGTGCCTTGCTCACTAGGGACCTTTAGGAGCAGCTTGCGGTACTGCACCTAGACATGCAGTGCTGGTGCCTTGCTCACTAGGGACCTCTAGGAGCAGCTTGCGGTACTGCACCTAGACATGCAGTGCTGGTGCCATGTTCACTAGGGACCTCTAGGAGCAGCTTGCGGACTGCACCTAGACATGCAGTGCTGGTGCTTTGCTCACTAGGGACCTCTAGCAGCTTGCGGTACTGCACTGAGACATACAATGCTGGTTCCTGGCTCAGTACGCAAGCATTTGCAACGCACAAGGTATCACATTACTGTAAGTATGAGCTATTGGCATCGCATTATTATTTGCAACGCCAATACCTCAAACTATCACTAATGCGAGACCTATTGCATTGCAAATGCTTGTCCTTTCCGCTCCCCAGGGGCTCGAGTTAACATTCGGAGAACACTCCACAAACTCCGATCTCTCTCACGCCTTCAACACGGACTGCATGGACCAGGTTCTCTTTGCTCGAATCTGGTCCCCTCTGACAGGGCATGTGGTGAGTTGCAGCATATGGTGGTCGGGCATTAATGAGTCTCCCTCGACAGAGGATTCTGATCCATGGTAGCACAGGGGAGGCCCTACAGCCAGACAGGCGTAGTATCAGTTTTTCAAAGAAGCCCACAGTGTCAGACGTGCGCAGCTAGAGGGGGCTGTGGTGTAGCGGATGACTGTTCGTAGTAGTAGCGACAGGCCACACAGCTCTCATGTGCATGAGGCTATGGGGTAGTGGCCTAGAAATAACCGACGTGGGAGGCACTAGGGAATGTGGTATATGCTGAGGTCATCGGAGGTTCCTCTCTGGAGGCCACGTCCAGCAACAGCCACCTTTATTCAAACAGTCCCACGTGGTGTGGGAAAAACTAAGTACACATCGTCTGGCAGAAGCACATTCACTAACATCCTGGTTCACCACGGACACAATGGTAAAGGTCATATGCTCCAGTGGCATCACTGGACCAACACTTCATTCCTATCCAAAATACAATATAACAAAACATAGGAGTTCATATGAAACATGAAGAAAAACAAAACACAACTAAATAATTCGCAGGATGTCCCGGGCATCACATGGAGAGAACACAGACACATGATAAGGAATTTACCTTACACCATGTACATCACAGCTCATCATACCACATGATCTTTCAGCCTGGTGAAGGGCTTGGGAATGCTCTGGAGTTCATATCTGGTGCGAGAACGGCAGTCAGTTTGGAGATCATTCTCGTTGATAACAGGAGTCCCCAGGGGGTGCGTAGCCACACTAGGACTTGGAGTTGAGGATCAACAGCCTCCGCTGATCCACTCTCCAGTTCCGCAACTTTAGACCAATCGTCTGGTCTATTGGTTCCCGAGGCATCTTCCCCGACGTCCGGGGAGCTACTTCAGCGGGGATGAAACATTTTGAATGCTGAAATGTTCTGAGTGATTGTTTCTTGTCCAGGACCAGCCGTGACTTGAGTGCCAAGCAAAGAAAATATGTTCCAGGGATCACGCTCAAATGGCAGCCTAAACTTGCTGCCGGGATATCGATCTTGTACCAGCACCAAATCACGAGTTTTCATATTTGACATCATTGCTCTCCGTCGATGGCTGACCTTCTCATTGAACCTTTTCGTTTTCTTATAAACCAGGTGGTCATCAACCGGGGTCCATCCGGGATGGTGAGGAATGGATTCCATGACTAACCTACCCATTGACAGGTGTCCAGGTGCTTGCCCCGTAGTAGATTGGGAGTCTGCCAATAATCTTAAAGGAAAGAGTAAATGGCTAGCTGAGGAGACTGGTGGCTCGCCGAGGCAATCCGGATGACTTTATTTAGAGTTCTCATAAACCTTTCAGCCTCCCCATTGGCTTGGGGTCACCGTTGAGTGATTTTCCTGTGGGCGATTCCCAAAGAGTTTAGATTCATAGCTATTTCTTGCCCCTGGAAAGGAGGACCATTATCAGTTTGGTTTTCCTTGATCAGCCCATGGGTAGCGATAATATTTTACAACTTTTGGCACCACCTCACTAGCACTCAAAGAAAATAAGATTTCTACTTCTGGATATTTGGAATAATTGTCGATCCACACCAGAGTATGCCTCCCATCTGGGAGACTCCCGAAATCGATACTGGCACACTCCAACAGACAACTCGGCCCTTTATCACTTTCAGTATAGGCAGTGGTAGGTTGGCTTTCCCTGAGGGTTGTCACCACGGGCAGGATCTGACGACTTCTTCACATTCTCATCCATTAAGGGAAACCATACTTTGGTTCGGAGTCAGCTCTTAGTCTTAACCATGCCCTGGTGCCCAGCATGGGCTAGTTAAATCACCCTACTGGTGAGACTGGTGGTGATGACCAGACGATGTCCTCACAGAACACATCCATTTGGGTCAGCACTCAACTCCTGGCGAATGTGATATAGACTTTCCATTACTTGCCTTGCCTCCGGGGTGAGTAGAACCCAATGGCTCTTGTAACTGCCACTTATTGGTCTTCACGGTTTCCAGAGTTCTTTGGAGACATTCATTCTGGTTGATGGTACGGCAAAGATCGTCAACAGAGAGTGCATTGGAACAGGACTTTTCAGTCACATACTGCACGTATTCTTCAGTCTCATTAGCATCATCTTCTTTCTCAGAAGCTGGCTGCAAGAGGGTCCTGGGACAAATAGTCCGCCGGGTTGTTAGACCCACGGTGATACTCCACACGACAGTTGTACTCCTGTAATTGAAGCATCCACTTCTCGATTCTCGGTGGTGGCTTGGACGCTGTACCACTGAAGAGTGGAATTAACATTTTATAATCAGTGGTGACCGTGAAAGGCTTCCCGTACAGATATAGATGGAAGTGGCGACATCCCCAATGAATGGCGAGGCCTCCTTCTCTATTTGAGAATATCTTTGTTCAGTGTTGGACAGGAATCTACTTGCAAAAGCTACGAGGGCCAAGGCATCCTTTGAGGCCTGAAAAGCAGCTTCTTGCTCAGGCCCCAAGGACGACGGGACGGATCCTTTGGTCAATTCTCGGAGAGGTTGCGTCAGTGTTGTTAGACTTTTGATGAAATGGCCACAATAATTGACCATGCTTAAGAAACTGCGCACCTCTGTCACTAAGGCTGGCGCAGGTGCTTCTTCAATGTCACGTACTTTATCAGGGTCCGGGGCGACTCCCTCCGATGAGAAGACATAGCCAAAGAAGGGTAACCTCTGTTGCAAGATTTCACACTTGTTACGATGCAGAGTGAGATCAGAGTCCTGAATTCGCTGCAACACCTTTCTTAACCTGTTGGTGCGCTCTGGCACAGTCTTGGCATAAATCAAAATGTCATTGCTGACATTCACAACTCTGGGGGGTCCACAAGAAGCTCTTAAATTGGATTTTAAAATACATCCTGATGCACTTGAAATGCCAAAACTCAAACATTTGCAGCGTCGCAGTCCCATGTGTGCTGAAAAAGTTGTAATGTAACAAGACTCCTCAACAAGAAAGGGCTGGTGATATCCTGAGTGCAAATCCAATTTGGAAAACCAACTGGCTCCACTGAGCTCGTTAATCGGGTCATTGATTGTTGGGGAGAGGTGCCGTTCCATTTTCATTGCAATAGTTGGCAGACACATGTCTACATATATTCGCACCATCCCGGGCTGTTTGGATTTCCTCACAACCACAATCGGCGATACCCATGGGGTTAGCCCCTTCACCTTTTCGATGATGTCTGCGACCTTAAGCTTGTCTAGTTCTTTCTCAATGAGAGGTCTTAGATGGAACACAATACGCCAGTTTCGGACAGCTACCGGCCGCACTGACTGATCAATATGCAGGTGAATCTTCTTGACTTTTAGGCACCCAGTGCCTTCAAACACAGTTGGAAATTCGTCCAGAATGTGAGTTATGGCTTCCTGATGTATTCCAAATGCAAACGTTACAATGCCAAGAGCTTTGGCTTCTCTGCAGCCCAGGAGCATGCCAAGACCGTCTTCTGTGACATACACTTGGGAGTCCACTGATTGGGAACCATATGTTATGGTTGCCTTGAATTTCCCTCGCATCTCAAGAGGGCTATCTTGGTCGTATGCAAAGACTAATTGTGGCTGGATGCAACTGTGGGGTGTCCGTATGGCACCATAAGCCTCCGCAGACTTTATCGTCGCCCCTTGTCTACCACCGCAGTGGAAGGGTGATCTCCAACTTGTTTTTGGCACAGTGGTAGGTGCCTTGTGGTTTTAGAGGTTGTGACAATCGCAAAGACAGAGTGGACAGTGTGATTCCCATTCTAATCATCATCCATGTCATTGCTTCTCTCTTGCACCTCTGGTAAAGCCTTTACAGTGGTGTGCTGTACTCGCTCTTTTCCTGAGCTGCAGACTTTCAGTAAATGATTGAGTTTTCCACACCCTGTGCACTTCTTGCCCCTCGTCGGACACTTGGAGGGCCAATGAGTACGTCAGCCGCAGTAGACACATATTTATTTATAATTACATTTATATGGCGCAACAGCTACCCGGAGGTTTCCCGGCGCCTGCGGACACATGAATAAAAGAGGGAAGGAGCGGGTCAAAGCTCAGACATTAAATAACCACGTTTTGATACTTTTCCGAAATGTAACATAATTTTGTTCAACACGCAGGGAGGGTGGAAGAGAGTTCCATAGGGATGGGGCCAAGTGGGAATAAGACCGTCCGCCCATGCGGGTAAGTCTAAACCTAGGGACTACAAACTTAGCCTGGCTAGATGATCTGAGGAGACGAGAAGGGGTGCACGGTTGAACTAGTGCCTTAAGGTAGCAAGGGGCAGTACCGGCTTTTATTCTGTGCATATAGCAAAGGGCTTTAAATTTAGACCGTTTTTCAATCTTTAGCCAGTGTAAGTCCCTGAGAGACCCTGTAATGGGAGTCATTTGAGGTAACTGACAGAAGTCTGGCCGCTGAGTTTTGGACCACTTGAAGCCATCCTTGTTGGCACCTAGATAGAGAACATTGCCGTAGTCCAGTCTGGATACGATTAAAGTTTGAACCACCGTCTTTTGAGTCACAAGTGGCAGCATCCATAAAAATTTTTTAAGCCACTTCAAAATTCCAAAGCAAGTAGACGCGACCTTGACCGCTTGTTGTCGCATGGACAGTTGTTCATCAACAATAATGCCAAGGTTGCGGACAGATTGCGAAGGTAGGGGAGGGGTGCCCATTTGCAGAGGCCAGTGCTGAGGGCCCCAGAAAGCCTTGTTTCCACCGAAAAATTAAAAGTTCTGTTATTCCTCCATTCAACTTTAACTTATTAGTGTGCATCCAACCAGCAATTTTTTGTAGACCTGATTAAAGAGAAGGAGATTTCAAGGAATCTTTGGTCGATAAGGAGAAGATAAGATGGGTGTCATCAGCATAGGAATAGATAGTTAGCCCAGCTTCTTCTGCTAGGGATGCTAGAGGGCTGATGTAGATATTGAATAACAGCGGGATTAAGATAGAGCCCTGGGGCACTCCATAGAGGGAGTAATAAGATCTGGAGCTAGCTGTAGGGGAGAAAACCTGGAACGTTCGATTAGTGAGGAAACTCGCCAGCCAGTTCAACGCAGAGCCAACAATGCCCTTAGATTGTAAAACTTGGAGCAGGGTCTCATGGGAAACAGTGTCAAAAGCGGCACTCAAGTCTAATAATATGAGGGCCACTGTATCACCCTTATCCAGTCGTTGGCGAATAGTGTCTGTGACTCCTAAGAGCGTAGATTCAGTGGAAAAGCCCGTTCTGAAGCCAGATTGGGATGGGTGCAAAATATTTTGGGAGTCCACAAAAGATGTTAATTGGCAGTTGATGTGTTTTTCTAAAACTTTGGAACATGTGGGGAGCAATGAAATAGGACGGAAGTTTGAAAGCACATGCATGCAAGCATGTTTCCAGGTGGCTGGCACTGCTGCTTCCAAAAGTGAGGCATTAAGAAGTTCCATAATAAGACTAAGAATATGAGGATCCAATTTTTTTAAAACAGAGATAGGAAAAGGGTCCTTGGGGGGCTGTCAAGAATTCCCGTCATGCGAGGGGAGGAACACGGTAACCAGCGAAAACGGACTACATCTCCCAGGATGCTTAGCGGTTGAGAGGTTATGTAAACAGGAGAGCTGTTACATAACTCAAGGAAAACACGCCCTTATGTAAACAGGAGAGCTGTTACATAACTCAAGGAAAACACGCCCTTATGTAAACAGGAGAGCTGTTACATAACTCAAGGAAAACACGCCCTATAAAGGGAGGAACCGGGAGGTCCAACGCTTTCGGATATTGTGTTTACACCGACGTACCTGCTTAGTGAAGAGCAGTGTTCCGGAGTGGTGCTCCAGTAAGGCAAGAACGGAGGTAGGTCGAGTCGTTACTCCCTGGGCCGTGTCTTGCCCCATCGTCACCTGTGAAGGACCCGGAAGCTCTACCGGATAACCATTGAGCTTCGCTTTTTGACTCGGCTGAGTCAAAGCGCAGTGGCGCTTTTGCTGGTTGGAGTCGTAACTCCCAGCCCGACCAGAGATACAGGGACTGCCAGCTGTAACGCACACCAGGAGGTGTTTGCCGCGTTACAGACTCGGAAGTCCACAGGATCGATCGAGCGGCTGCTCTCGGTTCAGTCTTCTTTGCTTGTGATTGGGGTATCGGTGACGCATCACCAGGAGGTGACTCCGCGTCCCGGTGCAGTCTGAGGAAGAGGTTGAGCGGCTGCTCCCTTCAGGTAGAGACCCCGGCTGGGTGTTTCCCTGACTCCTCGATTCTCCCCAACACTCTTCGTGCCCCTCACAGCCTACCGATTGGCGTTGTCGGCCATTTCATTTCTGCCCTCTGTTGGCATACGCCGGGATCGGCGTATATGCAGAGGACGGTTAGGACCATCCGTGCTGTGGGCTGGTAACGTACTTAGCCTGGAGGATTCCAGTGACTATAACCTTTGTTTATTCCTTGTATTGTTTTTGCCTTCATTAAAATAACTAAACCTTCACAAGTGGTTGCGTTCTCATTATCGTGTCTGTTAAACGATCCTGAGACGTTCAGGGCGTAACAAAATATCCGACCATAATAACACTAACTGTCTCACGGTCGATAACAGACATGGCAACACTTGATGGTGTGTTGGCTGCTTTAGCGACCGTGCAAATTGAATTGGCTGCCTCCAGGCAAGAAACAGCCGATGTAAAAGCCAGACTGGATGCTATCCAATTGGACCCGCTCACGCCCAGCACCTCCCTCACGAACCAGACCCCTGCGGTAGTAGTGGAAATGCCGGTAGCCGTCCCCTTGGCAACACCAGAGAGGTACAGTGGGGATCCTAACACAGTGCAGGTATTCCTCACACAAGTGGCGCTACATTTATCGTGCAAACCAAGGGCGTTCCCCACGAGTCAGGCTCGTGTGGCTTTCCTTATATCCTATTTGGCTGGAAACGCGGCACAATGGGCCGTACCTCTGGTGAGCAGGGACGACCCCATCTTATGTGATTGGGGTGCTTTTCGCGAGGAATTCCTGAAAGTCTTCGACAGAAGGGCTGACTCGTACACGGCGGACCGTGAAATGCTTGAGTTGAGACAGGGATCCAACGACCTGGTGCAGTATCTCAACGCGTTCCGAAGGCTGGTTGCGGAAACCAAGTGGCCTGTTGCTAAACAGACGGCGCTCTTCCATCACGGGCTGTGCGATGAGCTCAAGGACGCCGTGGCTCATATTGACCCACAACCCAAGACATGTGAGGGCCTTATCAACCTGGTATTACGGCTGGAACATAGGCTAAGTGAAAGAAAGGGGGATCATGGGAGAAAAGGAAACTCCCTTCCATCCTATGTGACAGTGGGAAGTCCTGAAACTTCCACCGCATCCAAGGGAGAACCCATGGACATCGGCGCAATACGAGCGAGCCTCACAGCCACGGAGAAAGAGTCACGCCGTAAACAAGGATTGTGCCTATATTGTGGCAAAAAAGGCCACTACGTACGTGAATGCCCTGCCAAACCGAAGACGTCACGTTATCGGGCCAACCGGTCGGTAACAGCCGTGGTGGACGTACCGGCGGAAAACTAGAGGACTCCCAGACCAAAGAAGGGGCATCTCGGAGTCGCTCATCCATCCCTTCACTTTCCAACTCGGTCACTAAGGGACAACGACACCTGTTTCTCACGGTGCACGTGGGAGTGCATGACCAGTGGATACCCGTTGTGGCCATGGTGGATTCAGGGGCCACTGGCATGTTTATGGACCACAACGAGGCATGCAGGCTAGGGCTAGTGCTTCTTCCCAAAGCTGTACCCGAAGACGTCTATGCTGTAGACGGAAGGCGATTGGTGACGGGGCCCATCGGGCAGCACACGGGGGTCCTTCCGATGAGATGTGGGAGGAACCATTTGGAACAAATCGATTTTAACATCATCCGAGCGCCCCAATATGGCGTCATATTGGGATTGCCGTGGCTACAGAAACACAACCCCTCTGTGGATTGGCCAACACATCGCATCGAACTGACGTCACCGTATTGCATCCTGCATTGTGGAATAAGAACGGAATCCCTTGACGCAAATGAGAGCGGGAGTCAGACGGTGGCTACAGCGGCAGAAAAAGATGTGGCTCTCCCCCAGGCTTATCACAGTTTTGAGGATGTATTTGATGAGGTGAAGGCGGAAGTGCTACCACCACATAGACAGTTTGACTGCCAGATCGACCTGGTGCCAGGGGCCAGCGTTCCCAGCGGCAGGCTGTATGCCCTGACGGAGCCTGAAAACGTGCATCTCCGGGGGTACCTGGATAAACTCCTCAAGCTAGGATTCATCCGCCCGTCCAAGTCTCCGGCCGCCTCGCCACTCTTCTTCATCCCGAAGGCTAATGGGGAGCTGAGAGCCTGTGTGGACTTTAGGGCATTGAATGCGATAACCGTAAAGAATCGGTACCCCTTGCCTCTCATCAGTGTACTTCTGGAACAGGTCAAGAAAGCTCGTATCTACACCAAGTTGGATTTGAAAGGGGCATACCATCTGGTGCGCATGAGGGACGGAGACGAGTGGAAGACCGCCTTTAAGACCAGGTTCGGCCTTTTTGAGTACCTCGTCATGCCGTTCGGTCTGTGCAACGCCCCGGCAGCCTTTCAGTACTTTTTGAATGAGGTATTCAGAGAGGAGTTGGATATCTACGTGGTCGTATATATCGACGACATCCTCATATATTCGTCCAGTGTGGAGGAGCACGTACACCACGTCAAAGCTGTGCTCCAAAAGCTGAGGGAAAACATGCTGTTTTGTAAACTCAGCAAGTGTGACTTCCACGTCACATCCGTGGAATTCCTCGGAGTGATGCTGAGTCCAGAGGGACAGGAGATGGCAGAACGAAAGATCAAGGCGGTGAAAGAATGGCCGGTGCCCCAAAGCGTGAAGGACGTCCAAAGTTTCATTGGCTTCGCCAACTTTTACAGGCGGTTTATAGATGGATTTTCAGGATTGGTGGCCCCAATCACACAGCTACTGAGGAAGTCCAAGGAGTTTGTCTGGTCCCCTGAAGCGAACAAAGCCTTTGAGGCCCTGAAAAGCGCCTTTGGTAAGGCGCCGGTGTTGGCTCACCCCGATCCGGATCTCCCCTACGTGGTGGAAGCGGACGCATCGGATGTGGCGCTGGGGGCTATCTTGTCCCAACGCAACCACGACACAGGGGTGCTTCATCCCGTTGCGTACATGTCCCGCAAACTCAACGACGCCGAACGCAACTACCATATTGCGGAGAAGGAGCTTCTCGCAATCAAGGACGCCTTCACCGAATGGAGGCATTGGTTGATGGGGGCAAGACATGTGGTATCGGTGTACACGGACCATCGGAACCTACAGTTCATGACGGCCACAAGACACCTTTCTCCCAGACAGCTGCGGTGGATGATCTTCTTTGCGGGGTTCAACTTCCGCATCACATATCGGCCGGGGACGGAAAACCGGAAGGCGGACGCCCTGTCCCGTCAATCTGCAGTTAAGGAACCATTGCCTGCGACCGAGCATTCCATCATTTCCCCGAGGATGGTATTGGGGGTTATCCAACCGGATACTTTCCTGAGGGGAATAAAGAGAGGGATCAGGTCATTCGCATGACGGGAATTCTTGACAGGGGCCTGATTTGATACTAGTTAATATATGATTAAATGACACAGTATCAAGGGGTAACCAGCTATTGAGTAAACCCTCAGTATTTGTCTCTTTGTTCGGTGTGACAGAATGAGAGGTGTAGTCAAATAATGAATTATTGGGCTTGGAAGGTTGATCTCCTTTAGTATCGAATTCTGAGTAAATTTTTTTAATTTTGTCAGTGAAGAATTTAGCTAGATCTTCACATTGAGTTTCAGTTAATTCTGCAGGCTCCAGTTGGTGCGCAATGCCCGACAATTCTATCACCATCTTGAACAAAGTATTGGGATTGTTTTGAGACAGCAAGATGTTGTTGTTTATGTATTCAGCGCTCAGCTCTACAAAGTGCCTGGTAATCTTTAATGGCCTGTTTGTAAACCTGTTTCGCAGCCGGAGCATAAGCTATCCTCCAGTGTCTCTCCAGCGCTTTGCACTTAGATTTTTCTAATTTGAGCTTGTCGGAAAACCAAGGGGCAGGAGGACGATGACAACTGGTTTTATTCCTAGAGGGAGGAAGGTATCTGTCAATGGACAATTTTAGCCACTCATGAATAGTATCGGCGTCTGAAGTGCTGACTACATTAATGGCCGGCCTAGTGTTGAGAAGGTGAAGATTGAGATCATTAATGTTACGTTTTTTCCAGTTTCTAGAACCAGATTTACCTCCAATGAAGGTCGAAGGCACATGCCCCTTCACGTGTTTAAGCTTAAAACTAGAAAGTGAACAGACCATAGTAAGGGAAGGGCTGACTGACAAGTAATATTAGTTAGATTGCCTTATGAGTGGGGCCAGAGTTATATCAGATAACGTTTAAGGCAGCTAAATCTGCAATCAAAGTGGAGCTAATAGAGCAGTTAGGATCATTGAGATGAAGGTTTAGGTCTCCTAAAATTGAAAAGTTAGTTGTTTCTAGTAAGAGGGGAGCAATTAAATCTGGAAGCGCAGCTGCCCAAGCTCCACCCGGACCCGGGGGGGGGGGGGGGGGGGGCGCCATAAATCAGCGTCCCCCAGAAAGTGAATTGAGACGTGAGAGCAAGTTTGAAAAGGCCGGCTTCACAATTGTTGATGGGAAGCACTTCCCATTTGCATGTAAAGATCTTTAAAAAAATTATTCCTATGCCTCCTCCCGTTTTATTCTCCCGATCCAGCCTAAGATTAGTGTAGTTGGGGGGCATAGTGGTGGCGATATCAGGTCCAGAGCTGGCGTTAAGCTAGGTTTCGGTAAGAAAGTTGGCATCAGGCTGGGAATTCAAAAGTAAATCATAAATATCTTCTTTGTGTTTAGGAAGAGACCTACAGTTAATACTGAAAAACAGGAATTCTTTCGTAGGCGTTTCATTATATTTGCAACATAGGAAGTAGGAATATTTGGAGCCAATAAGGGGAGTGAGTTATTGTGGGGTCCAAAGGAAACAGAGAAGCCACATCTACGGCAAGTGTGTGCGAATTTATCAGGTGAAATAATTGCACATTTGTGTTGCCGCTTAGGGCGCAAGGCAAGGAGGTCTTCTTGGGAATATAGGTAGTAAACCGTATCAATTTGCACAGGGGTTGTGGCCCCTGGCCCCGGTCGGGCGCAGACGGGCTTGCCTTTGGCGCGGGGCCGGTACGCCCGCTGCGCGCGCCCGCTGCGCACATCCGCTGCGCGTAGCGTCCCTCATAGCCATTAAGTAATGAGGATTAAGTGCAGCCCCCGCCTCCCAGCACCTCTGACCCGGAAATGACCAGAATCTGCCGCTTACACTCCCTCCACGCAATCGGGAAAACCCGTGGTGGACCGGAGAGTTGGCGGAATGAAGGGTGACGAGATGCAGGTAAGGAGGGAAATGTGCAAACAACAATTTCAAAGTGCAAGTAAGCTTGAATACATGAAGTTAGAATAATTAAAATCGGTTTTAAAATAAACGCGTCTCAAAAATGCTCGTCTTCAGCATGAAATAAAAATGATTACTATCAGGAAAGGAAACGCTAAAGGGCTAGCACACGTCTTTCAAACGTGCGTCCGTTGCGCGTAGCGACCCTCATAGCCATTAAGTAATGAGAATTAAGTGCAGCCCCCGCCTCCCAGCACCTCTGACCCGGAAATGACCAGAATCGGACGCTTACACTCCCTCCACGCAATTGGGAAAACCTGTGGTGGACCCGGGAGTTGGCGAAATGAAGGGTGACGAGATGCAGGTAAGGAGGGAAATGTGCAAACAACAATTTTAAAGTGCAAGTAAGCTTGAATAAATGAAGTTAGAACAATTAAAATCGGTTTTAAAATAAACGCGTCTCGAACATGCTCGTATTCAGCATGAAATAAAAATGATTACTATCAGGAAAGGAAACGCTAAAGCGCTAGCACCCGTCTTTCAAATCCCGGTCCTTGTGCTGTCTCTCCTGTCCTGTTTTGCCATAGGAATCGGGGTTATGATGTTGACCGGTTCTGTTTTTATGGGTTTTTGTAATGCCGCTTCCATGTGAGCAGCTCAAGTTCTGGAGAGTTCTTTGGCCCTGCCTAGTGTTAGGATATCAGCTAGGGATGTCCCTGACTCTTCCAGAATCCACTAATGGAGTTTGGCTAAGGTGCACCCTTGAATGATTTTCCGTCTTATTTCCTCATTCTGGCAATTTAAACCACATGTACTGGCTAATTCCTTCAGACGCACATAGAAAACATCAATGGATTCCTCCGCCTGCTGCCTTGCGTGGTGAAATATGAACCTCTCATAGTCCCGGTTCGCCATAGGTTCGAAATGCGCAGTTAGGGCTGCTATCAGGGTGAAGTGCGTCTTCGGAGCAGCTTCATTGATTGACTTGGATATTTTATAGATGTCTCTTCCCCCTAAATGAAATATCAGAACCCGTTTTTGAGCATTATCCACTTTTGTGGTTTCAAAGAAGAATAGTACTATATAAACCCACTATTTCCACTTAGGGGCTTGCGCCAATGGGGCACCTTCCACTATGAAAAGTTTCATTGCTGAAATGTTTGCCATTATGTGTCTAATGACACTCAGCCAATTATAGTCTTTCTTCCTGTAACCCCCTTTTGTTCCCTATCCCCTTCAGCCTGCATGCAGGGGTTATTAGGAGATGACTAGCAGAGGCCGCCCCCGAAGGAGGCCTCGAGGGCCGGCGCCATAACGGCCACCTGACCCCTTAGGGCACGAATCCAGTTGGCGCTGGTTTGCACCGCCCAGCGAAACGCGCCGAGGCCTGCTACCTTCCCCCTTCCAAGGACAAAGGCCCCTGGGCAGCTCACCTTTGCATCAGGGAGCTGGGGGAGCGGCGCCAGTGAATTGCAAATCACCATCTTGTCTCCGTCGCGACCCCGGGAACAGCGAAGAAGGGCCCCGGCCAGCAAGAGGAATCAAGGAGCCCAGTGACCGGGAGACGGAGGACTGCACGGCCTCCAGCCTCCACTGGGGCCTGTATGATCGGGGTGGAGTGGACCGAGGCTCAAGGTCGTAAGATGCAGGCATGACCCGCAGCTCCCCAGGCAGCAGTCAAAGACAGAGACGCTTTTGCTGCCGAAAGCAGTGGCAGGGTAAGGACTCAAGGAGGGAGGAGTGGCTGTGTTTCAGGCCGATCACCCCGCGAGTTAACATAATCGGCCTACCCTGACTGTCATAGCGGGTGAATTGTTCAAACCCCAGCTGGGGTAAATAGATGATGTGCGAGATACGTAAAGTATATATTAGTAGCGACAATGGGACACCGGCGGGTGCCCTACCTCAATTTACCCCGTAACAAACCCTCCTTAGCGTCTATGTTTATATGTCGTGAAACCCTGCAACATGGTAAAAAGTCCTTGTCCGGGCCATAGTCATAAGCATGGCGGCCCGGCAGCAAAGCTGGTCTCTGTTCGTCTGCTATTCTAGTTACCGGAGGCGTGGGTTTGCAAAATTATCTGGCCGGGGCGGGAAGCTCAATGGTCAAGGGCCTAGACTCGAGGATTCAGTGTTTAGTCCTGGTGTTTCGATGTATCCGTTTCTTCAATTAAAGCTGTAAGCAATGGTATTTTATTAGAGAGTCACTGCGGGGGCGAGGTTCTGGCATAAGGCTAGAGCAGACGACCTTCCAGCGGAGAAAACCGTTTCGAGCCTCACGTCATGTGATTTAAAAAATTAAAATGTTGCAATGTAACTGCTGCTTATGTAAAGTGCATCAAAAAGCAGGGGCGGGTTTTATGTGCTATTGATGGTGCAATTACTCATCTCTTACCGTAATTGTCGCTCCTAATTAATGCAGCGCCTTTTGTCTTGTAAAGCGGGGAATGCAGTGAGGTATGATTCTGGGGCCCTACTATGCCCGTCTGAAGCTTCATAGGGCCCGGGTCACCTCATTAATGCAGCGCCTAGTGCCTTGTAAAGCGGGCACGCACACGGGTGATGTGGGGGCACATTTTGTTGAAGGAAGTCTGTCGGAGAATAGCGCCGGAGGACTACAAGGGTTGCGCATGCTGTTTTGAGTCCTTTGGAACCGGGGGTCCCCTTGTTCAAATCTCGCAACATCCTGAGAATCTGGGCAAATTAGTTAACCTCCTCGTGCCCACATACAGCGTCTGGACGCCCTCACCGGGGATATGCGGAGCTGCATACAGCTTCAAATTAAACCAGCTCAGTTACAGGCAACCGTTACCTAAGCCACACTAGTAATCAGCAAGCGCGCTTCGGTCCTCGGCGATGTGACTGCTGAGCCGAGTGAATCATCACGGCAGCTGCAATTAATATGACATTAAAAAAAAAAGTTGCTAGCTGATAGAGCGAATGTCGATTTTGAAGCATTCCTGGCTGTTGCCTCCCCCCCACCCAAGTTACAATACTTTGCGTGGTGCAATAACAGTGACATCTAGTGTCCCGAGTGCAAGGGGGCATAGACATCAATGAGGCACAGAGTCCTAGGTTGTTCCAGTGGCCTCACAGCTATTGCTGCTGACTCTGTCGCAGAGAACCAAGTTTCGAGCCTTGGGTCAACTACACATCCCGTGAGTCAGAGCAAACCACGACACCCTGCCTCCCAATGACAGTAGGAAGGTGTCCGGGTGTAACGGCAGTGGCGCCCATGCAAAGTGCCCCAATACCCTTGAGCACTAAACCTGCTAAACCGAATACATAAATCCACAGGAAGGGTTCTTACAGTTTGCGACAATACATTAGAGGTGGCCCTTGGCGCAACGCATAATAGTATTAGACAGTGAAAGTGTTGGAGCGAAAGTTAAACATGAGCATGGAAGCATTCATGTCTTCCGCGCTGACGGCCAGGTCACCAGTATACAAGGCGGGCAATAGAATTCACCCACCTAATTGCCTTTGTGGAAGATTGATTTAACAAGTGCATAAATAAAGCGGGGAAGTGGTCCGTCGGCTAGACTGCAGACTCTGGGGCTGGCAACCAGGGTTCGAGCCTGGGTTCGCGGCCACCTCCTGTAATTTTGGGCAAGACACTTGGTCTCCCCGTACCTGAATGTGTAATGTAAAAACTTTGTCAGGCAAAACGCTCCAATACCTAGGGGTCGAGTTGCGCTATATAAGTATGCAACGAGAAAATATAAATTTTAAATAACGGTCGGGAACGCGTGTCAATTCGTTTTTCGAGCCCAGCGAGCGTGAGAGAGCAGCAATATGCTCTTTGCATTCACTCCACGGGTGTGGCTGGGTGTAAATAAATGTTGTCTCAGTGCGAAGTGATGTTTCAGCAAGAATTGCCGGGGAGCACCGCTGCCCAATGAATTACCGGATGGTTGTGCGAACATGAGCAAGCAGCATATACGCTCTTCACATTTACTCCAATCCGGTTGACTGGGTGTAAATGAAGACAGCCAAGTACAAAGTTATGGTGTAGTTCACGGAATTACCAAATTGTCATCCAATTGGTATTCGTGCTCCACATTTCTGGCAAGTGTCCGGATAATAATAAAAAAAAAAATTCAGGGCAGGAGTAATAGGGGCTATTAGCGACGGCCCCCTGCCTGCCGCAGTAACATTAGGTCCTGTCTATACCGAAAGGGATTGTTTCCCCTTGGAGATATTGGCTAGTCCATAAACGAAAAGCAGTAATACCCCTGTTTATTGCGGCATAGCCTCGCTAGTTTAGTCGCAGTACTTTAGCAAAAAAAAAAAAAAAAGCGGTGCCGCGAAAACAGATTATTGCGAGTAACGCATTACACTCCAGGTGTAACAGCGCTGTGGTCTATACCCAGAGGACTAGCTGAATAGTAAGTACATTACACAGGGGTGAGTGGTGACCTAGCGGTACACTAGAAGTCAGCTGAGTAAGAATAAAGATTACAAAAATCCTCTAGCGACAACTGAATTGAACCGGACCACTGAAGCTGGAGATTGCAATGAGGTTCCTCGACCCATCCAGTAGTTACTGTAAACCTAAGTTGCGGAGCGTGGGAGAGGTTGAGGTTGTGGTTGTGGTGTAGCAGGGACAACCCTGCTACACCACAATGCCAGATAGCGATAGTGTCCGAATATTGGCCAGAAATTTAGAATGGGGAAGGACGCATTAAACCAGGGTGTGTGCCAACCCGAGAGGTTCGGCCTGGCGCAATGTGCAATGGTGCTGGCATTGAATCATGTTTCTTGCTCACTGGGGTTACAGAGAAGGCGCGCGTCAGGCAGTAGAACGCGGGTTGCCTTCCTCCCAGTGTAAGAATTAAGCACAGTGGAGTGGGGAGTACAGCCGGGCGAATACCACTCAGGCTCACCATGTTGCAGGGGTGCTTAACGGAAGAGCCTGCCAGGAGCAGGGGCGACGTAGAGGATGGGATTTGAGTAATGTATGTTGTATCATGCCACCACAAACTGTATTTGACTGTCTCCCAATTTTTGTTTTCATGAATGGCCCATGGTGAGAGGAGACAGTGCTGTAAGACTCCGAACAGGACGCAAGCGTCCCACCCCATAATGGCGAGGAAGGAGCAGAGCACCATGGCGTTTGAGGGAAGATTGCCATCAGAGCCTACCAGACGTCAGCCTCCCGAAACACAGCTAGAGGTTGGTAGCCTAGTGCATAAATGGGGCACCGGCAAGGGCAGGCTGCACAGAGAGCAGCAGCAGGCACATGGGACAACATAGGGATGGGGGAGACGCAGGAAGACGGAAGCCTCCCTGGTGGCGTGGCGAAAGAAAAAGGTGTATTTAGTTATGGAAACACACTGACAGGGCGGTGTGTAGAAGGAGGGCCACTCACTCTGGGACGCAAGAACAATCTACGAGCTGTCAGGATGATTTACGACCATAAGAGATGCAGATGAGCAAAGACAAACCAGTGATTTATGGCCAACCGATGATTTATGGCCAATGATTTATGATGCCCATGCAGAATGATTTATGACAACAGGATGATGACAGATTGTGACACGATGATTTATGACAGCCCGATAATTTATGCCCATGATGTAGGGCTGATGATTTACGATGATCAGGCAGAGTGATTTATAACAGCAAAATAATGGCCAGTTGCGGCAGAATGATTTATGACACTCGATGATTTATGACCCATGAGTTATGAGGTCCAATAACACCGAGTGATAACTAATTTGTGATCATGTATGATAATGATTTATGACCCCGGCCACCAGAAGGTGTCCCGGGGAATGCACAAATATGATGTATGTAATGAGTAATAAAAACTGCGGCCAACAACCACCACAAAAATGCAATGACTGTTGGCTGTGTTCGTAAGGCAGATGCACAAGTATGGTACGGGTCCCGGAATGGGTGCAGTGCGGGGGTTATAGCAGAGGCTGCCCCCGAAGGGGGCCTCGAGGGCCGGCGCCATAACGGCCGCCTGACCCCTTAGGGCACGAATCCAGTAGGCGCTGGTTTGCGCCGCCCGGCGAAACGCGCCGAGGCCTGCTACCTTCCCCCTTCTAAGGACAAAGGGAAGAGAGGAAGGGGGAAGGGGATATAAGGCGACGCGCCCCCTGGGCAGCTCACCTTTGCATCATGGAGCTGGGGGAGCGGCGCCAGTGAATTGCAAATCCCACCCACACCACAACAGCAGCTTTGCAGGCTAACAAGAACAACAAGAGCTGACAGGACAAGGGTCGGCTATGGAGATACACCGGGTGGCGTCTAGGAGTAAAAGCCACTCACTTTGGGATACCTCACACGGCTAAGTGAAGTGGGGCCACTCACTTTGGGATGCCTCACACGGCTAAGTGGAGTGGGGGCCACTCACTTTGGGATGCCTTACGGCTAAGTGAAGTGGTTCAATAGGAGGAGGCAGCAAACGGAGATGGCACTCGCAGACCAGCCCCCGCCGGACGGCAGAGCACAAGAGGGTCCCGCAAGGTAGCGAGCTGTGGCCTAACTCCGGGGAAAGATGCTGCCCACATACAAAGGTAGTGCGGAGAGAGCGCAAATCCAACCAAAAAGGGCGGAAGAAAAAGGTGTATTTGGTTATGGAAACACACCGACAGGACGGTGTGTAGAAGGAGGGCCACTCACTCTGGGATGCCTTACGGCTGGGTGAGGACGCCTGACAAAAATCGGGGTAGCAAACGGAGACGGCACTCGCAGCCCAGCCCCCGCCAGACGGCAGGGCACTAAAAGAGACTAGCAAGGTAGCGAGTTGGGGCCTAACTCCTTGGAAAGAAAACCGCCCCCACACGCAAAGGGGCGTGGAAAACAACAAAGAACAATCTACGAGCTGTCAGGATGATTTACGACCATAAGAGATGCAAATGAGCAAAGACAAACCAGTGATTTATGGCCAACCGATGATTTATGGCCAATGATTTATGATGCCCATGCAGAATGATTTATGACAACAGGATGATGACAGATTGTGACAGGATGATTTATGACAGCCCGATAATTTATGCCCATGATGTAGGGCTGATGATTTACGATGATCAGGCAGAGTGATTTATAACAGCAAAATAATGGCCAGTTGCGGCAGAATGATTTATGACACTCGATAATTTATGACCCATGAGTTATGAGGTCCAATAACACCGAGTGATAACTAATTTGTGATCATGCATGATAATGATTTATGACCCCGGCCACCAGAAGGTGTCCGGGGAATGCACAAATATGATGTATGTAATGAGTAATAAAAACTGCGGCCAACAACCACCACAAAAATGCAATGACTGTTGGTTGTGTACGTAAGGCAGATGCACAAGTATGGTACGGGTCCCGGAATGGGTGCAGTGCGGGGGTTATAGCAGAGGCCGCCCCCGAAGGGGGCCTCGAGGGCCGGCGCCATAACGGCCGCCTAACCCCTTAGGGCACGAATCCAGTTGGCGCTGGTTTGCGCCGCCCGGCGAAACGCGCCGAGGCCTGCTACCTTCCCCCTTCTAAGGACAAAGGGAAGAGAGGAAGGGGAAAGGGGATATAAGGCGACGCGCCCCCTGGGCAGCTCACCTTTGCATCATGGAGCTGGGGGAGCGGCGCCAGTGAATTGCAAATCCCACCCACACCACAACAGCAGCTTTGCAGGCTAACAAGAACAACAAGAGCTGACAGGACAAGGGTCGGCTATGGAGATACACCGGGTGGCGTCTAGGAGTAAAAGCCACTCACTTTGGGATACCTCACACGGCTAAGTGAAGTGGGGCCACTCACTTTGGGATGCCTCACACGGCTAAGTGGAGTGGGGGCCACTCACTTTGGGATGCCTTACGGCTAAGTGAAGTGGTTCAATAGGAGGAGGCAGCAAACGGAGACGGCACTCGCAGACCAGCCCCCGCCGGACGGCAGAGCACAAGAGGGTCCCGCAAGGTAGCGAGCTGTGGCCTAACTCTGGGGAAAGATGCTGCCCACATACAAAGGTATCGCAGAGAGAGCGCAAATCCAACCAAAAAGGGCGGAAGAAAAAGGTGTAATTGGTTATGGAAACACACCGATAGGACGGTGTGTAGAAGGAGGGCCACTCACTCTGGGATGCCTTACGGCTGGGTGAGGACGCCTGACAAAAATCGGGGTAGCAAACGGAGACGGCACTCGCAGCCCAGCCCCCGCCAGACGGCAGGGCACTAAAAGAGACTAGCAAGGTAGCGAGTTGGGGCCTAACTCCTTGGAAAGAAAACCGCCCCCACACGCAAAGGGGCGTGGAAAACAACAAAGAACAATCTACGAGCTGTCAGGATGATTTACGACCATAAGAGATGCAAATGAGCAAAGACAAACCAGTGATTTATGGCCAACCGATGATTTATGGCCAATGATTTATGATGCCCATGCAGAATGATTTATGACAACAGGATGATGACAGATTGTGACAGGATGATTTATGACAGCCCGATGATTTATGCCCATGACGTAGGGCTGATGATTTACGATGATCAGGCAGAGTGATTTATGACAGCAAAATAATGGCCAGTTGCGGCAGAATGATTTATGACACTCGATTTATGACCCATGAGTTATGAGGTCCAATAACACCGAGTGATAACTAATTTGTGATCATGTAAGATAATGATTTATGACCCCGGCCACCAGAAGGTGTCCCGGGGAATGTACAAATATGATGTATGTAATGAGTAATAAAAACTGCAGCCAACAACCACCACAAAAATGCAATGACTGTTGGCTGTGTTCGTAAGGCAGATGCACAAGTATGGTACGGATCCCGGAATGGGCGCAGTGCTGGGGTTATGCACTGTGTGGGTTATTAGGAGATGATTCTCCTTTTCAAAAAAATTTCTTTCATGTGTCCCTCCTTCATGAATATTGGGACTGTTCAGGTGTACTACTGTGTATTTTTTCTGTAATATGAAACACAACTTCCATAGTCCCAGCACAGCAGACTTGCCCACCTTTGTTCTGAGATGATGTCAGGGGGAGTGGCTGTTTTCCTGTCATCTTCCCCGCAGCGAGCCAGAGTTCTGCTCCAACCTGCACACACTCGAACCAGCCACTGGGAGAGGCACCTCCCTCCAGAATCTGGAGTGCAGGACTGCCGTACCGCACACGCCGACCGCGGTGCCCAGCATGATCTGGAAGCCACCCGCTGTGACAGGGCACATGCGTAGGGATGACCTGGACTGCACCGCGGCACGAGCAGTGTGCACCCTTTCAACAGGTACGCGGCCGCCACAAGGCACCAAGACCAACGAAGAAGTATCCGCATATCGCCGATGTAGTGTAGTGGATGATGATTCGTAGGAGCAACAGGTGACGCCAGCCAGCTCACAAGTGCATGAGGCTATGGGGTAGTGGCCTAGAAATAACTGACGTGGAGAGGCACTAGGGAATGTAGAATACGCTGTAGTCATTGGGGTCCCACGTGGTGTGTGAAAACCAAATACACATCGGCCCGCAGGGGCACATTCACTAACACCCTGGTTCACCAGGGACACAATGGTATAGACCAGATGCTCCAGTGGCGTCACTGGAGCGTCACTACAGGAGCCTGAGGCACAATAGACACTCGCACCCAGAGGCGCAACTAGAGCCAAATTTCGGGGGGGGGGGGGGGGGGGGGGGGGGCTAAGAAAAATTTTCGGGGGGGGGGGGGCTGAGACTTTAAGCAATTGGCAGAGTGGAGCTGCAGGGGCTCTTAGATGGGGTGAAACAACAGCAAGGCCTCATTAACATGCAAAAGGTCTTTTAAAGATCTGTGAAGTGCTCGGGTGCGGCTGTGTGGGTGCCCGGGAAGCTGTCTCATCCCGGGCTGCTATACACGACGGGGGGGCTGAAGCCCTTTGAGTCCAATGGGTGTTGCGCGCCTGCTCGCACCCATCGCGTTTTCGCTGTCCTCGGCGCGTATTCCACTGCGAGGCTCGGTGTGCACAGTGCAGACTCATAATTAAGTTTCCATCTTTTAAAAATCAGCTATTTTTCAGCTCAACCCTTCACTTGGGTATTGCGTGGGACTAAGCGGCAACAAACTGGGTCACCGCTCTGTCTGTCTCACATTTTATAACCGTCAAGTTAAGGGTTCTGCAGTCGTTGCCAGGCCAACTCAGGCTTTCACTGTCAGTTCCTTTCAGGCCCGACCTTCAATGGCAGGTCCCAAGGAGGGGAATCCTTCCAGGGTGGGGATGGATGATCCCCACCCTTTACACTGGACGATGAGTTTGTGGACATGGTAGACACCACATTACACAGTCATGCCCCTCGCCATAAAGCCTTTGATCAGGCAAATACTTTTGGTTACTGCTCAGCGCAACATGAACCCCCCTTCGTGGAATCTGGTGGTACTTTGGAGACCTTTAGATGAGACGCCAGTCACAATCCCTACAGGCATAGCAAAAGTTACAGTGATTAAGTAGGCTCCAGGGTCCCCTTCCTCTGATGCATTTGAATGGCGCTGTCAGACGCTTCTTAAACGCAGTTTCGTATGTCTGGTAGACTGCAGTGGTTCAGGGCAACCTGAACGAGGCTTACCCCTGCAGAAGCATCAGGAGCTCCCCTTGAAGTTTATGGGGAATATTTTGGTGACCTAATAGACCTTGAAGACCACTAGGTGGCGCTAAACATCCCAGGTTCGATATCCCTACCAATAATGGGGCTTCCGGGGTCAATGATATGGGTGGAATGTTCGATACGGATGATATCTATCGTCCTAGGGCCTCTGATTGGCACATACTGGGCTACTTGAGGTGCTGAAAGCCAAACAGAATCAGAATAACTTCAGATAAAGAGGGCAGGGGCTAACTTCGAGCGAAGAGTCCTAACCTATGCCTGAATGGAAAAGTTGCTTTTAACACTTGAAATTAACTGTGAAATGAACACCTTTGTTACAAAATTCGTAAAGGACCCTAAGAAAGGGATTGACCATTCCTAGATAAACTGCCAGGACAAGTTACTTGATATCCTGGGTCCCTTAACAAAAATATTAATTATGGCCAAAGGGGCCAAGAAGACCGACAATCTCATTTTTCAGAGCTTCTGTCCAGCTGGGCTCAGAGGGTCATATTATTCCTTGGTAATGCAAATTGTGCCATCTCATCTGAAATACAATGCTCCCCTCCTAATCAAGATCGATCTCAAGTTGGGTGAACTAGTCACCTTGAAGGCTGGACCGGTGGTCGACGGAGGGTCTTTTCAAGGAAAAATTTCTCAAGGAGTAGGCAAGTTTGTTTCAACTTTCATGCCTCTAGATAAGAACCAACAGTCCATGAAACAAGTATTCAACAAGCATGTTTTTGTACGGGCGGACAGAGGAAGGAGGGCGCTCTTCTGGCCGCACCTTTTTACAAGCCTCCCACAGTTTTTCAGGCAACCATCAGCAACTGCAGTTCCAATATCAGCACAATAAATGGTTCAGAGACTTCTTTCCATCCAGTGGCATAGGTCTCAGTAGAGGAAGCAAAGCAACCAACGCCCCGGCTGTGTTTCAGGTAAGGAATACTGCGTTTTTCCAACCAATGTGGGAGATCATCTGGGTCTCTTTTGTCATGTCTGGAGAGCGGTAACAGTGGGATGTGTGGGACTTGCAAACCATCTCAGGTTTTCACATAGAATTATACGGACGCCAGTACAAGTCATGCCCCGTGGCCCCCAGTTCACGCCTTTGTAGAAAGGAGTCTGATTGCATATGAGGTAAGATCCCTCTTACACAAAGGGGCTATCATACCAAATACTATTGTTGCAACGTACAATGGTATATTTCCTCTCCCTCCCTGACCAGCTTTCCTGTCCCCCACCTTTCTTCCCTCCTCCTATTGTTATGCTCCATTTTATAGAACCTTGAGGTGAAGCTCAGTGTAGAATGTTGTGGAGAGCTACCTGAACGGTTGTGTGTTAGAGGATTCTGAAGTGAATAACCTTACTTACTTCTCCATCTTGTGCAGATGTTATTTTAACAGTTTGGCGGCGATCTTCGTGCTGCGCAAAGGGGCAGCTTGGAATCCTCTCCCCTGAGCTATATTATTCTTCAACCTTTGGCTTTCCCAAGAGGCACCTTGCTGACATCTGCCCCGGTCTCCCTCATAGGGTTCTGCCTCTACCTGTTTTGGTGTGCCATTAAGCCTCGCCAGTGTGCAGTGCCAATGGAGAACTTCCGTATCGACTCTCAATCTTCGTGAGGGTTGTTCCTTTGACTCGGAACACGTCAGAGGGATATTCCACCTCAACCTTTGCCAGTGTGGTGTGACCAGGGAGTGCTTCCGATCGACCCAGATCCTGTGAGGTACTGCTTTCTTCTCCTACATGTTTCAGTGAGTTTTGCTCCTGAGTTGCCATCTCGTCGGGCATTGCCCTGGTGACTTTTTGTTTGCACCCCTCCCCTGCAGGACTGCCTCTTTTGTCAATCCTCACTTGGGCAGGGTGGCAGTGCTTTTTCCCCAGAGCTGTTCCTAGCACTGGGGATTTGCCTACTCTCCTTGGAGTATTTTGTGGTTGGGAGCCCGCCTCCCGTGTTAGTGAGCCTGTCAGCAATCTCGTCTGGACAAGGTCTGAAACGCTTCTCCCCCACATCCACACTGCAGCTAGATCGTTACCTCACTCAAAGAGGAGTGCTTCCGAGTACGATCCCGCCCCCATGAGGGACTTTGTCTTCACTTTCCCTCTGGTCACAGTTCAGGACGTCTCACTCGGTTTCCACGCCTTGAAGGAGTCCTGTTTTCCTGCATCACCCTCCTGCTCGTCAGGTTTCCAGATCTTTGTTTCTTAGCAGTTCCTGTCACACGCATCGGCTCGTCGGGCATTTCTGGAAGTAAACCTCCGAATAAATGCATACAGATCCTCTAAGAAATTTTCCGGCATTCCAGTCAGCGGTTCCTGCTGAAGTAACTTTTGCTTGTTTTCTGCCAGCCTGCTGTGCAGTGGTTCTGTTACCACTTAACTAGACTTCAGGGGAAAATTCATTAATTCTTGTATGAATGTGTTTTTCCTTTTCGTTTTCCTTTTTTTTTTTCACCTTTTCCAGTTTCTCTTCCCCTAGGTTCCTTTTCCTTTTTAGATTACCTTTATTCTCTTTCAAGTTTTTGAAAGAGCACCTTGGAAATGTTTTTACTGAATCTGTTATGCTCTAGTTAATGTATTCTTAGCGCATGTAATTGATTCTTATATGATTGGATGATCTTTGAACTGTAATCCTTTCTCCTTCATTCATTTCCCTATCTAATCAATCTTATTTGTGTTCTCTGGGTGAGTTGAATATAATGTATTGCTTACTATAACATCATTTGCAATGTTTCAACCTCCTTCTTTATTGAATGATGTGGTAAACCACATATTCCATGGAAAAGATGGATACAACTTCTTAAATCCTATTTAATTGCCAGTGGAGGTGATAGATTTTCCTCAGTACGTAAGCAGCACAAACTTCTACACAATTTAGGGAAACATGCAAGAGAAATATTTGATGATCTCCCCTATTTGAACTCAGAATGACAGGAAGGAGGAGATGTGCAACTAGATGTATACCAAAACACCCTTAAGAAATTAGAAGAACAACTTGGTGAAAAGATAAATGTGGTATTAGAGGGTCATAAATTCTATTACATCGTGGTTCTAAAAGGTTTGTTATCTACATGTGATTTAGGCACACTTACTGAATCTCTCATACAGGATCAATTAGTAAGATGCACGAGAGATAAGAATATCCAAGAGAGATTACTAACAGAAAATCCAAAATTAAACCAAGTTATAGATATAGCTAAAAACATTGAATGCACAGCGTACTGTATATTAGAATTTAAAGATGCAATAGATACTAATGAGGTAACAGGCACTACATAACATTTCAGGAAAAAGATGAAAAGAGTAAAGTTAATATAATGGAAGTTTGAAAACAAAAATATGAAAGTGGAAAATTTAGATGTTATAGGTGTAGTAACACCAATCATTTAGCTAATAACATTAAGTGTCTAGCAAGAGGAGTGACATGAAGGAAATGTAACAAACGGGGACATTTTGCTAAGGCGTATAAAGAGATGGGTAACAAGGTTACTCATATGTTCAATAACAAAGAGATTCAGAAGGATGGTATTGTTTTCCAGGTTGCAAATCATAGAGAGGATTCGGGAAATATTTATCCCACATGTGACATTCTCTTGGATGGTATTCCTTTCACAGTATATCCAGACTCTTGTTCTCCTTATACTTTGATTAATGAAACTATGTGAAAGGAAAATTCACAGAACAAAGCTTACAAGATGTTACCTCTCAATATTAACCCAGGTAGTTATAACAAGGAACCCATGCCTCTAGTAGGAATGGTGCTTATGCAGATAGTTTTCAAGTGGAGATGCACCCTGGGGAAGATGTACATAACTAAAAATGGTTCCAATTGTTGCCAGATCCACTGACTTGAAGTGATGCCCAGTCCACGGGAACGAAGAGAGCTCTCCACACTCCCCAAAGACAGCCCCCCTGATATGGAAAAGAGATTCTCTCATACAGGAAGGCTAGCCCAGGGAGATGCGGGGAATGATAACCAACACAGGTAGCCTCTTCTGAATCCCCAAAAGGTTCAAGGAAAGCGAATTCAAAATGAGTGTCCTAGGAGAGAAAACAAGAAATGCCCCAAATGAAATTCTATCCTCTTATGTAAATCTCAAAAACTTTGTATGGATATTATGCCTGTCCTGCAGAGACAGTCGTTCCACTTACCAGCCAGATGTGATAAGGAACGTATGAACATTGTGAGTGATTCGAAGAACAAGGTAAATCAGGCACATCAGTTATTTCCTTCACAGTCCGCAGAAGATCCGAAGAAGAGGCAGATAAATCCAAAAAGGTTTGCTTTCAATGTCCAAACATGTTTAAAGGCGTACGTTCCACAAAAAGTCTGACTTTACAAATTCATAGGTCTCTTAAGAGCATTCACAGTCTATTACTGAGAACATATGGAGATTTCCAAACATAGGGACTTTGGCACAAAATAAAAAAGATGGAATAGGGTTCAATTTCCCAAAAGGCCTTTTATTTCGGAGGTGTTTATTCAGCCCAATGTTGCCACTTGATATTTGGGGCCAGAAATGTTCATGAATTGGCGCTTAAGCCAAAAAATATTCAGAGAGGTGCTACTGTAATAAACATGGTCGCGCATTAGATATATACGCGACCGCGGTTGCAGTGAGAAAAAGGCCGCGGCCGCAAAAGTAATCTGAATGCGGCTGCAAATTCAATCTCAATGTGGCCGTGAAATCACTTTAAACGCGGCCGCGATTTTATGGAGTTTAGGACGTTGCTGCAAAGTAAAATAAGAAAGCGGCAACGAGTTCAAAAGGTATGTGACGCGACCACGAATTACCTTCAAACGCGGCCGCAGAGTCACACACTGCTCAAATAAAAAAATGGGTGCTGCTCATTAAATGCCTTTAGCGCTACTGCGCAATAACAGGCAAACGCTCCATCCACAAAAACAATCAGGGAGCGGTAGCGTGCCAGCTGGCAAAAGCAAAGGAACAAAAAGGATCGGCAGCCCAAAAGAAATAGGATTTAATACCTCCACAGAAAAACAGGTTTCAGCCACAGCAAGGATGATCTCCACGAAGGAACAGGAAGTGGGTGTGGTCTCAAGGGTGAAGTTTCCGGAAGCCAAGCACTGGGTCCATCTGCTGGCCTGCATTTATACCCTTAAGGGAGCGTGTATAAATTCCTATCCTTCTTCAGCTCCTTAAGGGAGCGTGTATAAATTCCTGTCCTTCTTCAGCATGGCAAGGGAATCTCGCAAAACGTTCTCTATCTCTGCAGAGCAGGCATTGCTACCCCTGACTAACAGTGGGGCCATTTGATGGTACAAGAGGCTTGAGCTGTGACACCAATCTTTTAGGGTGGAAACACCGAACAGATGTGGGGATCAAGTTAGATCCCAATACTTCAGAACAAGTTTATTTGATTGACAGATCTGTTGTAGGCAAGGAAGTTTGCAAAAAATTCCCAGAACTTTTCACTGACAAGTTAGGCTTACTAAATGGTTTTTTATACAAAATAACAATAAAGGCTCATGCCAAACCAGTGATCCTCAAAGCAAGATCCATTCCATTGTTAATGAGAGTGCTGAATGGTTGGCCCCTATCGTATTAGCATACAAAGAGGGAGGGAAGAGTATCCACCTGTGCATTGATCTTAGAGATCTCAATGCCATAATTTGTATTGATAGGCACCCCCTATTAAACATTAATGAAATATTAAGTGTCATTCATGGTGGTAAGTATTTTAGCGTCATAGATCTTTCATCGGCATACCACCAGGTAGCCCGCCATCTTGACTCTAAGTCTCTGACCACTTTTATACCTCCTTTTGGCACGTACCAATTCCGCATGATGCCATTTGGATTAGCGCCCGCAGGTGAGGTTATCCAACGAGTGATGGAACACATCTTGCAGCAGACCAGTAAAGTTTCCAAGATGGTATTCTTATGTATGGGAATTCAGAAGAACACTATGAGGTATTAGATGAAGTCCTGAGGAAATTAAAAAAGCTGGGTTAACTATATGGAAAGAAAAGTGAAGGATAAGAATTAAGTTGGTGGAGTATTTATTTTATTTTTATTTGATGAGTTTTATATAGCACTGGCTAGACTCGGAGGTATCAGAGCGCTTTACATGAGAACAGTTGTACAAAGTTACATCAGTTACCAGAACTTAAAATAAGACAGATACGAGTCAGTTAGAGCAGGAGGGTGGGAGGGATTGAGACAAGGGTGTGGGAGGAAAAAGAAACAGAAACAAAGTCAGGCAGGGCTGGAAGGGTAAGGCAGTCACAGAATCACAGAGGGAGGAGGTGGGGAAGTGAAAAAGAACACAGCGGAGGGACGAGGAAGAACTATGTTCAATGGCTGGGTAGGTGACGGCCAAGGGGATGAGACCCATGCCCATCTCCTCTAAAGCTGCCTAAACAGCTCCACCGGGCATCAGCCATGTTGCTCGGACTCTGCAGTCAGTACAAAAGATATGCTTTCAGCCCATGGGGCATCGTCATAGTTCCATCAGAGAAGCGCCGCCCGCCTCAACCTCCATCTCTCCGGCACTCGTCTATCCTCAGCTGGTTGAAACTCACTCGGAACGAAGAGTATGCAGACTCCGGTCGATGATTCAGGGGCGTGGCCTCACGGCTCCTCTCCTCGCAATCCGGTGTTCCGACTTCATCCACGCAGTCACCGAACGAGTCCCACAGATATTTGGGTGGCAGCCATGTGGTTGGATTTGATGTTTGAAAAAATAGGCGACAACACATTAAAAGGCTGGGTTCCATAAGGAATGTATGAGGGTAGAAGAGGGCACCCGGTGCTATTGCAGGTTAAACTAATAAGGAAATGGAAGTGTTGATGAAAAGTCCCCCAGCTAGGAGTAATAGAAAATGATTGACCCGAAATCAATAATCCAGCAGTATCAGATGGCCATATCACTGATAGAATGTGCTGAGATCTGGGTCGCAGGTGTCATTTCGGGGACAGGCAAGCCTCACATAAAGGTCACCGTGGTCATGAGGTCGGCCTTACAGTGAAGCGCTCCTTATTATCAACAGTAATCACAACAGCAATAGTCAGTAACAGTCATGGAGCAGTTTCAGATGATCATACCACGCATTAAAAACGCCAAATTCTAAAACACGGGCGCCATCTTAAGGTCAGGCTCAGCACTCCTGAGAATAACCGTGTTGGAAGGTTCGGCTTAGCAATAACTCAGTCTTTATGAATATCAGGCACCGTATCAGAATTACTAGCTTAGATGATAGGATTTCACCGCACAGGCCCGCAGGAGAAGGTGTAGCGCTCCCCTTACTTCTTATGTAATTGCCATCTTAGGGTCAGGCCGCTTAACATAATTATCGCTGGAACATTACGATCATTAAGCAAAGCTGCAGCGAATTTTGAACCTTAGCGAAGAAAAGTGAGATCTAATTAGATCTTCAGGTAAGAGGCACTCAGAATGGCAATTAGGTTCATTGCAGTATCGTCGGTAATGTTATTATTGATGTTATTCCTCATCCGCCATTTTAGATCGTCGCCTTTTTTCCGATCGGTGGGATAAGGGGCGGCAATTAAGCTTCACAAGCACATCTTATCGAACGATAAAGGTACCCACATGAGTAGTGCTCTATCGGGAGCCAGAGCTCGATGCCACGGCTCAAGGAAATACAACCACTCGGATTCAGAGCTCAACCGAGAGACAGGTTCATCTGCTCTGTCGGGACACACATCGGCCGAGCTAGCGGGTAAGTGGGAGTTTAAACGATGATAATACCGGTGAGGGTGAACTGCTGAGAGCCAGAGCAGGAGGGAGGAGTGCAGATGGTAAGGCTTAAGCGGGGATAACTACCGAAGTGGTACCGAAGTGGTAGTCCCCAAACCGGGAGATCTCCGGAGGGCTCCTACTCTGCAGCGGCCATCTTGCCATCTTCAAGTCCAAATCATCTAGAGTACCTAGGTCACACCATTTCCAACGAAGGCATTAAACCCAAGACTAGTTGTAGTGAATCAGCCACTTTTGTGGTCTGACACCCTATGATGACACTCAACCACCACCATTCTGTGCTGACTTAAGTGTGTTATGTTACCTTAGCCTTAATGTAGGATGGGTTTGCATATGCCTGCTTTTCTTCTGCCTTTTAGTGGAATAGTCTTTCCAAGAATAAAAGGTATGGGATGTTGAGGTGCAGTCTTGTGGGTGGTGGTGCACACATGTGCTCAATGTGGTATACTGAGGGATTAAGTGTATAATGTTATTTGGGTGAGGTGAATTTTGACTTTGACCTATTGGCTTTGACGTGGTCTAATGTCATTCTGCTTTCTGACTTTACCTTGCTTCAAACTTTTCTGTGTGCACAGTGGTGCTTGTAAGTTGTGTGGATGAGAATTATAGGTGCTCCTTTGACATGGTCTCATGTCATCTTGCTTTTCAATTCCATCCTGCTTTGGGCCTTTGTGTGCATGGCTTAACTAACTCTCAAGCCATTTTCTGTGAAGAAGAGGGCATGTTTTGCTTTCCTGCTGTTTTTCGCATTTTACTGACTAGAGAGAACTGGTTCTTATCAGAGGAATGTACATGGTTTGACTTTTAGTCATAACAGGGGCCTGATCAACCCTTGGTCTGACCTTGAAGCAAGCTGGTACGGGCTCTCATGAGAACTAGGGGGCGTGGCTTGCTAGAAGCTTCGCTGTGTTTTGAATGTGTATTAAAAAGGGGATTCTACACTGGCTCGGTGGAAGTTCATCCGTGGAGCAGACGTGTTGTCACGGAAAGTAGTGTCACCTCTGAGCTTTCGCCCGGTTCAAGAAATGGACTCCCCTTGAACAAAGTGGGGTGAAATGATGGAGCATTAGGTGAGGTGTCTCTGCTACTAACTGCCTCTTGATTCTTTTCTGAATTCTTTCCTTTCCTTCTTATTTTCTGATTCTTATATCCATACATATATATATTTCTACATATATATATATACATTTGTCTTGATTGTATGTTCAATCATATTATTGATATGCTAGAGTCTGCTATAATAGGTGCATTTGGCTTACTGTGTGGTGCTATTTACAAATAAATACATCCCAGATATACCAATTCGTCTTTTCCTTGTAGCAGGAGGTGTGGACTCTTCTTGGCCAAGTATTCTGTTGTAGAAGAATGGGTGAATTCCCTTCTAGCAGGTAATTGTGTTATAGGAAGTTGGTCTAATCCTAACAAGTGATGCGCAAATTATTGTTTTCTTGCCTTGCCTTTGGGGGAGTGTTGAAAGTTTGCCCACCTTAGGAAGTGCTGTGTATATGTTATATTCCATAAGTTTGGAACTGATATTCTCTCCCTGGGAAAGTGACGGTACATTCCTTGGTCCAGGGGAGATCTAAGGTTTGTCATTACATTTTTGGCGTAGTCGGCAGGATCTGAACATTGATTTAAAAGGGGAAGAAATATGTTTTTTTTTTTTTTTTTTTAGAAATTGAAAGCAGACTCTTAGATATCAATTGATTTATTTGCATGGGGGTAGCCCATATGATGCGCTGGCTCGTGAAGAGAGCTAATTGTGCTGAGTTAGAATTGGTGTGTGTGTGTGTGTTTAAGTGTGTTTTGTAAAAAGTGCTTATAAATAGCTTGCTACGTTAGGCAGAAAGGGCTGGATCCCTTTCAAGTGTTTGCTAAGGAATGCATATCAAATGTTTTCAGTTGCAAAGTGAATGTAAAATGTCAGAGCATAACTCTGAAGCGTGGGACTCCTTCGAGTTTAAAGACTCCGGAGTTGCAATGAAGGGTGTTAATCAGCAGGAGATTAATGACATTTTAGACAGAGACAGCGGTGTTATTTTAAATGTGTTGGTTAATATGCATCAAACATGTGAGCATTTGCTAACAGAATATAGTGAGTTGAAAACAGAGCTACTTGATGCCCAGTTTGAAAATATATCTTTGAAGACAGAATTAAACGTGTACCAGGCTGTGAAGCTGTTTACTTTGACCTGCCAGAATGATTCAGATGTGCCAGGTAGGAATGTGCAGGAAAGTGAATAGGCTAACGTTTTAGGCTTAACGATCACCGGTTGTGGACATAAATTAGACATGACAGTGAATGATACATTTTGCTTCGAAACAAAAATGCAACAATATGATTTTGAATGTGAACAGCAGATTGTGTACAATGATTACAGGAAAGTGCAGGGAAATGAAAGGTTACTTTTAAATTCAGATGCTGGACAAATGCAGATGATTTTGTGCGTTTGCGCACCAAAAGATACTGCACAGAACAGAGTTAGAGAAAATGTGGTTTGCCTATGGGAGATTGCAATGGTTATTAAGTGGCATGTACAGACAGAAAAACAGTTTGCACAGGATTCAATAGAAGGTTCTGAGGTGGAGTTTGAAACACAAGATTTCCAAGTGAAGGTGCCCCATGTTACAAAGGAAATTAATTTGAAACAGTACAGAATGCCAGATGGGCGTGAAGGGATCAGTGAGATCATTCAGGGCTTGACAGATTGAGGTGGTGACAATTCTTGGCGCATGACAGTTGATTATTGCGAATAACACAAATATATACCTTCTTTGACTGATGCTGTCCCAGATATTGTTACAGAAGTAGCATGGGACTTGATATGTGACTTTTGATATTGCCAATGCTTTATTCTTTTTGATATGTCAAGAGCAGTTTAGTTTTTTTTTCATGAGGTTATAGACTGACAGTTAAGAATTTGCTTGAATTAGTTAGACAGAATGGGGGAGCATTTTCAGATTAAAGAATGTGAAGTCTTCCTGGAGGTCAGGAGAGGTTAAAGCTGTTTTTCCTCTCAGACATGTAAAGAGTTGTTCTGGAAGTGGGTCATTTGAAAGCGTCTTTCAGATTGATGTTTGGGAGGCTTGCAGTGAGATCATCCAGCAACGCTGAGCAGAGCTCAGGCTTTCTGTGAAGTCTGAGGAGGAATTCCTACGGGAGGGGTCATCTCAGCTCCTCTCCCCGGTAGGTAGAGATAGCTTCTTGGAGATAGATGTCTGGGAGGCTTGCAAAGGCGCAGGTTTCCCCCCCCCCCCCCATGAGGAGAGTCGCAGATGAGCAGACGAAAGTTGGCAGGAGTGCAGATCACTTCGACCTTGAAGGAGATAAGGTGCGAGCTAGAGACAGCCGAGAAGTCTCTGCTTGCTATGTTTGTCAAGGGGCCATTTAGTGTCCGCAGAGATTTGTGAAGGGGGGCAGCACCTGTGAGGGGTGCATTGAGAGAAGTGAGAGAAGGAGACTGCCCCAGCCCTTCTAGCTGTGTATAGAAAAAGAGAGATTTTATCAAGAATTCAGAGGCTAAAGCGTTGGTAGTATTCTTAGACAATTCCCCAGAGCTAGAGGAGAACTATGTAGACAGAAATGAGAATATTATATTTTTAGAAATGCAAGGTGCTTTTGAAAAATGTTTTTTGCAAGAAGAGTGATGCTTGTTTCTTTTTCAGATTCGCCCAGTTCTCCGCGTGTGAGTGGGACTCCCTTCTCCCGTGTGAGTGGGGCCCACCCTCTCCCCCCACCTCCCCCCTCCCCTCCCCCCCCCCCAAGCCTGGAGTGATCGCCAGACCGGACGGTGGCGGCTGATGCCTGTGGCTATCTAGACTGGATGGGGTCCTCCCTTGTCAAGGAGATACAGCTGCTGATATATACCAGAGAGCATGATGGACTGCTTCTTTCCAAGCAAAAAGGGATCAGCAAAGTGTGGAACTGTTTCCTTCACGTGAGGCCAACTTTACATGCATGGAGGATGTGTGTCTTTCACACAGGGTAACTCCTTATATAAAAGTGAAGAAGAGGGAACTACAGGATGTGCTTTGCCAGAACTGTTTTATCAACGTGAAGTTCAGATGCGATGGGAGACGGCTGTGTGTTTTTTCACACAGAAGGACTGTTTTTGTTTTTATGAATGAAGACCTATAGAGACGCTTTGCTGCGATCGGCGTAGATATTTTCTGAGTTAGTGAACAGTAATAACCTGTAGCTGTTGCTACAATATATGAGTTTGGCAGTAGAGTTTCCAGTTTAACCATTAGAGGCATTAGGAGCATGCAAAAGCTTGATTGATTTATTTTGTGTAGTCATTTAAACATGTATCCAGATATCTATGAGCTATTTCTAGATGCACCTGAGTTATTGCTTTTACATGTATTTAGAGAATGCAGACTTTATTTGCTCTAAAGTGATAGTGATTATCATATACTTTTGATGAGTTTTTCAGTTTTTCAATGGAGCATTTCGATCATAGTTGCTTTTTAGTCATGATTTGTTTTGAATTATGTATTTTTGTGTAGCCACTTCAACACATGAGTTGCTGTTTCAACATGTGCTTTTTAGTAGTTGTGACTTTTAATTTAGAAATGTGGTTTTAGATGGTTTTGCTTTCAATTGAGATATGCAGTGCTTCAATTATAGTTTTGTTTTTCAGTTATGATATTGTCAAGAATTCCTGTCATGCGAGGGGAGGAAAACGGTAACCAGCGTAAACGGACTACATCTCCCAGGATGCTTAGCGGTTGAGAGGTTATGTAAACAGGAGAGCTGTTACATAACTCAAGGAAAACACGCCCTTATGTAAACAGGAGAGCTGTTACATAACTCAAGGGAAAACACGCCCTTATGTAAACAGGAGAGCTGTTACATAACTCAAGGGAAAACACGCCCTTATGTAAACAGGAGAGCTGTTACATAACTCAAGGAAAACACGCCCTATAAAGGGAGGAACCGGGAGGTACAAGGCTGTCGGATATTGTGTTTACACCGACGTACCTGCTTCGTGAAGAGCAGTGTTCCGGAGTGGTGCTCCAGTAAGGCAAGAACGGAGGTAGGTCGAGTCGTTACTCCCTGGGCCGTGTCTTGCCCCATCGTCACCTGTGAAGGACCCGGAAGCTCTACCGGTCAACCATTGAGCTTCGCTTTTTGACTCGGCTGAGTCAAAGCGCAGTGGCGCTTTTGCTGGTTGGAGTCGTAACTCCCAGCCCGACCAGAGATACAGGGACTGCCAGCTGTAACGCACACCAGGAGGTGTTTGCCGCGTTACAGACTCGGAAGTCCACAGGATCGATCGAGCGGCTGCTCTCGGTTCAGTCTTCTTGCTTTTGATTGGGGTATCGGTGACGCATCACCAGGAGGTGACTCCGCGTCCCGGTGCAGTCTGAGGAAGAGGTTGAGCGGCTGCTCCCTTCAGGTAGAGACCCCGGCTGGGTGTTTCCCTGACTCCTCGATTCTCCCCAACACTCTTCGTGCCCCTCACAGCCTACCGATTGGCATTGTCGGCCATTTCATTTCTGCCCTCTGTTGGCATACGCCGGGATCGGCGTATATGCAGAGGACGGTTAGGACCATCCGTGCTGTGGGCTGGTAACGTACTTAGCCTGGAGGATTCCAGTGACTATAACTTTTGTTTATTCGTTGTATTGTTTTTGTCTTCATTAAAATAACTAACCCTTCACAAGTGGTTGCGTCCTCATTATCGTGTCTGTTAAACGATCCTGAGACGTTCAGGGCGTTACAAAATATCCGACCGTAATAACACTAACTGTCTCCCGGTCGATAACAGACATGGCAACACTTGATGATGTGCTGGCTGCTTTAGCGACCGTGCAAGTTGAAGTGGCTGCCTCTAGGCAAGAAACAGCCGATGTAAAAGCCAGACTGGATGCTATCCAATTGGACCCGCTCACGCCCAGCACCTCCCTCACGAACCAGACCCCTGCGGTAGTAGTGGAAATGCCGGTAGCCATCCCCTTGGCAACACCAGAGAGGTACAGTGGGGATCCTAACACAGTGCAGGTATTCCTCACACAAGTGGCGCTACATTTATCGTGCAAACCAAAGGCGTTCCCCACGAGTCAGGCTCGTGTGGCTTTCCTTATTTCCTATTTGGCTGGAAACGCGGCACAATGGGCCGTACCTCTGGTGAGCAGGGACGACCCCATCTTATGTGATTGGGGTGCTTTTCGCGAGGAATTCCTGAAGGTATTCGACAGAAGGGCTGACTCGTACACGGCGGACCGTGAAATGCTTGAGTTGAGACAGGGATCCAACGACCTGGTGCAGTATCTCAACGCGTTCCGAAGGCTGGTTGCGGAAACCAAGTGGCCTGTTGCTAAACAGACGGCGCTCTTCCATCACGGGCTGTGCGATGAGCTCAAGGACGCCGTGGCTCATATTGACCCTCAACCCAAGACATGTGAGGGCCTTATCAACCTGGTATTACGGCTGGAACATAGGCTAAGTGAAAGAAAGGGGGATCATGGGAGAAAAGGAAAATCCCTTCCATCCTATGTGACGGTGGGAAGTCCTGAAACTTCCACCACATCCAAGGGAGAACCCATGGACATCGGCGCAATACGAGCGAGCCTCACAGCCACGGAGAAAGAGTCACGCCGTAAACAAGGATTGTGCCTATATTGTGGCAAAAAAGGCCACTACGTACGTGAATGCCCTGCCAAACCGAAGACGTCACGTTATCGGGCCAACCGGTCGGTAACAGCCGTGGTGGACATACCGGCGGAAAACTAGAGGACTCCCAGACCAAAGAAGGGGCATCTCGGAGTCACTAATCCATCCCTTCACTTTCCAACTCGGTCACTAAAGGACAACGACACCTGTTTCTCACGGTGCACGTGGGAGTGCATGACCAGTGGATACCCGTTGTGGCCATGGTGGATTCAGGGGCCACTGGCATGTTTATGGACCACAACGAGGCATGCAGGCTAGGGCTAGTGCTTCTTCCCAAAGCTGTACCCGAAGACGTCTATGCTGTAGACGGAAGGCGATTGGTGACGGGGCCCATCGGGCAGCACACGGGGGTCCTTCCGATGAGATATGGGAGGGACCATTTGGAACAAATCGATTTTAACATCATCCGAGCGCCCCAATATGGCATCATATTGGGATTGCCGTGGCTACAGAAACACAACCCCTCTGTGGATTGGCCAACACATCGCATCGAAATGACGTCACCGTATTGCATCCTGCATTGTGGAATAAGAACGGAATCCCTTGACGCAGATGAGAGCGGGAGTCAGACGGTGGCTACAGCGGCAGAAAAAGATGTGGCTCTCCCCCAGGCTTATCACAGTTTTGAGGATGTATTTGATGAGGTGAAGGCGGAAGTGCTACCACCACATAGACAGTTTGACTGCCAGATCGACCTGGTGCCAGGGGCCAGCGTTCCCAGCGGCAGGCTGTATGCCCTGACGGAGCCTGAAAACGTGCATCTCCGGGGGTACCTGGATAAACTCCTCAAGCTAGGATTCATCCGCCCGTCCAAGTCTCCGGCCGCCTCGCCACTCTTCTTCATCCCGAAAGCTAATGGGGAGCTGAGAGCCTGTGTGGACTTTAGGGCATTGAATGCGATAACCATAAAGAATCGGTACCCCTTGCCTCTCATCAGTGTACTGCTGGAACAGGTCAAGAAAGCTCGTATCTACACCAAGTTGGATTTGAAAGGGGCATACCATCTGGTGCGCATGAGGGACGGAGACGAGTGGAAGACCGCCTTTAAGACCAGGTTCGGCCTTTTTGAGTACCTCGTCATGCCGTTCGGTCTGTGCAACGCCCCGGCAGCCTTTCAGTACTTTTTGAATGAGGTATTCAGAGAGGAGTTGGATATCTACGTGGTCGTATATATCGACGACATCCTCATCTACTCGTCCAGTGTGGAGGAGCACGTACACCACGTCAATGCTGTGCTCCAAAAGCTGAGGGAAAACAAGCTGTTTTGTAAACTCAGCAAGTGTGACTTCCACGTCACGTCCGTGGAATTCCTCGGAGTGATGCTGAGTCCAGAGGGACAGGAGATGGCAGAACGAAAGATCAAGGCGGTGAAAGAATGGCCGGTGCCCCAAAGCGTGAAGGACGTCCAAAGTTTCATTGGCTTCGCCAACTTTTACAGGCGGTTTATAGATGGATTTTCAGGATTGGTGGCCCCAATCACACAGCTACTGAGGAAGTCCAAGGAGTTTGTCTGGTCACCTGAAGCGAACACAGCCTTTGAGGCCCTGAAAAGCGCCTTTGGTAAGGCGCCGGTGTTGGCTCACCCCGATCCGGATCTCCCCTACGTGGTGGAAGCGGACGCTTCGGATGTGGCGCTGGGGGCTATCTTGTCCCAACGCAACCACGACACAGGGGTGCTTCATCCCGTTGCGTACATGTCCCGCAAACTCAACGACGCCGAACGCAACTACCATATTGCGGAGAAGGAGCTTCTCGCAATCAAGGACGCCTTCACCGAATGGAGGCATTGGTTGATGGGGGCAAGACATGTGGTATCGGTGTACACGGACCATCGGAATCTACAGTTCATGACGGCCACAAGACACCTTTCTCCCAGGCAGCTGCGGTGGATGATCTTCTTTGCGGGGTTCAACTTCCGCATCACATATCGGCCGGGGACGGAAAACCGGAAGGCGGACGCCCTGTCCCGTCAATCTGCGGTTAAGGAACCATTGCCTGCGACCGAGCGTTCCATCATTTCCCCGAGGATGGTATTGGGGGTTATCCAACCGGATACTTTCCTGAGGGGAATAAAGAGAGGGATCAGGTCATTCGCATGGCGGAGGTGGCTCCTCAGTCACAGAGAATGGCAGCTGAAGGACGGGATACCCCTGAAGGGCAGGTGCCTGTTGATACCCACGCCTAGGCTAAGGAAACAAGCATTCATCTGGTGCCATGACTCTCCATGCGCAGGTCATTTGGGCTTTGAAAAAACGGTGGCTAGCATGGGACGGCATTTCTGGTGGCCAACCATGAGAGTGGATGTCAGGAGGTGGGGACAGGAGTGTCCTACGTGTGCTACCATGAAGGCCGACCATGGCCGAACCCAAGGGCTCTTACATCCACTTCCGACCCCGGATAGACCATGGGATAGCATATCACTGGACTTCGTGGTGGGCCTACCGGTAGACCAGGGGATGACGGCAATACTGGTGGTGGTGGATTACTTGACGAAAATGGGGCACTTCATCCCCTGCAAGAGAGTCCCTACGGCCGGGGAATTGGCGTCACTACTCCTAAAGAATGTGGTACGACTGCATGGATTACCTGGGGTGATCGTGTCGGACCGGGGGTCGCAGTTTACTGCGCAATTCTGGAAGACTTGGTGCACTGCGCTGCATGTTAAGACCGCCCTGTCCACCAGCTACCACCCTCAAACGGACGGCCAAACCGAGCGCCTGAACCAAACGCTCAAACAGTATCTGCGATGTTTTGTGGACCAGGGCAGGGAAGAATGGGTCGACTTGCTATGGGTTGCAGAGATAGCCTATAACAACGCCACTCACAGCTCCACACAGTCATCTCCGTTCTATAGCAACTATGGCCAACATCCCAGGTTCTTGCCATTTCTACATCCGTTCAGAGAGGACAGGATTCCCGCCACAGTGGACAGGGTGGCACACATAAAAGACACGTTGATGCGCTCAAGGGCTGTCCTAATAGAGGCCAAGAGACGATACAAGGCTGCGGCCGACAGGAAGAGAAGGCCCGGGCCACTGTACCGCACTGGAGACTACGTCTGGATATCCACAAGAAACACGAGGTTTCGAAAGAACAGTGTGTTCCATCCCAAGTACATGGGCCCCTATCGCATTACCAAGTGTATGGGTCCCGTGAACGTGAAGGTGTGCTTGCCCCAGTCATTGCGGATACACCCTGTCTTTCATGTATCATTGCTCAAACCAGCACCCTCCAAGCCGTCTGGGACACCTAGGCCGGTATGCGTGGAGTCGGAGATGGAGTATGAAGTGTCGGGCATACGGGCGTCCAAATGGCGCAGGGGGAAGCTGTGGTACCTGGTTGCGTGGAAAGGCTATGGACCGGAGGAGCAATCATGGGAACCGGCTGAAGGGGTTCATGCTCCGCGCTTGGTCTCCTTGTTCCATCGGCGTTTTCCTGCCAGCGCTGGACCCGTGGGGAGCCGCTGAGAGAGAGGATGTACTGTCAAGAATTCCTGTCATGCGAGGGGAGGAAAACGGTAACCAGCGTAAACGGACTACATCTCCCAGGATGCTTAGCGGTTGAGAGGTTATGTAAACAGGAGAGCTGTTACATAACTCAAGGAAAACACGCCCTTATGTAAACAGGAGAGCTGTTACATAACTCAAGGGAAAACACGCCCTTATGTAAACAGGAGAGCTGTTACATAACTCAAGGGAAAACACGCCCTTATGTAAACAGGAGAGCTGTTACATAACTCAAGGAAAACACGCCCTATAAAGGGAGGAACCGGGAGGTACAAGGCTGTCGGATATTGTGTTTACACCGACGTACCTGCTTCGTGAAGAGCAGTGTTCCGGAGTGGTGCTCCAGTAAGGCAAGAACGGAGGTAGGTCGAGTCGTTACTCCCTGGGCCGTGTCTTGCCCCATCGTCACCTGTGAAGGACCCGGAAGCTCTACCGGTCAACCATTGAGCTTCGCTTTTTGACTCGGCTGAGTCAAAGCGCAGTGGCGCTTTTGCTGGTTGGAGTCGTAACTCCCAGCCCGACCAGAGATACAGGGACTGCCAGCTGTAACGCACACCAGGAGGTGTTTGCCGCGTTACAGACTCGGAAGTCCACAGGATCGATCGAGCGGCTGCTCTCGGTTCAGTCTTCTTGCTTTTGATTGGGGTATCGGTGACGCATCACCAGGAGGTGACTCCGCGTCCCGGTGCAGTCTGAGGAAGAGGTTGAGCGGCTGCTCCCTTCAGGTAGAGACCCCGGCTGGGTGTTTCCCTGACTCCTCGATTCTCCCCAACACTCTTCGTGCCCCTCACAGCCTACCGATTGGCATTGTCGGCCATTTCATTTCTGCCCTCTGTTGGCATACGCCGGGATCGGCGTATATGCAGAGGACGGTTAGGACCATCCGTGCTGTGGGCTGGTAACGTACTTAGCCTGGAGGATTCCAGTGACTATAACTTTTGTTTATTCGTTGTATTGTTTTTGTCTTCATTAAAATAACTAACCCTTCACAAGTGGTTGCGTCCTCATTATCGTGTCTGTTAAACGATCCTGAGACGTTCAGGGCGTTGCAGATATACGGTTGCTATTTGCTTTGCAATGATTCCATTTTTGCAGTTAAGAGATGTAGTGCTTCATTACATATGTGAATGGTGATGATCAAGGGTCATGGGGTGCAATGTAGTGAATCAGCCACTTTTGTGGTCTGACACCCTATGATGACCTTCAACCACCACCATTCTGTGCTGACTTAAGTGTGTTATGTTACCTTAGCCTTAATGTAGGATGGGTTTGCATATGCCTGCTTTTCTTCTGCCTTTTAGTGGTATAGTCTTTCCAAGAATAGAAGGTATGGGATGTTGAGGTGCAGTCTTGTGGGTGGTGGTGCACACATGTGCTCAATGTGGTATACTGAGGGATTAAGTGTATAATGTTATTTGGGTTAGGTGAATTATGACTTTGACCTATTGGCTTTGACGTGGTCAAATGTCATTCTGCCTTCTGACTTTACCTTGCTTCAAACTTTTCTGTGTGCACAGTGGTGCTTGTAAGTTGTGTAGATGAGAATTATAGGTGCTCCTTTGACATGGTCTCATGTCATCTTGCTTTTCAATTCCATCCTGCTTTGGGCCTTTGTGTGCATGGCTTAACTAACTCTGAAGCCATTTTCTGTGAAGAAGAGGGCATGTTTTGCTTTCCTGCTGTTTTTCGCATTTTACTGACTAGAGAGAACTGGTTCTTATCAGAGGAATGTACATGGTTTGACTTTTAGTCATAACAGGGGCCTGATCAACCCTTGGTCTGACCTTGAAGCAAGCTGGTACGGGCTCTCATGAGAACTAGGGGGCGTGGCTTGCTAGAAGCTTCGCTGTGTTTTGAATGTGTATTAAAAAGGGGATTCTACACTGGCTCGGTGGAAGTTCATCCGTGGAGCAGACGTGTTGTCACGGAAAGTAGTGTCACCTCTGAGCTTTCGCCCAGTTCAAGAAATGGACTCCCCTTAAACAAAGTGGGGTGAAATGATGGAGCATTAGGTGAGGTGTCTCTGCTACTAACTGCCTCTTGATTCTTTTCTGAATTCTTTCCTTTCCTTCTTATTTTCTGATTCTTATATCCATACATATATATATTTCTACATATATATATATATATAAACATTTGTCTTGATTGTATGTTCAATCATATTATTGATATGCTAGAGTCTGCTATAATAGGTGCATTTGGCTTACTGTGTGGTGCTATTTACAAATAAATACATCCCAGATATACCAATTCGTCTTTTCCTTGTAGCAGGAGGTGTGGACTCTTCTTGGCCAAGTATTCTGTTGTAGAAGAATGGGTGAATTCCCTTCTAGCAGGTAATTGTGTTATAGGAAGTTGGTCTAATCCTAACAAGTGATGCGCAAATTATTGTTTTCTTGCCTTGCCTTTGGGGGAGTGTTGAAAGTTTGCCCACCTTAGGAAGTGCTGTGTATATGTTATATTCCATAAGTTTGGAACTGATATTCTCTCCCTGGGAAAGTGACGGTACATTCCTTGGTCCAGGGGAGATCTAAGGTTTGTCATTACACTAGTTTAGTTGACTCCGTCAGAATAGCACCTGCAACTACTAACAAGGAAGAATTAAAATCCTTCCTGGGCCTTGTGGAATATATGTCCAAATGCATGCAAAAGGGCCTTACTTAAGAAGGGATGTCCTTCTGAATGGAGTAGTCAGTGTCAAGATCACTTTACTCAAATTAAAGAGGCAGTTACCAGTGCACGTCAATTAGGCATGTTTGATTCCAGAGCTAAAACTACCCTTTCCACAGATGCCAGTATGAAGAGTTTATGGGCATCCGTGTCACAATTAATAGATGGTAAGAAAAGGGTAATTGCCTTCGCGTACAGAACGTTAAAAAATTCAGAATGTAACTATTCCACTATAGAAAAGGAAAAAACAAGAGTTGATGGACAGAATGCAGAACAACATCATACATTCACCCCAGTACAGAGATCTGGGCCTAAATCCATCGTTGTTTAGCTCACCATGCCATTCCAATTTGAACCCAGCCATATGCAAATCAGTCTTGACCCTGTGCCTCATGGGAACAGCCCAGCCCGAACTGCCAAGCCAGGTCCTCCCTGGACTGGAAACAAGCATCCTAGGACCGGTTTCACCCCTCTTCAGCCAGGATAGCTTGATTCCAGTGGCATGGAGAGCACAGGACCCAAATCTGGGCATACCCGTCCCACTCGGGGTGACAAATGCAAAAACAACAGTTGATTGACAGAATGCAGAACAATGTCATACATTCACCCCAGTACAGAGATCTGGGTCTAAATCCATTGTTGTTTTTGCTGTAACACTATAGAAAAGAAAGCACTAGCTTGTTATTGGGCAATAAATCATTTCAAATTTTATTTGTGGGGCATAACATTTGACGTGCGAACAGCCCATAAACCTCTATTACCTCTGTTCTCATTCAAATGTATCGAGACAGCCACACCATATATTAAAATGGGTATGAGGACTACAAGGTTTTAACTTCAATATGGTGTACATCCCAGGTATTAAGAATCAGACTGCCGATTGTCTCTCAAGACTTCCTATAGCATGCGAAGTCAGCCCCCCAGATAAAGCCCTTTCCTCCATTGAGATCCCTGCCCTAAAAAAAGAAGAATGGGAAAGGTGTGAAAAAGATGTTGCTGCCCTAGCTGCTATTAAAGAAAACATTGAAGGGGGATGGCCCAAGAAATTGTATGACTTATCAGACATTCTACAGCCATATCGGAACGTGAAAGATTAATTATCATAATTGATGGCAGAGTTTTTAGATCCCATGAAGGCCATCATGGTAGGAGAATGGCAAAAGGTTAAATCAGAAAAGATCATTTGGTCCTCAACATGGACTCCAAGGCAGAAAAAATGGTGAAAGAATGCTTTGCATGCAGCTCAAGTGACAAGACCAAGGTCACACGCAAGGCCGCCTCCTACCGGCGGTAGCACCTTCAAAGCCCTGGTACAAATTAGTTCTTGATATTATTGGGCCCCCTAAATATGCTCAATATATCTAAGAAATTCATGTTTGTGTTAGTGGATTACCATACCCATTGGATTTTCACTAAGGCTGTCACAGCCATTAATACTTCTTCACTTATTGAGGTTCTAAGTGAGATATTCTCTAAAGAAGGCATTCCCAGTACTATCATCACTGACAATGGGGTACAATTCGCTTCTGAGGAGATCACACAGTTTTTGGAAAATGTATCTATTACAAAGGTAAAACTCCCCTTTATTGTCCTAAGGCCAATGGGTTAGTGGAAAGAGTTAACAGGATGATTAAAGACACCATTCAATAGGCTCTCATTTCTAGAGAACCTGTTCAGAAAGCATTAAGGAAAATGTTATGGTCATATCATACCACTCCTAATGCAGTTTCTGGAGTATCCCTAGTTGTTTCCCTTAAAGGGAGGAATCCAAGTCCTAAATTAACTCCTAACTGGCTAGATGTGGGATGTCCGGTTTGGGAACATAAGCTAAGTCATGGACAAGATTGGACATCATCAACATGATTACAAAACTAGGTATGACAGGAAATGGGGGACTGTAGGTCAATGGGTCATAATCAGGAAACCTTCTCCTTCTCCAAACCCGAGAGGAATAGATGCGTCAATCGCAACTCTGTGGTTTTGGAGGATGGGTGTACATAGAGTATGGACAATGTGGCCCATTGTCCAGATGTGCTTATACCTGTTACTAAGGATGGAGAAGAAAGGAAAGAAGTTTGGTGAGTCTCCATAATTTCAAAGATGTCCATCCTTGTTGGCAGGCAGACTATAAAATTAAATGAACTTTCCCTCTTATGTATGGTATCTTGTATTTTATTATCATTATTCTCTTTGTCTAATTCTTCCTAAGACATTGAGTGTTTGCTCATGAACCTAACAAAAGAAATGTTTCCTCCCTGTTGTTAAAGGGAGATGTGTTGTAACATACAATGGTATCCCTCTCCCTCCGTAACTGGCTTTCCTGCCAGCCCTCTCGTTCCTCCTCCATTCTATAGAACCTTCAGGTGAAGCTCAGAGTAGGATGTTGTGGAAAGCCACCTGAATGGTCGTGTGTCAGAGGATTCTAAGGTGAATAAACGTACTTCCTTCTCCATCTTGTGTGGATGTTATTACAACAACTATGTACCCACCAGGTTTCCTCAGCAATATGTTCTTGCTGGAGGAAAGGGACAAAGGTAAGTGGCCGGTGATAAACCTACAAGACTTATTTTAGTAGCTAGTCTACCTTCAGTTGAAGAAGAGCCTCCATTTTTATGCAGGAAATTCTTTTGCCGAACAATTGGATGGTGGGCCTCAACCTCAAGGATGCATATTTCACCAGTCTGATTTTCCAACAACATCGAGGGTTCCTGCAGTTCATCTGGGATGACCAGTTTTACAAGTTTGCGGCTCTTCCCTGTGGGCTGTCTTTGGCGCCATGGCATCAACATGGTCATGAGTTCAGTGGTTCAATGACTACGATCCAGGGGCGTCAGACTGATAATTTATTTGGACTATCTCCTACTCTTACATCAGGATCACACGTCGCTCCTCCATCATTTGGAGATTGACCATTCCTTCTTTCTAAATCTGGGTTTTATCATCAATGAATAGAAGTCAGAGTTCAGTCCTTCTCAGTCAACTTGTTTTCTAGTTTTCCTCATAGACTCGGTTCAGACGCCTGTGTTAAAGATCCCTCACAAAAAACTGTTGCTCATAAGACAAGAGCTGAGATGTACGCTGACAAAAGAGTTCATCTCCCTTTACCTTGCACTGATAATGGGCCTTTAGTGTCCTCAATTCAGGTGATCTTTCCAGGTCCACTACACTACAGATCCCTGCAAAGACTGTAAGTGGAAGCATTAACATGGAGGGGAAGAGAGGATTATAATTGGTCCAGCAACATACCTCCCTTATGTAATAATCGAATTTCATGGTGTGCAGTTCCAACGAGGTCTGAACTATCAAAGTAGATAAGTGGAACGGGCATGGCCTGGTTGGCAATGATGGTGGATGTGCTCGGCTGAGCTCCTACCATCCACACCACCTTGGAGATCAATTATACTGTCAACAGAATAGCTGGATCAGCTAAGTGAGTGGGGTGACCCCTCTGAGAACGGCGAGAGACAACCGCCCCGAAGAGTGGCGGTGGTCTACTCTGTGGAGTTCGAGCCAAGACCCACGAGCACCCGGCAAGATGGTACTGGAGGAGGCCAGCAGGGTGTGGTAGGTTGGAGACGCGCCTGCCACTCGCTCGGCCCACGGATATAAGGTGCGGAGGATGCGCACCTGACTCGCTCACCTAAAGACCCAGCGGGGGGAGCCTTGAACTGTTGACGTGGCTGGCAATACATTAGAAGACCAGAGAGGAGGGGTAGCCCGCGAGGGGCACGCCCTGTGCTCCTGGCGGTGTGCTTGTGTTTTTCTAGTCCTGGAGGATTTGAGTGCCTTGCTGCATCCTTTCCTGCCGCAGACCAGGGGGTCGTCTGGCCTACCACACAAGAAGTGCTGGGGGAGTGACCCTGAAGAAGTCTACACACAGGCGAAAAGGGCATGTATTTCCAGCGCCATTGCCTATACAGTGGAGTGTGGGTTGGCTGCTTTGTGACTTGTGACGTGCGCAATACACACTACTGGGCCGGCATGGGATCACAGAGTAAGCAGTGTGTCGCACAGTACTCCTGCTACTGCCCACAGATGTCCAGAGAGAGCAAGTATGGTAAAGCCTAAATCAACCAAGAATACACTGCTGGATCTGCCTTCTTTGGAAGAAAAGAACATGGCTCAGACCCCAGACCCTGGAGTTGATCAGTTAGCGGCACACACCTCGGTGATCCTAGATGCAATAAAAGATACCAAACAGACTTTAGAGGTTCAAATAGCGGCTGTAGTTAATGAAGTGGGCATCCTGCGCACTTACCCTAGGAAACTAGTGGAGACAACCCAGAGGCAGAAATTAAACTGGACCAGATACACCAGACTGTACAAGATCTGGGGAAGTAATGTGAGCAGTTGGAGAAAGGACCGTCCACCCTCAACGACTGCGGAGGGACGATCCAGAAGACAAAATATACATCTTTAAAAAAACCGATATTTATCATTTTATTAACAGCATACATAGATTCACAAAGTGTAAATTTATAGGTACAGTTCTCGCAGACTCCCAAAAAAATTAAAGATTACAGACATAATGAAACATATACAGATAAATAGGTACATTCCCTCCTTTAAGATGGATGGTGGACCTTTGAGCGTGTTTCGTGTTTTCCCTACTCTCTTGCTCCTGCATACCTGCTTCCTGTCTGAAGCCTTCATGGCCTGCTGAATGCAGCGCGGTTTCTTTGATCACGTGTGTATCTCCCCGTGACTTGCGCGTTCTGACTCGTTCCCTGTCCCTCCTGATTGGCTGGTGTGCTCTGCGTACCCTGTAAACTGAGGTATTCCCGAAGAGGCTGCCATATATCTTTGGGTCGCTTAGTGGGTGGTTGCAGTTCTGCATATAATTCACTCGTGGTAGCCACCGCTGGCTCTGTCAGTTTAGCGGTGTGTTCTAGAATGTGGCAGAGGAGTCTGGTGTTGTCGTTAGACATACGGGTCTTTAGGAAGCCTACTTGTGAGCTGCTTATTAAACTGGGTAGGACGGGGTTTAGTCTAGTTGCCAGGATTTTCACATTAATTTTGCAGTCTACGCTGATTAAGGATATGGGCCTATAGTTCTTGGCAAGCAGTTCATCCTTGCCTTCCTTTGGTATGACAATTATGTTGGCCTCTGACATGGATTGTGAAACCAGACCTTCCTCTGCACAATGGTTGAACACCCTTTTTATGGTGGGTTTCAGTTGAGCAAGAAAGGACTTGTAAAAAGTGGCTGTGTAACCGTCCGGTCCTGGGGCTTCGTTGTCCTTCATAGACTTGACCGCCATTTCGATCTCTGCCGTGCTAATGTCCTGCCCTAGTCTCTGTGTTTCTACTTTGATTAGTTTGGGGAGGTCGAGTCTGATGAGGTATTTTGTACACGCCTCCAGGTCAAAGGTCAGGTCGTTTTTGTAGAGTTCTTGGTAGAACTCTTGGAAGGTCTTTAAGATGTCCTTGTGCCTTGTGTGGGTTTTGTTGTGAGAGTCTGTGATGGATGAGATGGTGAATTGGTTACGTTTGTGTTTTAAGTAAGAGGCTAGGAGTTTCCCTGCTCTATTAGCCTCGCAAAGATTTATGACCTTGTATTTGTCAATCCACAGACCGGCCCTTTCACTCAGGATTTTATTAAATTCATACTTCTTGCTGGTTAGGTCACTTAGGGTACTAGTATCGTGCGTGGCCCTGATGTGGGCTGCTTCTAGGTTTTTTAATGTCTTGCTCAAGCTGGGCCAGGTGTAGGTTAGAGTTTTTGTTAATTTTGGATTTAATTTTGATTATTGTGCCTCTGACTGTCGCTTTGAGTGCATCCCAAAGGGTAGTTGGAGTTTCCGGTGTGTCATTGTGTCTAAGGTATTCATTTATGGCCTCCTCCATCTTTTTTTTGTTTTCTGGGTCTGTCAGGACGTCTCTGTTAAAACGACATCATTAATGGGATTTCTTCGTTGTGGCACCCGCTCTGCTTTAGGCTAATGCATGAGTGGTCTGACACTAGTCTCGGCGCTATGTCCGTATGTTCTATCAGGTGTGTGTGTGTGGGCTTGCGATTAGTATGTAATCTATCCTGCTATATGAGTTGTGCGGGTTGGAGTACAAGGTATAGTCTTTAGTGTCCGTGTGCTAGAGCCGCCATGGGTCCTTGAGGTTGAGTTTGGCGCAGATGTTTTTTAGCTTGGAGTGTGCGTTTGTGGGCTGGGAGGGACAGCTTGATTGGCTGTCCTGTATATGGTCTAGAGGCATGTTAAAGTCCCCTTCCACCACCGTAAGGTCGTCCTGTGGTAGGCTGTCCAGTTTATGTGCTACACCCTCCCAGAATGCAGGGTTGTCAGTGTTAGGGCCGTAAATGTTGGCGACATGGATGAGCTCCTCCCCCTTCTCAAGTGTGTTAACAAGAGTCTTCCCACCTTGTCGTGGTATTGTGACTCAGCATGCAGTCATTCAACCTAGGGGAAGGGTACATTAGGAAGGTGATGGCATTGTACAGGACCCAAAAGCACGCATAGTCATTACTGGATCACTCTCTGAACCTCTCACGCTGCAACGCGGCACCAGACTGGGCTGTCCGCTGTCTCCATCACTTTCTTTTAGCTTTACAGCCACTGATTAGCGATATCAAGACTAATGCTGAAATAAAGGGGATCAACATAAAGGACGTGGAAATCAAATTAGCCGCCTATGCGGACGACATTCTCATCGTAACAGAGCAGCCTAAGACCTCTATTGTGGCCCTGATAGAAACCATACAAATATACTCAGGACACTCAGGATATAAGCTCAACAGGGACAAATCAGAGAGCAAACCTCTTAACATCCATACCACTAGGGACTCCCTGGGAGGGTCGGGCCTGACCTGGCAAACAGGGTTCATCAAATATCTGGGGATTCACTTTGGTAACAACCTCATTACCACACTAAACCAAAATGAGAAGCTACTGTTAGAAAAAATAAAGAAACTCCTGGAGTCCTGGTCCCCCAAATTTATAACATGGTAGGGCAGAATAGAAAGGATCAGGATGACGATCACACCAATGATGAACTACCTGGTGTGCATGCTACCCCTACTACTTACGGATGACCTCCACCGCAAAATGGATAAACTAATTAGTAATTTCCTATGGCGGGGTAAAAAAGCACGCATAAGTATGAAAAAATTAAGGCTAGACAAGAAGCTGGGAGGGTTAAATTTAGCAGACTTTGGAATCTACCAAACGGCATTCCTGGGAAAGCAAGGAGCCTGCTGGTTGTCACCCCCTCAGGTTTCACGCCAGTGTGGCTACTAGTAGAGCGAGCCATACTAAACAACCTTAACCCGCTGGTGCTGCTGACAGCTAACAAACACACACACGCCTCCAGCCCAATCTTCAAAAACACAAAAATCGCCCTACTAAAAATAGACAAGAAAATGGAGAACAGTGTAAAGAACTCGAAATGGGAATCCCTCTGGTCCAACAGCAAGTTCAAATACAATGGGCAATGCCTAGCCTCTGACGCATGGATGGAGAAAGGTATCTCATACTCAGCCCAGCTAGTGGAAGAAGGCCACCCCAGCACTTTCAACACACTGAAAGTTAGACATAAACTTCCGGCAATAGAGTTCTACAATTTCCTAAAAATCAAAACAGCCCTAACAAAAGCCAAACATTCTCCATCCAATCCGTCAATCATGCAGTATATGACAAAAATCAGTAGAATAGGTCATCAAGTATCGCACCTCTACAAACTACTCCGCCCAAATTCCACCAAACTTTACGACAAGTCAACTAACTACTGGGTAAAACAAGCCAATGCCTCACTCAATGAGCAGGAGCTAGCTCTCCTTTGGGCCTCTCCCTCACGGAACAAAATCTCGCCAGTACTTTCATAAACAATATTTTGGCTACTCCACAAGACCTTCTGGACCCCGCTCGGTTAGCCTCGCTAGGTCTCAGAGAAAACGACCTATGCTGGAACTGCGGCAACGAAAAGGGGGATCTAGCACACCTCATCTTCTACTGCCCAAAACTCAAAAAGTTCTGGGAGGAAATCTTTGGCGCTGGGGGGCACACTAATCCCAGAATTCTCGTCCCTCACCACCTCATTCATAACCACAGGACTCCCTGCACAACAGGACAGGGACCTTTTGGACCTCCTATTGACCACGGCAGTTAAACTGGTCCTGTACAACTGGAAGGACATTGCTAGGACATCATACAAATGCTGGTTTAACTGGGTGACATACCTCAGAGGCGCAGATAGCACTGCCCTGCAAAACTCACCCTGGAGACCAGCTACTAGGGAGATGTGGAAGTCACTAGACATGTTCTTGGAATCCTACGAACCCCCGTGAGCCCACTTGGGACCCCTGAGGAGGATCGGATTTCACACACGGATACAACCCCAGACTAGGATCATACCGATAGAACACTTCTTGTAACCTATCTCTACTCTTTCTCTCCTATCTTCTCTCTTTTTACTATCCTGTCTCTAATTTTTTCCCGCAAGTCAACGCAGAGGGGATCAGCTGAACGTGTACATCACAGTGCCTGTAATTAATGTAACACCAACTATGTTTATCCTGAACCCTATAACGAAAATGTGAATGTACTTGTTTTGTAAAAATTAATAAAATACTTTGAAATAATTTTTTTTTTAAAAAACAAAAAAAATAATAATAATAATTCACTCGTGGTATCACAGTATGTCATGCTTTTAAGCCAGCTCTTAACAGTAGGTTTCTGCCTAGTGCCCTAGCGAAGAACTATTTCTCGTTTCGCCAGTAGCATGGCGATTGCCGTAAATCTGCGTGCGCTTTTGGGCAGTGACTCTATGTAGGCCATCAATGCTATTAAGGGAGTTGCTGGTATTTGTATCCCCACCATCTGCTGTATTAGATGTGGCCTGTAAATTACATTTGGGACAATGTGTGAAAGTAGTGCTTTTGATCCGGACCATCTGCTGCAGTGTGGCATAGGTCCTTCTAAGAATCTTAAAGTGTAGTAATTTGTGTCTATGATTGCATGAAACCAGCTTAGTTTGTTTACAACACAGTTTCCAAATTTCATCTGTAAGCAGCTGTTCTATTTCGGCAGCCCATGCATCTCTGACCTTAGCCTCCCATTGTGGCAGCAACGCAAGGCAAGTTTTGTATAACCTGGAAGTAATGTGTTCTCCATTGTTATCTGTTATTGACATGAGTGGGCTAAAGTCTGCTGGTTCTAGCGGGTAAGTGGGAATCGCACCTCTGAGTGTATACGAGTCAATATGAAATGATCTATAAATGTGGCTGCCGCAAAATGTGGGTCTTCGGATTGGATAAAAGCATGACCTCCCAGGAATAAATCTCCTATAGTTTCTAGTCTTAGTCGGGATAGAGTGCGTTTAGTCCCGGTTTCCATTGTGGGGGGGAACCAGGGGTTCGTGGACAGTGGCAGGGCTGCAGAATATAATGTTGACCCTTCCATTTACATGACCAGTTTTTCTACGCCCAGCATGTGGTAGACAGTGGTTGGATGTTGTGTGGGTCTCGTGGGATCCCTACCAGGAGTACTGCATTTAGTGGAGTGGGGTCAGCCTAATCTCTCTCCGGCTTAGCGTAAGGTATGCGCGCATCAGGGTGATACCAGCGATATGAATACCCACATTGTGCTACTAGAAAATAGAGCTCCATATCCGGAACTCCGAAATCCCCTCTTTCGTACGGGAGCGTTAAGGTGTCCCAATGGACATTAGGCTATTTCCCTCCCCTTATTAGTTTTATAAGGTGTGTGCAAAGTTGCATAAAACATTGATTAGTCAATGGGATGGGGATATTGGCAAATAGATAAAGAAGGCGGGGCAATAGCACCATTTTTATAATGGCGCTGCGTCCTGCCATTGATAAAGGTAGGTTGATCCACTGTTCCATTTGGGTCTGTAAGCGGCTCATGGCTGGACCATAGTTCAATTGCAGGACTTGCTCTCGGTCTCTATGTAGCTGGATGCCTAGGTATTTAGTTTCCGCTTCAAAACATTGTATTGGGTACTCCCCGCACTCACGGTTCTGGACGTCAGTCAAAGGGGAATATTTCCGATTTGGCCCAATTAATTTTGAGGCCCTATAGTGTGCCAAAACGATCTATTTCTCTTAATATCAGTTGCAAGTTCTCATCAGGTTTCCTGACGTATAGTGCCACGTCGTCAGCGTACAGCGTCACCTTCACCAGGCCGTGTTTGAATTGGAGCCCTCTGTGTTAATTATCTTTTTGAAAATAGCGTATGAGGGGGTCCATTGCTATTATAAAAAGTAAGGGAGACAGAGGACATCCCTGACGGGTGCCTCTCGTCACTGTAAATGGTTCCGTTATTGTGCCGTTAAAATGGATACGAGCTGACGGGCCTGTATAAAGTAATTTCACCAAGTCTGTGAAGCTTTTGGGCATGCCCATTTTGGCTAGCACAGCATGTAGGAAGGGCCACTCCACAGAGTCAAACACCTTCTCGGCATCTAAAAAGGCTGCAATTGCAGGCGTGGTGGGGTTTATTCTATTGACGACTGAAAAGAAGCTGCGAAGGTTAAGCACAGTGGACCTAAGTCGCACGAAACTGGATTATGAATGCGCTGTGATCTGTTCCATTAAGAGCGACAATCTAGTTGCCATCATTTTGGCCAGGATTTGTAGTCGAAGTCTAAGAGTGATAGTGGGCGGAAAGATCTGCATTTCTCAGGGTCCTTACCAGGCTTGGGGAGCAGCACCAACACCGCCTCCCTAAAGGAGGGTGGAAGAGTGGCAGTTTCAATGCTTCGGCGTATACCTCAAGGAGGTGTAGGGCTGGGAGTGTTTTGTATGTTTTGTAAAAGACTCCGGGGAATCCGTCTAGTCCAGGAGCTTTGGAGCCATCCATTGCTTCGAAGGCTTGTTGTGTTTCTTCCACTGAGTATGGCTCTCTCAGGAATTTCCTCTGGGCGTCTGGCAGCCAGACCACAGCGATCTCGTCTAAATATTTCTTAATGTCTGCCGGGTTGGTTCCTGATTTTGAGGTGTATAGGTCTGTGTAATATGACAGAAGAGTGCGCCCTATGTCAGAAGTCCAGTCAAGTCAAGAAAAGCTTTATTTCGATTGCATTCATAAAAGCACAGATAAAATACAAAGATAAAACAAAAATTTACACCAGAATTTAGAAACAGTATCCATTAAAAAACTTTTGAGCTTGATATATATTCCATATTATTAAAAAGAAAAGTAAACATTAAAATGACAGTACATCTGAAGAATGTATTCCCGATTATGATCTGATCCTCGTCACGGAGCTTAGTGATGTATTGGGTATAACGAGGCTTAAGCAGCCTCGCTAGAGTGCTACCCAGTCTCTCTCCTTCTCCATATCTACGGGCTGCGGTGTATTGTCCTAGATATAGCGCTTCTCTACTGGTGTCCTCTGTGTATTCTGCCAGTAATTCCGTCCTGCGGTGTAAATACCCTGTGCCGTCGCGATTGTCCTTTGTCATGTTTCCCCTGTCCAGTAGCTGTAGTCTGTCTTCTAGCAAAGTCAATCTTTTCCTTAAGTCCCTTAGTACCCAGTGTGAGTGGATATGCATACCCCTCTCATGCATGCCTTAAAGGCTTCCCATAGAAATGAGTATGTTGCGACTGAGCCGACGTTATTGGCGAAATAGTCCACTATTGCTGTGTGTAGCTCGTCGTGGAATACTTGGTTTTTTAACACCATGGAGGGAAACCTCTGTTGTTTCTCGAACCCGCCTTCTGCCGGGAAATGTAGCGAGCGGGACAACGCAGAGTGGTCCGATAATGTGCGGGGTAGGTGTCTCACGCTTTGGACCCATGCCGTTGTCGGACTAGTAAACAGCCAATAATCTAACCTCGTCCATGTGTCATGCTGTTGTGCATAGTGGGTGTATTCCGTGCTAGATGGGTTCAAATATCTCCAAGCGTCCACCAAGTCATAATCCTGGCACATGTCCTGGAGAACCTTGTGGGCTCGGGGCTTATGCGTAGGGACCTTTGCCGTGCTGTCCAGGAGGGATCCAACAAAATTTTTAAATCTCCATCTAGTACTATGTGGTCTGTCAATAGACTGTCTCTAAGCAACTGCAAATGTAAAACAAAAAAAAGCAGTCGTGAGTGTTAGGGGTGTACACGTTGACTAATAAAATTTTGTGTCCTGCTATTGTTCCCTTTACTATCAAGTACCGCCCCCTCGGATCAGATATCGTGATGATGTGCGTGAAGGGTACTCTTTGATTAATCAAAATGGCTACTCCTCTGGCATATGAGCTGTAGTTAGAGAAATATCGGTGAGTTCCCCAGGTAGATGTGAATTTCAACCGGGTCAGAGGGGACTGATGCGTTTCTTGAAGATATACTATATCTACTGTGTGTTGACGTATGTACTGGAGCACTAGTCTACATTTCTTAGGGCTATTCAGTCCGCGGATGTTCCAGGTCAGTAGGGTAATTTTAGTACTGCGTCGTAGTTCTACCTTATGAGCCATAACGGGAAGTCGGTGTATGTGTGATGTGTCTGTATCTTTGGAACAATGTAACAAACTAGCAAAGAAAGTCGCAAATCTGCATCCTTGATAAAACAATTCTACGCCCCTTCCTCCTCCCCCTCCCTCACTCAGTGGCTGTCCACCGGGCGATGACCGTTTATCCCTTCCCATTAACTGTTGCTGCAAAAAATTCCACGTGGCATGTCCCCCCGTTCTGCAACATTGTGATACCACAGGGGAAGGTGGCTATGACACGTGGGACCCCGCGCACCCCAGCAATGATTAGCGATTACCCCAACTCAACAAAGAGTCCATTTAGGTACACAGATTTTCATGATATGCCCTGGTGTCTATGCCCATAAAGTTACCGTCTGAAGTTCTCTCGCAATGGTGCCCAGTTGCATACCAATTCGCCTGTCAAAGTATTGCTTCTAGCTTGCTGTGAATAAGTCTGCACTTGTCCCTGACAGTGCCTCTTGAGAAGCTCCTCCTGGAGAGGATCCCCTGTCTGCGCCTCCGATTCCTGTGTGGTGTTTACAGAAGTTGTGGACCTCGTCAGGTGTGTCAAAAAATTTTACTTTGCCGTTTACATCAATTCTTAGCCGGGCCGGATACAACATGCCATAGCGGAGGCACAGTTTCCTGGCGCTGCTTTAACCCCTGCAAACTTGCGCCTGGCTTCTTGCACCAGGGCTGTGAAATCTCGATAAAATGAGACAGAAGAGACCTGCCATGTCAGTGTCCCCGCTTCTCTGGCCAATGGGGGCACTGTGTCGAAATCACTGAAATTGAACAATTGTGCAATGATTGGCCTGGGAGCAGTCCCGGGTTAGGGCGGTGGCGTTCTGTGGGCGCGTTCCACAGTGAAGGTGTTTGAAAAGTGATCTGTTCCCAATAGGTCTGTCAGTAGTTGCTCCACGAAGCGGTCCAGTTTTCCTATATTGGTTGATTCCGGAACTCCCAATATGCGCATGTTATTGCGTCGGCTTCTCGCCTCCAAATCTTCATTCTTGGCGGCAACTGACTTTAATATTCGTTCCAATCGTTCGACCCGTTTAGTGGTTTGGGCTGCTACGTCTTCCAAGTCTGAAGTGCAGCCCTCCACAGTGTCCAATCTAGTGTCGTGGCGGTCGATCCGCTCTCCCATTCTGTCAAGGCGCCGGTCTAGGGAGTCAAATCTGGTGTCGAGCGCTTTGAATCCAGAGCGCAGTTCAAGCAGGGCTGGATACAACATGCCGTAGCGGAGGCCCAGTTTCCTGACGCTGCTTTGGCCCCTGCAAACTTGCGCCTGGCTTCTTGCACCAGGGCTGTGAAGTCTGGATAAAATGAGACAGAAGAGCCCTGCCATTACAGTGTCCCCGCTTCTCTGGCCAATTGGGGCACTGAGTCTCTATCACAGAAATTTAACAATCGTGCCATGACTGGCCTGGGAAGCTGTCCCGGGTTAGGGCGGGGGCGTTCTGTGGGCGCGTTCCACAGTGAAGGTGTTTGAAAAGTGATCTGTTCCGAATAGGTCTGTCAGTAGTTGCTCCATGACGCGGTCCAGTTTTTCTGTATTGGTTGATTCTGGAACTCCCATGATGCGCACGTTATTGCGTCGGCTTCTCGCCTCCAAATCTTCATTCTTTGTGGCAACTGACTTTAATATTCGTTCCAATCGTTTGACCCGTTTAGTGGTTTGGGTTGCTACGTCTTCCAAGTCTGAAGTGCGGCCCTCCACAGTGTTCAATCTAGTGTCGTGGCGGTCGATCCGCTCTCCCATTCCGTCAAGGCGCCGGTCTAGGGAGTAAAATCTGGTGTCAATCGCTTTTATTATTATTATTATTTATATTTATATGGCACACAAATCATCCCCAAAGGGATCTCTCGGCGCCTTGGGAGGCAGGCTTCCAAGAACAAAGCGACTCAATTGAATAGCCAGGTTTTTAGGTGCTTCTTAAAAATGGTTAAATTGGAGCAAGAGCGCAAATCAAGGGGCAGCATATTCCAGTAATTAGGAGCCAGATAGGAGAAGGCACGGCCCCCATCTTAGCTTTTTTAATTCTCGGCATTTTGAGAAGCTTTTGGCCGCCGGATCTTAGCAGTCGTACTGGAGTGTAACATACCAGCTTCTTTGTGAGGTATAAAGGTCCATGTCCGGAGAGTGCCTTGAAAACTAGGCACAAGAGTTTAAAAAGAGCCCTCTTTCTTATCGGCAGCCATTGCAGCTCTCTCAGTAGCAGTAAAGATGGAGTAAGTGGAGGCTTATTTAAGGCTAGACAGGCAGCCGTGTTTTGCACGACTTGTAACCTAGAAAGCAAGTCCTCCCTCACCCCCACTTAGAGAGCATTCCCGTAGTCCAATCTACTGGCTAGCAGTGACTGGATCAGAACCCTTCTAGCAGAGAGAGGAACCCACGGGAAGACCTTCTTCAAGGTGCGAATCAGGCCGAAGCATTTGCCTGATAGGATTTTAACATGTTCTTCCATGGATAAATTGTTATCCATTGCAATGCCTACATTTTTTACCCATTTTTTAGGGGAGGGGGGTAATCCTAGTTCCTCCGGCCACCACTCATCAGTCCACAATTCCTCCGCTATACCAAACAGTAGGATCTCCGTCTTGTTGGAATTAAGTTGGAGGAAGTTGTTTTTCATCCATGTGGATATTTTAATCATACAGCTCTTAAATCTGTCTCTGGTCGCCGTGTGGTCCTTCTCTATTGGGATTAACACATTAGTGTCGTCCGCATAAGAGATGGTTTGGAATCTGGCGATGCTTCACTGACTGTGGAACCGCTCCGCTCCACTGTAGGGGAGGCTGAGCACCGTGCTGCAACCTGCCTGTGTTGGTAAGCCTCAGGCTGTGCTCACTCCCGACGCCATGTTGCAAGCACTTGATGTCTCAGAGGGAGCTTTGGTAGCTGCCCAGCACCAGTGATTCTGCATTGCAGGAGGATTTAAACGTTATGGCATTGTTCCTTTTGTTCCCGGAAGAGCGGCGCCCCCGCGTCCAGACGGCACACGGGCTCCGGTGGGTGCAGAAGTGACGTGGCTCGTTTGTCAGAGGCTGCGTTAGGATCGCGGTAGCCTCCGCTCGGCGTGTGGCGCTCTGTGCAGCTTGGTGTGTCCGGGCTCCTTCGCCCCGCCCAGCGCCGACCCCTCTCTGGTCTCTGTGGCTTTAAGGGAAACTCCAAATGGCCAACCTCGCTGTAGGTCAGGGGTCTTCAAAGTGTGGGGCGCGACCCCCAGGGGGGCCGTGAAGTGATGGAAAGGGGGTCGAGCATTCCCGGTCACACTTCTGCCCAGGCCCATCGGACAACAAGGGATTTAGCGCCCCTCCTCCCCCGTAGTGTGTCTCAGCTCGAGCTGCTGTGGGCTCCACTGGGCTGTGTCTGCAGTCTTATATCCAGCACAGCCCGGCACGCCTGAGTTTTTCACAGGTTGTTAAAGACCATTTGCATGTTTACATACCTTTTGTAAACTGGTTACTGAGGCTTAGTTTTTTTTTCTAGTTCCAGTACCCCAGGGCCCCAACTCTGCCTTTTCCTTACATTTGTATTTTACATTTACTGCAGTAGTGTGTTAGAATGCATTTCATGAAAAGGAATATAAAGTAGGGTTGCAGGAAGGAAAATACCAGCCATTTGATGAATAAAGGGCCTGCAAAGGCCTCCTCTTGACACTAAATGGGATTGTAAATACAATCATATGCATTCATTCCAAATGTGACTTTTCTGTCTTTGTTCCCTTTAATTATGAGTCATGGATCATTGAGGCAGCCCTAGAACACAATTAAAAGTGTTTTCTATTTATATTTGCTGTTCCAAGTATGCACAGATAAGTGCTGAAATATACAGCTTTAAGTGACTGCTTATTTTTGTACCGTCTAGAACATCAAAATAACAAGCAGGCAACCCTAACCATAGGACTGGAAGTGTGTTGCAGGATCAGTACTTTATTTATTTCCTCCACCCTCGATCCCTGATTAATGTCATAATAGCAATAGTTTAACTTATATCTTTAAACCCTACTCTGCCGTCAATAATATGCTGAGTTACTTCTAGTGTCTCAGAATGCACCCTGCATTCAGAGAACTTACTTCTCATGCTCGCACTTCACTTTCACGCTCACCCTGCACTCACAGCGATCACAATGCACTCACACTGATCACCATGCACTCACATCATTCACCCTCTCACCCTGCACTCACAGTGATCACTCTGCAATCACAATGCACTTGCGTTGTTCACCCTGTACCTCAGCCTGCAGTCACACGACTCATCTGCACTCATGTGACACCTCATTCACCTGCCCCCTCACTGCTCAATTTGCCACTCGCTCAAACAGCCCATAATTAACCATGCATTAATTCGTCCTACTCTGCACTTACATCCGCACCCAAATTCATATGGTCAGCTCACTCACCCTGCAGTCACTCCTCTTTCCCTATTCTCACACTGTTGCATCGCTCACCGTGCACTCACATGGGCACTCTTCTCATCCACAGAGTGCAGAGGGTTAATGTGCCTGCTACAAAGAACATGTACTATGCAGATCACAGAACTGAGTGTGAGTAAACTATGAGTAGCACTATTAAAAAAAAAAAGAAAATGTTTGTCAGAAAGGTGCCACAGAGAGATGAGGTGCTTTGTTGGTGAGTGGTAGTGAGGGAATTTATGGAGAAGGAGGAAACGGGAGATGGGGCACCAAAAAAGACTTGCGCCGTGTGTGACCAGTGCAATGGCCAGCCCTGCCTGGGAGTGTAGGCCCCCCGTGAAGGTTGGGTCTAGTGGCTCCCATGCTTCTGCCTATTACTATTAATATTTATATTTGTAGTGCGCTACTGTTACCAAAAGGTGTGCTGGGGCTAATAGCCATCTGCTGCCTGAAGGCAAATGAGAAACACACAGAAGGGGAAGGCGAACCAGCCAAATGGGGTGACCTACAGAGCATAGAGCCAGGTTTTTATATCTTCCTAAAGGATAATAGATTCTTGGTGGAGCGAAGCAAAGGAGTGTGCACGTTCCATAACTGTGTGGCCTGCACCAAAACAGCAAGACAGACAATTCATGCCTTCCTGAATTAGGGAACAATAAGCAGAGTGGCACAGGCCAAGAGGAGCATACGGGTCCAAGACGTGTGCTCGGTGAGGAGAGATGAGAGGATGAGAAAGGACAGCAAGGGAGTGAGAGAATTTGATTGAAGAGGTCAGGGATGAGGAGAAATGTGAAGTGCCGAAGGGAAGTGCGGACACACAAGAAGTGAGTGTGAGGGAAAGTTGAGGGCACAGAGGAGGGCTACTGTCAAACTGTGAGAGAAGATAGCTGAGAGATGATCTGTGACCTAAAAAGTAATTTGATGCGACAGGGGTGAGGGACATCAGCGATAGGAGAAGAGAGTGAGTACTGGGGTCGGTGCTGAGCAGTGATTAATTTGTAAAAAAACATGTGCCAGGGACCTCACCAGTAGGCCACTGCAACTTTAACCACCCACCCATTGCCTTGCCTGTGCGGCCAGTGACAATACCTATGCAACTACCAACCATAACACTGTACAAGTGTGACTATTTCAAGCCCCCAAAGCTATAAGAATGGCATGGATGTCAGGAGTTTATCGTTTTTAATGTATATTAAATTAATTAACAGCTGTTCTGCTCATCTCTAAATTACACAGACAGAGCCACCATGTGGCAGACGGTCATAGTGCCAGTGTGCACAATTAGGTGCCAGTGCGGAGCACAAGAAACCACCTGCTCAAATTAAGCACTGGTGCTGAGGTAACAGGGGAGAGGGACATTGGTTCAAGAAGGTGTGAAAAAACAAAGGAGAGATGTGAAAGATGAATGGGGGGACTGGAGAGGTGTAAGATACAAATAGACAACAATTTGAATGGAGAGACTAGAGGTGAATGAGAAGTGCAGATGGGCACGGGAGGTGACGGGGCCAGAGAGGCCATGAGATAAATGCGAGAAACTGTTAGAGATGAGGGCAGTGAAAAGACAGAATGGCAAGAGGTGATTAAGGGTGAAGTGAGAAGTTGAATGGGGAGAGTTCAGAAGTTGTAAAAAAGGGTGAAAGAAAATGGCCTACAAAGTGAGAGAGGGGTTTGGGAGAGGAGAAGAGAGAGGGCTGGAAGGGAGGGGTGAGAGGAAAGCGGCATGGGTAAATTGCTTAACTCTGCACAAGACCGCCAGGGTTTTAAGGGACCCCTGCTGCTCCCGGACAGGGCCAGGTGAGCTTCTAATGTGGCAGCACGTATTCCTGCTGAGTATCAGGCCCATCACCAAGGTTGACTAGACATCTTTCTGATGTTAATTGCTGTATTTTGGTTATAAACTGATACTGATGGGGTGAAATCTTTCCTCAGTGTTACTGTGTGCCAAAAATGTCAAAATAATGAAGTAATTCTATCCCAAAATAACGCGGCATCACAAAACATTATTTAAATTTTCTTCCCACACAATTTAGTCAAGCCTGTCGTGTAATTTGGTCCTCACCTACCTCGTAATTCCAGAAGCCCTGCCTACAGGTTTAGAAATGTTTGTCAGGAGGGGTCCTTACGACTGAAAATGTTGACAGGGGGGTCTCGGCACCCAAAAATTTGAAGACCTCTGCTGTAGGACATCAGGCTTCACTCCCGTCGCTCGCGCTGAGCTATGGTTACGCTCCGGGAGTGCTTCGGCAGGGGCGGGGTGTTTGTCACTCAGCTCATATTAGTTGGTCGCCATCTTGTGTACCGGGGCTCGAAGTACGTGGCAGTCGTTTCGGGTCTCAAATGTCTATTTTTCGGCACAATTTGCAGTTTATCAGCTGCTGGAATTTCGGTGTTTCAGGGGGACTAAACAATTTTCACATGCTGTTCTGTGCTGCGGTGCGCGAGGTCGACACGAAGCTTCAGCTCCAAGCGGCCATTACGTTCGCCGATCCAGCCATGCCCTGACAAAATATACATCTGGTGGGGGTTCCAGAGAGGGCGGAAGGACCGAACGTGGTGCTGTCTGTAGAAGAATGTCTGGAAAAAACAGTGCTACAATCAGCCCCTCACACTTTTTCTCAGTTAAACGTGCACATAGAATACTGATGAGAATCCCTGTTCCGTGACAATTCCCTGGCCAATCATAGCTCGTTTGATGAACTATAGAGATAGGGACAATATCCTCCAATTGTCATGTAAGCATGGCCCATGGCTGATTGAACGAAAGGAAGTAAATATCTATCCTGATTATACAATGAAGGTCCAGAGACAGAGAGGAGCCTTCATGTCAATCAAGAAAGTGTTGCATCAACTAGGAATTAATAACGAAACTCAGAGGTGTACAAAGACACTGCATTTCTTCTTCTCCGCACAGAAGGCAGCAGGGCAATGGTTGGAGAATCAGGGGCTATATGCTGGATTGGAGGCTTCATTGGAGATTGAAGCAGGCTGACAACCTCGGAAATCTAGGAGACTGCAAGGAGTAAGCCGCAGATCATCCCAGATGCAAGCTCAAATGAAAGAGAAACAGGAGTGAGCAGTGGAGGCAATCAAAAACTTTAAAGATCTGTTGGACAATAATAAATGGAGAGCAAAATCACCTGGAGATGGGGGGAGTGAGACGGGGTCCCTGGGTTCTGAATCAGGAATTGATGCTGAGGGACTGCTGGTGGTCAACCCGATGACATCTGAACACATACTCTGAGCCTATGCAGACTGAGTACATTTAATGGCCAAGATTGTCATAGGCCAGTGATAGCTGGATTGGACTTCATTCTGGTACCTGAGCTGCCTCGTTGAAGTGCTCCATGGTTGTGGGGTGGCGGGGGGATTAGCAGGTACCCAGAATTGCTAAGGTAGATCTTGTTTTACTCCATGGGGCCTATAGACTCTGCTACCGCATGAACAGCATTTAAAAGTTTGGTTCAGAAATGTTACTTTTGACATGGGTGCACCAGTACAGTGAATTGGGAGGTTGGTCATGTTATGGATCATGGTAAGGTAGAGGGGTGGAGGTGTTATGAGGGTTTGTTGACACTGATGCACAAGCAAGGCGCATACACAGAATATCTGGAAAATTACATACCCTGGCCCTGAGGGCTGCCGGGGATGACTTAAGGTACACCTACCAGATGGCTAGGACGCAGGCTCAGGACTTAAAACTAATATCCTGGAACATTAATGGGCTTGGTAATAAGGTAAAGAAGGGTCTGGTGACCAAAACCCTTGATAGGTATAAAGCTGATGTCACCTTAATACAGGAAACTCATATGATGGACGCACAACACAACAGCCTGGGCAGAGGGAGGGAAATATGCTCAATACATTTCCGGGTCACAGGGGGTTGGTAATTCTGATACAAAAATCTACGGCCTTTCACATGCTCCGGACATGGTGAGACACTGCTGGATGTTATACAGGTGAATACGAAGGGGAGACTTTGCTACTTTTCAATGTATACATACCACCAGCCCTCCACTCTTCAATGCTTCAAAAACTGGGACAGCTACTGATAGGGTTCCTGCAGGCCATTACCGTTGAGAGGTGGGATTTCAATCTCATCCACAATTCACACTTGGACAGAATTAGTAAACCTGGAAAGGAAGCAACTGCTTGGAAACTGGAGGGATTCATACAGGCACTGGGGTTGGCAGATGTATGGAGAGCCTTATATGGGTAGAAGAGGAGATTTTCCTTTTGCTCCTATACACCTGACATCTTCTCCAGGCTTGATTATATTCTGACACCCACAAAACTATGGGCAGGTTTACAGAGGGGAAATACTAATTCCGAGGACTCTTGAACCACTCCACGTTGCAGGTGACCAGATTAATAAAGACTCGTGAGTGGAGGATGGCTGCGTGGAGATTGGCCAACAAGAAAGTAGTGAAGGTGTTAGATTAGGCCACTGACTACTTCTTTCGGGAAAACGAGGGAACGGTAAACAGTGCAGGTACAATCTGGGAAGCGTACAAGGCCACACTAACAGGGGGTGATCATAGCAGGAGAAGTGGGTGACAGGAGGGCTTGTTGTAATCTCCTTGAGGAATTGGAACAGGACATAGTAGCTTTAGAGAGAGACCAGGCTACTCTGTCCGCGCCATCTCACCGGCGGAGGCTAGGATACACATTTACGGAGTACAGAGAGGTGATGCTTTATGAGGTTAGCACATCCTTTCTGGCCACGCAGAAGTGAATATATGAAGACGGGGACAAAGCTGGTAAGCTGCTGGCATGGCTTGGAAACAGGCAAAAGGAGTCCATGTATATTCCGAGAGATCCAATTAATGACGGGGGAGACCATGAGGGGTAGTAAAAATAAATCCAGAAGCCTTTGCACACTACATGACCCCCTATTATGAGCCGAGGATAGAAGCATCTGGTAAGGAGATTAGGGATTTTGTACGAGATTGCCAAGTACAAGCTTTGAGTAGGGAACCGTGCGAGTGTCTGGAATCATACCTCAGTGAGTCTGAGATTACTGATGCATTTGCTCAGCTGCAAACTGGGAAAGCCCCATGCCCCAGTGGATTGCCTGCGGAGGTTTTCCGCAGCATGGCTAGACGGGTGACGAAGACACTGCTAATGATGTTTCAGGAGGCTCTACACATGGGCTCCTTACCATCGGACCTGTGTACAGCGACAATTGTCCTTCTGCCTAAGGCTGGACAACCTGGTCATCAATGTGATTCATATAGGCCGATATCGCTACTGAATAAGAATGTAAAGATCCTTGCGAAAGTGCTGGTCAATCGGTTATATGTGGTGATACCGGACCTGGTACAGGTGGATCAGATGGACGTTATGCCTTACTGCTCGACCAACTTGAACTTACTACGCCTCCACAATAATATGGCACAACTGGGCACGGAAATATGCAACTAAAGTGTTTGATTCAGTGGAATGGCCATTTCTATTTTGACTCCTCGAGAGAATGGGATCCTCCGCCAGGATCTAGGTAAATGGCTGCCTTTCGGAAGAGTTTCCCACCAGTAGGGTTAAGCTACAAGGCTGCCCTTTCTCACTGATGCCATTTAACATGGCGGTGGAATCTCCGGCAGTCCTAGTACGGGTTAATTCCAGAATCTGAAGCTGGACACATTGCTCAGGGTGGAAGGAGTGAATCTCATTATATGCAGATGACATACTTCTGTACCTGACTCTCACAAATGACTCCTAAACCCAGATCCGGAAGCTATTCCAGATCTTTGGGGAACTCTCAGGATTCGCAGTTAACTGGGAGAAATCGCTCCTTTTCCCGATTGGGTATTGGAAGCAATGTACCCCACTGCCATTACCCCTACGTGTAGAGCCCCAGGGGTTCAAATATTTCGGTATTTGGATTTTCAGATATGCAAAGTCATACATACAAGTGAACCTTGACCGACTGATCCTAAAACTGGAGAAGGGTGTGAAACACTGACCCATGCTGCCTTTGTCATTAATGGGCAGAGCAGCCATGTTTAAAATGATTGATCTTCCCTGGCTGCTGTATGTTTTACAGAATACCCCACATGCACTGCTGGGAGGCTTTTTTCACCAGGGTGGACACTTTGTTGAAGACGTTACTATGGGCAGGGGGACAACCTGTGGTAGCAATGCAGATCCTACAACGCTCTAGATCTGATGGTGGTATAGCACTACCCAATGCTAGAATGTATTATAGAACGAGGCGGCGCAGGATGGCATAGTAAACAATTGGATCTACGTGGATACGGACAACCCGGCGATCAGGTTAGACAGATGGAGGTTGGGTGACTTCAGTTGCATGCATGGCTTATATGGAGGGAGGCTACATGACAGGGCCTGCCCAGCACCGTGGGTGGTCCTATCAGTTTGGTGGAACACGAGGCTCACTCCTAGAATGCCACTCTGGAAAGGCATGCTGCTGCCGCAGGTGGCGGCACTGCCGGGCTTCCAAGTTTAGGGTAGGATAGGGATAACGATGCTGGTGGATGTTTGGGATGCTAACCGTGTGGTTCCCTTTGAACGTCTGTGTAAAGAATACCAGATGCCATCCAATCAATGGCTGAAATACAAGCAGTTAAGACATGCACTCACATACAGCACTGCTAAGGATGAATAAGGATGAAGAGATCCAAGAAGAGTCTATGCTGGGGAGTAGGCTGGTAAATGGATGGCACAAACGTAAATTGATCTCTCTGACGTATGGGTGCACTGGTACGTAGTACCCAGGTGACACTTCACACCTCAAAGAGCGGTGGGAGTCAAACATTGGTGAAAAAGATGTTGAGGACTGGGCAGCAGTTTTTTTCAGCTGCCCGGTTTAGGGAGCAATTAAGGCCAGCTAAAGGCTAATTCAACTGAAACTCCTACACAGAATGTACTGTACTAGGACATTATTGTGAAAGATCGGGAAGGCGGAAGGTGCCCTGTGCCTTTTTGGAAATGTGGTACAGAAGGCACATTCATAAATATCTGCTGTCACCCTCAGATCTCACTAAATACCAAAACTACTGGTGAACCTTTGGTTTTTTGTGGCGAAGCGTGATATTGCCCAGAAGTGGAATTGTGAGATGACCCTATCTTTCCAGCAGTGGAAGGAAGGGATGAACCCCTGCAAAATCATGAAACAAGAGCAGAGGTTGCAAGAAAAAGTTTGAGAAGATCTGGGGCATGTTGGTATGCAATGGTAACTGTGAATGAAATTATGGCATAGGTGGATGGGACAGAGTGAAGGTGGACAGGATCAGGTGTGTTAAACTAGGCATATACTGATAAAGTGATACCCTGTAATGTATCTGTGTCTTGTTCAAATGTTCTTATTACTCTTGACAAATGCAAACAAAAATTGTAAACATAAAAGAAAAAAATTGAATAAATGGACCCACTGGAGGTCAGAAAGCGCATTAATGTTTAGGAGCAATCGCCTCCATCCACCAATTGGGGGAATGCTTACTCGTTAGGGCTGATGCTCCTCGTCAGGCTGGCGCTGCAATGCCCGACAAGCAGATCAAGGGGACACTTTGCCATCGATCTTTTTTCTAAATCAGCCACAATGTCAACTATCGTAGACTGATGTGCATGGCAAGTAGATTTGATGAAGAAATGGGTGGATGTTCCTTTAGTTAATTTCAACTTTCCTTCAAACAGACCACATCGAAATTGATAGTCTGGACCTCTTCGGAACTGCACACCATGAGACTTTAGGTGGCTGATCTCCATGGGGGGCTACCTTCTCTGCAGTGATCTGGCTCTCAGGAGAGGCCCAGACAGAGATGCAATAATTGGTGAACGACATGATGGCAGGCCATCTTTGGGTCGGTGCCAGATGTGGTCATAGAACTGGATGCCAATCTATTGGGGAGCGCGATGCGGAGAAGTCACTATCAAAGGTCTTTGGACAGAACAGAAGCAAGAGTTGCACATCAACTGCTTAGAGTTGCTTGTGGGATCTTCTACAGTTCAGTCGCTAACAGGAGACAAGGCTCTATCCTGTTGAAAATGGATAACGTGTCCGCCGCCTGGTACATCATCCACCTCGGAGGGGTGAGGCAGAGAGCGTGGAAGGGTTTCTGGCACAATTGTCTGGACAGGAAGATAGCAATAAGGGCAGATAATCTCCAAGGAAAGCCGAATCGCATCATGGATTGCCACTCTTGCCATCTGAAGGATTTCAGTGTTTGGAAGTTGGACTTGACCCTGTTTAGGATGATCAGGGACAAGTAGGGTCCATGCGAAGAGGACCGTTTTGCGACACGCATTGGTTCACCGAGTTCCCCATTTCTCCAGTTGCCGACCAGATCCCTTAGCAATGGCAAAGGATGCCTTCTGGCAGGACTGGAATCCAATTCAGGGCTATGAGTCCGCGCCTTTCGAAATGATCACCAGGATGACAGTACAGGATCCGCGCAAAAGCGAATCTCGGATTCTGGTGACTCCAATTTGGAGATCTCAAGCATAGTTTCCACTTCTTCTGGAACATTCTATTGATTTTCCAATCCAACTTCCCCAGAGACAGTCAATTCTGAGGACACTGAGGTCAACTTACACCCACTAATTATAGATGGTGCACGTCGCCTCATGGCTTGGAAGATTACCGGGGACGATGGGATTTCCCAGGACTTCTGAGACAAGCTTCGTACCTCATCAGGAGAGCATGGGCAGAATCCACTTCCAAGTAATATGGCTCTGCTTGGTGTAGATGGTCCCGTTGGTGCATGGGAAGGAATGTGGATTCCGTGGGGCCAGATTTAGTGCACGTCCTTAATTTCTCATCTGGGCTCTCTCAAAAGGCTGGCATGTGATTAGATACGCAATTTTGGTGGGTCATGAACCATGGTAGGTGGTTCCCGTGGGAGAACATCCTTTGGTGTGCAAGGAGTTGAGAAGAGTGGGGCTTTCTAATGCCAAAGAATGTTGATATTCTCAACTATGGGATGTCCACTTGGTCTTGCATCTCTTCAAGTCTTGGCAAGATAATGTTTGTCCCAGAAGGAATTTACAGGTAAGCTGGCTATGCTTTTGTTTGATTTCTTGCAAATGCGCCCTCAGACCATCCTGGGACTGCTTCTTGGCCAGTGCATAGCACATTTTTATACAGACGACTATCCAACTTCATGTTGTCCTTTTCTGCACTGCTCTTATCACCCTTCTTCGCCTTGTTAAGCCCCAAAACAACTGATCATCTACCCGATAGTCCTTGGTACGATCTATATAAAAGCTTACAGCTGTTTTAGTATCCAAGTGATGTAGCTGCTACTCCTTTTTAGAGGGATGATGTACAGCAAAAGAAATGGCGGACGTGTGATGGATTTGCCTACATGAAAAGGCATCACAATCTTCGGCAAAGACTCCGGCCTGGTCCACAATACTAGTTTGTCCAGGAAAATGTGTTGTATGGGGGATGAATGGATAGGAATTTTAGCGCACTGGGGGTGTGGCTTGGACAAGGAGGAAGATGGAGGCAGGAGTCTGCAGCTCTGCTCCAGGGGAACGTTTAAATGCTAAAATCCCCATCTGCAAGGCATGCTTTTCGTCCAAAAGTAGCTGATATTGGTGTGTCTTGACATCGTGAATCCCCGGGGCACCCTTAACCACTTTTTCAAAATCCAGACTGTAGCAAAGTGCCTCTTTTGACATGGTTAGCCCTCACTTTTTGCCTGATGTGATTTTGACTGTAAGTGCACTGGGGCCCTGCTAATCAGGATCCCAGTGCAAGATCTTTTTCCCTAAAAATGTCCTACAATTGGAACCACTGCAGTCCCCCTTGTAAGTCCCTAGTAAATGGTACTCCTTGTACCAAAGGCATTGGAACTCAATCAATTAATCAAGTGTCTTGTAAAGCGCGACTACTCGCCTGTAAAAGTCTAAAGGCGAGGGGGCTGATCGGACGGAGCGGAGGCACTGCGGTTCAGTGACGAGCAAGGTCTTGAAGTCCTTCCTCAATTGAGGCGGTGATGGTGATTGCCTGAGATGGAGAGACACGGTGTTCCAGGACTTTGAAGCGAGGTAGGAAAAGGATCTTACTCTGGCTATGGTCTTGCGAATACGTTGGACGGTGACCAGGGCCAGTCGGGCACAGCAGAGGTCTCTGTTGAGTGCATGGAATGTGAGGCGTGGTTAAGGTATGCAGGGCCTGCGTCGTGTAGGGTTTTGTAGGCGTGTGAGGAGCTTGAAGGTGATTCTTTTGTTGACTAGGAGCCAGTGGAGGTCTCTCAGGTGGCTGGTAACGGGACTGCGGCAGGGGATGATGTAAATGAGTCTTGTAGGGGCATTCTGAATGTTCTGCAGGTTCTTGAGGAGTTTCTGGGTGATGCAGGTGTAGAGTGCATTGCCGTAGTGGAGTCTGCTGCTGATGAGTGTGTGGTTGACTTTCTTTCTGGACTCGGTGGAGATCGACTTGAAGATCTTTCAGAGCAGGCATAGTGGATGGAAGCAGGATGATAAGACCGCGTTACTCTGGCAGTTCATGGTAAGCGAGGAGTCCAGGATGATGCCAAGGTTTCGTGCATGCTCAGTGAGTTTGAGGGGGGGGGATTCCAAGTGTTGCGGGCCACGTGGAGTCGTCCCAGGCAGAAGGGGTGGAGCCCAGGATGAGGACTTCGGTCTTCTCTAAGTTGAGCTTAAGTCAGCTGTCCTTTATCCAGGTGGCAAGAGCCTTCATCCCGTTGAGGAAGTTGTTCTTGGCGACTGTGGGTTCGTTGGTGAGGGAGAGATTCAGCAGGGTGTCCTTGGCTTAGGAGACACTGTTGAGTCCCTGATTCCTGACGAAGGCTGCGAGTGGAGCATGTAGAGGTTGAAGAGAGTGGGATTCAGGGATAAACCCTGAGGCAATCCGCAGCTGATCTCTGTGGGTTCAGAGTGGAATGGTAGTAATCTGACACACTGTGTTTGGCTGGTGAGAAAGGAGCAGATCCGTTCCAGGGCTTTGTCGTGGATGCAGGCGTTGTGGAGTCTTGTGCATAGAGTGCAGTGGGAGATGGTATCGAAGGTGGCCGAGAGGTCCAGGAGGATGAGAGCTGCAGTCTCGCCTCAGTCGAGGAGGGTGCGTACGTCATCTGTGGCGGCGAGGAGGGTGGTCTCGGTGCTGTGGATGCTTCGAATGCTGGATTGGGAGAGGTCCAGGGTGTGCTTGATGAACTCAGAAAGATGGGCGCTGATGGCCTTCTTGATGACCTTGGAAGGGAAGGAGAGCAGAGAGAGAGATCTGAAGTTCTTGGGGTTTGTCAGGTTGGCAGAGGGTTTCTTCAGCATGGGGATGATCTCTACGTGTTTCCATTCTTCTGGGAAGGTGTTGATGGTGAGGCAGAGTTCAGGGGTGACGGAGATGCTGGCTCTGTTGAAAATGTGATGGGGGCAGGGGTCCAAGGGTGCTGCAGAGTGGATGCTCTTCATGATCTTGAGGGTGTCGTCAGCGGTGAGGGCAGTCCAGCTGGGCAGGGTCTGCTAGGGTCCGGTGTCGCTGGGTGCGGTGGTTGCGGGTGGGGTGAGAGGGTCTTGGGTGTTGAGGCTGTCAAAGATCTCCTTAATCTTGCAGTGGAAGAAGGCGCGGAGGTTGTTGCAGAGGTCCTGGAAAGGTGAGATATCTGCTGTCTCTGTGCCGATTTTGGTGTATTCTTTGACCTCAGAGAAAAGTTCTTTGCCATTGGGTGTGCTGGCGTTGATCTTTTCTTTTAGGGCTGCTTTCTTTGTTGTCTGATGAGGTGGTGGTGTGCAGTGACAGCAGTTTTGAAGGCTGCATTGTCTTCCGGGGTCTTGCTGCTCCTCCATCACTTCCCGAGCTGTCTATAGGTGCGTCTGGACTCATGGCGGGCGGGAGATAACCAGCTGGCTTTCTTTCGAGTGTCACTTGCCTAGGGCTTTCTTGAGGGGAGCCAGTGTGTTGGTGCAGTTGCAAATCCATCGGTGGAGGTTGCGAGCAGAGTTATTAGCGTCCGTGGATGACGGAGGTGGGGTTTTGCTAAGGGAGGTGGTGAGCTGTTCTTCTGTGACCTTGTTCGAACTTCTGGTGGTGTTCAGTGGGTTTGGTGAAGGAACAGTGGACATAGTGGTGGTCGGTCCACAAAAGCTCAGAGGTGTGACTGAAGGTGATGATGTCGCTGGCGGAGAAGATGGGAAAGAGTGTGTCTTGCTAAGTGGGTTGGAGAGGTGACCAGTTGTTTGAGTCCGACAGTGGCGAGGTTCTCTAGCAGGGACGTGGTGTTCATGTCATTAGGGGTTATCCAGATTAAAGCTGAGGTCGCCGAAGAGGATGAAGTCTGTGGAGGCGGGAGTGTGGAGTGCGATGAAGTCAATGATGGAATCAGTGAAGGGTGAACGGGGTCCAGGGGGGTCTGTAGAAGAGGGTGCCGCAGAGGGTGGTGTTCAGGTTGGTCTGGACCTGGAAGTGGAGGTGCTCCATGTTGGTCGAGTGGTCGTCCGAGTGGGTGGTGAGACGGAGTGTGTTTTGTGTACGATAGCGATGCCTCCACCCAGTTTGTTGATGCGATCCTTGAGAATGATCTTGTAACATTATGGGATGGCGATGGTGATGTCCGGGGCAGAGGTGGAGTTCATCCAGGTTTCCTTAAGGAAGGCGATGTCTGGGTGGACGGAGTTGAGAAGGTTCCAGACCTCCACGGCGTGTTTGTGGAGGAAGCGTGTTGAACAGGATACAGCTGAGGCGGTCGGGTCCGGTCTTTGCCTGTCGTGCGGTGCCTGTGTCTAGTCGGTGTGTGGTGGCAGGCAAAGGTGCAGCTGCAGTATCAGCAGGTAAAAGGGCACTGGGTGCCATTTGGTGATGCCCGATGGCAGGCGGCGTGGCTTCCAGTGTTGAGGGCGTGGAGAGTGCTGGCGTTGTTGCGGTGGATGGTCCAAGAACCAGGGTCTGTGGTGCTGATGTGGTCCACGCGCGGATGGGCTTGCGTTTGGAGCATCGACAGCGGTCGCCATTAAGTAGTGTGTCGGTGAGGGTTGGACAGCTGGGAGGCAGGAAAGCTGTAAGCAGGAAAGCAGCGCTGGAGGGGGGCAGGGCAGCGAGGGACTAACAGCAGCAGGGACACGGAAGGGAAAAGGTGCACAAAGTAAAACGAGGCAAGAGTGAAAGAAAAGTGACAAAAAGCAAAAAAAGATGAAAGGGAGGAAAAAGAGATCAGAAAGCAGAGGGCAGTGCAGCAGCAGAGCGAAGCAGAGATGCTCCCCACTGGAGCACCAGGGATGAGGCGCAGGCGGGTGCCTTCTGGTGGAGGGACTCGAACTCAGACCAGCACAGGCCAAGGGCAGCACCTACCAAGGCAGAGCTATGCATGAAGGGAAGCAGTTTACTGACTAGGTCAGTGAAATTGCTCTTTTCACTGTGCAGCGGCCGCCATTAGGTAGTGTGAGGGGGAGGGCTGGACAGCTGGGTGGCAGGAAAGCAGTGCTGGAGGGGGGGGGGAGCAGTGGCAGGGAAACAAAGGGTAAAAGGCGCAAAAAGTGAAAAGAGGCAACTGTGAAAAAAAGTGACAAAAAGCATAAAAAAAGATTAAAAGAGGGAAAGAAAAAGAGATCAGAAAGGCAGAAAGCATAGAGACAGAGGGCACAGCAGAGCAGAGATTCTCCCCACTGGACCACCAGGGATGAGGTGCAAACGGGTGCCTGGACGTGGAGGAGGCCCTCGAACTCAGACCAGCAAGGGTCAGGGGCACAGCTACCTAGGTGGAGGTGGGTGGGAAGGAAAGCAGTTTACTGAAAAGGTCAGTTAGATTGCTCCTTTCACCATGCAGTGGTAGCCATTTAGTAGTATGAGGGGGAGAGCTGGGAGGTGGGAAAGCAGGAATTCTGAAAGCGGCACTGGAGGGGGGTGAAGACCGCGTGGGACGAGCGATGGCAGGGATACAGAAGGAAAAAGGTGGAAAAAGTGAAAAGAGGCACGTGTGAAAGAATTAGGACAGAAAGTGACAAACGGCAACAAAAAAATTTTAAAAAGGAAAATGAGATCAGAAAGGAGAGAGACGGAGGGCAGCTCAGCAGCACAGCAGAGATGCTCCCCACTGGACCAGTAGGGATGAGGCGCAGGCGGGTGCCTGCGGATGGAGGAGGGCCTCATACTCAGACCAGCAAGGGTCAGGGGCAGCAGCTACCTAGGCGGAGCTGTGCAGGAAGGAAAGCAGCCCACTGACAAGGTCAGTGAGGTACTAAAGAGGGTCCACTAGGGCTGCAGTATTATGCCACCCAATGGACACCTCACCAAGATCATGCTCACTGCCATTGCAGGCTGGGTGTCTTAGTGCAGAGAAAACGAAGAGTCGAAATAGCACACAGTCCTGTTCGCCATGCCCATAGCCACTGCATGAGAAATAGGTAAGCCACTGTCGGAGGGATGGGCGGAAACAGAAGCGAGGAGGCCGTATAGAAGCAATCACGAGATAGTGTTTATTGTAACAGGGTATTTTCTAGGTATTACACTTGTAGAGTTCAGTTCACTCCTAGGCACTGTTCTTCACACCATCTCCATTGTTTCCTATCGTATTGGAGGGGTTGACACATAGGATAGAAGTTGTCCTTCACTTCTTCTTATGTAGCTCGGCAGGATTCCCCAGGTTCACCTCTCGCAGGAGTTTGGAAACACAAAAAAACAAAAGAAAGAAAGGAGCAATGAGCCTGTGTGCTTTGTCTGGCACTGTTTTGCTACCACCACACCACTGTGAAAAAACGTCGCTGAAGGGACCGTGAGGGGAGGGGGGGTGGTGGCCCCCCCCACCACCCCCCCTCCCCTCACGGGGGGGGGGGTTCTGTTACAGAATGCAAAAAGAGACACTGTTTGCAAGCGTTCGGGTTTTTCACCGTCCCGTGGACTCAGGATACTTAACAGCAAGCCAACACCCAATGTGCCCCGCCTTCCCCTCTCCTGAATCACATACCTCTTGCTGTCGCACCTCACCTGAGTTGCGGCAGCTCTTGCGCCTCTTCCAGTCCTCACACCACTCCTCTGGAGGTTCCGGATCTCCAGTGTCTTCTTCTACGGCATCTTCTCCTGCGGCGTCTTCTCCTCCGGCGTCTTGATCTAACTCGGGTCGCTCTCTCCACACTTCCTTCTTTCCGCTCCCGAACACGCACACCCCCGATGTTTCCTCTTCCACTCTTATTGGCCAAACGGATGTTTACCTTCCCGTCTCGAACTGGGACGTTCGGGACGTGACTCCGCCCCTCCAAGGATCAACCACTTCTTTCACTTTCATTCCTTCCTGTGTAGGGGAAGGACAGTCCGTTTTCACTATTGTTGTCCTCTTTCGGCTTCTGTTGTCACCATATGGTCCTCGGAAGAAAGGAACCCCTGGTGGAAGTATGGATACGGGATCGGGGCTACTGGTAGATTCCGGGGTGCTTCCTCCCATCCCCCCTTCCCTAACTTTCTTGCTTACAAGAACAGGGTCTACCGGGTACCTGGACAGATAATTAACGTTAGCTTGTTGTTTTCCTTTCCTATGGATGAAAGTAAAACGAAAGGGTTGTAGGGTTAAGAACCATCTCAGAATTCTCTGGTTATATCCCTTGTTTCTGGACACCATTCAAGGGGTGCGTGGTCAGTGTACAGGAAAAACTCCCTTCCATCTAGGTAGTATCGCAGGGCCTCAATGACCCATTTAACGGCTAGGGCTTCTTTTTCTATAACGGCATATTGTGTTTCCCTTGGGAACAATTTGCGACTGATGTACAGTATTGGTCTTTCTTGACTGGTCTCATCTGTCTGTGACAGTACGGCCCCAAGGCCGCTGTCAGAGGTGTCTGTTTGTAAAAGAAAGAGTTTATCATAGTTGGGTCTTAGCAAGAAGGGTTTTGAAGTGATGAGTTGTTTTAGGCATTGGAAGGCATATGCTTCTGAGTGAGCGGGGCTTTGAAGGCGTTTCTCTGTGTGTACATTCTTTTTGAGCAGGTCAGTCAAGAGAGTGGCTATTTGTGAAAAGCAAGGGATGAACCTCCTATAGTATCCCAGCAGGCCTAGGAAGGCCCTGAGGTCCTTCCGAGATTTGGGAAAAGGTACCTGGGCTATCTCTGCCACCTTTCCTTCTTGGGGTTTTATATAACCTTCCCCCAGAAGGTACGCCAAATATTTTACGGACTTCGCAGCCAGGTGGCTTTTGGCTGGATTGATATACCCTTATACCCAAGGTTTGAACAACCTGGGTTAGATGCTCTAGATGTTCTTCCCAGGCTGTACTATAGATGATTATGTCATCTATATAGGCGGCTGCATAATCGTTGTGGAGTTGGAGTACAATGTTCTTAAGCCTCTGAAAGGTCGCAGGGGCCCCATGTAAACCAAAGGGTAACACCTTGATTCAAAATGGACCCCTAGGGGTACTAAAGGCTTTTTTTCCCCTGTCCTGTTCTTTCAGGGGCACTTGCCAGTACCCTTTACAGAGATCTAATGTGCTGATGTATCTAGCCTTCCCCAGCTTCTCTATCATTTTGTCTACCCTGGGGAGGGGGTAGGTATCAAACTGAGATATTTTGTTTACTTCCCTAAAGTCGATACAAAAGTGTATGGATCCGTCCGGTTTGGGGACTATCACTATGGGGGAGTTCCACTCGCTTTTGGAGGTTTCTATGACCTCAAGTTTCATCATCTGACAGACCTCATTGTCTATCGCTTCCCTTCTTGCTTCAGGAATACGGTATGGTCGTAATCTGACTTTCTTCCCTGGTGTGGTGTGGATCTCGTGCTCCAGGATCAAGGTTTTTCCAGGGACCAAAGAGAACACAGACTGAAAAGGACGTAAGGATGCTCTTAGTTCTTGTTTTTTGTCCTCTACTAACTCCCTATCTATACATTGTTCTACTAGAGACGGGGGTTCAACCCCTACTAATACAGGGAGGGGACCCTCCCATTTCTTTAGGAGGTTGATGTGGTAAATCTGAGTATGACTCCCTTTTGGGTCCATCTCTAATTTATAAGTGACGGGAGTCACTTTCTCCAGGCATCTATAAGGTCCTTGCCACTGGCTTAACAATGTATGCTCTGAGGTGGGTCTTAAAATCAAAACCATATCTCCTACAGTTAGCTTTCTCTTTTTCACTGTTTTGTCATACTGGGTTTTTTGTCTGGCTTGGGCTTGTTCCAAATTTGTTCTTACTATGGCATGTATTTGGTTACGTTGGGTCTTTAGACTGGCTACATACTCTAAGAGGGGTTTCGCTGTGTCTTTTTCTTCCTCACATTCCTCTCGGGCCATGTGCATAAGGGTACGGGGTTGCCTCCCATATAGAAACTCAAAGGGGGAGTACCCCAGACTTTTTTGTTGCCCACATCTGATGGCAAACTAAGCCAAGGGGAGCATATCTTCCCACTTTCGGGCTTCTAGATTCAGCAGTTTTTTTAAGGTGGTTTTATACCGTTCCACCAAACCATCAGTTTGGGGATGGTATGCGGCAGTCCGGATTTGTTTAATATTTAGCTGTTGACAGACTTGGCACATCAACTTGGAGGTAAAGGGTGTTCCCTGATCGGTGATGATTTCTTTGGGGAATCCTACCTGGGAAAAAATAGAAACCATGGCTTTAGCTACCTGTGTCGTTTTGGACTGCCTAAGGGCTACCGCCTCAGGGAAACGGTTAGCATAGTCTACCAGGACCAGCACGTAGCGATAACAGTTGCATGAGGGGAGGAGGGGGCTGAGGATATCCATGCCTATCCTAGTGAACGGTTCGTCAATGACAGGCAGGGGTGTTAGTGGTGCTCGTGGTGGTATATCTCGACAGTTTTTCTGACACACAGAATACTGTTTGCAGTAGTTCCTTACTTCTTGGTATATCCCTGGCCAATAAAACCTATCCAATATAGCTTTCTCTGTTTTTTATGCTCTGAAGTGACCCCCTATAGATGACTGTGGGTTAAATATAGAACCTTTTCTCTGAACAGACGGGGTACCAACAACTGGATGGGCATGGTCCTCCCACCCTTCCTATATACCAACCCCTTTTTTATGAAGAATTGGGGACCTATTTGGAGAGGGTTTTCCTGTTCGGTGGCTTGTCTCCAGGCCTCCTGAAGGGTGAGGTCTTCATGCTGAGATGACCTAAAATTTCTATCATGGTCCCATAGTTCATTTCCTGTGTTAGTTAGGAGGATTGGAGCTCAACTCTTTTTTTTTTCTCTTTCGCTGTTTGCGACTTTTTCGGTCCTTTCCTACAGTCTAATCCGGATTGGGGACTTGGGAGAAAGGCGCCTCCTTTCTCCATTCGGTTCCTTCTTCCCATGTTTCACCAAGCAGATCATGGATATGGGGTTAGTCGGATCCCAGAACCATTGGTTCAGGTACTTTCGGGATCAGACCCACCTTCATGGACCCAGGTGGGTGGGGAGGGTGATGTTGAATGTAGACATTCGTCATGGGGTATTGTCTTACTATCTCCATGGACGTATTGGATGTTGACTACTCCGGTGGTGGACACAACCCCCGAGGAATGGCCTGAGGTCTCATAATGCTCTGTAAACACCCTGTGTCGATTAGGGCCTCCCTTGGTTCTCCATTGACTATGACCTTTCTATGGAAAGGAGGGACACCCTCTCCTGTGGAACAATACAGGGCCCTGGCATATCCTACCTCCATAGGTTCCTCCTTCTGGGGGCATGAGAGGGCAATATGGCCAAAATCCCTGCAATGAAAGCATTGGGGTCCTGAAGGGAGAGGACGTCGGGAAAGGGCCGCAGGTAAGGTACCGGTGACTAGGGTTACTGTCTCTGGTTTTCGAGGATTATGAAGAGGTCGTGTTGCTCTCATGGATGTACCTCCAGGTTTTTTCCATGTGGTCTCTTCTTATCCCTTTTGTAGCTCCTGGGCTCTAAAATATGCCGCTGCTACTTCCACTGCTTTCTCTAAGGTGAGGTTTGCATGTTGTCGCACCTAACGTTGTATTGGAGGGTGTAATGACGTAAGGAACTGTTCCAGATATATGTTTTCCTGCATCATTTCTTTTGATTATGTCAGTGGCTTTAACCATCTATCTGCTACATCCCTTATCCCGTAGCAAAGGGCTCTAGGGTTTTCCCCAGGGCCTTCCCGGATATGGCGTGGTCTGATCCAGTAGGTTTCGTCGTCTATTCCCATTTGTTCTAGGATACACCTCTCAATGTCAGGGTATGGGGTTACTCCAAGGGGGTTGGTCACATGATATGCAGTTTGTAGATCCCCTGATAGAGGTCCCAGGCACTGCCCCCACCTATCCTCCGGCAACATGGTAGCTCTCGTCATTCTTTCGAAGTTGGACAGAAAGAAATCTGGGTCCTCTCCTGGGACATATTTCTGTATCATCACCGAGGGAGGGGCAGTTAAACCCCGTGGTTGTCCTAGAACTGCGGCTAATCTCCCTATTATGGTTTCTTGACTTTGCCCCTGTTGTGTAAGGGTTTTATGTAGGGTTTCCAGTTCAACCTCGGCTACCTCAAAGACTTCCCTATGACTTTTTCCAGCCTGTCCTGACCTTCCGCCATTTTGTTGAAAACGGTCGCCATTTCCCCTGATCCCACTTCTGACACCACCCGTCGGAAATAGGTAAGCCACTGTCGGAGGGATGGGCGTAAACTTAAGCGAGGAGGCTGTACAGAAGCAACCACGAGATAGTGTTTATTGTAACAGGGTATTTTCTAGGTATTACACTTGTAGAGTTCAGTTCACTCCTAGGCACTGTTCTTCACACCATCTCCGTTGTTTCCTATCTTTTTGGAGGGGTTGACACATAGGATAGAAGTTGTCCCTCACTTCTTCTTATGTCGCTCGGCGGGTTTCCAAAGGTTCACCTCTTGCAGGAGTTTGGAAACACAAAAAACAAAAGAAAGAATGGAGCAATGAGCCTGTGTGCTCTATCTGGCACTGTTTTGCTACCACCACACCACTTTAAAAAAACATCACTGACGGGGCCGTGAAGGGAGGGGGTGGGTTTCAGTTACAAAATGCAGAAAGTGACAGTTTGCCGGCGTTCAGGTTTCTCCCTGTCCTGTGGACCCAGGATAATTAACAGCAAGCCAGCACCCGATGTTCCCCGCCTTCCCCTCTCCCGAATCACATACCTCTTGCTGCCGTAACTCTCCTGAGTTGCGGCTGCTCTTGCGTGTCTTCGGGGACCCACCAGTCCTTACACCACTCCTCTGGAGGTTCCGGATCTTTTGTATCTTCTTCTATAGCGTCTTCTACTCCGGCGTCTTCTCCTCTGGTGTCTTGATCCCCCTCGGGTCGCTCTCTCCACACTTCATTTTTTCCGCTCCCGAACATGCACACCCCCGACATTTCCTCCTCCGCTTATTGGCCAAACAGACGTTTCCCTTCCGGCCTCGGACTGGGATGTCCCAGACGTGACTTCACCCCTCCAGGGATCGACCACTTCTTTTACTTGGATTCCTTCCTATGTAGTGGAAGGACAGTCCGTTTTCACCATTGTTGTCCTCTTTCGGCTTCTGTCGTCATCATATGGTCCTCGGAAGAAAGGAACCCCTGGTGGAGGTCTGGAGACGGGATCGGGGCTACTGGTAGGCTTCCGGGGGTGCTTCCTCACAGCCACCCCTACAGCAGGCCTTACAGTCCCAAAGCAGGGTGCACTATGTATCATGTGTGGACATAGATGGATGAGTGGATATGCCCCAACAATATCCAAGCCCATTTTTTAAAATTATAAGTGTACAGGGAAGCCATAGAGAGACCATGGGCTGGATACTTGTCATTACAAGTTTCCATTCTCCATGATGGCTTCACTGTACCCAAAGATGGTTAGAACCAAACATCTCGCCTTAATAAATCCTCACTGATGCCAGTGTTGGATTTATTAATAAATGCAGACCGGGGACACCTTAGAGGGCCCCCTGCAAACCAACCAAGTCATAGCTTGGTAGCACTGGTGTGGTCTCTGTCTAGTCATAGCCAGCCTGCCACCACCAGACATGTTTCGGTGGAAAGAAAGGCAGGAACATTATTTAGATAAGGAGGAGCTCCCACATTCAGCCAGCACCATCCTTAATTCGGGGCAGGCGATGTAGACACTACTTTTCCAGTTCCACTGTTTTGAGATGGTAGACATTAGACCTATCAGGGCAAGCGTAGTGCCCCTTCCCACAGGAAGTGGTCCCTTAGAGGGAGTAGACACCCTGAAGGTAGGCAGGCCATTGGCTACTACCTTTAACTCCCCAAAATTTAGTATTTAGGTCGCATCCCTGAACCTTGAACCTCAGCTTCGACAGACACAAAGAAGACAGAAAAGCTGCTGACCTGAGAATTGAAGCCCTGCTGCAGAATGTTGGCGTGAAACCTTAACTTCTGCCTTAAGGACTCGACAATCGTCTTGTACTGTCTCGACCTACGACTGTGAGGCCTCCAAGAACTCAAGAGCCCCTCCAGCCTTCTCCAAATCGCCTAAGCACTCCCTTGGAGTAGAAGTACATATCCTCTGTAGGTGCACCAGCTCCAGAGGGTCAGATCTGTCTCCCCACCAAGTGTAGAGCCTACCACACCAATACCTGGGGTAATGGACCCTTACAGCATACAGCAAGACAAAAGAGTCCAATCCAGACTCCAAATGCGAGACCCCTGAGATCTACTTCGTGAGTGGCCTAGCTGTCCCGGAATACCCTCTACAACTTACCTGCTCCTGACTGCGAGGACATCTTGACACATGCCACCCATCTGACCTATCTGCTCTGCAACCAGCCTGTCCATGTCTGGTTAACGACAAACCAGCTGTGCTCCCATGGTCCTGAGTCCCTTGCGACCTGCTCCCTCGGGTGGGACCCCTCGGACTTACCTTTCAGTCCCCTTGTGCATTGTTTTTTTAAGTGGCCCCCTTCTTCATAGTGCACCAGCTACCAATTAACTCAGACCCCAGACAAATCCGGGACTTACCTGATAATCTGCTGGTGGAACATTGGGCCTGGCTTTACTACTTACCTAAATCCAGAGAATGAACATTGAGATCCAACTGTGTGATTTTATATGCATTTTCTTATTTTTCGCGTTGACTTCAATGATGCTTAATTGCGCACAAAAGTGAATGATTTAGCGAACTTTTAAAATTCATAAGTTTGAAAAGCATTTACTCTAGAACAAAGTTATTGGTCTCAAATATTATATAAAAATCGATATTATTTTTTTGCAAATTGGTCTCTGATTTATTCTTGAATGTGTGTCTCATTTATTGACTTTATAAGTACAACAAATGCTTAGCACTACCCTCTGATAAGCCTAACTGCTCGCCCACACTATCACAAATAGTGTTAGTATTATCTACTTTTGTCTCTGAATGCCAATCTGGGTCTCCTTAGACTCTCTGCACAGTGTACTACTTTTTAGTGAACTATATAGAAAGCCAGCGTCCTAAACAAACAAAGGAAAATGTTTGCAGCCTCTCTTCTAGCTATTTAAGACGCCACAATATTCCCGTCATAGGGGGAAAACTAACTGAAAGATAACCTTCAGAACCGCTGATTTCACCAGATTTGCAACTAAGAAAAAACTTTTTAGCCACACTAACGTGAGACCCTTCAACAATACCTGTTTGGATGCCGCTGCTGCGAATCATGGTCCGCTCCCAGAGCAAACAAAATGACGGACCTGTAACTGTCGTACGGTGGGTAGCCCGCCGATCACAACTAAGTGCCCCTTCTGCACATGTATAGCATCGCCTAATCTATTAGTGACTCAGTAACATGGAAGATGGGGATAAAGAGTGCACAACTTGCGTTTAACAGTAAGTTATTGCCTACTTTAATCTACACTGAATTTTCAAGATGTGTCTGCTTACAAATAAGATGGTGGCCTCACGCATCCCATTCAGAAAGGAGCAAGTCGCCAAAAAATAATAAACCACTCTGTTAGCAGCGTCCACCAGTGCATTCATTATCTGCAATCTTATGTATGGTACTCTGGGACACAAAGAGTTATATTACAACCATGAAACCTTCATACTGATCTGGGGCGCTATTGTTTACTTACTCCTAAGAGGTGCAAACACTGAGCCTCTTCAACCAGGCGCTGGATTCAGTTTGCGTCTGCGGCTACGACCTCCAACACCATAACGGGGGGTACTTTGCTTCAAATGTGCCCTGTTATACTATTGAGGAACTATGGGTTCATCCCGATATCCTATGCAGATGACACCCAACTTTATAGTAACGCGACAGCCAGGGTAAGGTTTGGGACCGGAGGAGAACTTACGGCGCCATTTGGTGTGGAGAGGGGCGTTAGACAAGGCTGCGTCCTGGCTCCATTCCTCTTCACCCTCTACACGAATGGTCTGGAGGAGGAGATGTTGAACGAAGCCCGCGACCTTCCCATGGCAGCCAATCGCCCCATACCAGCTCTCCTGTACGCCGATGACGCGGTAATACTGGCCCGTACTCCTAACGAACTTCAAAGGGCCCTAAACAAATATGCATCCTTTATGGCAAAGCTAGATCTAAAAATCAACATAGGGAAAACCTTTGTTATGAAAGCAGGGAAAAAAGGAGTAACTAAAGCCAAATCCATATATCTGAAAAACGAAAAAATACTGACCACTGATAAATACCCTTACTTAGGTGTCATGATGGACCATAAATTAAGTTGGAAGCAGGCAGTGGAGGTTAGGAAACTTCAATTTATGAGAACGACAAACGCACTCGTAAACTTCTCTAGGAAGTTAGGAAGAAAACCACCGGTCGAAATGATTAAAATCTATAAAGCTAAATGTACATCGGTGGCATTATACGGAGCGGGCGTCTAGGGCCACGCAGCAGTGGGCCCCATTCAGGCAGTAGAAAACACCTTTCTGAGATACCTGCTTGCCCTACCACCCTCCGCGGCAAATTATTCTTCCCACCTAGAATTGGGCCTCCCTTATATCACTGACCTGGCGAGAATCCAACCGCTGCTATTGTGGCACCGAATTTGGTCATCGGAAAAAGCAGTTTTCACTCAAAAAATCATTCAAGACTGTTTAGCACTTGATAATGTGCATAAATCTAAGTGGCTGGTTTATATTAAAAAATGTTTAACTGATCTGGGGCTACCAGAATACTATGCTGACCCTATCTCGATTTCCAAGATTCCTCGGAAGTCCTTTCATAACCTTTGCTCTGACCACCTAGAGGAGTTACGATTAACTTCAGAGATTATGAAAGAATCGGTCAGACATAGTCTAACAGTTCAGTCTACATTTGGTATTCAGCCATACCTAACCTTAAACTTAACGTCATATGAACAGTTCTTATTGGTCAGGTTTAGGCTGAACCTTTTCCACCGCCTAGTTCTTTTCCCGTTGGGAAGTACTTGGGAGAAAATTTTATTGCCCTGCCCTTGTGACGGGAGTTCCTCCCAATCTACCATCCATACTATTCTCTTTTGTAAATTCTATGAGGAACATCGAAGAAAACTTCTTATCCCAGTCCTAAAGAGGGAGGGCTTTAGAACTTGCCGCCCAGCACTACTCTTCCTACAATTATTGGAGGGCGAGAGTCTGATTTACATTGTATTAAACTTCTTAAAATTTATCATGAGGCATAGACCAAATTTAGGCTGATCTTATATACTTATTCCCAGATGTTGTTTTTTTTTTTTTACTATTGCCATTTTTAAACTTATGATGAAATTGCCGTGAAATATTTCGTTTATTGTATTTTTAAACTAAGTAAAATTGTTTTTTAATCATTTTCTTTTTATATTGCTGTATTTGCACATGTATCTTTTATGACCTTTCGTTGGGAGGTCGAATAAAGAAAGTTTTGATTGATTGACACCCAACTTACCTTCTCCTTTAATAAGACCTCTCAGACAGCCCAAGCCTCCTTCTCTTCCGGCATGCTGGCCATCTTACAGTGGATGAGAAACAACTTTTTACAGCTGAATGCCGGAAAGACTGAAATCATGCTCTTTGGCGTGGCCCCAATATTGTGGGCACCAGACTAGTGGCCTAAAGAGCTAGGAATACCCCCAGCACCAAAAACCACTGCAAATAACTTAGGGGTGCATCTTGAAGAGACTTTAACTATAAAAGAGCATGTAACACATACCGTTGGCTCATGTTTTCATGTGCTGGGCCTGCTGAGAAGAGTTTTACCTTATCTCCCCGACTCCTTGCGAAAGACCCTCATCCAAACCCTGGTGTTGAGTAAATTAGATTACTGTAACGCCTTACTGATCGCGGCTAATGAGTCCTCTCTGTACCGCCTTGACGTGGTACAAAACACTGCTGCTAGCTTAATCTTAAACCCCCCCTCACAGAGCAGCTTCACTCCCTCTTCTACAACAACTACATTGGCTGCCTGTGCATAAACAAGTGTAATTTAAGATCTGTTGTCTCACGCACAAGGCAATATGGGGAAATGGACCCGCCTATTTGGCGGAGAGACTCCATCAATATATCCCCCATAGGGACCTTCGATTTGGCTTGAAATCTTTGCTCAAATATTCTTCAGTCAAAAAAGCACAGACTGGAGGAAATGCCTTTTCATATCAGGTGCCCTCCCTGTGGAACACACTCCCCTTACCTTTTTAAAATTTTTTTTATTTTATTGACTTTCAGGATTTATCCAATACAGAACAAAAAAATCGTTATAAACCAAAAAGAAACAGTGGTGTGTGAATAGCCATTCTTACATTCCAATCATGTGACAGAACATTTTTCTAACAAAGTATAAGACAGTGGGCTTAGTGGTGCACAGCACAGTATTCACAAATGGCAGCTGCCATCTAAAAGACAAACATACATGACAATACTCTATTTGACAGTTGTATACAATGGTCGTCCACAATATCCTCAAGTATTAAATACAGGTTAAGCTCCTCCAGCACCCAATGAATGCGTAGCGCAAGAAACATTAAAAAATAGGTTACACAGGACCAACAGTAGCTCCGACATCCATACCAGCATCAGGACTAGTAGACCTAGCATGAGCCCAGTCAATAAAAGGTTCCCATATTTCCCTGGGTCTGGAGGTAGGTGGCATTAGTTCCCAGAATATAGCAAGCTGAGTCTGTCCGTATATAACCTCCCTAACCCAGTCCTTGACCGTGGGTTTCCTCTTCTTCCCCCAACATAAAGCTGTCTGTCGTTTAGCAAATAACAATAACAGCGTATGTAATTTGCGGTTCTTTACATGCCTGTCTCTGACATATCCCAACAGTCCTAGCAGTGGGGACGGGGACAACGCCAGACCTAGAATTTGATTTATGGATTCGAAAATTTGAAACCAATACTCAGTGATGACCGGACATTCCCATGCCATATGGAGGAAGGAGGCCTCGAACGCTCCACATCGCCAGCAGCAGTCATCGTCTCTGAGTCCCATTTTATATAAACTAATCGGCGTTCTATAGTAGCGATATATAAATTTGAAATGAATTAGCCGAAGTTTATAATTGGGCGATAATTCCGTCATCTGGGCACAGCAATATGACCACTGGTCATCAGTCAGAGGAGGAACCAACTCAATATCCCATTTAAGGCAAGCAGTGGAGGCAGTCACAGGTGCATCATTCTGCATACGAGTGTACAGTCTGGTAACAAGCCTGCGCGGCGATAGCGTAAACAGCAAATTCTCTAGAGCAGCCAGTGGGAGAGGCTGGGAGGGGAAATCTGGATGTAGCTCTCGACAGGCTGCGCGGAATTTATGATATAAAAACATCTCTCCGAAAGATATCCTCTGGCCTACCTCAGCGCTCGGAGGGTCCCTGAATATTCCGCCTGGGTAGAGATCAGCAAAGGTATGAAGCGACATTGCCTGCGCTACCTTAGTAGTGATTTCATCTCTAACGTTGGGAAGCATGGGATTCTGCGCCAGAGGGATTGAAGGTGCGTATAAGATCTGTGCGCCTGCTCTTCTACGTAACCCATCCCAAGCCCACCTGAGAGTCTCAGGAGTATCTATGCAGTCTGGAGGGACGTTTATATTTCTGATATACTGCCACCTTAAGCGGAACAGCTGCAACCGCATCTTTCTCGACAGCCACATGACGCTGAAATGGCATCTGGTGAACCCAATATTGCAAGAATTGCACCTGGGCACAAAGAGCGTACAGCTTCATGTCCGGGGCTCCCAACCCCCCTTGCCTGGTCGGTAAGGATAAAAGCTCCCAGGACACCCTGGCTTGGCCTCCAGCCCATATCAAGGATATTAGTAGAGATCGCAGTGTCTTAAAAAAGGATTGGGTAAGTATAAGTGGGAGATTGACGAATAGATACAAAAATTTAGGTAGTACAATCATCTTTGCCAGTGCGATTTTCCCTGCAATTGAAAGTGGAAGTTTGGCCCACAGGGTCACCTTTTCCTCCAGCCAGGCAATGGCCTTTCCATAATTTAAATTCCACAACTCTTGTAAATTCCTGCTTAACCAGACGCCTAAGTATTTCACAGCGTCATTTTCCCACCTTAGCGGGAACTCCGAGGTAACTGCCTTAGTATTATCAGTGAGAGGAAATATCACAGATTTAGACCAATTTAGGGTTACTCCTGAGAGGCCGCCAAATTTGATGAATTCTCTTAGCACTACATCCAAATTGTACTCAGGGTTCAAAATATACAACGTGACATCGTCAGCATATAGCGATATCAAAAGACTTCTAGCTCTAAAGCCTATACCTTTGTCTGTATGATGTTGCCTGATACGAGCTGCCAATGGCTCCATCGCGATAGCGAATAATAAAGGGGACAGCAGGCATCCCTGCCTAGTACTTCGCGTTATATGGAACGGGGTGGAAATCACATCATTCACTCGCACCCTGGCCAGCGGTTCAGTATATAGCAATTTTATCCATTTAAGGAAAAGGGGGCCAAATCCCATCCTTTCCAAAATTCTGAATAAGTATGGCCATTCGAGCGAGTCGAATGCCTTTGTGGCATCTAAGAAGACCGCCGCCGCCTGTACATCAAGGTAATAATGATAGCTTCTCGCATTGACTGAGGTAATATACCTGTGTCGTTCGCCTCCCCATATACAGCGAGGAGTTTGGTCGCCAGTTCCTCAACATATGTGTTGTAAAATTTGGTCGTCAGACCATCTGAACCGGGGGCCTTATCCAGAGGCAAGCTGGTAATTACATCTTTGACATCTTCAACTGTGAACGGTAGGTGCATATATTCTCTGTGCCTATCATTAAACCACACCAACGCCACTGAATCCAGGAACTCCTGCATACCCTCCGGACAGGCATTTTGTGTAGCTGTGTAAAGATTGGTTTAAAACGATGAGAACTCATTTAGGATGTCTGAGGAGCCCCTGACAATGTCACCCTGTGGATTTTTGATTTTGGGGATAAAGGCCGTGGAGCGGGGGGCCCGAAGCATACCAGCTAGTGTTCTCCCCGGTCTGTCTCCCTACCCATATCTCCGGGCTTCCGCATATTTCCCCAGGAATTTTACCTCCCTTTGCGCTTCCTCTTCATATTCTAGCAGCTTAACCTTTAGGTCAGGTAAAAGGGCAGACTCCCCACCCGCATGTATGTGTCTCCAAATCTTTAATTTGTGTCTCAATACTACACAAGGTGGTTCTTATGGCCTTAAGGACACCCGCTTGTCGAGAGATACATTGACCCCTAATGACCACCTTGAATGCTTCCCATAAGGAGGCCTCAGAGTCGACAGTTCCCGTGTTAAGTAATCAGTAATGTCAGTTCGTATTTCTTCTTAAAATGCCTCATCTAACAGCGCCTGTGGGGGCAGCCTCCAAGAAAATGCCTTCCGTGTAGTGTTGGGTAGTGAAAGAGTCAGCAGGCATGGCGAGTGGTCCGATATGGTTCTCGGCAGGTGCCTAATGTCCACCACCCAGCTGGCCATATCTTTCGTCATTAACCAATAGTCCAACCTAGACCAGGCACGATGGTGTTCTGAGAAGCACGTGCCCTCTTTAGTCAGTGGGTTGCGGAGCCTCCAAATGTCCACCATGTCGCCCTCCTCTAATATGGCATTTAAAACTTTGCTAGCTGCGGGGTGATGTGTCCTCGCTGTACCTTGTCTGTCCAAGTCATCATGAATAATGGCATTGAAGTCTCCAACCCATAGGGTTGTGGTGCAGCCGGTGGCTTTAACTTTAGCCCAGACGTCCTGAAAGAACCCAGGTGAATCCGTGTTGGGGCCATATAATACTACAACTGTCAGTAAAGTGCCTCCCAAATAGCTCAAGAGTATTACGTATCGGCCATCAGGGTCTGTATATATCTCTCTCTCTCTCTCCAGTCTATGCCTTGTCGCACCAGCACTGCTACTCCCCTAGAGAATTTTGAGTACACTGACGCATACGATGAGCCCCAAAGCCTATGTTTGAGTTTTGTCGAGTGTTGGGATCGGAGATGAGTCTCCTGTATAAAGCATATGTCGATATTGTGTTGTGTAAGGTATGCATGAACTTACCTCGTCTTCCTACTGTCATTTAGGCCTCGTATGTTCCATGTTAAACAATTCACCTTAGTCTCGTGCTCGTCAGTAAAATGGCATATGTAACCTCTGCCACACAAGCCTGCCTGTAAGTCCAGTAACAGTCCCATCATTCAATGGCCACACACCAACAAACAAACCCAAAACAAACCCTTCCCTTACCCCCCCGCCCACATCAACCCCCCAATCAGGTTGAGGCACTACCCTCCCCAGAAAAGACTCAGAACAGAATATTGCAGGGAAACTTCCCATGGGGAAGTATGAGTACCGGCATACTTCCCTACCGTAGCAGGGTGGCCGAGATACTGCAAGAGACTAAACCTGCAATGCAGCTAACCAAACAGAACATGCGGTCGTAAGGTAAAATTCACTATTACCATCTCTCATCTTGTGGTTACAATCACTTATTCCTCCCAAAACCGCCTCATCCAACTAAGCTAAACAAGCGCAAGGGTGCGGGTGCAACTGAAACCCATCATATATAGTGCTTTGAACCATGACAAATTATTGTAGCAATAATAAAATCCAGTGCAATTGTGTGCTGCAACGGAGATCGAAAAATAGCCCCCGGAACCTAAATACAAAGAATATCATTCTCCAGAATTAAGAGCAGTGGTGTAGGGGAAAAAACAAATTTTGCATAAAGAATACTATTGCCTACTAATTAGTCATTGTCACTTAGCTGCCGTTCTGATGCTTCTACTGTTCCCGGGCCCTTATTGTTCAGCTTACCACCCACTTGTTTGGCAAATTTCAAGATGGATTTGGCGTCCGTGAAAAAATGAGCAGAGCCATCATAGGAGACTTTGAGTTTAGCAGGGTAGAGCAAAGAATACGGTATCTGCGCCTGCAGCAGGATTTTCTTTGCCGGCAAGAATTATTTTCTAGCTGCCTGCACCGCCGGGGTGAAGTCCGTGTAGAAGGCGACTTGGTTCCCCAGATGTGTTATTGTCCCCAACGTGCGAGCCTGCCGCAGCACCACATCCCGTTCCTGATAGTTCAAAATTCTTGCCAATATGGGCCATGGAGGAGCCCCCACCGGTGGTCGCGCTCCCAGAGTGCGGTGGGCTCTCTCCACTGCAAAAAACAGTGATAGATGCGCGGCAAACAGGTCCCTAAGCAGATCCATCACATATACTTCCATCTTCGTGATCGCCGTCGTCTCCGGCACACCGTGATGCGTAGGTTGTTCCGACGCGATCTGGCCTCCAAATCCTCGTTCTTGGCACGGATCACGTTGAGGAGTCTGTCCATCTGAGACATTTGATCTTTGGTTTCCACGTGGAACTCATGTAGATCGATATGTTTATTTTCTAAGACATCGAGCCTGAGCTCATGCACTCCGACCTGTGTTTTCACCGATTCCATTTGCGTTGTTAAGGTATCTAATTTGGTGTCGATAGTACGCAGGCTAGAGCGCATCTCCAGCATAAATGCACGCAGGTCTTCGCCCTGGTCTTCACGCTGCCCATCAGCGGATCCCCCTGCGGTAGTCTCCATGTCCGATTCCTGTTGTCTGGTGGAATGGCGCTGCTTAAAGCTGAGTTTGGGCTGTTTAGAATCTTGTTTGCCCATGGTGAAGCAGTATAAACAGCCCTCTCCCCACACGGTAGATGCCCAGCAGACAGCCGTCCTCTGCAGATGCCACAGACCACCCACCCAAAATGCGATACTTCAATGCCCCAAGGTGACCAGTATATAGTAGGGCACACCAATTGGCGCTGCAAAGACCGTCTCAAATTTCGATAGCAGGGCCCACCTGGGATCTCACCTACAGGCACGAACAGCAGCCGAGAACTCCCAATATGGCAGGTTCCTCGCTGGCCCGGTGGCCGACCATCCACGCTGTACTATCCGCAGACACCTCGGAGCATCCTCTCATCAGCCCACACAGTTCCCTGGAGATACAGAAAATGGCGGGGGCCAGGGCACCAATGTCACTGTGGCGTAAGATCACCAAATTCTACAGTGCGACCATCTTTTACATCGTTGGGCTTTACACCAGCGCACAGCAGCTTCCCCAAATGCTCAGGACGATCCCACTACGCGGTAGAACATGCGGTATTATTCCTGCAATGTGATCGATATTGTAGCAGCACACCTAAGATGGCGTCCAAGGTGTTTTTCCGCAACTCCAGTCCACCATGCCCCTATATTCCTACAACGGGCATTGGCTGTGGGTGCTGGCCTCCATGCATCCTCCTTCCTCCCCACAACATGGCTCAGCCGGGTCGGACGTCTCCTCTGTCGGGACCCGCGCTGTGCCCGCAGCCCTCAGTGGAGCGGGCGCCCGCAGCGCTGCTTCACGCGGACCCCACCTCACCTTGCACACTTGGTCGCGGCTCCCGGAGGACATAGTCGAGCAGTCTGGCCCCACAGACGAGACGTTCCCCGTGTGTCGGCATTAGTGCCGGGTCTTATCGCGTCTTCTCCAAAGTGCCAACCCCGACAGCGCCGGTCGGATATGTCAGGTCTGCCTCGGCCCGCGGCGAGTCCATGGCCTAAAGTAGTCACAGTTCCAGCAGCAATCACCTTTAGCAGCCACGCCACACACCAGAGCTCGTCCCCCAGCGATCTGGCATCGGATACGGCTCAAATCTTCTCCGATTGTCACCATAGGTAATACGCCTTCAGAGAAGTAAAGAATGCAGGAGTTTGTCTCAGTAAAATGTGCGGATTAATGAAAGATAGGGTCTCGGCCGGCGGAGCTCGCTCACAGAGCAGCCATTCCGCAGCTCGGCAAGCCATGCCCCCAAACTCCCCTTAGCTTTAAGGCAATGTCCAGACCACTTAAAATTTAGGAAAGCTTTAACAACTGCCCTTTACTAGACCAGCTCACAGTGACAAATTTCTTCTGCAAGTCCACGAGCGCTGATATACCCCTCTGGGGGTGATTCAAGCGCTATATAAGCCCATAAACTAAACTAAACTTATATAACAAAGCTGTGGACTGCTGAAACTTATTGGTAGCAAACAAGGTGATGGTCAGTGACCATCTATAATGGGAGATTTGCAATACCCAGCGAAATAGAAAACGGTCATCAATATTCTTAATCGATCGTCTGCTCTGCTCTTTCCAGGCTCATGTGAATCATGGTGACAGCACTCTAAAATCCCCTCCCCAACCTCAGAAATCTAATAATAACCACATGCATTATTCAGCCGCTCTGGGACTTTAGACACTAAATTGGCGGATTGCTAAGCAGTGCACTGATCAGAGAACCTCAAAGTGTGGGCATCAGTTCCACAATTCATCTATTACAGCTACATCAAGTGAATTCAATACTAACAGCCACCCAACAAACAGCCAACATTATGCCACCACTAATATTGGCACTCAGCCTCTACTCACATCCACAGTGCAATGCAATAATCTCACTTGGGGCCCATCCTGGCTTGCAACGTTCATACCAACATAGAGATAAAATACATACTGACCCGTCAACTCCAGTTCCCTTCTCAATAACTCAAGCCTCAGTCACCGCTACCTTCTGGAAACTGGGACGTGGGGCTACTAACAAGGGAAACCAACCGTCCCAGTATGCTCTGTGGCAAGATATTCAGGATCCATCAGTGAACCACTCCTATGTTATGTGGCAGAGAAAGAAACTAAAGTGATCCTGAAAAGAGTCAAGGCGGATCCGCCACACCCTGACTCGCCTGTCAAAAAAAAATTACATTAACTCTACAATGGAAATGATCCTCAAGAAATTGGCAGATATCCATGATCTTGTCAAGTCTACAAAAGCCAAAACAGATGCAATGCCGAATGAAATTGGCACTATCCACGGACGTCAAACAAATCAATACGTGAACCGCTGGAACAGAAAGCAGAATTAGTAACCTGGAGGATTCCTAAGCCAAGACCAGCAAACCTATTTCAGCCCTCAACACCAGAACTTGGTCTATATCAAGAGAACTGGCAGCCCTCGAAGACAGAAATAGAGGGGGGAACCTCCATAGCTTCGCCATTCTAGAAGGAGCAGAAGACCCAGCTAGTTCTTGCATTCTGTTCCTAGAAAAATGGCTCTCACAAATTCTAGACGTATTCAAAATAGAGCTTGAACTCGAAAGTTGGCACAGAGAGCCAATATAAAAACCTCCTAACAAGACTCATCCGCGCCCAATCGTATGAAAACCAATTTGCTATCAATATGTGGAAAAAATACTTTCATTCACAAAGAAACATTACCAAATACAATTGAAGGGCAGCAAGGTTTTCATTTCACAAGGCTATTCTAAGACCACAGTTGAAACTAGCAAGGGCTTCCTTACCCTTCACCCCAGGGTGCCACAATCCTGCCACATCAGTGGTGAAACACTGGCAGAATAGGCTGCTTAACGAATATCTTGAGCAGGCGCTGATTCCCTCCAGTTGGAAACAACGTCCTCTGCTTCCTTTGCTGAAGAAGCCTTCTGCTGACCCCAAGGCCTTTGACAATTTTAGACCTATTTCTCTCCTGCCTACAGCCGCTAAACGTCTTGAGAAGAATATAAATAAGCTGCTATCTAATTTTCTTGAATCAAATCACTTGCTCCATGACTCCCAACCAGGGTTCCGTGCTCGATATAGTGCCGAGACTGTCCTACTTTTAGTCTCGGAATACATTAAAGCTAACCTTGATTTAAACACTCGGGTCGTGGTGTGGCTTTTGGATCTCTCTACAGCATTCAACACTGTCTCCCATGCTATTTTGCTGGAGAGACTGGACATGACAGTTGTCAGAGGTCGATCCCAATGCTAGGTGTCACAACTCCAGTAAGAACGGTGAGAACACTAAGGACTGGTGGGTCCCACCTGATATCGAGGACTCTCTCCACAGACGCCGGACATAACACCCTGGACGGAGTACCCCTCTCCTGCAGATCAGCCTACATGTTCCTTTAAGTGGGAACATTACGAGCGGGACCACGCCCCTGACAGCCACGTCACCTTTCCTGAGCCAATCACTGAGGACGAGCCCCTGGGAGGAGGATTGTTAAGCCCGGATCCCGGAAGACGCGAGCGAGAGGAACCGGCATCGTGGACGCCAGAGGAGATAGAGTGCAGCAGAAACCAGCGGAAACCAACTCGAGGGAAACCAGCAAGCCAGGAGGCCAACGGGACTGCCTTTTGCCCAGCCACGTTCCCAGAGGAACTAAGCTCTCACAGGTACGTGCTCGCTTCGCAGGGTGGGCCAGGTGGAGGGAGGAAACCGGGGAGTAACTAGTTTGTCGCGAGCCGGTCACAACTCCCTTTCCCCCGTATTCACTTCCTCACTGCGAGACGCCGGTAACAAAGAGCACAGGTGTCCCTCGTGCCCTCTCCCGACGGGTATTAACGAGGACCGTATTTTGAACTTTCTTTATTTTTCTTCTCTTACCTACTCAGGTCAAACGTGCACGGACGATCCCTGAGGACAAGCGATCTCCGGAGGGCGGTGCGGAGAAAACCGGACTGAAGTATAAGTACCCCTAGCCCAGGAGAAAGCAATAATTTGGACTGTGTTTTGAGGACTGAACGTACAAATTCACTAAAGCAGAAGGAACCTTCACTAGAAGTACATCACCGTCTGCTTGTCCTTCCTCTAGCATGGGTTACAGCCTACACTAGCTTAAATCCTTCATTAACAGGCAATCCCAGGCTGTTTCCCTTCTCCCTTTTACTTCTGAAGCTCAACCCTTCGTTTGCGGGATTCCACAGGGTTCTGCTCTCAGCCCGACACTTTTTAATATCCATCTGGAGCATCTGGCTAAGTTAGTTAAATCCTGGGGCGTGAGAATTATATCCTACACAGATGATACTCAACTCCTTCTAGCTTTCTATGAAAATGGCGTCACGCCCCTTGACTCCTTCAAGCTCTGCCTGAAATCTGTGGTGGACTGGATAAACACAAGCTGTCTGAGATTTAACTCACACAAGACTGAGGTTCTATTTTTTGGTACTAAGTCCTCCTCCTCACCCAGTCTTTGGTGACCATCAGAGCTGGGGGTCCCCCTCAGCCCTGCTCTCATGGTTAGAATCCTGGGGGTGAAATGAGCCTCAGACTTGACTTTTGAGCCCCAGGTTAAGGCTTTATCCTGTCCTATTTGTTCATCCTGTGGTCTTTAAGAACAATGCTGCATCTTATCCTAATAGTGCATTGCAAGACAATTGTCCATGCCATAATAACCTCTATGTTGGACTACTCCAACAGTCTCCTTCAGACCATTCAAAACGCTGCTGCCCCGGTGATTTTGAAGATACTGCATCAAACTTCGGTGTCATGTTACTTTCATGCCCTTCACTGGCTTCCAGCTATTAAGAGAATCCAGTTCAAAGCGCTGATCCTAGCCTTCAGGACCTACCATTATAACAGTCTTCTTTACCTCAGGAGCCATTTCAATCCGTATTTACAGGATAGATTTGGGAGATCTAATAATCTCAAACCTTTCCACATTCCCTGCATTCACAGGGCCAGAAGAGGAGGCAGATCTTTTACCTTTCTGACAACTAAGCTGTGGAATGCCCTCCCTCTTAAACTGGGAAGTATCACGTCTGAAGCTTCTTTCAGAAAGTCGTTAAAAACTTTTCTTTTTGATTCATGTTAAGGCAGCTGTTAGCCCCTTTCTACTCAATTCTTTGGGTGATCTTTACCACTGGAGCTGGGACGCCTCCCCGGACCTATCTGTGTGCTCTACAAATGTGAGTGCTGTTGATGTTGAAAGCAATGAACTATCAGTTATCATTTGCAGGTTCTGCCAAATACCATGTGACAATACAAGGCATTTCGCACATCTTTAACAACCATATTGCCCTCACGAAATTCCTGGATGACAAAGCTGAATCGGAGGTCGATACCTATTTACACGAGACAGCATTTTTAACGGACAAACATTAACTATTTACTGCTAAGAGCTAATTCCCAACATGTGATACATCATCAAAATGTCTACCAGCAACCTCCGCTTTCACTCTTTTCGGTCATCATTCTCCAGAGAATTATATCCACCAAAATCTCTGATGTTTTGTCGGTCGTGCTTCGGTGTCCAAGTACTTAAGAGCAAGTATTCTATATACTCTATCCATTTGTAGGTATTACCTTTATACAGCTATTTCGATTCTGCCTACAACAAGACCTTAAAAGACAGCATGAGGGGCGTGGTCTCGCCGCGGACGATGTGAGTCGCACATCGCTGAGGCTCCGGGCCGCCGCCGAGGAAAACAGCCTGTACAGCAGGGCAGCAGCTGCGGAGACGCTTCAGCTGAGGGGGCCCGATTGGACACTGTGAGCGGGCAGCTGCCGGGCGCCTTGGAGACTCCTGGCTTGGGCTGCGGCGAGTAGGGGCGACATACGAGGCAGGGCACCGGCGGGAGAGACCGCGACCGCCATCTTGGATGCCCGGACCCGCCGCGCTGTGGTGGGATTGAGCCTGACTGACCCGGGTGGAGTGCCGCTGGAGGAACGGCGCGGCCGTGTGGCAGAGCAGCGGAGGCATTGAGGCGGCCAGGACCGACGACGAGGAGGTTCGAGGAGGATCGGGCTCGGGGACGGTAGCGGCCGCCATCTTGTGGTCTGCGGCTGGCCCTGGCCCGTGGCTGCGGCTGCCCGCCTCGTGGCGCCGCGGAGGAAGCGAGCCGTGCTGAAGCCTTGGCCTTGATCTGGGCGTTTGGGGCGGACTGCTGGGGCTGCCCTGGGGACGCCTGGCGCCATAACCTGCACCCCACTGCACACGTGGAGCTGCTGCCGCGTGGCGGCGCTGCGGACCCTGCTGCTGGTACCTGGGACCCCTGGACTGGCTCGGCCGGGCCTCGACAGAAGCATCGTCCTGCTGGCTTGTGCGGACGTTGAGCCTGGGGGCGCCGGCCATCTATAGAGCGTGGAAGCGAGGAGCCCCCGCGCAGCCACGAGCAGAACGGCGGACGACGCCTGCGACGACCAGAGCTGGTAGGCCGGGACCTCCCGGATGACCTGGGTGACCGCTGGGGATCGGATTGGAGGCGGGGGCCCGAAGGTAAAGGCGAACGACGCGGGATGTGCGTGTGGCTGTGGCCTGGCGGGCGCCGAGGGCTGTGAGGAGCCGGCCACCACCTCGACTAACCACGCGGGAAAGGCCTGGCCCACACGACGACTGGACCGGGGCCTGGACCGGGACCGGGGGGCGCTTTAGAGGGAGACGCGCCCGGGGGACGACTGGCCCCGGCGCCCTGATGACTGTGTCCTTCTGCTAGCGCCTGCAAAACCTGGGGTCTGTGGACCGGCGCTGGGCTGGGTGAGGTCCGTTACCGCGCCTTGGCCTGGGAGCCTGCTGGTGGCGCTCGCTACAGGCGCGACGGCCATCCTTAGCGCTGGAAGGCCTCTCTAGAGTTGCATCACGGCCTTGGACAGCGTGGGAGTTCGAACCTGGAGTTGGCGGTGGATCTCGTGGCTGGGGGCGGTCTAGCGGCCGCATAGCTTCGTAGAGCTGGGCCTTGAGAACCTTCTACACTGCGGCACCCTGCGCCACGGCGCTGTTGTATGTGCTCGCCGCTGCGCCCCTGAGGTTCCGAGCCTGGAAGGTTGGGGCTGAACATTCGCCACAGGACTGCGGGCCCTTGAGCTACTTGGGGCTGCTACCCCCATTCACTGTGAGACCGACCCTAAGCGCGGCCGCATCATGACCCGTACAAAGCCGGGGAAAGAGCCGCCGGCAACCCCCAAAGACGCCTCTGTCAAGGACTTGTGGAATAAGCCTGCCACAGCATCACAGAGCGCGGAGCCATCGGGGGCAGGGGTTTCGACAGCCCCCGTCACGCAATCCTTCATGACGGCGTTCATGCAAGAACTTAAGTCGGAAATTGGGTCCCTCCGCACAGAAGTCCAGGCATGCGTGAAGGACCTTCGGAAGGATGTGGGAGAGCTGGGCGGCCGTGTGGATGACTTAGAAAAGACCCTGGATGCACGCACGGAAGACCAAGAACATCTATGGCAAAGATTGGCGACCTTGGAAGAACAGCATGTTGAGCTCCAGATCAAACAGGAGGATTTGGAAAATAGGGGGCGCCGGAACAACATACGCATCCGGGGGGTGCCGCCTGGGGCAGAAGGGGCAGATATTATGTCCTTTGTGGCGGACTTACTTCATGACATCCGAGGGGATGACGACACTTCGCCGCCCACCCTGGACCGCGCCCATAGGGTTTCAGGGCCGATGGGGAGGCCGGGGCTTGTCCCTGACATCTTGACACGGGTTCATTTCTTTGTTGAAAAGGAAGCCATCCTAAAGGCGGCCAGAGGCAAATCCGAAATCCTCTGCGGGGGAAAGCCCATCCAATTGTTTCAAGACTTGGCCTCCACCACTATCCGGCGCCGTCGGGACTTCAAACCTGTCACTGACAAATTGAGGGAGCTCAACATCCGCTACCAATGGGCCCATCCCTTCGCCCTCATGTTTCAGTGGGAGTCCAGGCGGCGGGTGCTGCGCTCATATCGGGAGGCGGCCCAGCTCCTGCAGATCCCCGATTCACCGCCAGCCAGCCCCGCGCGGCGCCCTCCCAAGGTCAAGATCCCGGCGAAGCCACAGTGGTCCACAGTGCGACGCCCTAGACACCCATCGTCGCCGGAGGGCAGCAGGGCCTCCCGGGACAAGCAAGACATTATCGAACATATCAAATCCCAGGAGGGCTCCTCCTCGCCGCTGGGCTCACAGGCCTCTGCCCCTAAGTGACCGACGTCACTGCGGAACATCTCACCTGACTGCAACTAAACAACTGAGACAGCTGAGACGCCTGGAGGTATGGCCGGCTGTGGGCTGCATCTCTCCCCCATTGCTCGACGCCTTGGACACCTCACTCGGAGGCGCACCACCATCTCCTCTACGGGGCGCTGTCTCCCAGGCTTGGGCGGCGGCCCGGGATGGACCCTCGACACCATAACTCTGCGGTTCAACGATGGCGCACCCCCCCTCCTATTTCTGGGAGAGTGACATCTCTGAGACAGCCTGTGCCGCGGTGCCTGGCTACTCTCTTGACTGGAATAGGCTCTTCCGGCCCTGTTGGCCGACTACAGGTTTACATGGTTGTATTTGTTCTTATTTGTTTCCCTCAGTACCCTTTTCCACTCATTCCCTTTGGCGGGGGGGTCGTGTTTACGGGTGGGATGCTCATGCGGGAGGTGCCCTACTGGGGATTTTACGACAATGACTACCACCTCTCCCTGGAAGATTCTCTCTCTCAATGTGAAAGGGCTCAACTCTCCCAACAAACGACGCCTAATCTGGCGCTACCTGCTCCTGCAGAACCCCGACATCATCCTCTTACAGGAGACACATCTCCTCAAGTCTGACGTGGGCCGGATGGCGCACCTGCGCTTCCCCCTTCAGTTCTGGTCCTCGGCTCTCTCGAAGACGGCGGGGGTGGCAATCCTGTGCAGGGCAGGGATATCCCGGGGGGATGCCAAGGTACATAGGGATGCGGAGGGGCGGTTTCTGCGGGTGGAGATCAGGCGGGGCTCCCGCGCTCTGACATTGTGTAATTTGTATGTCCCCAACCAGGGTCAGGATCTCTTCCTGCGTCGGATCATCAGGGAACACCTTGAGCCGGTGACCACAGACCTCATAGTCGGGGGGGACTTCAACTGGGTGTGGGACGCAGAGCTTGACCGATGTGGGGGCGCTTTTCACGGGGTGGGGGCCATGTCTGCGGCGGTGAAACGCTCCCTAACCGCCCTAACCTTAGTGGATGTCTGGAGGTACCACTCCCCGGGGTTACGCGACTATACCTTTTACTCCCATGTTCACCGCACTTACTCCCGCATTGACCTCCTCCTCGTATCGCACTCACTGCTCAAGGACTCCGTCTCGGTGTCCCACTCCACCATCTCGGTCTCGGACCACGCCCATGTAGAGCTGCTTCTACGGGAGGGTCCTCCCCACCCGCTGCGGCCGCGCCGCTGGCGTTTCCCGGACCACGTCCTCCGGGACCCAGTGGATAGAGAGGAGATACAGACAGCCATTCTGGCATATTTTGAGGACAACGACCTGCCGGGGACCCCTCTCCCCCTTCTTTGGGACGCCTTCAAGGCCACTATACGGGGCACTCTCACAGCCTTGGCGGCCGCTCGGGCGCATGAGGCCCAGCTTTATGAGACGAAACTCACGAGGGAATTGCAGGTGCTCGAGCAGATGGACAAGGAGCGCCCGCTGGCGACCCACAAGCGCCGTTTGGCCGTTCTTCGTGGGCAGCTCCGCGCACACAGGGTCAACAAGGCTGAGCGCGCTCTGCTTGCACTCAAGCAACGCTATTATGCGGGGGGCGACAAGGTGGGCGCTGTTCTGGCGCGACGTTTGCGGACACGGGCAGCCACGGCGCATGTCGCGAAACTACAGAAGGCGGACGGGTCCTGGGCCGTTGCGGAATCGGCGAAGCTCCAAACGTTCCACGACTACTATGCAGCCCTCTATACTGGCGACTCCCCTGCGGCCGAGCTGGTTGCGGAGGCCTTAGACACTTGCCACTGGGACCCGTTGAGTGCGTATCAATCCGGGCTTCTAGAGGACTCTATCACCCCGGCAGAGCTGGTTGACGCCCTACGCGACCTCCCGCTTGGCAAAGCGCCCGGCCCGGACGGGCTCCCGGTGTCGTTCTTCCGCGCCTTTTTACCGCAATTACAACCGTATCTTTTGCGCCTCTTTAATTCCTTCGAGGAGTCGGTAGGGCCCTCAGCAGATATGGCAATGGCCGACATAACTCTCATCCCGAAACCCGGGAAGGACCACACGCTGTGCTCCTCCTACCGGCCTATTGCCTTGCTGAATACTGATTTGAAACTCTACACCAAAATCCTAGCTAAACGACTTAGCCCTCACCTACCTAATCTCATCGAACCCGACCAGGTGGGGTTTATCCATCAACGCCAGGGCGCAGATAATGTACGGCGTATTGCGCATATTGGTGGGAAGGCCCAACACTGGAAGATCCCGGCCTGCCTGTTGTCGCTTGACGCGGAAAAAGCATTCGACCGGGTTGACTGGACTTTTCTTCGAGCAGTGCTGCGAAAAATAGGCCTGGGTCCTAAGATGGTGGCGCGCATTATGGCCCCGTATATTTCGCCGGTTGCCAGGGTGCGGGTGAACGGACAGCTCACGCAACCCTTTCCCATCTGCAGAGGCACTCGACAGGGCTGTCCCCTATCGCCCCTGTTGTTCGCCCTGGTGGTGGAGCCCCTGGCCATTATGATTCGGCGGTCCCCTGATATCTGTGGTATATCCCTTCGAGGAGTGCAGCACAAGATTGCTCTCTTCGCGGATGATCTCCTTCTCACCCTCTCCGAGCCCCTGCGCTCACTGCCGGAGGTACACTCGCTGCTCCGCACCTACGAACGCGCCTCTGGGCTCAAAATTAACCATGCCAAGTCCTGGGCCCTTAATATCTCGATCCCGGCCGAGGAGCTCCCAGCGATCCGAGCTTCGGCTCCGTATCAGTGGGCGGACGCGTCAGTGCGATACCTGGGTCTTAACTTAACCCCAGACCTGGCCACTTGGACGCAGGCCAACTGGCAGGAGTACAAAAACTCTGTCCTCGCTGATCTGCGGGCATGGAGGGCCTTGCCGCTTTCCTGGTTGGGCCGCCTCAACACAGTGAAGATGTCGATATTGCCGAAGGTCCTCTATCTGTTTCAAACACTGCCAACTCCGATTCCGGAGCATCAAATACAGGGGCTCCAACGCGAACTCAACGCGTTTGTGTGGGGGGGGGAAAAAGCCGCGGTTCTCGAATAAAATCCTGAGTCTCCCCCGGGACAGGGGTGGTCTGGCCTGCCCCAACCTCCTCGAATATTACTGGGCGTCGCACCTTCGCTGTATCCTGGAGTGGGGGGCTTGGGAGAGTGAGAAGGTGTGGTTCCATATGGACAGGGCAGTCACCTGTCGCCCGCTTTGGGACCATGCCTGGCTCCCCCGGGCGGCCCGACATCGCAGCGCTTACATGGCCGTCCCTACCAAAACGGTCCTGGAGATCTGGGATAAAGTGGCGGTGAGTAGGGGCTTGACCACCTTTCCATCCCCGCACACCCCGATCGCGCGAAACCCGCAATTTCCGCCGGCATGTCGGACGCCTCACTTCGCGAACTGGACGGAGTCGGGCTGTAGGACGATACGAGACCTGTTCCTCGGTGACTCTCTCAAAACTTTTGCACAGTGCAAGCAGGAGTTTGGGCTTCTGGACGGTGACAACTACCAATACCTACAACTGCGGCACTGGATACAGGGCTCGTCCCTGATGCCGGCGGCCACGCGACCCTACACGCAGTTCGAACAGCTAGCGCGGGACTTCGGCAACTACAAGGGGCTAATATCTCGCATATACAAGGTGCTGCAGCACTCGCACCGGCTTGACCCCCATCCGTATCAGACGAGATGGCATTCCTCTACTGGCTCGGGCGTCACTCCTGCCCAATGGGCCCGGCTTTGGGGCGACATCCCTAAAATCCTGCGTAGCATTCCCCAACAAGAATCGGCCTACAAAGTAATGACCCAATGGTACTACACCCCCGCCAGACTCCACAAAATGTTCCCTAACTCTTCTCCCCTGTGCTGGCGCTGTACTCAGGCGCAGGGAGACTTCATTCATATTTGGTGGACATGCCCACTTCTGAAAATCTTTTGGAAAGAGGTCCTCAGCCATGTAAAAAAGGTACTCGGGTTCCCCCTTCCGGAAGATCCGCTGGTGGTCCTTCTGGGAATTAGACCAACAACCCTGAGAGCCATGACGGGTCGGGATCGGCACCTTAGCCTCCACATGCTGGGCGCTGCAAAACAAATAATAGCCCTTTACTGGAAGAAGCCAGAGTCGCCCTCCGTTAACGTGTGGTTTACTCGTCTATGGCATGTGGTGGCGATGGAGTCTCTCACGGCGCGTCTGCAGCTCCGAGACGCCAAATATAAAAAGCTCTGGAAGCCTTTGGTAGACTACCTGGGGCGGCTAGAACATGCTCGCTTGCAGCCGCCACGACTTAGAGCCCTGAAGCTCTTTGACGACGTGCTGGACCCCACGGACCCGGGAGGGTACTGGAATCCCGCAGAGGGTGTATAACCCAATCCACTAGCGAAAGCCGGCCTGGAAGGACGGGAGGAGAACTTGCTATTAGCGGACCACATCCTGAAAGGCCCCCATCTGAGGATGATAATTGAGCGCACATCCCTTCCCCCTCGCCATGACTGTTGCCCTTTGCGATGGTCCACACCCCCTCACTTTTTCCCTTGTTCTATCCCCCTGGTTGTTTGGTCGCTGCATTGGCAATCTTTGATGCTGGGATTGGGGCGACATCCTCGCCCTGGCATGGCGGCGGGATATCGGGGTGGAGGGTTTAACCCCTAGTTACGCTTGCAATAGGAGACAAGCCAGCAGTCGACTTGCATACTGCCCTGTACATCATTGATGAAAGTTCCTGGACTTGTACAGCGTCTCTTCTAGGCGATATTCGCTATAATATGCTGTGACTCTTACATTGCACGAATGGGGCGCCCTTGCAGTCTTACCCTAACGCTGCCTGCCCGGCTGGCCCGTGACAGTTGTGACATTTTGTTAGCCATGGTCTCCAGCCTCTAGGAGCTGCCTCTGCAGGGTTGCTGGGCGGGAGGTTTACTGAGGGCTTGGCGTCACTAAGGCAAGAGCCTCTGAGAGTGAATATCTCTGTGGGGGCCGGCTCCTGGGCTATTGATAATGTTACTTGTGTTAATGCATATGCCTTTGCTCCTGCTAATGATTTGTCACCTGCTGCCGGCCATTGTGGTTGTAGGCGAACAAGCTGTGTATGGACTTTTGCACGACCGTTAAAATCAATAAAAGTTGGTTCAAAAAAAAAAAAAGACAGCATGAATAAGGTATGAGGATTATACAAATATGAATTTGAAAGACAATACTATCTCAAAATACTTGGTTATTGTATACTTGCTATTCCAATGATTTTCAAGTTATTTTTCTACATTTAATGCATATATTGCCTGTTTGTTAGACCTACAGCCATTAGTAATATGGTTATGAAAGTTTAACCAGTTAGCTTTTATATCTGTACCACCCATGATGCGAAGATATATATGCAAAACACCTCCATTTGTCGGTAACACGGCAGAATTTTTTACGCCATCACAGCTCTACAATTCTAAAATTTCTCTTAGCTTTATGTGATGTGATACGTGCACCAACATTGACAACAATTGTATGTACGGTTTACAGTTTTGCTCTTGACTATCAGATTCCCTGGAGGAGCGTTTTCTCCTCTCGCCATTCCCGTTGTGTACTTGGGTGAGGGTTGATATCTTGAAGGGACTTTTTGAGTATTTTATTTGATACTGATTTGTTATTTTTTGCCTTTATCATTATTATTTGCCAACACTATCAAAGGAAAGAACTGTGTCTTGCTAGTGAACAATTCATACCAATTGGACATAACAGCACTCAACTCTTGACACAACCTCACAATATAGGGCTTAACCTCTGGAAATGCATCTCAACCTACTTTTCCACCAATCCCTGTATTGTGAACTACTAAATAAAACACATGATGCTTCTAACTTTCTCCCGCCTATTTACATACTACTTTTCAACATTCTAGGTAAACCTACTAAGCTCCATAGAAGAACTATAAAAACCCATAACCTCACGCAAGACAAGCCTTAAAAAAAATATAAAGATAATATCACTAAATGCAAAAGGGACCAATCACCGCATTAAAAAAACGAAAATCATGGACTCCTTATATAAACTTCGAGGAGATATTATCCAACTTCAGGAAACAAAGGTTGATTCCACACACATCTCATTACTCAGAAATAATTCATTTAGCAGCGTAGCATGCTCCTCCGTAGTGGGGGGGGGGGGAATGGTATCCTGACTTTAATCTCTAAAAAGTCAAATATAGACATGGCACCTAATCTTTCTGATAAACATGGTATATGGATCATCTCAAAACTCACCAAAAACAATAATGATTTCTTTGTGGTAAATGTCTATGCGCCCACTGCGTACAACCCATCCTTCTGGAATGACTTATCATCTCAATTTAAAATAATCCCAGATTCATCCATGACCATCTTTGCAGGAGATTTTCATCTACCAATGGACCTTACATTACACAAACTCTCAATTTCCATACCGTCCCAACAAAAGCCATAAAGCCATAAAGAACCTGTGCTCTAGATATAACTTTATTGACGCTTGGAAAAAACAGAACCCAGATGAAAGGGACTATACCTTTTACTCAATCCCACACAATTTGTCCTATTGAATAGACTACTTGCTAATTTCGGGACACTCCATTAGAAGGGTTGGCGAAACAGCAAAGGAACCAAAAGTGATATCCAAACATATGTATATCATTAGGTCAAGCACTGACTCCTTACCTGACACAAAGTAAATGCAATGACAAAATACTCAAACACCAACACAAAGTACAAATCATTGAAGATTCCACTCAGAAAATCCTCAAAGAAAATAAAGAAAATTACTCCTCTGACTTCACTAGATGGGAAGCTCTTAAAGCAACTATAAGAGGTGTGATTATTAAAATTAGATCTAATATGATCAAAGAAGCTAACCGTAATCTCTTGGAATTAAAGAACCAACTCACAGAATTTGAAAAACGCTGTATCACCTCTAAAGATACCCAAATACTAAATGAGATTGCCAAGAAAAAATATGAATACAATAAAATTCTAAGCACAAGAGTAGGTGTCTAGTCCAATAGGCAAAAAAGCATAAGGCTTTGTGAAGCAAACAAAGCAGGCAAAACGCTAGCATCCTACTTAAAACACAGACTACACAGATACTACATAAACTCCTTTAAAGACGACGAAGGCCTTGTCCACACTTACCCAAATAAAATTGTATATATTTTAAAGATTTTTCCCCCAAAAACCTACAGTCGCAATCACGCTTGACGCAGAGAAAGCGCTTGACAAAGTTGACTGGCACTATTTAAATTCAGTCCTGGTGTAGTTTAATCTAGAGGAGCCTTTAATTATAATGATACCGGTACTCTACCACAACCCAATCGCTAAAGTTAGAGCAGGGGGTACTATCTCCAATACATTTTCCTTGAAACATGGAACCAGACAAGGCTGCCTCCTTTCTCCTCCTCTCTTTCTCTTAGCATTAGAGCCTTTTATACATAACATGAGGGAAAATGTGGGAATAGCTAGGGTAACTTTCGGAAATACCATTTTGAAGATAGCTGCATATGCAGATGATATCTTAATTACCACCGAAAATGCCCCCTCTTCTATTGCTGCCTTAATGACATTGATTCATGACTTTGCAAATGTATCAGGCAATACGCTTAATAAGGACAAGTCCGAGATTAAACTTCTCAATAACGCACAAGTTACTTACTTGTGTAACGATATATCTGTAAGAGACATTAGTTAGTGATAGATTCCTTACCTTAGAATATCCCCAGGTGTTAGACTGGATCCGAAAAGTTTTTCGTCAACAGTACCCCTGCACGTCAGTAGGCGTCGTCGTGTGGCTCCACGTACGTCGCTGGCGTCGTAGCTGCCAAGATGACGTAGTGCAGCCAATGTAAAGTTAGACATCTTCTAATTGACTTGATGTCAACTATATGTCTAAAATGGCTGACCGCACTTACAAAGCCTGGAGAATCGACTCTTAGGTTTGTAGGGGGTGTCCTGCTCATGTGGGGCACCCTCACACTTATAACTAAGCACCCTACCTTCAGTATTGAAAGGCCTACCTTAAGGGTGACTTATAAGTTTTAAGTGCAGTGACCTCAGATATAAGGAAACTTATATCTGCTGTGAGTGGTGCTAGCACTAGCTCACACAAGCTGCAATGGCAGACCTGTAGTCAGTTTGAGTGGTCCCTCATGGGTGGCATAATACATGTTGCAGCCCATGGGAGACCCCTGATGTACCTATGCCCTGGGTACCTTAGTACCATATACTAGGGACTTAGGAAGTTACACCAGTATTCAATTAGGAAGCCACTAAAGTACTTACCATAGTCCAATTTAGGGAGAGATCACAGTGACTGGGGTCCTGATTAGCAGGATCCTAGCCAGAAAACAGAATGATACCAGCAAAAAGAGGGGGTGACCATGAAAGCAGATCCTACTTTCCTACAAGCACCCTTCAACAGCAAGTCATCGAGATAGGGGAAGACTGAAACCCCTGATCTGCGCAGATGAGCTGCGACCACCGCCATCACTTTCGTGAACACCTGAGGGGCGCTGGTAAGGCTGAAAGGGAGCAGGGTGAACTGAAAGTGCTTGTGGCCCACCGTGAACCGTAGGTAACGCCGGTGGGCTGGCAGGATGGGGATATGAAAATAAGCATCCTGCAAGTCCAACGCTACCAGCCAGTCTTGCGGGTCTAGGGCAGACAAGACCTGAGCAAGCGTGAGCATCTTGAACTTCTCCTTCCGGAGGAAGCTTTTGACGTTCCAGAGGTCTAAAATAGGGCGCAGACCTTTGTCCTTCTTTGGAACCAAGAATTAGTGGGAGTAATAACCACAACCTACTTCTGGCATCGGAACGCGCTCGATGGCCCCCTTGGCCTTCCTGCTGGAGAAGTGCCAAGTGTTCCCCAGACATGGGGTGGTACTGAGGTGGCATGGCTGGAGGGGTAGACTTGAAAGGGAGGGAGTAGCCCTTCGGACTATTTGCAGAACCCACCTGTCTGAAGTGATGGTGCGCCAGTGGGGTAGGTGATGGCGAATCCTGCCACCCACTAGCGTCCGGTGGGTCTGAAACACTGGACTAGGAAGGTTTTGAGGCGGCGGCGGCAGAAGCTTTGGTGGATTGACCTGCTCGCTGTCCTCGGTACCCACCACAACGGGTCCCACGTCCGCGGCTGCGCTGAGACTGCGGCTGCACAGGCCTGCCGGCCTGAAAGGAACGCGATTGGGCGCCTCGACCCTGACCTCGAAAGGAACAAAAAGCGGACCCCCAGGCAGTGCACGTGGTGGCGAGAACCAAGGACTGGGCCGTAGCCAGAGAGTCCTTAAAGCGTTCCAGGGTGCTATCCGCCTGGTCACCAAAGAGGCATGTGCCATCAAAAGGCATGTCCAACAAAGTGTTCTGAACATCCCTGGAGAAGTCAGTTGTTCTGAGCCAAGCGTAACGGGCGGAGCTCCACCGTTGAGGAAAGTGCCCTGCCGAGTGAATCGACCGTGTCAAGTCCACAACGGATAGTGAATTTAGCAGCATCTCTCCCCTCGATAATAGCCTGGGAGAGCATCGCCCGAGCTTCCACAGGGCACTGAGGCAGCACCTGTGCCACCGTGTCCCACACAGAATGTGAATAGCGGCCCAACAGGCATGCAGTATTCACCATCTGCAACCCTGAACTGGCAAAAGTGAAAATCTTTTTCCCAAACTGCTCCAGTTTCTTAGATTCCTTGTCCGGAGGGGCAGAAGGGAATGCGCTCGGCGAGGCAGAAGCCTGGACAACCAGACTCTGAGGCGTTGGGTGTTGTGTGAGAAAGCTGGGGTCGCCCGGCATCGGGCGGTGGCGACGTGCCACACCCTTATCCACAGGAGCCCCTGTGTTGGGTTTGTTCCAGGTGCTAAACAGGACGTCAGTAAGTGCGTCATTGAAGGGCAGCAGCGGCTCCGCAGAGGAGGACGCTGGCTGCAGTACCTCAGTCAGGAGATTGGTCTTGATAGGTACAGAAGGGAGCTCGAGGTTAAGTGCCTCAGCCGCCCTACGCACCACTATGGAAAAAGTCCCAACCTCCTCCGTAGCCAGTGAAGAGGGGGACAGTGTAGCAGGATGTGGAGAGAAATTCAGATCCACTGGACCTTCCGTATCACCTTCCCATTCTGGCTCATCCTCGCATTGAGCTGCGAGAGGGTCTTCAGACCCCTCCCAGTACTCCCCTTCATCCACCGGTTGTTGAAGAGGCCGGTAAGGACGAGGTGCCCGGGGGAATGGGATAAACTCTCCACCCAGAAACGGAACCGGGGGGTAATAGACCAACCCCGGTTCTGCGCCGTCCGGTGCCGCATCCGACGCTGCCTCCGGAGCCAGCAGCGGCACCGAGACCGGAGCCGTAGGTATGACGGGGCTGGAGCCAGCGCCGAGGCCGAAGGCGCCGTAGGGTATTGTGCCTGCGTAGCCGGGGCCAAAGGCGGCGGCACGGGGGCAGAACCACCCAATGGGTCAGCGGGGCCCGAAGGCGCTCCGGAGGGACCCGATGGGCCAAACAAACGGCTCATGGCCGACAGGAAAGCCTGTATTTCGTCCGGAGTCGCGTGTGGACCTGAAAAGGGCGGGTAGGCCGCAGGCTACAAAGGAGGCTCCATCGGAGACGCGGGGGAGGTACCGCCCGCACCCTCCACCGCGTCCAGCGACCGGTGAGGGGTAGATGAAGAGCGACGTCGCTTCTTCTACTTCTTATGGTGCAGTGACTTACCTGTCCCCGAGTCCGACGACCGGGCCCTCGACCTCCCACGTGAGCAGGACCACAATCGGCACGGAACAGATTGCCGGACCTCCAATAACTTTCGGGATTGCTTCCGCATAGCTTTCAGCGCCATGGCACGACAATCAGGGCACACCTCGGGGTCATGAGCGTGCCCCAAGCAGAAGAGACACACGTCGTGCGGGTCCGCTACCGACGTGTTCCGACGGCAGGTCCTACAAGACTTAAACCCGGGCATCCCTACTGCACCAGGAGTAGAGTACTCGACAAGATAAGAGAAACAAGTTCTCAGAAACCTAGTTAAAATATTAACTAGGGGTACCGCTCTCTCTCGGATCTGCGCTTGCTGGCGCGGAAAAAGAAAGAACTGACGTGTGGGCGCGTCTAAGTAGCTCCAACGACATCATCTCGGTGGCTACGACGCCAGCGACGTACGCGGAGCCGCACGACGACGCCTACCGACGCGCAGGGGTACTGCTGACAAAAAACATTCCAGATCCAGTCTGACGCCTGGGGATATTCTAAGGTAAGGAACTTATCACTAACGTGTCTCTTTCAGATATTGTAAATAAAGAAATTCCAGGCAATTTGGCATCACTTGGCAACCAGTCTGCATTACATATTTAGCAATAGAATTTTTTAATGAACTTATTACTTCTTTAAAATAAATCAAGATTCCATAGTAAAAAAGGTTAGTAATCTCCTTGATAGTTGGTCACCCACTGCCTTAGTTAATTATCTAATCGGCATGCTCCCCATGCCACTTATGGACGATTTCCTAACAAAAGTCGACAACACTTTCAATACATTTTTATGGCAAGCCAAAAAAAACTACAGTCTCACTCAAAAAACTTAGGCTCTCTAAAGGTAACAATGGTATAAGCCTCCCTATCATTAGGAACTACCAAACAGCATATTCGTTCTAGCAAGGTACTAACTGGTTTATTGACGAGTCTTAATACATTCCAGTTTTGGAACATCACTATTAGATGGGAAACTTATTTGTGCATTCCTAACGATGGTCAATTTCTACCTCCCCCATGTTAAATACATCATGAATAATACTAAAGAGGCTTTCTTAAGATTGGACTACTATTGGAAAATAAAGATCCGCAATTCTAACCTGTCATCCATATGGCTCAATCCTAAAATTAAATTTGATGGTCATACAGAATCATGGCCCAACTGGTTAAATTAAAGAAAGGAATAAATCTGAATATGTCTAATTTTTTTTTGTAGAGTTTTATAAAGCGCAAACTAGACCTGGAGGTATCAGAGTGCATTACATGAGCACCAGTTACGTTATAGATGGACAAATTCATTTTTGTTAGGCATGGGGAGATTAAGTGATTTGCCCACAATCACAGAATGTTGAGCGCCCCTGCAAAGACTCGAACCCAGTTCCCCAGCCCCGTTGTCAACCGCCCTATTTGCAGCCATTTCATTCAGTTCCTGGACACCAACATGTAGACTTTCAATGTTGCTTTCTTTAACTTCAAGAATTTGACACAGGCTGGCACTGCGCTGAGACTCCGTTAGTGCGATTGTGCACTTCAACTGTGGCAAAGGTGGCAAGCACAAGTAGTTCGCTGGACCATGGCAAACTCTCTGGAAAAGCGCTTTCAGTGTACAGACTTCCTATCCTCTATCTCGCCGTGAGTTGTAGTGTCCCACCAGCCCAGTTACTCAACGGTGGTTCTTTCCTGGTGTTTATACTTATAAATATTAGTGCAAACATGCTGCTTTTAATTAGTAACCAATTTATTATGGTCAATGTCTAGTTACTGATTTATGGGACTTCAGTAATACATTAAGTGGCAAAACTCACCCCCTCCATACCACCCAGGCAGTCAGTCAAAAATACTTTATTCGGTTCATAGCAAAAACCATAAAAGCGTAATACACCAAAGACAATAACATACATTATAAATAACATTTAAAACATTACAAACATGTTAATAATAACACTTGATCAAAATTCATGAATTACCCGTTTTCTGCACCATAGCCACATAATTTTTTCCTTAATCTCATAGAAATTGCCAAGACATTAACTATATTGAATATCTCCCAGGTAGTACCCAGCAACTGAAGGTACAAGAGAGCAGGTTTGACTTGTCTAAATCCTTTATCTTTGATAAGAGGGATAATAAACTTTTTACGGAGAGGTGAGAGATATTTGCAAAAGAAGATAAAATGCACAGTATCTTTAATGGAGAATCTGTCACAACAAATCTCCAGATCCTTCTCCTTCGTCCACCCTGGGGATTCGGTGAGCAGGAGATGGAATTTATTCAATGTAAACTTGGTCAATAGAAAACGGTGATTCATATTATTAACGATGACCAAGTATGGTTCAATACTGCTAGAAGTGATTATCAACTGATGAGCCCTTACTGTTGGTTTAAGTAGCTCCTTTTCTTCTCTTGCGAAGTTTACCCGCTGCTTATGTATATCTTTCACCCATTTCACGTCCCCTTTTACTAGATTACTTGGGTAGTCAAATAATTCTGGGCGACCCAATTCTCTGGTTAAATTCTTGACATAGTTCATCCAGGGAATAGCATTACCATGCTCAAGGGATAAACAGTCCTTTAAAATCTCGTGATTCAACGCCAGTTCAGGGTTTAACTATATTGATATCCATTTCAGTAATAGAGCTAGAGCTATGCGATCTACTAGATATTCTATCCCACATTCTTGATGAACAATATAGCCAGGGGTTGACTGAGGAAGAGATAAGATAGATTTTAAAAACTTATCCTCGGCCACCTGTAAATCCTTAACATTTTTAATTCCCCACAAATCAGAACCGTACATTGCTATAGAGGTACATTTAGCAACATAAATGTTCAACACGGCTAAGATAGACCTGGCAAAGGCATTGCGTTTAGCTGCTAATTGAGGGGCCCAGGTGGATTTGTCATTAAAAATGACCCCTAGGTATGGGAATCTAGTGACCCGAGATAAAACATGCCCTTCACAGTGCATAGTCATAGCTCTTTTAGGTTTCCTACCCAGAATCATAACATGCGATTTTGAGAAATTCACACTTAGATCAAGTGTTTTCATAAAGTTAGCGAATGAATCTAAAAGACGTTGCAGCCCCACTGCCGTGCGTGCTAACAGGACGGCATCATCAGCATATAATAATGCCGGGATGGAATACTTGCCCGCCCTTGGAATGTCCTTGCACGTCCCAGTTAAGGCAGCACCCAAATCATTAATATAGAGCGTAAAAAGCAGGGGGGCTAAAATACAGCCCTGCCTAACACCATTAGTGATTCCGATCTTACCCGTACAATTACCCAAACGATCAAATCTAACTGTAGCGGTAAGATCCCTATGTAGATCAGCAAGAAAATACACAATATATTCATCGATACCACATTTAAGGAGCAGTTCCCACAGCTTCACCGATTCACTCGGTCGAAAGCCGAGGACAAGTCCATAAAGGCTAAATATAACGTCTCTTTTTTGGCAATAGTGTATTTACCAATAAGTAAGTGGAGATTCAGGCTTTGGTCTATGGTGCCACGGCCCTTTCTAAACCCATATTGTAAACATGAAAGGGTATCAGTGTCCTCCAACCAAGCTGTTAATTTACCCAAAACCACTCGCCCCAAAACTTTCACTGCGGAATCAATAAGGGAGATAGGGCGGTAACAACTAGGGTCCCCCCTGCAACCTTTCTTAAAAATGGGTACGATGACAGATTCGGACCAAGTGTCCGGAATGCCTGCAACACATACCCTATTAAAAACATTGGTTAGAACTATGGACCAGGTCTCAAGATCTGATTTAAAGAGGTCTGCTGGAACGCCATCGGGACCGGGAGCCTTATTGCTCGTCATCTTCCCGATGGCTTCAGCCACCTCAGTCCTGGTAACCGTTAAAGTATATCGATTTACAATGGGGAGAGGCATATTCAACTCCCCATTGTTTTCCCCTTCATAGACTGACTTAAAATAAGAGCACCACAACTGTTCCCCGATACCACAATCTAACTGGTCGTTACAAGTGTCACGGAAAAAAGGTTTGTTTACCACAGACCAAAACTTAGCACTGTTTCTGAGGACGTCCACAGAAGATAGTTCTACCCAGGTATCCTCCCGGATCTTCTGTTTTCTAGTATCCAGGGCTTTATTATATTCTTTCCTTAACAAGGCAACAGTGGCCCTGTTCACTGGTTTGCAGTTCAGGGCGGCCTTCAGCTTTCTATTAGCTGATGAGCAGTTTTTATCAAACCACCCCAACTCAGCATTACCCTTATTCTTCCCTGGACATCTGAGGTCTGCTGAGATCTAGGAACAAATTACAGAGTACGCCCCTAAGACCTCTTCATTCCCCGCTTCCAAGTCCAGGCACATATTCATCTCATATTCTACCTTCCTTTTTAAATTAGTATGAAAATCACCCGAAATTACTTTATTCCATCTAATCCTGCGATCCTGGTCTGTAGGACGGATATCAGATTTATCTGTTCTGTCCTGAGCTATAGCAGGCTTTGTAAACAGGTCCAACACGCTAAGGGCCACAGGGTTATGGTCACTAAAATGTGTCCAAACCGCCGTATAACCATGTATCCTTTCCCCTAGTGCTATGCTAACAAAAATATAATCGATGACTGAGTGTTTACCGTACCCTTTAAAGGTAGGTATTTCCTCATCCACCGTAGATAGAAATAACAAACCATAATCCGCCAAGATTATTTCAAGGAGATCTCCCTGTGCAGAATGTTCAATATGAGCCTTCCCTTGCTCTATTGGGCCTAATGGATCTGAAGACGAACATTTATCTAAACATCCATGAATATTAAAATCACCCATAATTATGATGAAACAATAATTTCTGTTGGCCTCCTTGTAGTCGGCCAAAAAACGATTTAACGCGGCCAGGTGATCAGTTGTGGCAACTCTATCGTACGAATTATAAAAATTAACAATTAAAATATCACCTCCCCCACTCAGGGAGATTTGTACTGCCAAACAGTTCCGTGATCCCGTATCTAATTGAGTCTGTATGCCGGGAATACTTACAGAGATTAGAATGGCCAGCCCGCCCTTTGCCCTCCCCATGTTAGACGGTTCTGCTGGCACAAAAAAACTCGAATAACCATCAACGGTCAAAATATTCTCTGTATCCCAGGTTTCTTGTAAACCTATAATGTCTCCCAAACGTATAAATTCTCTCCAAGCTGGGTCATCTATTTTATTTTTCAGGCCAGCTACATTCCAAGTAACCAATTTTGTTTGTAGACCCAACGGCCCATAATCAGACCCGGCTGTACTAAGGTCATTTTTTACCAATGTCACTACATCGGGAACAACAACCCGGGTATCAGAGATAATAATTTCTTCTAGTATCCCTAGTCACTCATTTTCATCCAGGTTGGAAAAAGCATCAAATCTATTGGAAACTGGGACAGCATAATCATTGAAACCACTTCTCTTGGGTTGGTCATTAGGCACTAACCTAATATAAGATGGGGGGTAAAAAAAACCAAAGGGAGAACGTTAATGTACTCCTTCTGAATTCTCACTGATCCAGCCTGCCTCAATATATCGTTAACCAGCCTGGGTGATCTAAAACTTATGACAATACAATCTCCCTCTAAGTTTTTATTAGTCTTACCCACCCACGGAACCCTTCTGATCATCATAAAATGGCTATCAAGGTGTTGTCCCAGAACGGTTTTATTGGACAAATAATGGAGAGCTTTATTTTTTAGAGAAGTCCAGTGTTCCTTTTTACCACCCTCTAATTTGGGAACATTAGCTAAGATTATTGTGTAAGGACATGCCTCTACTGGTAAGTGTAATGACAAATCTCTCTTAACAGACTGTGCTGAAGAACCTAACCTCCCCACTATATTCTGTGAGTACATTTCCTCTTCCTGAATTATTCCCAGAAATTTTGACGCTGGAGGTGGAGTACTTAATCCAATACCCTGAGTAGTGGCGAGAGGTACTGGTTGTTGGAGTGGGGTGATTATGGAATCCAGTAACATATTTACTGAAGCTATAACTACACTCAGTGAGTCAGCTGCCGGAATACTACTTTGCCCTTTCTTTGAGGCCTTAAAGTTCAGATGAGATTCGATTATAGTAATGCGATCCTCTATTCGCTTCAAGGTAGCCATTAAAGGCAAGGTAAATAATCTAAGACGTTCGTCCAGGATTGTAGTGAGATCTAACATAAATTTCTCACTAGTGTTATCACTACCCAAATTAGTGTGATCATTCATTCCCTCCCTCATATCCTCACTATCTAGGTAGGGGACGCTGGCTTTAACTTGATCCAACCCAGATGCAAAATTACTGGATCTCGGTTGTTTTGCCTGTTGCCGGCTGCCATGTGGGTTATTCTTAGCCTTTCTTTTCCCTGGAGCAATTTTACCGTCGCTAGTCATCTACTCAGGTCTGGCCCTCAACTGTCTTGAACGTATGATCACAGGAGAAAGGGCTGAACTAGTTGTAGGTAAAGGAGCGGATATAATCATGCGACTATCGTCAACAATTGACCCATTTGGAATCACACGGGGATGCACGCCATCCGAAGGTACATCAGTAGAGGCGAGATCCACAGCGGGTAAAGAGGAAGCAGTTTGCCTAATGGGATCTAAGGACAGTCTTCGTTCAACCGATTCGATTTCTTTAACGACGGCTGATTCTGCCTGTTTCAAATAACCATCCAAGGTCCCCATGGCCGCTGCCCTTATACTTGTGTAAGGTATCCTTTCGTCATGTTGGTCGAAAAGAGTGTAAATAAAGCAACCCCCTAATAGCAACGCCTACAAACTCTAAGCAAAATGCCCACACCGAAACCACCCCTAGTAATCAAAGGACAATAAAATGATCACAAATTGAAGGAGGATAGTCCCAGCCCAGCCTCAATCGGCCTCTGAGGGCCTAAGAGGGCCCGCCCTTTGCCCGGGCTTAGCCCGGCGACGCCCGTGCGCGTCCCGCGTGGCGGAGGGAGCTCGTCCGTTTTTAGCGCCTCCGGGCGCGGAAGTGAGTTTGTTTCGGGGCGGGACCACAGCCGGGAATTCTGGGGGCTGTAAGCAGAAACCTCCGCTCTGCGACCGCTGCGACCGGCAATTGCAGCAGCGGCGGCGGGAGGGAAAGGACAGGGCAAACCACAAGCGCCCAACAGCCCAGCTCCTCCGCCCAGAATCTGCAGGTAAGAGTGCACTAAAAGTCAATCAGAAAGTGAGGCTCCCGCTCCACCGAGGGAGCCCGTCCGTTTTTAGCGCCTCCGGGCGCGGAAGTGAGTTCGTTTCGGGGCGGGACCACAGCCGGGTATTCTGGGGGCTGTAGGCAGAAACCTCCGCTCTGCGACCGCTGCGACCGGCAATTGCAGCAGCGGCGGCGGGAGGGAAATGACAGAGCAAACCACAAGCGCCCAACAGCCCAGCTCCTCCGCCCAGAATCTGCAGGTAAGAGTGCACTAAAAATCAATCAGAAAGTGAGGCTCCCGCTCCACCGAGGGAGCTCGTCCGTATTTAGCGCCTCCCGGCGCGGAAGTGAGTTTGTTTCGGGGCGGGACCACAGCCGGGAATTCTGGGGGCTGTAGGCAGAAACCTCCGCTCTGCGACCGCTGCGACCGGCAATTGCAGCAGCGGCGGCGGGAGGGAAATGACAGGGCAAACCACAAGCGCCCAACAGCCCAGCTCCTCCGCCCAGAATCTGCAGGTAAGAGTGCACTAAAAGTCAATCAGAAAGTGAGGCTCCATACCACCCATTAGGAGACACTGTTAAACCACTTGCATAAACCATGCTGGGTCCGCTGAGAAAACACCCTTTTTGAGTCTTTGTTAAGCACCTAGGTATATGTAATACAAAACATGTGTCTACGTGCCCTCTTGGAAACATAATAGCACAGCCCAAAAATTCAACAGACAACCTAGTATACTAGTCCACACAAAAGAGGCAGAAATGCAGGTGTTGTTTTCCTTTAAATGTGTTACGTTCTTATATATGTATTACTGTAATGGCATATATATATTTGAATTACATGAATGCGCCCTGGTTTCTAAAGTTGTCTAGCTTGTTGCCAAGTACTTCAAGGAGAAGGATAATGTTACTTACACAGTAAGCATCTGTTCTTGGAAGTTCCCCCTCATGAATTCGCTGTCTCCTTCTGCTGAGAAGGTCTTCAATTTGATTGCTCACTCCTGGGAGGTGGTCTGCTAGAAGATGAATGTTGTGATCTATTGCCCAATACCATATGGTTTGAGCTAGTCTCGAAAGTTGGAGAGAATTTGTCCCTCCCTGCTTTTGCACATAATACATTGCTGTCATGTTGTCTGTCCGGACTAGGACAGTTTTGCGTATGAGGTGAGTTTGAAAAGCTTTGAGTGCTACAAAAACTGCTAGAAGCTCTGGATAGTTCATGTGGAGAATTGTGTGTGTGTTGCTCCACAGGCCTTGTATTGTGTAATTTTGGAATGAGCACCACAACTTGTGAGAGATGAGTCTGCTGTGAGCATGCTCTGTCGAATTGGGTCGATGAAAAGCCGTCCTTTTGACAAGTTGTGAAGGTTCCACCACTGCAGATTGCGATGGGTACGGCCGTCTACCAGCACTAGATAGATTAATTGACCCTGTGACTGATTCCACTGACGTGCTAAACACTCTTGTAGTGGACGCATATGAAGTCTTGCATGTGGCACAACTGCAATGCAGGATGCTATTATTCAATTGCATGAACACTGTTGCAGGTAAGGCTTGGTTGGACTGAAAACGTAGAATAAGAGTCTGAATATTGTGAATTCTGGCTATATTGGGAGAGGATAGAGCTTTAACTGTGTCTAGAGTGGCTCCTAGATATGACTGCATCTGTGACGGATGCAGGTGAGATTTTTGTGCACTGACTGTGAATCCTAGTTGATGAAGTAGGCCTATTGTGATTTGTGTGTGTCGTAGGCAATTTTGGTAAGTGCTGGCTTTGATGAGTCAGTCGTGTAAATAGGGGAAGACGTGAATTTATTGTCTTCTGATATGAGCCGCGACTACACCCAGACATTTGGTAAAAACTCTGGGTGCTGTAGTCGCTCCGAAGGGAAGTACTTTGAATTGGTAATGCTTGCTTGCTATCACAAATCTGAGATACTTGCGGTGACCCAGGTGAATTTGCACATGAAATTATGAGTCTTTTAAGTCTAGAGTAGACATAAAAATCTGCCTTCTCTAAAAGTGGAAGTACTTGTTGAAGGGTTACCATGTGAAAGTGTTCTGTGTATTTCTTGTCTGGAGTTTGAGTGACAGGGGCTGGGGAAATTCCAGGAGACAGGATGAGTCAGCACAGGGCTGAATAGAGAGATCTCCATGTAGATGGGTGGGAGGAGTTGCACCTGGGACCTGAATAGGGCTGTGCCTTCCCTCCACAATGCTGACTCCACCTCCTGTGGTGTATCTGATGTCCCTGCCCTGCACTCTGAAAGGAATGAAGGAGTCTTGTCAACAAAGTGCTCCAGGACTGACCAGAACGGGTTTGGACTAGACAAACACCTCTTTCCCTTCAGAGAACAAAGAGAAACCTAGTATAAATATTGGGACCCAAACCCAAGAACTTTAGATCTCTTTGGTAAACAAGAAGAAAACTTTGCTGAGGAGTGGAACCAGAGAGACTTTGGAGAGACTATCCCCAAGCTTGAGGGATTGGCCTGCAGTGGTTGCCTGACTGCCAAAGAAAGGAGAAAGGACTTTGTGTGCACTTTATTCAACTTGTGAAGGATCTCCAAGGGCTTGGAAAAGAGCTTGCCTCCTGCTGAAGTCTCAGGGACAACAGACTTCACCCACCCGCTCCCTAAGAGTTGTTTGGAAGTGCCTGCTGTTTTGCAAAGCTTTCTGAGGGACTGCGTGTCACAAGGAGCTGGAGGCGCGACTCACGAGCAAGAAGCGTGTCGCCGCACTGCCGCTGTCGCTTTACAACGAGAAAGAGCCTCGCATCGCCGGAGAAGAGGATCGACGTCGCATCAGACTCCGCCGCATCACCGGGAAGTGTGTCGCAGGGCCTGTCGCGGCCCAGAATAACCGTTGAGTCATCGCAGGGTCCCCAAAGCGCCTCGCATCGCCGGAGAAGAGGATCGACGTCGCATCCAATGCCGCCACATCACCGGGAAGCGTGTCGCAGGGCCTGTTGCGGCTTGCATCGTTGCCGAAGCAACTCGCTTAGCCGAAGAAGAGGATCGACGTCGCATCAGACGCCGCCGCATTACCGGGAAGCGTGTTGCAGGGCCTGTCGCGGCTATTAGCGGAGGGGATAAAATTACTCTTCCTACTCCAGAGAGTGCAACAGTAGAGAAAGGGTTGGATAACGTAGGGGTAAACATTACTATTCACACTCCAGTGAGTGCAACAGTAGGGAAAGTGTTGTATAGCGTAGGGGAAAAAATTACTATTCACACTCCAGTGAGTGTAACAGTAGGGAAAGTGTTGGATAGCAGAGGGTTACAATTTACATACTCATCAATTAAATAATTATTAAAAATAAATAACCACTTAATTATTTATAAATTAATTATACATACTAATAAATATTATTAATTACTGTTTGATTTACGATATTTAAAACTCGATATTATGGTAGGTCGAAATTAAAAACTCAATATTCTGTCTGTTCACCGTTATAGACTGCCAAATGAGGAGAAATTGTTAAAGTCTTCCCCTGACAGGTGTGGTGTAGTCGGGGGGGAAGTGTAGGCAAGTCACTGCTTATTAGGGGAAGGGGAGTTGCCCTTACCCCTACCTTTAAAGTTGTTCTCTCTGTAACCTCCTCGAAAAAACCCTCTTGAGGGAGAGGACTGGTTGTTGCCTTTGTACTCTGAAAGGAATGAAGGAGTCTTGACAACAAAGTGCTCCAGGACTGACCAGAACGGGTTTGGACTAGACAAACACCTCTCTCCCTTCAGAGAACAAAGCGAAACCTAGCATGAATATTGGGACCCAAACCCAAGAACTTTAGATCACTTTGGTAAACAAGAAGAAAACTTTGCTGAGGAGTGGAACCAGAGAGACTGAGGAGAGACTATCCCTATGCTTGAGGGATTGGCCTGCAGTGGTTGCCTGACTGCCAAAGAAAGGAGAAAGGACTTTGTGTGCACTTTATTCAACTTGTGAAGGATCTCCAAGGGTTTGGAAAAGAGCTTGCCTCCTGCTGAAGTCTCAGGGACAACAGACTTCACCCACCAGCTCCCTAAGAGTTGTTTGGAAGTGCCTGCTGTTTTGCAAGGCTTTCTGAGGGACTGCGTGTCACAAGGAGCTGGAAGCGCGACTCACGAGCAAGAAGCGTGTCGCCGCACTGCCGCTGTCGCTTTACAACGAGAAAGCGCCTCGCATCGCCGGAGAAGAGGATCGACGTCGCATCAAACGACGCCGCATCACCGGGAAGTGTGTCGCAGGGCCTGTCGCGGCCCAGAATAACCGTTGAGTCGTCGCAGGGTCCCCAAAGCGCCTCGCATTGCCGGAGAAGAGGATCGATGTTGCATCAGACGCCGCCGCATCAGCGGGAAGCGTATCGCTGGGCCTGTTGCGGCTCGCATCGTCGTCGAAGCGACTCGCATCACCGGAGAAGAGGATCGACGTCGCATCCGACGCATCACCGGGAAGCGTGTCGCAGGGCCTGTCGCGGCTATTAGCGGAGGGGATAAAATCACTATTCCTACTCCAGAGAGTGCAACAGTAGAGAAAGTGTTGGATAACGTAGGGGTAAAAATTACTATTCCCACTCCAGTGAGTGCAACAGTAGGGAAAGTTTTGGATAGGGGAGGGGTACATATTACTATTCCCACTCCAGTGATTGCACCTGTAGGAAAAGTATTGGATGGTGGAGATGTACAAATTACTATTCCCACTCCAGAGAGTGCAAGAGTAGTGAAAGAGTTGGATAGCGTAGGGGTAAAAATTACTATTCCCACTCCACAGAGTGCAACAGTAGGGAAAGGGTTGGATAGCGTAGGGGTAAAAATTACTATTCCCACTCCGGTGTGTGCTACAGTAGGGAAAGTGTTGGATAGCGTAGGGGTAAAAAGGAATATGCTACTTACCAGTATGCATCTGTTCTTGGCATGTAGAGCTGCAGAGCCACACACTTAGGATAAGATCGCCATCTGGTGTTGGGCTCGGATGATTGCAGGTTGTTGTTGTCTTCGGAAGAAGCCTTTGGTTACGAGATAGGTGACTCCTCCTCTGGACAACAGTGCGCATGGGCATCCACTCCATCCTCAGATTGTTTTTCGCCATGATGGGAAAGATGGAGTGTATAAGAAATAAAGGGAAAGGATGTTCATGTGTAGTGTCTAATTAAGACAATGCTGGAACAGATACAGGTCCCGGGGAGGCGGGTGGGCGTGTGTGGCTCTGCAGCTCTACATGCCAAGAACAGATGCATACTGGTAAGTAGCATATTCCGTTCGAGGCATATGAGCTGCAGATCACACACTTAGGATAGACTATATAGCAGTGTCTCCCCTAGCGGTGGTCACCTGTATCCATTGCAGCAGTGTGGTAGACCATGTGGCTGCTTTGCAAATATCTTCTAAGGGAATGTTCCCTAAGAATGCCATGGAAGCCCCTATTTTACGCGTGGAGTGCGCTCTAGGGGGAACTGTAAGAGTGCGTTTAGCTTTTTGGTAACATATTTGGATACATTTAACTATCCACCTGGCTATACCTGATTTGGAAATGGGGTTGCCTTTATGTGGTGGAGCGAAAGCAACAAACAGCTGTTTGGTTTTGCGAAAAGGTTTGGTTCTGTCGATGTAATAAAGCAAGGCTCTTTTAACATCTAAGGTATGAAGGGCTCTCTCAACTACTGAGTCTGGATTAGGGAAGAAGACTGGTAGCTCGACTGATTGGTTAAGATGGAAAGGGGAAATGACTTTAGGGAGGAATTTTGGGTTTGTCTTAAGAACCACTTTGTTACAATGTAGTTGTAAGAATGGTTCTTCAAGAGTTAAGGCTTGTATCTCACTTACTCTCCGTAGGGATGTGATTGCGATAAGGAAAGCCACTTTCCATGTTAGGAACTGCAGTTCGCATTTATGCATAGGTTCAAATGGAGGACCCATGTGCCTTGTGAGAACAATATTGAGATTCCACACTGGGGGAAGGTGGTAATCTTGGAGGAATAATCCTTTTAAGACCCTCCATAAATGCTTTGATGGCTGGTACCTTAAAGAGGGACAGGTGTTGTCTATTTTGCAAGTAGGCTGCTAAGGCCGCTAGGTGTAGACGTATGGAGGAATACGCTAAATTGCATCTTTGCAAGTGTAGTAAATAGCAAATAATGTTTTGGATGGGAGCATCTAGTGGACGTATGTCATTGTTAGCGCAGTAAATGGTAAATCTTTTCCATTTTGCTGCATAACACGCCCTAGTAGTAGGTCTTCTAGCCTCTTTTATGATATTCATACAGTCCGGTGGGAGGTTGAGGTAACCGAACTCTAAGACTTCAGGAGCCAGATTGCCAAGTTCAGTGTCTGAGGATCTGGGTGTCTGATTTCTCCATGGTTCTGGGTTAATAGAGCCGGGGAGAGGCGCAATTTTTGATGTGGAACTAGCGATAGTTCTAGAAGTGTGGTGAACCAGGGTTGACGTGCCCAAGTGGGAGCTACTAGGATCAGTTTTAGCGACTGTTGTTTCAGCTTGCGTACCACAAATGGAATGAGTGGGAGAGGCGGAAAAGCGTACGCAAATCTGCCTGACCAGTTCATCCATATTGCATTGCCCTTCGACTGTGGGTGTGGAAACCTGGCGGCGAAGGTTGGGCATTTTGTGTTTTCGTGAGTGGCAAACAGATCTATGTCTGGTTGGCCCCATTTTTGGAAGAATGGGAATAGGACTTTGGGGTGCAATTCCCATTTGTGGATTTGCTGTGTCTGGCGACTTAGGAGATCGGCAACCTGGTTGTGAACGCCTGGAAGGTGTTGCGCTAGCAGGTAGATGTTTAGGGGAATTGCCCATCTCCAGATTTGCTGTGCAAGTCGGGACAGTTGGAGAGAATGTGTCCCCCCCTGTTTCTGTATGTAATACATTGTCGTCATATTGTCTGTGCGGATGAGGACAGTTTTGTTCTTTAGATGTACTTGAAAGGATTTCAGTGCTAGGAACACCGCTAGAAGTTTGAGGTGATTGATATGGAGCAGTTTGTGTTGAGTGGTCCATCTGCCCTGAGTGGTGTATTGAAGGAGGTGGGCTCCCCACCCCGTGAGAGATGCGTCGGTGGTCAGCACTACTTGTGGAAGAGGCTCTGAGAACGGCCGCCCTTTGGACAGGTTGATGGTGTTCCACCATTTCAGTGAGCGAAGTGAGCGACTGTCCACCAACACTAGATCGGTAAGTTGTCCGCGAGCCTGGTTCCACTGTTGTACTAGACACTCTTGCAAGGGCCGCATTTGAAGTCGTGCGTGGGGTGCGATGGAGATGCATGACGCCATCATGCCTAACAGTTGCATAAACACTCTTGCTGGAAGAGAGTGTTGCGTTTGAAATTTTGAGATGAGATTTTGTATGTTGGCTATCCTGGCTGTGCTGGGATGAGCTATGGCCTTGGATGTATTTATGGTAGCTCCCAGATATTGATGTATGTGGGAGGGTTGCAGTTGAGATTTGGGATAGTTGATGGTAAATCCCAAGTCGTGTAGGGTTTGAATAGTGCGGTGAGTGTGGAGAACGCATTTGTCGAGAGTATTGGCTTTTATGAGCCAATCGTCGAGATAGGGGAAGACATGGATTTGTTGTCTCCTGAGATGCGCTGCCACAACTGCTAAGCATTTGGTGAATACCCTGGGTGCGGTTGTTACTCCGAATGGGAGAACTGTGAACTGATAGTGTTGCCTGTCTACCACAAATCGTAGATATTTCCTGTGAGCGGGATGCATAGGGATGTGAAAGTATGCGTCCTTGAGGTCCAATGTGGCAAGGAAGTCGCCCTGTCGAAGTAGTGGGAGGACTTGTTGGAGAGTGATCATATGGAAGTGATCTGATTGTATGTATTGGTTTAGTAACCTGAGGTCCAGCATGGGTCTTAAGGTCCCGTCCTTTTTGGGAATGAGGAAATATAGAGAATATACTCCTGTACCCTGATGTTGGAGTGGAACTGGTTCTATTGCGTGTTTTTGAAGCAAAGACCGAATTTCCTGTTTGAGGTGGTATGTTTGGGGGGGTGTTTGTGAGTTCGAGGAAGTAGCCAAACTGGATAATTTGTCTTACCCACTTGTCTGTTGTGATGGAATCCCAGACAGGTAGGAACTGTAGGAGTCTTCTCCCGACCGGAGTGGAATGGTCTGGGGGGAGTGGAGGCAAGTCACTGTTTAGTGGCTGGAGAGGTGCGGGTGTTGGTGTTGCCCCGTCCTCGGCCCTTGGTATTGTTTCCCCTATATCCTCCTCTAAAATATCCTTTGTTAGGGGATGTTTGTCCGGAGGTTTTGAAACTGGAAGAGGTGTCTGTTCCCACATTTTTGGAGGCTCCCCTGTAAAAGGAGCGTTGAAAGGAGCCTCAGGGTTGTGTAGACTGTAATGCTCCCATTGATTTGGCAGTCTCATTATCTTTCTTCATCTTTTCTAGTGCAGTGTCGACTGCGGGTCCAAATAGTTGCTCCTGATTAAAGGGTTGAGCAAGAATGGTTGATTGTACTTCCGGCTTAAAGCCGGAAATACGTAGCCATGCATGGCGTCTAAGTAACACGCTCGTGTTGACTGCCCTAGAGGCGGTGTCCGCTGCGTCTAGTGCACATTTGATTGAGGCATTTGATATTAGCTTTCCCTCTTGAATGAGGTCATTGGCCTGGGATTTGTACTGATCAGGCAGGTGTTGCAAAAGCTCCTCTAACTGGTCATAATGAGCCCTATCATATCGAGCCAATAGGGCTTGTGTGTTGGCAATACGCCAGTGGTTAGCAGCTAGTGCGGCAACCCTTTTTCCCGAGGCCTCTAAGAGCTTAGACTCTTTGTCTGGGGGCGGTGTGTCTCCTGTTGTTTGGGAGTTAGCCCGCTTCCTTGCATTTGACACGACTAAAGAGTCTAGAGGGAGCTGCGCTTTGATGTAAGCGGGATTCTGTGGGTCCGGTCTATATTTTTTTTCTATCCGGGGGTTAAGAACCCTAGCTCTAACAGGGTCCTTAAAAACCTCAGTGGCGTGCTTTATCACTCCCTTAATCATGGGCAAGATTTGAACAGATTTTTGCGACTGCTCAAATGTGTCGAGGAGAAAGTCCTCTTCAGGTGTATCTGTGTGCATGGTAACGCCATGGAACAGTGCCGCCCTGTTTATGAGTTGTCCAAACCCTAAATGGTCATCAGGAGGGGAGGGTTTGGAAGGGTATGTAGTGGGATCAGGAAGATCAGGTAAAGGGAAAGCCCAGTCGTCTAATGGTGCCGTGTCCGGGAGTGTAAAGGGATCATGAGGATCATGAGGATCATCTGGGTCTCCCCCTCCCACTAAATCATCATCATCATCCTGTGGAGGTGGTGTATGTGAAGGAGATGGTAGAGGGGACGGAGGTGGGGGCAGGGGGGGTGGAATGAGAGGTAATATAGGAGAGGAAGGACGAATGGGTGAGGTGGCAAAGTCCTTCTTCTTTACGGGAGCTGGAGGAGGTGTTGTGTCCAGCTTCCTTTTCTTGCATGGCACAGCTGTGACATGTCCAGTTTTTGGATTTATATAAATCCTTTTTTGCGTGGGAACTGGGCGAAAAAGTTCCTCATTGTCCGAAAGTGGCTTTGGCGCCGACTTTTTCGGCTCCGATCTGTGTTTTGGGAGATCGGTAGAGTCTTTGTGGACTTTTTTCGGTACTGAGGATGATTTTGGTGCCGAAGAACTTTTCGGTGCCGGTGGTGACTTCGGTGCCGAAGAACGTTTCGGTGCCGGTGGAGATTCGGTGCCGAAGAACGTTTTGGTGCCGATGGAGATTTCGGCCTCGGAGCCTGCTTCGGTGCCGACAGGGGAGTCTTCGGTGCCGAAGGTATTGTGGGCACAGTAATATGAGGTGTACTCGAGCCCAAGCCACCTGCAGGCTTATATTTCTTCGGAGCCGGGCCGAAGGGATTTTCCAATTTCCGAGTCTTGACCAATGTCTTTTTTGGTGGGGTTGGGGTAGGGGCACTGGTACTCACACGCTGCCCGGAGTGATGAGGTCATCAGAATCGTCAGCCTCGGACACGATTTGGAGGTCTTCGGAGTCGTCGTCAGGGACATCCTGGGCAAAGATGTCGTCTGGTTCTGGAGCCGGCCTGGCCATGATATGGCGTCAAGCTCTCCGGTCCCGGATGGTTTTCTTCGAACGGAATGCAGCGCAGGCTGGACAGCTGGATTCGTTGTGGTCCGGCGAGAGGCACAGGTTACAGACCTCGTGGTGGTCACTGTGGGGGAACTTTGCTCCACATTGGGGGCATTTTTTATATGGTGTCCTTTCCATGAGCCGCGTCTGGAACCGGTCCGAGTGTATTTCGACGTCGAGTTGTAAAATTTTGGAAGGTTGTTTGATTGTTAGAAGTTTTCAGCTGGAGCGGAAAAAAGTTCATCCGAAACCAATGGCGGAAAAAAACAATCTGAGGATGGGTGGATGCCCATGCGCACTGTTGTCCAGAGGAGGAGTCACCTATCTCGTGCCCAAAGGCTTCTTCCGAAGACAACAACAACCTGCAATCATCCGAGCCCAACACCAGATGGCGATCTTATCCTAAGTGTGTGATCTGCAGCTCATATGCCTCGAACTTACTATGGAGAAGTGTGGCTCAATGATTAGAGCGGCAGACCCTGATGCAGAGGTCTAGCCCGGGACCAGGGTTCAATTCCCCGCCTCGGCGGGTCTTGGGCTCAAAAATTCCACGGACCTGATAATTCTCGCCTCGGTGCCATTCCAATCATGGAGTCCCACTCTGCAACTCTGGGCAATAGCTTGCTTAATCTCCACAACGGCCCCCACAACGCTAAGGATGCCTGGCCTCCACCTTGGGGGTGCCCAGGAGTGGACGCCTCACAGGGAAAGCCAGGATGGGTTCCACAGCGGTATTCGTACAAGCGCCTTGAGACCCTTGCGGGTGAGTAGTGCGCTATACAAATATCAATTTACAATTTTTATTTTACAATTTACTGCTTATTAGGGGAAGGGGAGTTGCCCTTACCCCTACCTTTAAAGTTGTTCTCTCTGTAACCTCCTCGAAAAAACCCTCTTGAGGGAGAGGACTGGTTGTTGCCTTTGTAGGTAGATGTACCCTGGTCCGAGGATGTGGTTTTAGACCCTCCTCGGTAGAAGGATGGACGAAAGGAGCCTCTGTTTGAAGGAGACTGGGGCGCTTCCATGGACTTGGCCACTTCAGTGTCTTATATAATTTTCTCTAATGACTGGTCTAATTCAGGACCAAAAAGATGTTTCTTGTCAAAGGGTGTGTTAAGAATGGATTGTTGGATCTCAGGTTTACACTCAGAGATCCTTAACCAAGCATGTCTCCTAAGCCGAATGCTAGTGTTGGCTTCTAAAGCTGCAGTGTCAGCAACATCTAGAGCACACCTTATGGAGGAATTTGAAATTAGCTTTGCCTCATTTACCAAATCTTATGCCTCATCTGGGAGAAATTGAAGCAGTTGCTCCATCTCATCTCAGTGTGCCCTATCTTACCTGGCTAGAAGGCCCTCTGTGTTCGCAATGCCCCATTGGTTTGCAGCTTGAGCAGCTATGTGCTTGCCAGAAGCGTCTATTAACTTAGACTCTGGTGGAGGAGCGTCTACTGATGTTTTTGGAAGTAGCCCGCTTACGAGCTTTAGACACTACTAGCGAATCTAGTGGTATCTGGCCCGTAATAAATACTGGGTCTGTTGGGAGGCTTTATACTTTTTGTCAACTCCAAAGTTGTGCTCGTACTGGGTCTTTATAAATTATCAGCATGCTTCATCATGCCCTTAAGCATAGGAAGTGTTTGTGATGATTTATGTGTGGATGTTAGTGTCTCAAACAAAAAATCTTCTTCTAATGATTCTTTGTGAGTGCCACTCCCTGATATTGTGCAGCCCTGGCAATGAGTTCCTGATGGGATACATTGTCATCTGGAGGAGACGGCTTGGCTGGGTAAAGGTCTGGGTCATTATCTGCTGGAGGATCGATTGTATAATCTGTCCATGGATCTAGTGGCAAATGTGTCCTCCCATCATCATTTTCGGTGCTGGCGTCTTTGGTGTCGTTGTGGGCTGGCTTTCCGGTACGGAATATTTCGGCTACGAAGGCTGCTTGGCTTTCAGCATGGAGGATTTCTACCCTGAGGTGGATTTGTATTTGGAACCAGAGGACTTAGGTTCCGATGAGGACTGTTGTCGACTCCGCACCGAGGTGAAAGGCTTGACTGGCTGCTTCGGAGCCGAGCCTGGAGGCGGGGCATCAGAAAATTCGTCTTGGTGCCGACCTTGGCCAGAAGGCAGAGGTGGTGCCGAAGCCTTGTGCTTTTTGGGAGCGATTTCAGGGAGCAAGGGGTCTTCTGTACTCACGTCACCTTGTCCCTGCGGCAGATCTTCGGCATCGAAGTCTATATCGAGCTCTGAGTCGGAGTCCTGCACGGAGAAGGCTTCTCCTTCCTCCGCCACTGATGCCTCCACGTCTTCTTGACCGGAATCTTCACCGAAGATGTCCATCAAGTCTTCGATGTTCTGATGCTGCATCTCTCGTCATCGAGCCCGATGATAGCAAAGAGTTTTCTTCAATCAAAACAATCTGCAAGCATCTCAGTCTTCTTCCTTTTGCCCCAGAGACAAGCACAGGTTACACACTCTGTGTGAATCAGTGCACGGATACTTCATGTGGCACTGAGGGCAAAATTTGAATGGTGTCTGTTCCATCGATGTAGAGCTGATCCTTTGCAGTTAGGCCGAAGGCCGTCCACGAAGCTTTCAGATCGAAAAGTAGAATTTGTTGACCAAAACGATACGCGGAGAAGTGTAGAAACGCGTACGAAACAATACCGTCGTGGGTAGAGAGGATTGCGTGTCAAGGGTAACCCAAAGAACAGTTTCAAACCAGAGAGCAGCAATACATGGCCGAACCCGATGGCAGAAAAAGACAATCTAACAATGGAGTCGATTACCATGCGCACTATCACCGAAAGGAGGAGTCACCTTACCTCATGAGTAGGAAGGAAAATGCTCCCTACCAGTATGCATCTGTTCTTGGCATGTAGAGCTGCATATCCTCACACTTGCATTAGATCGCCATCTGGTGTTGGGCTCGGATGCTTGCACCTTGTTGTTGTCTTGGAAGAAGTCTTTGTAGTCACGAGATAGGTGACTCCTCCCTTGGACGATAGTGCGCATGGGCATCGACTCCATCCTTAGATTGTTTTTCGTCATGATGGGAAATGATGGAGTTAGTAGAAAGAAAAAGAAGTCCAAGTGTGTATATCTAGGAAAGATAGAAATGGAACAGATACAGGTCCCGGGGAGGTTGGTGGGCGTGTGAGCATCTGCAGCTCTACATGCCAAGAACAGATGCATACTGGTAAGTAGCATTTTCCGTTTGAGGCATATGAGCTGCACATCTCACACTTGCATAGACTGCACAGCAGTATCTCCCCTAGCGGTTGTCACCTGTATCAGTTGCAGCAGTTTGAAAGAGAGTTTTAAGAACAGCTTGGCCCACAGAAGCTTGCTGCTTGGCTTGCACGTCAACACAATAGTGTTTAGTAAAGATATGTGTTGTAGACCATGTTGCTGCCTTACAAATGTCTTCTAGGGGAATGTTCCCTAAGAATGCCATAGAGGCCCATAGTTTGGGTGTGGAATGCGCCCTAGGGGGAATTGTTAATGTGTGTTTCACTTTTTGGTAGCATATTTGGATACATTTAACGATCCACCTTGCAATCCCAGCCTTGGAGATGGGATTACCCTTATGCGGCTGGGAGAAAGCTACGAACAGTTGTTTCGTTTTGCGAAATTATTTGGTTCTGTCAATATAATAAAGCAGGGCTCTTTTTACATCTAGGGAGGGTAGAGCTCTCTCCGCTACGGAGTCCGGGTTTGGAAAAAACACTGGTAACTCCACTGATCGGTTAAGATGAAATGGAGAGATGACTTTAGGAAGGAATTTTGAGTTTGTCCTGAGAACCACCTTGTTACAATGTAATTGTAAGAATGGTTCTTGTATGGTTAAAGCCTGGATCTCACTTACTCTTCTAAGAGAGGTGATGGCAATAAGGAAAGCCACTTTCCATATGAGGAACTGCAGTTCACATTTATGTAAAGGTTCAAATGGGGATCCCATGAGCCTAGTAAGAACAATATTTAGATTCCACACTGGAGAGGGTGGTAAAATAGGAGAAATTATTCTTTTGAGGCCCTCCATGAAGGCCTTAATTGCAGGGACTCTAAAAAGTGACAAGTGTTGTCTGTTTTGCAGATAAGCAGCAAGTGCTGCAAGATGTAAACGTATGAATGAATATGCTAGGTTACATCTTTGCAAGTGTAGTCGGTAGCAAATGATATTCTGGATGGAGCATCCAGTGGATCAATATGGTTGTTGGTGCAGTAAATGGCAAATCTTTTCCATTTTGCAGCATAGCAAGCTCTAGTAGTAGGGCGTCTGGCTTCTTTAATGATGTTCATACAGTCCGGTGGTAGGTTAAGGTAACTGTGAGAAGTTGGCCTGGTATATGATGCTCACTAGTTAAAATGATCACCTTGTACCATGCCAAGCAACCCTTATGGTGTGGTTGTAAGTCAACCTTTTCGGACTAGCTGCCCTAGTGGTAGCGTAGGCTAAGCAGTCTTTGAGGTTAAACTCGTGAAGCGTGTTAAGCCAGCTGTTTTACCAAATGCAACCCCCTTTTATACCAATGAAAGGACACCACACAGATATATATTCAAAATATATATGTATTTATTTCTCAAAGTAACCCCTAGTCTCTTTATGAGCACAGGAGCACAAATCGTCAAACAAGATTACAGTAGAATACACAGAAGTGGCACTTTATATGGATAGGCCCTGGTGGCCGCTCAAACCATATACTAAAATAGTGGTATAAGTACCACGAACAGAAAAGGGAAAAGGCCTAGGGCCTCTAGAATCGCTGGGCCTACAAGGAGCTAACTTCAGTTAGTGACCAGGAGGTCCACGGGTGGCGTGTGCAGAGCAAATAGTCACACGCGTGCTCCCATAGGTTTCAATTGGTGCGTAAAAAGTACAAAGTTACTGCAAAGAGGATCTTCCGGATGGACTAGGAACTCAAGATTTGGAACACAGGCACTAGAGATGTAATACTACACTTGGGCACAGGAGTGCCAGCTTTACCTCACCCACAGGAAGCGGGTGCATAGGCCTCGAAGTGCGTCGGGTTTCTTCTATCTGTTCCGTGGAGCCTGTGGACAAAGATGCTGCAGGCGGTCGGTCCGGGAGAGATGCGGTGGATCCAAGAGTGGATCGGAGATGTTGAAGACCTGTAAGCAGAGGGGACAGTGTTCACAGTCACTAGCCAGTGACCAGCGTGGCACCAAGTGGGTACCAGGCAATGTCGGGTGCAAACAGGAAGAAAGGTGTAGCTTGTCTCTGCAGCCACGTGGTCCCTGGAGGTCGACGACGTCCAGGAGTCGGTTCACGAGCTGTCCCACGCAGGCTCTCGCTGTCGGCGGTGTCGGCGACTTGATCGAAGCAAACAAGCCTTGGCAAAAGCAATTGTTGTGGAGAACAAGATAAGCTGATTGTTCTGACCAGCAAGGTCAGAGGGACTGCTCCTTTGGAGGGGAGCAAGGGCCAGTCTGGAGCAACCAGACCAGCGGTGTATTTCTTGAAGTTCGTCGCCAAGATGGCTACTAGCCAGCGGGCCAGCAACCGGTTAGGCACGTCGAGTGGCAAAATGCAGAAGGGCCCCACGCAGATCGTGGAGATGCTGGAGGGCTCACCTTTGGTGCAGATGCTGCTCGAGGGTTGGGCTTCTCAGATCCCAAAGCACAACTTGGAGGGAGCCTCGGTTGTTGCACTTGCAGCTTGTCGTCGTCGTTCCAAGATGGCTGGCTCCACGTGTCTCGGTGCCTCCACGGGTCTCCTCTTTTCAGGGACTGTGGATCGGGCGGTGAGAGGTCTGGAGGTCCAGGTCTTGTCAGTCTCTGGGCTCGGGCTCCGGCGGGAGGCGGCGGCAAAGCAGACGTTGATTCGCTGGATGGTGCTTGCGTTAGCAAGGTGGTCACTCCCTGACCACAGGGGAGATTTCCTTCAGTCTTCTGTGCAGCAGAATGTCGAAGTTCCCGTCTTCTTCTTAGTTTCAAGTTGATTCCAGGATGTCTGAAGTCTTAGGACACAGCTCCTACCTTTAAGCGGATTCTAGGGGCCGGACTACCTGCTAGGTCCCTCCCTATGGGTGGGACCAGGAAGGGGGGTGGTTACACCCCCAATCCTTTGTCCAGCTCGCCCCAGGCCCGGGACTGGTGTGCCCCAGGACCAGTTTGAACTGGCATATGCACCGAGGCTCCTTGTGAGCCACAGGCATGTCTGGTTTCTTTCAAGCCCTACCTGACCAATACACAAAATCCTGTCTGGGGTGGTGCATGTACCTCCCCTGGCAGGAAACCCTTTGTCCACACCTCCCAAGCTGGAAGGACTCCCAGCAGCAGGAGGGCAGACTTGTGTCTGTGGTGGCAGCATCCATTTTGTGGAGCTGAGGCTATGTCTGATTTTACCCGGGTTTCAGGTACTGTACATGTCGTGTCCCTCTAGAAGGGTGGAATGCTAACCCCGTCGCCAGAATTGGCGAGGGGTTAGTATTCCAATTCGTATGACACCTTACTCGACATGTTTTGATAAAGCCAAACCAAAGATAGCATTTAACCGCGAGGTTCATAATGCACTTAAGAGTATATGGTATGACGATATCTGGAAACAGTAGAAGGAAGTTGTTCCGACCACTGCAGACAGGCTCAGCTCATGCCAGAGCACCATCTCACATGGAACCAAGCACTCTGCCTTCAGGATTGTTAAGGCCTGCCATAGGAATGACTTATAGGTTAACATGTGTCCCATTTAAGGTTAGGTATAGGTATACTACACCTAAGTAAGAGGTGATTACACCAACTTACCCCAGCTGAGTGATCAGCCAGTTGTGTCAGATTGTTAGGCCAAGCCTGGGGTGGCATAATACATGCTTCAGCCCCTGGCAGGCCTTGGGTACACCAATGCCCTGGGTACCTAGTGTACACTGGTACAGGGGCTGACAGGGTGATCCACTTCCAATTGGTTATGCACCTAGGGTGCATAGTGTAAATTTAGTAGAGAGAACAGCAGGCTGGGGGTCTGATTGGCAGGCCCACAGCCTCAATATGTCAAAAACCAGTGAAGCAAAAAGCAAAAATTTGGGGTGACCATAGGATAGCAGACCCTACCCTCCTACACAACCCCCCCCCCCCAAACGCAGGGACATTAAACTAGCCTTGACCAGTCTCGTCTTCATGTCCTAAGTGGAAGTACCTGGAGAGACCATCTGCATTCCCATGGTCAGTACCTGGCCGGTGCTCCACTGTAAAGTCCATCCCCTGTAGGGAAATGGACCACCTAAGCAGTTTGGGGTTTTCACCCTTCATCTGATTTAGCCACAAGAGGGGCTTATGGTCGGTCTGAATCTTGAAGTGAGTGCCAAACAAGTATGGCCTCAGCTTCTTCAGGGCCCACACCACAGCAAAGGCCTCCCTCTCAATAGCTGACCAATTCTTCTCTCTGGGGGTCAACCTTCTGCTAATAAAAGCAATGGGTTGGTCTTGACCATCTACATTAAGTTGTGACAGCACAGCTCCCACACCCAACTCAGAAGCATCTGTGTGGACAATAAACTCTTTGGAGTAGTCAGGACTTTTCAGGATAGGTGCAGAGCACATGGCCTCCTTCAGGTCATCAAATGGCTTTTGACAGCTTACTGTCCACTGAACCTTTTTGGGCATCTTCTTGGATGTCAGATCATTAAGAGGAGTCACAATGGACCCATAGTTCTTAACAAACTTCCTGTAGTACCCAGTCAAGCCCAAGAAAGCTCGAACTTGAGTCTGGGTGGTTGGAGGAGACCAGTCCTTGATGGATTGTATCTTACTCTCCAGAGGTTGAACTTGGCCTCCACCTACAAGGTGGCCCACATACACAACCTTACTCTGCCCTATCTGGCACTTAGTAGCCTTGATAGTGAGGCCTGCCCTTTGCAGAGCCTCAAGAGCCTTCTTCAGGTGGATCAGGTGATCCTCCCAGGTGGAGCTAAAGACAGCAATATCATCAAGATATGCTGCGCAAAAGTCATCCAACCCAGTAAGGACTTGGTTCACCAGCCTTTGGAAGGTGGCAGGTGCATTCTTCAGACCAAAGGGCATCACCACAAACTGGTAGTGCCCACCTGGGGTTGAGAATGCTGTTTTGGCCTTAGACTCCTCAGCTAATCTGATTTGCCAATAGCCAGCTGTCAAGTCAAATGTGCTCAAAAACTTTGCAGAAGCTAGTTTGTCTATGAGCTCATCTGCCCTTGGAATAGGGTGTGCATCTGTCCTGGTGACAGCATTGAGACCCCTGTAATCCACACAGAACCTCATCTCTCTCTTGCCATCTTTGGTGTGAGGTTTGGGGACCAGAACCACTGGGCTAGCCCAGGGGCTCTCTGAGGGTTCAATGACACCTAATTCCAGCATTTTATGTACCTCAGCCTTTATACAGTCCCTGACGTGGTCAGGTTGTCTGTAAAGCTTGTTCTTTACAGGCAGACTGTCACCAGTGTCCACCACATGGGTACACCAGTCAGTTTGACTAGGTATCAAGGAAAACATATGTGAAAATGATTGTAGAACCTGTCTACATTCAGTCTGCTGATGGGCAGTGAGGTTGCCTCCAAGGGTCACTCCTTCAACTGAGCCATCTTCAGGGTTCTGAGACAACAGGTCTGGGAGAGGGTCACTCTCTTCCTCCTGTCCCTCATCTGTAGCCATGAGCAAGCCCATGTCTGCCCTGTCAACATATGCTTTTAACCTGTTAACATGGAGTACCCTGTGGGGACTCCTGGGAGTTCCTAGGTCTACCAAGTAGGTGACCTCTCCCTTATTTTCCAGGATTGTATGGGGTCCAGACCATTTGTCTTGGAGTGCTGCTGGGGCCACTGGCTCCAACACCCATACCTTCTGTCCTGGCTGAAACTCAACCAAGACAGCCTTTTGGTCATGCCAAGCTTTCTGTAAGGCCTGGCTTGCCTCAAGGTTTTTGGATGCCTTCTCCATATACTCAGCCATCCTGGAGCGGAGACCAAGTACATAGTCCACTATGTCTTGCTTAGGCTTTTTGAGAGGTAACTCCCATCCTTCCTTCACCAAACACAGTGGGCCTCTTACAGGGTGCCCAAACAACAATTCAAAGGGGCTGTAGCCAACTCCTTTTTGTGGGACCTCTCTGTAAGCAAACAGAAGGCAGGGTAGAAGGATGTCCCATCTTCGCCTGAGCTTTTCAGGTATTCCTTTGATCATACCCTTTAGGGTCTTGTTGAATCTCTCAACAAGCCCATTGCATTGTGGGTGATAAGGGGTGGTGAACTTGTAGTTGACACCACATTCCTTCCACATAGCTGTCAAGTATCCTGACATGAAGTTGGTACCTCTGTCAGAAACTACCTCCTTAGGAAACCCCACTCTGGAGAATACTCCCAGCAGGGTCCTGGCCACAACAGGTGCTGTAGTGGTCCTAAGGGGAATTGCCTCTGGATACCTGGTGGCATGATCCACTACCACCAGTATAAATCTGTGCCCAGATGCAGTGGGAGGATCCATGGGACCCACTATATCTATTCCCACTCTTTCAAAGGGGACCCCCACCACAGGTAGTGGTATTAGGGGGGCCTTTGTTGTGCCACCTGATTTGCCACTGGCTTGGCAGGTCACACAGGAGCGACAAAACTCCTTTGTATCTTCATTCATGTGAGGCCAGTGAAAGTGAGGGACAAGCCTGTCCCAAGTCTTGTTCTGGCCTAAGTGTCCTGCTAAAGGAATATCATGGGCCAAGGTAAGAAGGAAGCCCCTAAATTGCAGAGGTATAACCAACCTCCTGGTAGCACCAGGCTTGGGGTCTCTAGCCTCTGAATAAAGGAGCCCTTCATCCCAATACACTTTATGGGTACCTTGAGCATTCCCAGCAGCCTCAGCAGCAGCCAGCTGTCTGAGGGGTTCAAGAGAGGGACAGGATAACTGAGCCTGCCTCAAGTCAGCCCTTGAAGGTCCCCCTGTCCCCAGAAACTCAACCTGATCAGGTTCAAGCTCTTCAGGGACAGTTCCTTCAGGGTCCTCTAGATCAGCTTCCTGGGAAGGCTGATCATCACTCTGAGGCAGGGGGGAAGGCACAGCCTTACCCCTCCTGTTCTTCTTCTTGGTAGGTGCTTGGTCCATTGTTCCAGGATCCAAGACCTGAGGTTCAGTGAGGCACTTTTTGGCCTGTGACCTGGTCACAGCAAGGACATGTGATGATATACCTAACATCTCTGCATGAGTCCTGTACTCCACTTCTGACCATAGAGAACTCTCTAGGTCATTGCCCAACAAACATTCTACTGGGAGGTCTGCACTAACCACAACCCTTTTGAGGCCAGTTACCCCTCCCCATGAGAAGTTAACAACTGCCACACTATGTGAAGTAGTGGCATTGCTGGCATTGGTCACCAGGTAATTCTCACCTGGTATGTACTGTCCAGGGTCCACAAAGCCTGGTGTCACCATAGTGACACTGGCACATGTGTCCCTGTAGGCTTGAGCCACTTTTTCGTTAATTAAAGGAGTCTGTCTGTACTTGCCCAGGTTACTGGGGCTCACAGTCAGGGACAAATCAATGTCCCCATCACAGATCAAGACTGCCTGTGTCAGGGTTCTGTCTAAGTCAGAATCTCCTTCAGTTCCCATAGTGATTCCCACTACACCCTTTGTCTGGGGACCAACACTGCTAACAGTAGTACTGGGAGCAGGTGCCTTAGGGGCAACAGTGTTGGGGGCTCCACCCTTCTTACAATCACTAGTCCAGTGAGTTGTATTCTTGCAATGATTGCACCAGGGTTTCTTTTGACCTTCTTTCTTCTTTCCCTTGGATTGTTGTTGGGACCCACCCTCCTTAGCAGTAGTTTGGAGCCCTGTTGAAGACTTCTGGTCTTTAGATTTCTGATCTCCACCCTTTTGGTCTGTTTTCTTCTGATCACCCCCTTGGCCCTGGTTCTGGTTCTTTTGCTTAACCCTGGTTCTGACCCATTTGTCTGCCTTCTTTCCCAATTCTTGGGGAGAGGTCAGATCAGAGTCAACCAAGTGTTGATGCAGTTGCTGGTTTTGACAGTTATTTAAAATCTGTTCTCTCATCATCAAATTATACAATCCTGTAAAATCAGATACCTTACTTCCCAGCAACCAACCCTCCAAAGCCGTAGTGGCACATTCAACATATTCAGACCAGTCCTGAGTCTAAGTCTTTTGGGTGTCTCTGAACATTAACCTGTACTGTTCAGTGGTTAAGCCTAACCCATCAACCAGAACACTCTTCAGGACTCTGTAGTTTCTGACATCCTCCTCCCTAACAGTGAGGAGTCTGTCTCTGCCTCTTCCTTCAAAGGAGAGCCAGAGTATTGCTGCCCACTGGTCTTCAGGAACCTGCTGTACTTTGCAGGCTCTCTCAAGAGCAGTTATTCATTTGTGGATATCATCCCCACTTTTGTAGGGGGGCACAACCTTAGACAGGTTCCTATTATCAAAGACCCTATCTTTGTCCTTAGGGACAATGCTGCCACCAGTGGGTATAGACCCACTCTCTCTAGGTTGCCTAGCCTTACTCAGTTTCTCTTCCATCAGGGCTACTTCTAGCTCCTGCTTCCTGATCCTCAGCTGGGCTTCCTGCATTCTGGCCTCATGTTCCCTCCTCTGAGGGGTGGTCATCCTTTTCCTGGAGTGACCTTGAGAGCCTCTAGAGGCATGAGAAGCATTAGAGTCACCTGAGCGATTCCTTTGCCTCCCAAGCCCCTGGTTAAGTCCACTGGGGAGATCCAATGGGATGATCCCACTGTCAGTCCCCAATAGCCTTAGTTTAGCTGGGCCAAGTATAACACTTGGCACTGGGCTAGTTCTCCCTTCATCCTCACTACTTTCTGTATCAGTACCTTTATCACTCTCATCCTCTGTGGTATTATTGCCATCTAAGGGGTGACTATTGGAACTGGGTACCTTTGTAGCATCTTCAGAAGGGGGGCCTCCTGTTCCTGTCCCTAAGGGGGCTAACTGGGAAGCTTTCTCGAGCTCTTTCTGATTTTCATCATTCTGTAAGAGTTCTCTGAGCTCAGCAGAGGTAGGGTTCTTGGGCTGTTTAAGGCCTCTAAGAGTTGCCAAATGCCTGAGCTCATTCTGATTTAGGGTAGCAAAGATGGATGGTGCCCTCTGGGGGTCACTCTCAACAGAGATAGGTACATTGGACCCCTCTGCCCCAGCCATTGCTCTTAAGTGTGGGTGGATGTGTTGCAATCTACCTACACTTGGGTTTACCTACTAAACCTATCTAGTAGTTGTAGTCAGGGTGTGCTACTCCCTTTGCTCTACAACAACTAAGTTCAGTAGAACTTATGTATATCTAATCTTGTTTTATATGTACCTACAGGTACCTATGTGATCTTTCAATTGGTAACCAAGAGATTACAATGGTAAAACACAGCAAGCTCAGATCCAACCGCTGCTCACCAATGTGAGAAGTTGGCCTGGTATATGATGCTCACTAGTTAAAGTGATCACCTTGTACCATGCCAAGCAACCCTTATGGTGTGGTTGTAAGTCAACCTTTTCGGACTAGCTGCCCTAGTGGTAGCGTAGGCTAAGCAGTCTTTGAGGCTAAACTCGTGAAGCGTGTTAAGCCAGCTGTTTTACCAAATGCAACCCCCTTTTATACCAATGAAAGGACACCACACAGATATATATTCAAAATATATATGTATTTATTTCTCAAAGTAACCCCTAGTCTCTTTATGAGCACAGGAGCACAAATCGTCAAACAAGATTACAGTAGAATACACAGAAGTTGCACTTTATATGGATAGGCCCTGGTGGCCGCTCAAACCATATACTAAAATAGTGGTATAAGTACCACGAACAGAAAAGGGAAAAGGCATAGGGCCTCTAGAATCGCTGGGCCTACAAGGAGCTAACTTCAGTTAGTGACCAGGAGGTCCACGGGTGGCGTGTGCAGAGCAAATAGTCACACGCGTGCTCCCATAGGTTTCAATGGGTGCATAAAAAGTACAAAGTTACTGCATAGAGGATCTTCCGGATGGACTAGGAACTCAAGATTTGGAACACAGGCACTAGAGATGTAATACTACACTTGCCAGCTTTACCTCACCCACAGGAAGCGGGTGCATAGGCCTCGAAGTGCGTCGGGTTTCTTCTATCTGTTCCGTGGAGCCTGTGGACAAAGATGCTGCAGGCGGTCGGTCCGGGAGAGATGCGGTGGATCCAAGAGTGGATCGGAGATGTTGAAGACCTGTAAGCAGAGGGGACAGTGTTCACAGTCACTAGCCAGTGACCAGCGTGGCACCAGGTGGGTACCAGGCAATGTCGGGTGCAAACAGGAAGAAAGGTGTAGCTTGTCTCTGCAGCCACGTGGTCCCTGGAGGTCGACGACGTCCAGGAGTCGGTTCACGAGCTGTCCCACGCAGGCTCTCGCTGTCGGCGGTGTCGGCGACTTGATCGAAGCAAACAAGCCTTGGCAAAAGCAATTGTTGTGGAGAACAAGATAAGCTGATGGTTCTGACCAGCAAGGTCAGAGGGACTGCTCCTTTGGAGGGGAGCAAGGGCCAGTCTGGAGCAACCAGACCAGCGGTGTATTTCTTGAAGTTCGTCGCCAAGATGGCTACTAGCCAGCAGGCCAGCAACCGGTTAGGCGCGTCGAGTGGCAAAATGCAGAAGGGCCCCACGCAGATCGTGGAGATGCTGGAGGGCTCACCTTTGGTGCAGATGCTGCTCGAGGGTTGGGCTTCTCAGATCCCAAAGCACAACTTGGAGGGAGCCTCGGTTGTTGCACTTGCAGCTTGTCGTCGTCGTTCCAAGATGGCTGGCTCCACGTGTCTCGGTGCCTCCACGGGTCTCCTCTTTTCAGGGACTGTGGATCGGGCGGTGAGAGGTCTGGAGGTCCAGGTCTTGTCAGTCTCTGGGCTCGGGCTCCGGCGGGAGGCGGCGGCAAAGCAGACGTTGATTCGCTGGATGGTGCTTGCATTAGCAAGGTGGTCACTCCCTGACCACAGGGGAGATTTCCTTCAGTCTTCTGTGCAGCAGAATGTCAAAGTTCCCGTCTTCTTCTTAGTTTCAAGTTGATTCCAGGATGTCTGAAGTCTTAGGACACAGCTCCTACCTTTAAGCGGATTCTAGGGGCCGGACTACCTGCTAGGTCCCTCCCTATGGGTGGGACCAGGAAGGGGGGTGGTTACACCCCCAATCCTTTGTCCAGCTCGTCCCAGGCCCGGGACTGGTGTGCCCCAGGACCGGTTTGAACTGGCATATGCACCGAGGCTCCTTGTGAGCCACAGGCATGTCTAGTTTCTTTCAAGCCCTACCTGACCAATACACAAAATCCTGTCTGGGGTGGTGCATGTACCTCCCCTGGCAGGAAACCCTTTGTCCACACCTCCCAAGCTGGAAGGACTCCCAGCAGCAGGAGGGCAGACTTGTGTCTGTGGTGGCAGCCTCAATTTTGTGGAGCTGAGGCTATGTCTGATTTTACCCAGGTTTCAGGTACTGTACATGTCGTGTCCCTCTAGAAGGGTGGAATGCTAACCCCGTCGCCAGAATTGGCGAGGGGTTAGTATTCCAATTCGTATGACACCTTACTCGACATGTTTTGATAAAGCCAAACCAAAGATAGCATTTAACCGCGAGGTTCATAATGCACTTAAGAGTATATGGTATGACGATATCTGGAAACAGTAGAAGGAAGTTGTTCCGACCACTGCAGACAGGCTCAGCTCATGCCAGAGCACCATCTCACATGGAACCAAGCACTTTGCCTTCAGGATTGTTAAGGCCTGCCATAGGAGTGACTTATAGGTTAACATGTGTCCCATTTAAGGTTAGGTATAGGTATACTACACCTAAGTAAGAGGTGATTACACCAACTTACCCCAGCTGAGTGATCAGCCAGTTGTGTCAGATTGTTAGGCCAAGCCTGGGGTGGCATAATACATGCTTCAGCCCCTGGCAGGCCTAGAGTACACCAATGCCCTGGGTACCTAGTGTACACTGGTACAGGGGCTGACAGGGTGATCCACTTCCAATTGGTTATGCACCTAGGGTGCATAGTGTAAATTTAGTAGAGAGAACAGCAGGCTGGGGGTCTGATTGGCAGGCCCACAGCCTCAATATGTCAAAATCCAGTGAAGCAAAAAGCAAAAATTTGGGGTGACCATAGGATAGCAGACCCTACTCTCCTACAGTAACCGAACTCTAGGACTTCAGGAGCCTGATCGCCAGATTCAGCTGACCTGGATCTGGATGTCTGATCTCTCCATGGTTCTGCGTTAGCAGGGATGGGGACAGGTGTAGTTTTTGGTGTGGAACTAGTGAGAATTCCAACAGTGTTGTGAACCACGGTTGGCGTGCCCATGTGGGAGCTACTAAGATTAGTTTGAGAGACTGTTGTTGGAGCTTGCGTACCACTAGTGGAATCAGTGGGAGTGGCGGAAAAGTGTACACAAATCTGCCTGACCAGTTCATCCATATCGCATTGCCCTTGGACAATGGGTGTGGTAACCTGGCGGTGAAGGTTGGGCATTTTGCGTTTTCTTGTGTGGCGAACAGATCTATGTCTGGTTGGCCCCACATGTGAAAAAATGGGAGAAGAACCTGGGATGTAGTTCCCATTCGTGAATCTGTTGTGTCTGTCGACTTAACAGATCCGCGATCTGATTGTGAACTCCTGGAAGGTGTTCGGCAAGCAGATATATATTATGTGGGATGGCCCATCTCTAAAGGTTCTGTGCGAGCTGGGACAGCCGCAGAGAGTGTGTGCCTCCTTGTTTTTGTATGTAGTACATAGTTGTCATGTTGGGCGTCCGGATCAGGACAGCTTTGTTTTGTACATGTACTTGGAATGTTTTTAAAGCTAGAAATATTGCTAGTAGTTCCAGGTGATTGATGTGGATTAGTTTTTGTTGAGTGGTCCACTTGCCTTGGGTTGTATGTCCGAGGAGATGGGCTCCCCATCCTGTGAGTGATGCGTCTGTGGTGAGTACTATCTGTGGAATAGGTTCGAGGAACGGCCGCCCTTTGGACAAGTTTTTGTGTTCCACCACTGCAGAGAGCGATGTGTGCGGCTGTCTACCAACACCAGATCTGGAAGTTGTCCTTGAGCCTGATTCCACTGATGTGCTAGATATTCCTGTAAGGGTCGCATATGAAGTCTTGCATAAGGTACAATAAAAATGCAAGATGCCATCATACCTATGAGTTGCATGAACACTCTGACTGGGAGAGAGTGTTGGGCTTGAAATTTTGTGATGAGAGTATGTATGCTGGCTATCCTGGTTGGACTGGATGTGAATCTGAAGAGTTTCTGGAAGTTTTGCGCAGCAAAAAAGTTTGAAATGAAGATTTTGAACCGGAGCGCAAAAGTTGCATCCGAACCCAATGGCGAAAAACAATCTAAGGATGGAGTCGATGCCCATGCGCACTATCGTCCAAGGGAGGAGTCACCTATCTCGTGACTACAAAGACTTCTTCCAAGACAACAACAAGGTGCAAGCATACGAGCCCAACACCAGATGGCGATCTAATGCAAATGTGAGATCTGCAGCTCATATGCCTCGAACAGACTTCTTTAAGAAAAACAACTTGCAAACATCTGGACCCAACACTAGATGGCAGGAGTATGCACAGCATGTGTATCTACAGCACACATGCATCGAACAGACTTTTTCCTGCTAAGTTCAAGGACTATTATATATGTTAGTGTATTTTAGTTTCCTTTGGTTCTATTTAATTTTCATAGTTGTATCTCATTGTTTTAAAAATGAAAGATGATGTATCACCTTAACCGTGTTTCGTTTTTATATATGAATTACTGTAATGGCATGTATTCATTTGAATTACATGAATGACCGCATTCCTTTACCCCGGTTTCTACTGTTGCTCAATGAGGCATTCTGATCTTGGAATCCTGAATGGACAGCAGTGTCTCCAGTTGCTCCTGCCTGCTCTTCGTGAGCTTGTCACCTTTATCTTCTCAATAGGGTATAAACTTCCTTCTGCAAGACCTCATCTATGCTGGGGGGTTGCCATTTCTCTACTTCCCTTTACAATAGCAGGCCACAGAATCTGCTGTTACTAGGGTACCAATGCTAGTCTGAGTCATTCATTAATCCAGTGGGAAGAATTAGGTTAGCTTTAGGAAGATAAGAGCAGTAGAATGGGGAGAAGCTCAGTGAAAGGACTAAAGTGAGCAAAACACAGTAGACGTTCTGGCCCAAACAGGGAAGAATTCACAAGAGATTTTCCCTTTAACTGCAAGCTGTGTGGAGAGAAGGGGCAGGTGCAGGATAAGGGCAGTGCACCTATCCAAAGAAGGTGCAGCCAAAAGGGAGAGACCCCAAAGTTAGGTGGGACAAGAACAGCACTTGGGTAGGCAAGGAAGGAGACTGCCAGAAAAAAATATTCATTTATTTGGGGCACAAGAGTACATAGGGCAAGCACAAAGCATTACAATGCATTCTTAGTGATTAAAATTGCCCCAATTACATTAAAAAGCCATCACAGCCTCCTGCTTTAAAGACAGTGTGGGTCTCCGAAGACATCTACTTATCTGTGACTGATCCTTAATGACATTGTTTGGTTAGATATCACATTTAACCAAGCCTCTTCCTTGATTTCCTATTTTATGCTACTGTGTGGCTAGACCAGTTGTACTGGAACCTTGCTCTGGTAATCATGTAGTTTACCCTCATACTGTACATTTTTACACTGCTGTCCTGGGTATTATTTGACTCCATACCAAGACCCTATCATTTTGCGACTCATTGCGAGACGCTAAATGCAAAACAGTGTTATTACACTGTTTTGCGATTCCAAATGGGGTCGCAAATTGCGAGGCTCATTAATATTAATGAGCCTCTCAAAATTTGCGAGCCCATTGGGAATGCCAGCCCTCCCAGGGACGGTGGCCTGCTGGGCTCAGCAGACCACCATGTCTGGGACTGCTTTTTAATAAAGCAGCTTTTTTTTTTTAATGCAGCCCATTTTCCTTAAAGGAAACGGGATGCATTTAAAGAAAAAAAATGAAATGAAACGTTTTCGTTTCATTTTTCAAGGGACCACTGCTTCCCTTAAAAAATATTTTTAGAGACAGTGTTAAAGTGGAAGGGGTGCTCTGGGGACCCCTTCCAAATTGCTACGCATTACCACCCTCTTAATTTGCAAGTGTTTTGCGACCGCAACTGCAGTCACAAAACATTCTCGCATAGCATTGCGGACGCAATTAGGAAAGGAACGCCCCTTTCTAATTGCGACTATATAAATAATACGCCATCATGAGAGGTTTATAACCACAAACTCATTAAAAAAAACATTAGATACCAGGTGACTGTGGGTGGTAGGGTATACACACACACACATCACACACCACACACACACAAACAACATACCTCTCTCATTATCTGCTCAACAACCATAGTCTAATCTTATCGTTTCATTGAAAGAGTCCTGGTGCTCTAAGTATTGGGGAGCATACAAAGTGTGGCATGCCAACACATACATTATCCAACATTGGCTTTCCAAATTAGGTTGAATCAGGCAATCCCCCCTCTGACATTACTGGCTGTTTACTATAGCCAACATGCTCAGCACCCTTTAAAACTACTCCATTAGAGGGTATTATTCATACCCAGAAGGCTCACACCTGGATCAGCTGACATAGAGATACTGAGTACGTCCCCGTCATAGCCAACAGCATTTCCCCAAAATCTATCTGGGAAAGATCCCCCAGATGTGTAGCAAACTCCTATTTGACAACACTCTTACCAGCATCTGGGAGTAACATTAGGGTACAAGCAGTATAGTTTTAGAAGTATATAGTACCTGTCTTAGAGCAGTCTGAAATGGATGTCTTTATTCTGTACTGTTGTTGAGCTTCTGACAATGTCTATGTGTATCATGACTGAGTCTTTGTTAGAAATCAGCTTACCAAGATAACGTTTATATTTCATCCTACACAACCAAGTGGAGGTTGTCTTAGACTCCAATAATACGATATACAGCTTAGAGATGGCCACTCTTGGTCCGGTTATTTTTTTAAATATATTTTTAAATGTTGCGTATGTTTTTGGGTGAACATTTATTTTGAAAGCAAATAAATAGGACAGTAATTTAGCACATTTGTCTACACCTATGATTCGGTTTTTTCCAAATTGCAAACATTTGTGGGTGCATTTTATTTTGAGCTCAAAGAACATCAATCTTGGTTCCATCATTCATCATGTGTCTGCATACTATACAGAAGCATTATAAACATCCACAAATAGTTACATTAGGAAAACATTTTCATATTGGACTGGTATCAGAAGAGCAAGATGAACTTACAGTTCACTGTGTTTCCTAAGAGCGTTAACCCTAACAGTAAAGGTTTTGCGTTAACTATTAATCGTATATACACGTTTGAACACTTTAGGTATTGGGATATATTTAACTTGCCTCGGCAGCAACAAGCAATACTCTTTCCCACAACCACGCTGTGGTACTGTAACCTGCCAGCTAAACGGTTTGTGCTGCAGAGAGTTGGGACTACTTACATACAGCACAAAATGAATATGAAGACCAGTTGTCTCTGAACACCAAAAACAATATGTCCTGGAAGTGAGGCAATAGAAATTCCTCACCCCGTCCACATTCAGGAGGTTCAGCTATTATCCCTAGATTAAGAACAGACCAGATTTTCAATGCAATTCCCTAATAGAAGTCTTCATACTTACTTGCTGTAGGAACCTTTCGAGCTTTGCGTTCCCCGGAAATTGAAGGGTTCATTACATACAATTTATGAGCCTCCTTAATTCTAAATAGGATGTCAGGCTTCACTTCATGTGAACCTGTAACAAAACAAAAAATCATTTATATTATTTATTCATCAATTTGGATATGCATTTATCCTTCAGAGAAACGTGGTCAACTGAAGAAATGCATAGGGTAGGGAGAGGGGTCTAGGAAAGAAAAAGAGTAAGTACACCGAAAGGATGCTTTGAAAGCCCAATGTCGTTTTAAATCAAGAGTAATTGTTCACAGTCTGACCCACACACAAAATGCATTACAACGTGAGGGAAAGCAGCCATGTAGCTGCTGGGTAAGTGGCTATGAGAGACGCAGGTAGGCGTTCTCTGCCCCGCCCCGTCATCATCATCCAATCATGTTACCCTATCACAATGGACCCAGCTATTTTATCAGAGAGTGTGTTTTGAAGTCCATCATAGGTCATCTGTGCAAATGACTGATGCAGGTTTTGTGGAAAAAACAGGCGCTTCCCTGGCCAGCTCTCAAAGAACAGAATTATAGCATAGTAAGTGGCATAAACCAACGAAAAGCAGGAGTACTTACCTGCCCAAGGCAAACTAGAGCATTATTCGTGACGCTACAAGAAAGCCACACCCACCAATACGTGTCAGTCATCAAGTTCCTACAATTCTGAACGTGCTGTCTATCTCTGTTCTTTGCTGATTTTGTAATTGTGTCACACTTATTGAGCAGCTTCTCTTCTAGGGCTTTCCTCACTTCTCAATCCAGTTTAGGGTGACTACCCATCTGTAAACTACACGGACTGTCTGCTTCCAGGAAAACAAAGCTTAACATTTCATACCAGTTCTATTTATATATATTCTAACACATTCTAACTTTCTAGCCCTGCATCATATTAAACAATAAATTGAAACCCACATACAACACATCTTCCCGACTAAATTAACAAATGAAACAAGGGCCTCACTTACAGCGAAAACTAATATTTTATCAAAACAATCGAAAATAAAACTAACACAAAATCATTGAAATAATTCAGACGTTTGATCAGTCGCCCACATATACTGTGGACCACACACCAACATCACAACTTTCACATTCACCAATCTCAAAACTTTGGATAGAGTATGCAGGAGGAAACTGAAGAGGAGAACTGGAGTAAGATTGCAGGAGGAGGGAGGAAAGTTTTGAGATTGGTGAATGTGGAAGTTGTGATGTTGGTGTGTGGTCCACAGTATATGTGGGTGACTGATCAAACGTGACATGGAGTGTTTTGGGTCAGGGTTTAAGAGTGCAGGAGAAAAGTACTTACTCTTAAACCCTGACCCATCGTTCCCTTTTCCGACAAACTACCATCATTCAACCCAAAACACTCCATGTCACAACCATTACCTGTACTTTATTTGCACCTAGCAAGGCTCACGTCCTTCACTTTACCGTCACTAACTTTAGCAAAACTGACAAAAAAAGTCACCTGTTATGGTTCTGAAAAGTTACTTTCACCTTTCCTTATCTGACCAGGCTTCTTCACACATAACATTTCTCCAACTTTAAAAGTACACCTTTCGATCAATGCCTTCTGTCAAAGGCTGCCTTTTAAACTACTTGAGTTTTTAAAATATTATTTACAACTACACTAGGTGACCACCCCCTTCAAAAGAGTTCCACACTGCCAACCACGATTATCTTTGCTGAACGGGACTCTACCTCTCATGGCAGTAAAGGGACTATATACCCCGTCACTGTAGGGGTAATTCTATACATCAAGATAATTTTCCCAATTACCGTTTTATAATTCTAATTTCTAGTCTTAGCCAACTGCAAGCTTCCCTTAATTACACGGTTAAATCTCTCCACTTCTACATTTTCTTCTAGATGGCATACAGAGGTCACGTTTTGTTCAATTCCATTCCTCTCCAAAAACTGTTGTACCTCATCAACTTTAAACAGCACACCAGTATGCCTGATTATTTTCTTGGATAACTCTTTCCCCAAAATACTGTCATCCATGAATTTAACCACAGCATGGGCACCAGCACGCCCAACAAACTATCTCAGGCCATTTAGAGAAATAACACATAGCAAGAAGAACAAAATTACTAGTTCCATCTTCACCAACCACTTCCCCCATGATATCCATACCTATACCTTATCATATCATTACAGAAGTTGCAACCGGATTTAACTATGTCTTAAATAGAATGTGCGACTTGTCAGCCAGCACTAAAACTCTCAAAACATTTTCTAACCACCCTCTCAATCTCACCATCCATGCCTGGCCACCAACAATACTCTTTAACCCTTTTTTTTTTTTTTTTACTATTAACAATTTTTAGGTGACCCTCACGACACAAATTCACAATTATGTTCCTTTATTTACTTGGAGGTACTACTATGGTGCCCTCACCAACACCTCTCCAACAGACAACACATATCTAACTTCCAAAAAACGGACAAACTCATTATCCAATGAACACTTCACAGGCGAACCTTCCACAACCAACTTCAAATCCTCATCCTCATACACAGCATTACTCCACTAATTCTCTTTAATTGCCATTCCTCCTTTGGTTTCTGTCAATGAAACAGTAAAATCTGCCCAATCGCTCCTAGGCACTTCTCCCAAAGCTAAAGGTAATATGCAAAGGCAATCAGCCACCTTGCTTTTAATTCCTGGTACATAATCAAATAACCTCATGGACATACATGCATGCAATGTTTGGAGTGGCACTCAACAAAGCATCAGTAGTGAGTCATTTTAACAGAGGTTTATGATCACATTTAACTAAAATTCGTATCTCCAAACAAATTGACGAAAAAGTTCACCACACAACTGTGAGGGTTTCTGATAAGAATTACTATGGACGCAATGGCAAGTTCAAGTCTTCTTTTGATCCACCAGAATGCAGTACAGCCTTCTCAATTACTCTCACACCAACAGCTTCTCTTCAACTCCCCACCATTCTATCCTGTAACTATGGCAGACCAAGTAATCACACAGAAGTCTGAGCTGACATGATTCCACCATGGTAATCAAGTTACAGCCCATCCCTTACCTTAATATATAAACAAAAATGTTGAACAGGGTAAATGCTAATAGTATAAAACAATGAAGAAAAATAATTGCTTAGAGTATGTTGTACTCTGTAGTTGAAAGTAGACGCTGGTAGCCTTATAAATCCTTAAGTACCTATATTCCAGTTGTACAGCAAGATGGTAGGTTGGTACATCAGACAAGTAGTCCAGGTGAAGGTAAAGTAGGTTAGCCCAGTAGTCAGCCCTCGGTCCTATGCCACAGCAGACCCCACCAGGAGCAGCCTGCCTGCTGCTCAGCCCATCTGTAACTGTCATACCTCACTCAGTCAGACACCCAACATTCCACGCATCACAGCTTTATCAACATTCTACTCCAAACACACACAGTAGCTGTGCAGCAGGTGGACTGGCAAACTGCAAGATATGAAAGTACTATGCAGGGCATAACAGAGTACATAAGATAAAAACACTTACTCCCCCCATAAGCAAAGGGACACAGAAAAAGGAGGAGACACAAGAAATAAACGTAAGAGTAGAAGCATAAGAATGAGAAGAATACAGTGACCTTAATACAATGGAGAGTCATCGTAAAATAGGTGCCGTGCAACCGCAGAAAATAATATGCAACTGCACAATAATACATATATGCAATAGGTACAAAAACACCAAACCTATTCATCCAGGTGTTTGGGTCTCTTGACCTCACAATGACAACAGCGAATGCCAGTTTAACCCCTTCCATGCTGCGCAAATTCCGCCGCTGTGCTGACGGAATCTTGCGCGGGCGGGGTCATGACGGAACGGTTCCGTCATGAGCACAGCTCAACCGTGGCTCATGACGGAACCGTTCCGTCATGAGCACCGAAGGGGTTAAGAAGAATCACCATCAACCACCACTTTGCCCTCACCATCGCCTTCATCTTTGTCCCCACTATTGCCAAAACCACCATCTTCCACAGATGGATCCTCGACTCCACTCCTCGTCAAGCGAGACATGCTCCACACAATACCATCATCCACCGCCACCACATTCCTCTTAACCCTTTTGCTGCTAGGTCTCCCCACCTGTGCTAAGCCTTTTTTGGGCTATTTGGGGTAGTTTGCGCTTCGGCCCCTGTAACTTTTTGACCACACACCATATTTGCGTCCTCTTCTTCCAACATCATGGGGATTTTAAAGGTATGTTGATTCTCCTGGTGGGGACCCAGAAATTAGTCAAAATACAGCTAAATGTTGTCTTGTTTTTTGGGGAAAAAAGTGCTGCAGAAGAAAGCGTCTGTTTTTTTCCGCTGCAAATGGTATCAACAAAGGGTTTGTGGTGCTGAAATCACCCTTTTCCCAGCTTTCAGGGACTGACAGACTTTTGTCAGAAAACCAAAATTTTTTATACAGTTCTTGCATTTTACTGGGACTTTGTGCTTTCAACCTCCTTCCAGTTAGTGGTAGAAATGGGTATAAAAGTAATAATGGATCCTGGAAAGCTATACATTTCAGAAAAGTAGACAGAATTCAGCAAAGGGTCGTTTGTGTAGATCCTTCAAGGTATTTTATAGAAACTAACAGTTGAAAATAAGAAAAATTGAAAATAAGTTGAAAAAAAATGCCATTTGTGCCAACGTTTAAACCTGTAACATCTTCTATGACAGATTTTTTAAAGCAATATACCGTTACATCCGCTGTACCCTTCTGGTTGTGGGATATATAGGACTTGTAGGTTCACCAAGAACCCGAGAGCCAATAACTGAGCAGTAATAGCAATTAATTTGGTAAAATATAAAGAGTAAAAAATAGGTATGAACACCACCAATGTATTTCCGAAAGGGGAACAAAATATAGAGTTTAGAAACAGTAGCTATTTGCACATCACCAAAATAGTGGGTACCCATACTAGCATGTGAATTATGGGACATTTTTAAACCGACTTCTTTTTTACACATTGTCTTACATTTGGAAGACAGAAATGCATCTAAAGTCAATAGGTAAAAACAGTTAATCTACAATTCTGTTTTCCCCTAAGTCTCCTGATAAAAATGGTACCTCACTTCTATGGGTAGGCCTAGTGCCCGCGGCAGGAAACAGCCCGAAACGCAACGTGGACACACCGCATTTTTACAGTGAAAACTGAGCCTTTTTTTTGCAAAGTGCCTAGCTGTAGATTTTGAACCCTCTGCCGGACCTAGGGAAACCGAGCAAACCTATACATTTTGGAAAACTAGACACCCAGGGGAATCCAGGATGTGGTGATTTGTGTGGCTCTCACCAGGATCTGTTACCCAGAATCCCTTGCAAATCTCAGACTTTGTCAAACAAAACACATTTTACTCACATTTCTGTAATGGAAAGTTCTGGAATCTCCGTGGGACCACACAATTCCATCCACACCGCATTCCCTAACCACTTCTGACAAAAATGGTAGCTCACTTGTGTGGGTAGCCCTAGTGCCCGCAACAGGAAACGGCCCAAAAAGCAATGTGGACACATCACATTTTTACAGTGAAAACAGACCCTTTTTTTGCAAAGTGACTCGCTGTAGATTTCGAACACTAGCTCTGCTGGCACCTATGGAAACCTATCAAACCTATACATTTTTGAAAACTAGACACCCAGGGAAATCCAGGAGGGGATAACTTATCCGCCTCTCACAGGTTCTGTTACCCTGAATCACTTGCAAACCTCGAACTTGATAAAAAAAAACACATTCATGTGATGGAAAGTTCTGGAATCTGCATGGGTCCACAAAATTCCACCCACCCAGAGTTCCCCCAAAGTCTTCCGATAAAAATGGTACCTTACCTGTGTGGGTAGGCCTAGTGCCCGCAACAGGATCCTGCCCAAAACACAACGTGGACACACAACATTTTTACAGTGGAAACTGACCCTTTCTTTGCATAGTGCCTAGCTGTAGATTTCAAACCCTAGCTCTGCCGGCATCCAGGGTAACCAAGCAAACCTATACATTTTTTTAAACTGAACACCCAGCTAAATCCAGGAGGGGGTGACTTGTCTGGCTCTCACCAGGTTCTGTTACTCAGATTCCCTTGCAAACCTCAAACTTTGTAAAAAAAAAAAAAACACACATTTTCCTCACATTTCTGTGAAGGAAAGTTCTGGAATCTGCGTGGATCCACAAAATTCACCTGCCAAACATTCCCCAAAGTCTTCTGATAAAAATGGTACCTCAATTGTGTGGGTAGGCCTTGTACCCACAACAGGAAACGGCCCAAAATGCAACGTGGACACTCCATATTTTTACAGTGAAAACTGACCCTTTTTCTGCAAAGTGCCTACCTGTAGATTTTGAACACTAGCTCTGCTGGAACCTAGGGAAACTTTGCAAACCTTCACATTTTTGAAAAACAGACACCCAGGAGAATCCAGGACGGGGTGAACTGCCTGGCTCTCACCAGGTTCTGTTACCCAAAATCCCTTGCAAACCTCAAACTTTGTTAAAAAAAAAATATCATATTTGTGTGATGGAAAGTTTTGAAATCTGCGTGGGTCCACATATTCCACCCACCCCGCATTCCCCAAAGTCTTCCGATTCAAATGGTACCTCACTTGTGTGGGTAGCCCTAGTGCCCGTGACAGGAAACGGCCCAAAATGCAACATGAACACACCATATTTTTATTGTGAAAACTAACCCTTTTTTGCAAAGTGCCTAGCTGTAGATTGCGAACCCTAGCTCTTCCGGCACCTAAGATAACCCAGCAAACCTATACATTTTTGAAAACTAGACACCCAGGGAAATCCAGGAGGGGTGAGTTGTTTGGCTCTCACCAGGTTCTGTTACCCAGAATCCCTTGCAAACATTGTCAAAAAAACACATTTTTGTGATGGAAAGTTCTGGAATCTGCGTGGGTCCATAAAATTCCACCCACCCAACGTCCCCCCAAAGTCTTCCGATAAAAATGGTACCTCACTTGTGTGGGTAGGCCTAGTGCCAGCAACATGAAATGGCCCAAAACGCAACGTGGACATTTTTACAGTGAAAACTACCATTTGTTTGAAAAGTGTTTAGCTGTAGATTTCCAACCCTAGCTCTGCCATCACCTAGGGAAACCAAGCAAACCTATACATTTTTGAAAAACAGACACACAGGGAAATCCAGGAGGGGATAACTTGAGTGGCTCTCACCAGGTTCTGTGACCCAGAATCCCTTGCAAACCTCAAACTTGGTTAAAAAAAAAAAAAAGATTTTCCTCACATTTCTGTGATGGAAAGTTCTGGAATCTGGGTGGGTCCACTAAATTCTCCAAAGTCCTACGATAACAATGGCACCTCACTTGTGTGGGTAGGCCTAGGGACCGCGACAGGAAACGGCCCAAAACGCAACATAGACACACCACATTTTTACAGTGAAAACTGACCCTTTTTAGGTATCGCGCCAAGCGTTGCAGTGCGCATCACTGCTCGCGCAGTGAGACTTCATGTAGGGGCTTTCAGAAATCGCTTCAGATGTTCGCACACGCTGCGTCTGTGCTTTTACTTTTGCCCCAGGCTATTGGCCTTTGAGTGCGTCCTTTTAACATTGCTCCGCCCATTGCCTATTGGTGTCGGTTACCCGCACGGCCGCCATGTGGTTTCAATTATCGTGCCCAGACACAGTCGCAATAATTGAAACCAGATGTCTTGCTGTGGCCCGCGCGCGCACCACTCGCGGGCTTGTTCTTTTTTGGATCCATTTCACAGGGAAGCAACTAAATGAAAGAAGGAAATAGAGGTTGTGAACCGTTTCTTCAAGTCACGGTTTTCAGTAATTCATTTCGTAGGCACTCTTTGTTCCCCTCAGCACTTGTACAGGTAGTGGGAACAGTTCTTTTCTGTAAACATGGACGTGACCTATTTCAGGTAATGCTTTTGTTTTCCTTTTCTTGTTTGTTTGTTACATTCCGCTACAGTGGCGCCTGTCCAAACATGGCGGTGGTTCAGTTTGCCTCCGTGCGAGACATGGTTGCCTTAAAAGCAAGGAAGCGCTCCCTCTTCTTTGTGAAACTATCATCAGCGTGATAGGAGTTGCTTTGTTTCCCACGAGCGGGCACATCTCTGCTTCTTGCTGCCTGGATGTGACAATGGAGCCTATGTAGCGATTCAACGAGAGAAGGCATATGTGGAAATTAACTCCTCTGGGGTCGAAGCTCTCCTTGCCTCGAGAGACTGATCAGCAGCCTGTTCAGCCCCCGTAGGACTATGATTAATAAAGCACTGGAGGTTTCCTTTTTAGCAAGCCCTGTAAAAAACAAGCATTTGCACTCGTTTCGATTCCGTGCTTTTTTTTTTTGTCTCCGCCCACTGCGTGCCATGCCATTTACTGTTACAGAGGAAGGCCTACACAAGAACCAGCCGTCTTTTGTTAATTTGCATTCCCAATATGGTTCAAGCTATTTGTCTGGAAACGCAGCGTGTCCGCTGCGCTCCCGTCAATAGACACCAGCCTGAAACCAGAGTTCCCCTGGTCGCCCACATTCGAGGGGATTGTGTGATCCTGGGCAATTCGCAGCACCTCCCCAGCTCTCAGAAGCGGCATCTGTTCCAAACTGGAGTGTAACTACACGTGCACTTCATAAAAGCCTAGTGGGGGTTGGCGGTCAGAGTCTCTTCACGGTGCTTGCCTATATTTTTGGTTTTAGCAAAATGGTAGAAACCTACCATCTGTTTACTTTCCTAGTGCTACTACTCATCTATATATGCTACTGTATACTGGTGATTTCAGTGCACTTATTTTATGCTAGAATAACGACTGTTCAATAAATACTTATTGCAAATGTCCCAACCGTTTATTTTGTGTATCTCGCTGAGAACAAGTGAGCACGAGTAACTGGGCGAAAAGTAAGTTACTGGTTCCATGGTCCTGAGGGATCAGGGTTGTCATGTTAGATAGTTGTCAAGAACTATTCACTCCTTGGTAAGAGGAGGTTATAGTGGCATTGCGAGCAAGCTGGTACACAGGCCAACATACCCGGTGGGGGTGTCTGGAATCAGTCTGGACAGCAGTCCCGCAGTATGTTGTCTAAACGCGCAGATCCTATATAGGTCTTATAGGAACTACACGACATGGCGCCGCCAACGTTGGTATTGGCACTTATTTAATAGTCAAATCTGAGTAGTTTGGTTGTGTTATTCTCAGAGACCCCTGCTCACATTTTCCCCAGGACATCTGGAGTGGGAGTGAACAAATCCGCCACAGCAGAGTAGGAAAATTCCTATGTATTGGCTGTTGGTTTAATCAAGCTTGAAGGATACAGTGTTCCTAATTGTGCATAACACCTTATCTCACTTCCCTTGAAACGCTCTCCTTTCTATAAATAGTGACTGAACAGAGAGACGTATATGACGGAAATGCCCTCAACTTCTCAGCCGAAGAAGACGATGCAGATGCAATATACATTGCAGATAATGTTAGAAATGAAATCACCCTAAAACTAGTAACATATGGTGTTACAACTAGGGGTGGGCAAGTGACTTTCGTGATTTAAGCACACAAATCATATAGAACAGAGGTATTCTATTCATGGATTAAATTCCCACAGGCAAATGTAAAAATCAAAACATTTCACTACTATGTAGAAGATGATATACCAAATGAGTCAGCTCGGAAGAAACGGAGCAACATGGCCAGTTTTAGCGGCATACACACCACATCCTGACATTGACACTATGCCAGGAGGAGACTTACTTGTACAGCAGAAAGAATTAATAAGACTTTACAGAAACATGACACAGTTTGTGTTGAGAACAATCACACTCCAGCCCACATCGGCTACACAACCAGGACTAGTCCAAACTCCCACAACAAGAATTACACCACAGACACTGCACGCAGTGATGGGTAAAATGCCCACAAAACGTGAACAAATGCCCTTCTGGATAGCACAAAAAATTACACAACTGGAGGCGGTGTTTCCACACACTGGTCTTAAGAAAAAGCATAGAATACTTACTGTTTGCTTACCAATGGGGATAGCTCCCTCTATAGAGGATTGTACCTCTTGGGGCACAGTCTTCGCTGCAATATATACTAGGACTCATGGTATCCCTTCTTTAGCGGTAATATCAGATGTATTACGAGTTATGGAGCAGCGCCTGCTCTAAACTTAGGGATGAAGTTGTTAAATAACTTTGCCCAGGTATCTGCGATAATATTGGCAAAAATTAAAGGAGAAGCAGCATCAGTGGCAATACCCCAATGCCTGAGGGAGTTCACTCCATTACAACAGGAGACAGAACCACCTAAAATGATTGACACTGCTAATGCAGAGTTAGGTAGAGACAATATGGGACAATAATAAACAACAAAAGAACAGATCTCACTCCAGGGGAAGGCCTCCTCAGCAGGAGCCCCCAGAAAGGAGATATAATCTTAGGAATAGAGATAACATTAGAAAACCTGACAGGTATCAGGATACTGATAGTCATTCCTCTCGTTCCTTTCAGAGCTCATCAAAAAACTCTAAGAGTGAGTATATCACGGTGGAAACACCTGATACTAGGGTGAGTGTACCACACAAGTTACATGAAATAACGCTCCAAATGGAGGGGGACAAGCAGAGACAAGAAAAGGGTTGCTTCTGGGAAAACCTGACTTCTGGCTATGACATCCTATTAGCGTGAGAGATTGCCCGCCTACTATTGTAATGGAATGCCCAAAGGGGGAAACTGTAATTTTTACAGCTTTCTCCAACCTAGTCCCCACACACCTAAGACATACATACGCGCAGGAGTGAGCGGCAGCCCTTTCTCCAGCATTATGCCGCAACCACGTAGGGAGGGATGAAGAGTCACCCCACCACGTTTTTCCAATAACAAAACCAACTCCACAAAGACAGTATCCCATAAAATAGGAAGCTAAAAAACAGGTCAGGGAGATCTTAGATCAACTTGAATACCAAGGTGTAATTTAACCATGCACCTCATCAATGAATAATCCTTTGTTTCCCTTACTGAAACCCTACAATTCATATCGTCTAATTTTAGACTACAGACACTTAAACTCATGCACAAAAATATTTGCAGTTCAGAATGCATATAGTGGCGCATTAAAGAATAACATTGTGTGTAAAAAATACAAAACAACATTAGATATCTCAAATGGATTTTTCTGCCAAAACATAGCGCCTGAAAGCAGATATTTGACAGCCTTCTCAGCGTTCGGGTCTTAGCGTCAATTTTGTCGACTCCCCCAAGGGTATAAGAATAGCCCGGGGTTATTCTCAAGGAGGGTAACAGAGTTACTACAGATTTTGGATGAAGAAGAATTATCCTATGTAGATATTTATCTGACGGATGATGACTTAGAGGAACACTTGACCAGGGTAAGCGCCATTATTTTGGGTTTCGCCTCTGAGGGCTACAAATTTAACTTAAAAAAATCAAACATAGCCCACCTCAATGTCCTATTTTTGGGAGATGAGCTTTCAAGTGAAGGCGAACGCCTGGCAGCCCACTTTTTAGAAAATTGCGCACTGCTACAACCTGCAAAATCATAAAAAAATGTACAGCCCATACTGGGAATTTTTAATTTTGGCAGAACATACATTTTGGATTACGCAGAGAGAGTAAAACCTTTCTACTACCTGATAAAAACTGACTTTTCAGTTAGACAATGGACACAGGAACACATGAATATCCTTAGTTCCCTACAAGATGATATGATATCATCAAAACACTTACAGACACGCGTAAACGTGCACAACCGGGTAATCCGCATAGTCGAAGGTCAATCTGGGTACACTTACTTAACATTTAATGAAGGTGAAACAGTACCAATTACATATAAATCGCATTTGAACACTGTTAGATTTGGGGGTCTCTAGTTGGCATAGGTAGGTACCTGTGACAAATAGGGACCCTTGCGTCTAGTCATGGTAAGGGGCTACACTCCTAAAATAACCCCTGCTCACCCCCTTGGTAGCCTGGCACGAGCAGGCAGGCTTATCTCAGAGACAGTGTGTAAGGCATTTGTGACCACATACAGTAATACAGTGACAACACTACAAATGGACAGCACACAGGTAGTATTATAAAAATAAGTATTTTTATATAGACTTAACACAAGACCAAACGACAAAAATCCACAATACTGTACTCAAAAATAGTCTCTCAAATGTTATAAAATAGCTCAGTTCTCTCAAGTTGTAAATGCGACACTTTACTCTCAATGTACCTTAGATGCGCAATGCAAAGAAAACAATAGGGTCGCAGGGAAGGTGATGCGTCGGTTCCTTACATGCAGGGGAGTGGATGCGTCAGTTCCTTACTGCTGCGCAGGGGAGTTGATGCTCACTTCCTTACTGTGTGGGGAGGTGATGCGTCTGTTTCTTACTGCTCTCCGGTGAGATGCGACACGCTGGCACCTCGATGCGATACTCTTCTCCTGTGCGATGCGACAAAATGGCGTCCTGGTTGCGATTCGACAACGTTGGTGTGATGCGTGCACGCCCGACAGCCGTGCGGCGACTCGATCTTTGGAGCCGCGACAGGCCCTGCAACGCACTTCTCCAGTGATGTGACGATGACCTTTGTGGCAGCGTCCTGCTTCTCCGGCAATGCGCTGCGCTTCGTTGATGCGATGATGGCAGCGGTGGCTTGCTTCCTCGGCGATGCGATGACAGCAGCTGTGGTGGCGACACGCTTCTCGTTGTTGCATCGTGCTTCCAGCTCCCAGCGACACACAGTCTCTCAGAAGGCCCAGCACAACAGCAGGCACTTCAATTCCCAGCAAGGGGGGAGCTGGTTGGTGAAGTCTTGCATCCCTGAGACTTCAGGCAGGAGGCAAGCTCTAGTTCAATCCCTTGTTGATTCTTCTTCAAGTTGATAAAAAGCACACTCAGTACTTTTCTCCTCTCTTTGGTAATGAAGCACACACTGCAGGCCAACCCCCAAACACACAGCATAGGGGTAGTCTCCTCCTTCAGCTTCCTGGTTCTTCTCCTCAGCAAAGGTTCGTCTTGATTCCCAGAAGTGATCTAAAGTTCTTGGGTCTGGGTCCCAATATTTATACTACTTTTCTCTTTGTTCTCTGAAGGCAGAGAGGCCTTTACCTAGTCCAAACCGGTTCTGGTCAGTCCTGGAGCACTCTGTTGACATGTCTCCTGTTTTCCTTCCACAGTACAGGGCAGGGACATCAGACACACCACAGGAGGTGGAGCCAGCATTGTGGAGGGAAGACCCAGCCCTATTCAGGTGCCAGGCGCAACTACTCCCACCCATCTAGATGCAGATCTTTCTATTCAGCCTTGTGCTGACTCACCCTGTCTCCTGGAATCCCCCAGCCCCTGTCACTCAAACTCCAGCCAAGGAATACACAGCCTAGCAGAGGCAGGTTTGGATGGTTAGACAAGAAAATACCTACTTTCTAAAAGTGATATTTTCAAACACAGAATGTTAAAATGAGTTCAGGCATACTAAACTCGAATTTCTACCAGGATTATAAAATATAATAATCAAATTGCCTATTCTGGCCTATGGAGAACACGTAGCCTTGCAATAGTGAAAAACGAAAATGGCTGTAATTCACTATCAGGACATGCCACACACATCATGGCATGTCCTACATTTTACCTACAATGCACCCTGCCCTTGGGCCTACCATACGGGTGTCTAATATGTATAAAAGGGAAGGTTTAGGGACCAGCAGCATGGTTACAAGCCCTGGGCACACGCAGTGCACTGTACTAAGGTCTGACGAATAAACCAATCAAGCCAATCATGGAGTCACTAATCTATACATCAATTCACCATAGGGAGCACTTGCACTGTGGCACTGAACAGCAGTGGCACAGTGCCCAAAGCATCTATAACCAGCAAAAACACATGAGGCAACAGCAAACAAATGGAAGGGAGACCCACGCCAATGGTGCCAGGCCTAACAAACACCAACGCTGAAATGCGTTTTGCTCCTACAAAAAGATTCTGACAACAGTACAGACTGCTGTAGTGAGAAAGAGCACTGCCTCAGGGGAAAAGAATACTTGTCGGGACCCCGGTACCGGCCTTAGAGGCTGCTACAAAGGCAAGTGTCCCAAATGCAAAAGCGTTACATCCAAGTTGGATACAATGGCTAATTCTCACACTGCAACAGATGTGGAATACAGATTTGACCCTAGTTTAGAAACACAAGCATTCCTGCAATATGAACAAGAATATCCTCTACCAACTGAAATAATGCCTCTAGATCGGTATTGTAGGAAAGTGTGATCTGCTTCTTATGGTTACCACCACTTTTTGCTTGATGTCTCACTGTTTTTGACTAGTTCAACTAGGATCCTGCTAATCAGGACCCCAGTCTATCTACTTTCTCCCTTAAATTGACATACATGTACTTTGGTACACACCAGATTGGATACTGGGGTACCCTTGTAAGTCCCTAGTATATGGTACCCATGTACCCAGGGCATAGGTACCCCAGAGGCCTCCCATGGGCTGAAGCATGTATTATTCCACCCATGAGAGGCCATTCAAAATGGAACTCTAGGTCTGCTACTGCAGCCTGTGTAAGAGGGTGCTTGCACCACTTACTTTAGATATAGGTTCACTATATCTATTGGTCACTACACTTGAAACTCATAAGTCACCCCTATAGCAGGCGTTAACAACCCTGAAGGCAGGGTGCTGGGTTTTATGTGAGAGGGTGCCCCTGAATGAGCAGAGCCTCTCTGCAGCCTTCGGAGACCATTCTCCCAGGTTGTCTGTGACTCAGCCGGACATAAAGGTAGAGGTGCATTATAACCTCGCCGTAAATGCTATCTCGAAAACGGCTGCATAGAAACATAGCGTGTCTGGTATCAAACTCCTTGGAATCATACCTCCACTTCAAAAACTGGTGAGGGAGGTACGATTCCACCCTTCAGAAGCGAGCTTCGTGGGGTCACTGGTTTAACCGGTGCCAGCCTTCTCGACCCGGACAGCATAAAATGGATGCTGCCGACCAGAGACAACTTTCTGCCCTCCGACTGCTGAGCCAAGCTCGAGCAGAGGAAGGCAGCACAATAAGCATCCTGTCACAGGGAGATGTGACCACCTCCCAGACAGGATTTAGTGTATTGGGGCTGGGTGGGTGCACTTGAGAGTGCCTGAAAGTCTGCACTGGGAGCACATTTGGTGTCCCTGTGCATAGTCCAGCTCAAACCAGTTCTGGGAGCTATTGGCTCCTGCTCTGGCGCAAAACTGTACAAAGAACATGGGTGTAACCACCCCTCTGTCCTGACCCTCCCCTAGGAGTGTCCCCCAAATCTGTCCAACCCTCTCCTGTGGGTACAAAAGGCTTAACCTGGCTGTAAGACTTTAGATTTTACTTGGACAAGATTCTACAAGAACTGGGACTGAGTTCGATAACATATTGTAATACAATAGCCACAGACCAGACCCACGTTATGTACAACGAGAACATCCAGGGTAGTGACATCATACAGTGTTGGAAAGATGTGCCTTGATTGGCTACGAACCTCGACACTACCCCAGGTAAAACAACACTTGTCCTTACTCACAGAGGATGTAGACATATAGGATTTTGTATTAGGTCCCAGAAAACCACGTCAGAAGCGCTTTTTGTATGCTGTTTATATGAAATCTAGAAAATCTCCCAACAAGAAGCTGCAGAGAGATTAAGAGAAATAGATAAGAGTTAAGCTAGAAAAGGCGTTCGCCGTAGTTGACAATGGTATGACTACATTAACATCCAGGATATATTCACTGGGCAACATTGTATCTTCTACTATCAATGTAATAGAATAGGATTTGTCCATATTGCAACACGGACAGTCGCAGTTACGTTCTAGTATTTTGTTAAGCTGGACGCTGCAGTCATTGCGCTGGTTATGTGCCTTGGCGTTTTATCAACATTACGTCATTATTTTCTGCATACAATTTAACGGAAAACAGATAAAGACGGCACAGAGGGGAGCAAAGTATACAATGCTGCGCATTGAGAAACTAGATAGGTTAGTTACCTGTGAGAGGGAGAGCCCAGAGAGAATGACTACTTCCCCCTTCCCACTACGAGGACCAGAATGCCTCAGGGCAGGGATGACGTTTGTCAGGAGCAAACACATACGACATAGCAACCCGGACAGAAAAGCACCTACTTTTCCTGTTTCCCCACAGACCAGCCCCAGTCCTGGAGGGCTCGTGCGGACACGCCAAACAACGGAGAAGAGGGGAGTAGCTGACCCCGGAAGTGGAACGCCCGGGGAGGTAAAAGCACGGCCCGCCCAGGAAGAGTTGTCGTTGTTAGGAGAAAGCGAGCCCGAAGAGAGGAGTTGTGCGCGGAATTGCGAAGAGACCGAAAGGATAAGGAGCACGCTGACGGCGACCGGAGCGGAAGCGAGGACACCGAAGCAGACGACCGCTGGACAGAGGAATGGTGGAGTCCTCCGGAGGATGCTGAGGAGCGGCCGCAACTCCAGGGGAGAGTTGCGGCGGGGCCGGTGAGTACCTCTGTGCAAGGGGACGTCGGGGAAGCTGTCGATACGGGAGGTGGGAGGGGGGCGTGTACGGAAGGAATCGGGAGGAGGGAGGCGTTCGTAGTGGTAGAAGCCAGGGAGGAATCGAGTGGGTAGAGCCCAGACCTGAGAGAAGGATTTGGCAAACACCCCATTCTCTGGAGCATGTTTATCTGTACCTATAGACTCAGTCATCTCGGAGATCACATTTCCGTAGTGTCCTAACCCACTGTAATCACTTTTACCCCCCCCTCACTGTTCCCGTGACCCCCTCACCATCCCAGACTGTGCACAGGAAAATACCGAAACACCGGGTGTTGGTGACGGCAGCGCATAAAACCATTTTTTCACATACGAACTCACAAACGGCCACTATTGTTTTTTTTTCCTTTCCTCTGAGCCTCCGGTCACAACACCACGACAGACGAAGCGAAGGAACACTATCGGGCCGCCGGCCATACCGTCGAAGAGACCCAGACCACCACACCGCCTTCGTACTTAGAGGACCCCGACAGGAAAGAAAAAGCAGTCCCTGATACTTTGAGCATCCCGTTTGTGCCACCAGAAAATAAAGCCACTCCTGTTAGACAATATATAAAGCCTCCGCGTCTGTATATCCGACCCAGTCTCCCACAGGTGGTGTCAGAAGTGGGATTGGGCGGAGACATGGAGGCCGCATTAGTGAAGATGGCGGAAAACCAAGAACATTTGGGTAAAATGATGGAGAGGTTTCTTAACGTCGTTGAAGAAGATCGGGACAAGATGCAGAAGGTGTTGGTGGGGCAAGGACAGGCCCATGGAACTGCAATGGACAAACTCACCGAAGCCCTGGGTCATCAACGAGGTCCCACCTCGCTCCCGTCCATGGACCTACAAAAATACGTTAGTGGGGAAGACCCAGATTTTTTTTTCAACAACTTTGAACGGATAGCTACAGCTGCGGCCTGGCCAGCTGACAAATGGGGACAATATTTGGGACCCCTGTTATCAGGAGACCTCCAAACAGCCTAACAAGCGGCTACTGTACAAGGAACGGTTCCTTACTCAGAGATCAAACGATGCATTCTAGAGAGGCCTATCGGATAAAACTCCGACAAATCAAAGAAGGGCCCCAAGAGACTCCCAGGGCCTTATATTACAGGGTGAAGGACATGACCGATAGATGGCTGAAACCTGCCACAACGGACAAGGACGGTATCATGTCAAAGATTTACCTGGAGCAGTATTTAACTTCCCTACACCCTCCCATACAGAGATGGGTGAGACAACAAGCCCACCTGACCCTGGAAACCGCGGTGGAAATAGCCAGCGCATATAGTCGTGCCCAAGACATACAGAAGGGAAAAGACGACTCGTCATGGAAAGGGGGTAGTTCTGGATCACATCGACCTCGGGTTCCCCTGCTCAAGAAGACTGAACCGGTGAGCATCGTTCCCGGGCCTTCGGGAATACCCGTGTTCAGACCTCCAACCCCAGGACCTCAGTGTTACCAGTGTGGGGGCATGGGAGGACACATCGCCCGCTTTTGCACCCAGAAAGAAGAACCCATGGAAATTGGGATGGTCCGCAATTACTATTGTTCCACGAGTGAGAAGAGACTTCCCCCATATCACTGTAAAGTGACTGTGAATGGACAACCCACCATGGCTCTGGCCGACACCGGATGTCGACAAAGCGTCATCCGGCCACGAGATATAGAACCATGGATTGGTCCGGTGGACGGGGTAGTAGCAATTCGGTGCGTCCATGGTGATACTAAACAATATCCTACCACTAAGGTCCAAATACAACATCCCCATGACCCCGGTACCTCCTTAACAGTGGGACTCATCCCCAATTTACCGGAACCAGTCATTCTCGGGAACGACTACCCGAACCTGCCCCAATTGCTAAATCAAACGACCAAGGAAGAAGAAGATTGGTGGACCACGGCTCCCTTTTCTGGGGAGGAACACAAGGAGTGGCCGGAATCCAAACCGCGTAAGAGTAGAAGACAACGAAGAGCAGAAAAACACAGGACCCCTGTAGTACTGCCTGTCATACCAGACGAAAACCCTTGGGATACTGATAGAAGTTTCCGCGCTGCTCAAAGAGAGGATGCAGTCCTACAAGAAGCTTGGAATGTTGCCCTTGATCAAGAAGATCCACAACGTGTAGGTCCATATTTCTTCATTAGAAATGGGTTATTGTATCGGAAGGGTACCTCCACCCAGACACCCCAGTTATTGGTCCCAACTCCCTTTAGAGAGAAGGTGTTATTCTTAGCCCACAGCCATCTATTAGGGGGCCATTTTGGGACAGAGAAGATGGAAAAACAGATAACAAAACACTACTATTGGCTGGGAATCTACCAACAAGTAAAAAGATACTGTCAGGAATGTCCAGTCTGCCAGACTAATAGCAGGTATAGACCCCCGCCTGTTCCCCTCCGTCCTCTTCCCATTATAGATGAACCCTTTAGTAGAATAGGGATGGACATTATAGGCCCCCTTCTTCCCTCCCGAAGCGGATGCAGATATGTCTTAGTCTTGGTAGATTACGCTACTAGGTTCCCAGAAGCCATAGCCTTGCGTCGTCCAGATACCACCAACATTGCCAAAGCCATGATATCGGTATTTTCCAGGGTAGGGTTCCCAAAAGAGATCTTAACGGATCAAGGGACCCCTTTTATCTCGAAGGTTATGAAGCAGGTGTGCGCCCAGTTGGGAATCCATCAAATCCGAACCGCTGCTTATCACCCCCAAACTGATGGGCTGGTGGAGCGGTATAACGCCACGCTATAAAGCACCCTCAAGAAGCTTCTAGCTCTGGAATCCCGAAAATGGGAAGACATGTTACCTCTGGCGCTGTTCGCCATACGATGCAAGGTACAGAAGAGTACTGGCTTCTCCCCATTTGAGTTGTTATTCGGACGTCAACCAAGGACACTCTTAGAGATGGCCCGGGAAAAGTGGGAAACTGAGCCCGATAATACCAAACCCTTGGTCGAGTATGTGTCCAATCTTAAAACCCACTTAGGACAAATAAGGGCCATTGTACGTGCTAATTTAGAAGAAGCACAAACAGCTCAAAAAGTGCAATATGACAAAAAGACCAAAGAAAGAACTTTGGAGGTGGGTGATCCTGTACTCCTCATGATGACATCGTCAGAACACAAATTGTTGGGGCAATGGCAAGGTCCTTACATTGTGTCAGAAAAGGTAACACCCGTCACCTACCGAATCGTAACGGATCCAACTAGGGGTACCTCCCAGATATACCATATAAATTTCTTTAAAAAAATGGGAAGGACCTTTGCCGCCCCTTGTTGCCATGACAGAAACAGCGGTACCTCTGTTTGCGCAGTGTATAGACCCAACCCTTTCTCCCAGTTTAAAAAAACAGCTGACAGACGTCCTTATGCCTCTTGGTGACGTTTTCTCTGTAACTCCGGGCCTGACATCCCTGACACACCATGCCATTAGAACGATCCCGGGAAAAAGGGTACGTCTCAAACCCTATAGAATACCTGAAGCCCGTCGAAAAACCATCCGAGAAGAAGTAGGAAAGATGCTACAAATGAATATCATAGAGCCTTCCAATAGTGAGTGGAATTCACCGATAGTTCTTGTGCCGAAACCGGACGGGTCGGTGCGGTTTTGCATCGACTTCCGTGAAGTCAATAAAATCTCCGAGTTTGATACATACCCTCTCCCAAGAGTAGACGAAATGGTGGAAAGAATAGGGAAAGCCAAATACATCAGCACCCTAGACCTTTGCAAGGGGTATTGGCAAATACCCCTGAGAGAACAGGACAAAGAGAAAACCACCTTTTCCACCCCTGATGGGCTGTACCAATTCAAAGTCTTACCCTTCAGGCTGCACGGGGCTCCGGCTACGTTTCAAAGGGCCATGAACCAGATTTTGAAACCACACGAAAACTATGCCGGAGCATACATTGATGACATTGTCATTTATAGCGATGGTTGGATCCAACACTTATCCCATTTATCCTTAGTGATAAAAACCCTAGGACACCACGGCCTTAAAATTAACCCAGCTAAGAGCCACCTGGCGGCCCGGACAGTACAGTACTTAGGCTATTTATTAGGTGAAGGAGTCATACGCCCACAACAATCCAAAATAACCGCCATCTCCCAGATCCCGCTTCCCCAAACGAAAAAAGACCTTCGAGCCTTTTTAGGATTACTCGGTTACCACCGACGGTTCATACCCCGCTTTTCCCAAACCACGGCCCCTCTTACCGATCTGTTGCAAAAATCGGTAAACACGGAAACAAGATTGAGACACCCTACGAAAGAAGTTACACAGGCCTTTGATACCCTTAAAAAGACCCTAACATCTGAGTCAGTACTAGTCAGTCCCGACTTCTCACTACCCTTGGTACTCCAAACCGATGCCTCAGCACACGGATTAGGGGCTATATTATCCCAGGTCACCAAACAAGGAGAGGAGAAACCGGTATTGTATATTAGTAGGAAATTATTTCCCAGAGATCAAAACTATGCAGTAATCGAAAAGGAGGCGTTAGCAATCAAATGGGCCATAGAGACATTAAGATACTATCTAGAAGGTAGGGAATTTACTCTTTATACTGATCACGCTCCTCTAGAATGGATGGCCCGAAACAAGGGGAACAATGAGCGAGTATTGAGGTGGTTTCTGGCCCTACAACCGTATCGATTCCACACCCGTCACAGAAAGGGGTCTGAGCAAGTGAATGTGGACTTCCTATCGAGATACCCCCAAGACAACAGCCCTAGTAGTAGGACAGCAAGGGAAAGGGGATGTGAGAGGGAGAGCCCAGAGAGAACGACTACTTCCCCCTTCCCACTACGAGGACCAGAATCCCTCAGGGCAGGGATGACGTTTGTCAGGAGAAAACACATACGACATAGCAACCCGGACAGAAAAGCACCTACTTTTCCTGTTTCCCCACAGACCAGCCCCAGTCCTGGAGGGCTCGTGCGGACACGCCAAACAACGGAGAAGAGGGGAGGAGCTGACCCCGGAAGTGGAACGCCCGGGGAGGTAAAAGCACGGCCCGCCCAGGAAGAGTTGTCATTGTTAGGAGAAAGCGGAGCCCGAAGAGAGGAGTTGTGCGCGGAATTGCGAAGTGACCGAAAGGATAAGGAGCACGCTGACGGCGACCGGAGCGGAAGCGAGGACACCGAAGCAGACGACCGCTGGACAGAGGAATGGTGGAGTCCTCCGGAGGATGCTGAGGAGCGGCCGCAACTCCAGGGGAGAGTTGCGGCGGGGCCGGTGAGTACCTCTGTGCAAGGGGACGTCGGGGAAGCTGTCGATACGGGAGGTGGGAGGGGTGCGTGTACCGAAGGAATCGGGAGGAGGGAGGCGTTCGTAGTGGTAGAAGCCAGGGAGGAATCGAGTGGGTAGAGCCCAGACCTGAGAGAAGGATTTGGCAAACACCCCATTCTCTGGAGCATGTTTATCTGTACCTATAGACTCAGTCATCTCGGAGATCACATTTCCGTAGTGTCCTAACCCACTGTAATCACTTTTACCCCCCCCTCACTGTTCCCGTGACCCCCTCACCATCCCAGACTGTGCACAGGAAAATACCGAAACACCGGGTGTCGGTGACGGCAGCGCATAAAACCATTTTTTCACATACGAACTCACAAACGGCCACTATTGTTTTTTTTTCCTTTCCTCTGAGCCTCTGGTCACAACACCACGACGGACGAAGCGAATGAACACTATCGGGCCGCCGGCCATACCGTCGAAGAGACACAGACCACCACACCGCCTTCGTACTTAGAGGACCCCGACAGGAAAGAAAAAGCAGTCCCTGATACTTTGAGCATCCCGTTTGTGCCACCAGAAAATAAAGCCACTCCTGTTCGACAATATATAAAGCCTCCACGTCTGTATATCCGACCCAGTCTCCCACATTACCCTTTACTGTGGCAGAGTCACCGTCCACAGAATGGTTAGTCCACGGCCAAATAACATTACCGGTCGCAACTTTCCTAGAACAACAACAGGCAGGCAGATATGAAAAGATGGGTAAGGAATTCATCAGGGAATCCTGGGATTTACCATACAGATTTCGATTCAGGAGTGGGGCTTTGGAAGTGTTTCTAAGCGGAACTAACTACGAGAACGCTTTAAGTGGATTTCTCATATGCCAGGATATTATGCTACACGGGGCTTGTAATGGGTCTGTGGCAAACTTGTCCTGTCACTTGAAGGGTACCCAGGCAGCTGTGATTAATCCGGTATTTAGGCTTCTCTCGAATGGGAGTTACTTTATGCTGAATGATCAAGGTTGTTGTGGGATGCTTCTGGGCATCGCATATCTAGTCACCGTGAGCTCCAGGGTTACTTGCTGTATGTAAGTATTGTTTCCACCAACACATACAGTCAGGGAGGCGCCGTTATGGCCTTCGCTAAATGTTTCCTTTATACGTTTTGATACTCTGAGCGGAATGAAAGCCATGCATTTACAACGAACTGTACCCTTAACCTCCGCCAGGGAGACTTTTGATCTCCAGATCGCAAGATCCTCGGCTGAAATACAGGCACTTAAACGTACAAACTGCCCTTTCCATTTCACAGAAATGGTAAGTTGTATCTTTAACATGTCTAATACGACAGGTATTGTACACCTATTTAAGACCATAGGTTCCGGGCTGTTAAGCACCTTTCAGACGGTCCTCGGAGTTATACCAAACTTTATACACTCCGTCTTTGGAAGCATTTTTGGAGGGCTTCCGCTGATCCTGTTTCTAATAGCAGGAATCCTGATTGTTACCTTTCTACTGCGCAATGGACGTCCCTGCCACTAAGGAAGTAGCAACAGCTCTCTTGTAGCACAAATATCATGATCCCATGGTACAACATCTGGGCACACCTCGTCTACGGGAACTGAGCGTCTCTTGGTTCCTGTTATTTAGACCAGTCTGGGTGGACTGTGTCCTACCGGTTCTCCAATGCCTGTTCTGCAGAGAAGAATGTGTGTTGGACCTCTGTCTGACACTTCCATTGGTTGCGCCACCAGACGTTGATGCTTTACTGGACCCAATGACGTCCCATGTACTGCAGTGTCCTCAGGGCATTCCCATATTGTTGGCAGCATTCTTAGAGCCACCACAGGTAGTTCTGCTCCTGTTGGTATGGACACCGGCTCCTCCAACACTCAGGCCTTTGATGTGGTACAGGCTGCCTCGGCATTTGATGCAGGCAGTACGGAAGATCATCTGTGCTCAATTGACATTCTTTGTGAGGTGTTACAGGGATCGTCAGCTGCGTATGCAGACAGCAGCAATGTTGCGTCTACCAGCAAGGACACAAACATCTGGCAAGTTGCACGCTGGAAAGATTTGGCTTTTACCTTTTTACGATATTCCAAATTGAAACCTTTTTACCTGCATGGCTTTCAGATGCATGAAGTTGTTCAGACTATATAAACGGACACTTTAGAGCCACTACTTGAATAATTTTTTTGTAGAACACTTTTTAATTTTTTTTAACGCTTTTTAACTTCTCTTAAAAATGTTTTTATTATTTGTTTCGTACAAACCTCTAGACGCCTACACACAAGTACGTAGGGTTTTTCCCTGGACACTGGCCTCATAAATTATGCATGTGGATTCTTAGTTTCTTGGAATCACAGCAGGACCATCATCTCCTGCATGATAACTGTGTATAAAGTTCATTCCCGACGTCATCCTAAGTCCGACACTGGCACAGCAAGGTAGAACCCCTGGGGATATCTTAGGGTATAAAAACACCACATCTTGCTGGGATAGTCAGAGGAGATCACAACTTCCATGCCGACACACTGACGCTAGACGCTGAGGTTCCTGCATGCAGATACTCCAGCTCGCAGTGGTCTGACATCCCTCGCAGGGTGTTCAGCTCGAGACCAGAACGGGGTCCCGCAGTCTCACATCAGGTAATGGGGTTGGCTTTATCCTAGAGGGATTCTTGGCTTTACATCTGCTCACATGCTAGGTACACTTAGGTACATCTAGTTAGGGTGCATCATAGGAGTACGCATTTTATTGCCATGTATTTTATATACTTGCCTATATTTATGGTTTTAGTAAAATGGTACAAACCTAACATTTGTTTACTTTCCTAGTGCTACTACTCATCTATATATGCTACTGTCTACTGGTGATTTCAGTGCACTTATTTTATGCTAGAATAATGACTGTTCAATAAAAACGTATTGAAAACGTCCCAACCATTTATTCTGTGTATCTGTCTGAGAACAAGTGAGCACGAGTGACTGAGTGAAAAGTAAGTTACTCTTTCCACGGTCTTGAGGGATCGGGGTTGTCATGTTCGATAGTTGCCACAAACTAGTCTGTCCTTGGTAAGAGGAGGTCATAGTGGCATTGCGAGCTAGCTGGTACACAGGCCAACATACCCGGAGGGGGGTCTGGAATCAGTCTGGACACCAGTCCCGCAGTGTATGTTGTCTAAACGCTCAGATCCTATATAGGTCTTATAGGAACTACACAACAATATCTTTCATAATCAACATTTCGCATTGGTTTGAACTTGATATTGAGCGCCTCTTTGATTTGAGGTAAAGAGACTTTTTCAGCTTGTGGTATTTTCTTTATCACTTACTTTATTCCTTCACCTGCAAGATTCTTGAGGTATTTGATTATCCTTTTGTTATCTACTTCTTCCAGAGCATCAATAAAATCATCAAACATTTCAATCCAGGAATTCCATCTCATGCCAATATTTAGTTTCTTGGTTATATCGAATGGAAGCGGGATTTTCAGGAATGCAGCAGGATCATAACCAGTTATGGTCCTTACTGACTACAGTATATGCTGATCAGCCAGAGTTTAACATGTGCTTGCTTTCTTGCTTTTGCACCTTCGGCCAATATTGGCTCACTCACTGGAAGCGTGGCACCTTCTTAGTCTTTTACAGTGAATAACCATTTCATCATTTGCATGTGCTCATCGACATTCTCAGTTTTCTGCATTGTATCTGTTTTCCACTGCCTTTCACATTCTCAGTATCTGACTACTTTCTCTCCTAGCACTTCTAGCACCTTATTGTCACCCCCTTTAGAGATTTTCCGTACCTGATTATTTTCTCTACCAGCGCTTCTTTATGCTTGACTGTTGCTGGATTTTAGCACTTCTCTGTACCTGGTTGTTGTTGCCGTTAGCATTAACGTTCTGTATGACTAATGGCTTTGTGTCGCATTGTGGCACAGTACCTCTTTCACAGCCTTAACAGCTGGTTTCTGGCCAAGGATAAGCACTTTTCTGGAAAGTCTTCATCTCCTTTGTAAGCTTCGCTCTAGCTGGAGTGGCACTTTGACTCCACATATACCGATTGTAAGAAGGTAAGATCTGACTGCATGGTTACAACCCACTTTATGCCTGGTGTTTTGTTGTTTTTGACTAGTCTGACTGGGATCCTGCTAATCAGGACCCCAGTCTATTTGCTTTCTTCCTAAAATGTTATGCTAGGTACACTCCAGATTGGATACTGGGGTACCCTTGTCAGTCCCTAGTATATGGTACACATGTACCCAGGGAATAGGTACACCAGAGGCCTCCCATGGGCTGAAGCATGTATTATGCCACCCATGAGTGGCCATGTAAAATGGAACTACAGGCCTGCCATTGCAGCCTGTGTAAGATGGTGCATGCACCACTTACTTTAGATATAGGTTTACTATATCTATAGGTCACTACACTTAAAACCTATAAGTTACCCCTATAGCAGGACTTAACAATCCTGAAGGCAGAGTGCTGGGTTTTATGTGAGAGGGTGCCCCTGCATGAGCTGAGCACCCCTGCAGCCTTGGGAGACCATTCTCCTGGGTTGTCAGTGACGCAGCCCGACATATAGGTAGAGATGCATTATATGCTCGCATAAAAGGTCCCTGGTCTTCCCGGTACCAGCCTTCTCAACCCGGACAGCATAAAATGGTTGCTGCCGACCAGAGACACATTTCTGCCATCCTGCTGCTAAGCCAAGCTCGAGCAGAGTAAGGCAGCACAATAGGCATCCTGTCCCAGGGAGGTGTGACTATCTCCCGGACAGGATTTAGCGTATTGGGGCTGGGTGGGTGCACTTCCAAAGTGCCTGAAAGTCTGCATCTAGGGTACGCTTGGTGGCCCTGTGCATAGTTCTGTTCAAACCAGTCCTGGGAACCGTTGGCTCCTGTTCTGGGGCAAAACTGGACAAAGGACATGGGAGTATCCTCCCCACTGTCCTGACCCTCCCCTTGGAGGGCCCCCTGAAACTGTCCAACTCTCTCCCTTGGGAACAAAAGGGCTTACCTGGCTGTAGGACCCTAGATTCGACGTGGACAAGATTCTGATCAAGAAACCACTGACCTTCGACCGTCTGGAAACTCTGGACTTTACTGGACTTCGACTGGGCCCGACTTCGTCTCCCTCTCCATCCAAAGCATTGTGTGTACCCATGCATCATACAGGCTCCATGAAGGACCTGTGGAGCATAAAGGACAACTGAAGTATCTCCCTTGGGGTGAAGGAGTCACTCGCTTGCTTTCACAGGCACCGAAACTCAACTGACCGGTCTGCTGATCCTGAGCTCCTTCGGACTCCGAAGGCCCCAGCAACATAGGAGGTAGGTGCCTACATTCCTTGACTTTGAGCTGCCCTCTCACCAAGTTTGAGACCAGTATCCCTCGTGGGGACCGCACAACCCGAATCCGTGTGCATCGCGTACATTTGCAAGTGCATATGCTTGTTGGCATTCTCCAACTAAGGGCATTGGACTATTGGTAGCCACAATCTCTGCACACATTTCGTACAATGGACTTCGGCCTCCTCGCATTCTGCGACCTGCAAGCTGTGATTGTGTGTAACTGCTAGAGGTCCCCTCGCAACTCCTGTGCCTTCGGCCTGTGGGTCCATTTGAGGGATAACACTGCTTTTCTTGGGCTCCCCCGGTTGCTCCAGGCCTGCCCTGACTTCTCTTGCTGTCGTGAGTCTCCTGGTCCTTGCCTGGCCAGACCGTAACCCTCTTTGACCTTCTTCGTGGGTTGCCGCTCCCTAGGCTTGTTGGTGCTCCCGCCAGACACGGACCCCTAAGCACTCAACATCCTTTGCGGGACAGCTTGTATCCAGCTCCTGGTCGTCCTCGACGTCTCCTGGTCCCTGCAGTTGTAGAGTCAAGGTCTCCATCTTCACACCTGAAGCACCCGACATCGGTGGGCATTCGTCTACCGAGCCCCTGGTCACTCCTGAGTGACCCAGACTCTGTCCCCTCTGCTTTCAGGTTCCTTCCATCAAGAATCCACCTGTGGGTTCTACTGGACACTTTTCTTCTTCCCAACAGTGGCATTTCTTTGAAGACTCCCATTAAGAACAACAGCGGTTTCCGACGCTAATTCGACCCTATGCACCCGGCTTCCCTGGGATAGGTAACTCTGGTACATCAGTATCCACGGGTGGGGTGGCTCTCCAACCTCCTATGTTCCAAAGGGTTTCCTTGTAATCCATTGGGAAAGGTCCTTAAACTTTAAAATAGTAACGCGACTCTCCCATTGAATTGTACGTAGCACGCAGTAGTGTTCACACACTGCACCCGTCCTCCATGGGGTCCCTCATTACTCATCTTGGGTGGTTCCTTGGGGTCCCAGCGATTCTACACCCTCTAAATACTGTCTTGACTCGAGCCATGGTTCTTGTACCACTATTTTAGTATATGGTTTGGTCTCCCCCGGGAGCCCACTGTGTATTAGTGCTACTTACGTTTGTTTCTGTGCTACAGTATTGTGTGCTTTGTGTTTATCTGCATGTGGCAGATACTGTGAGGTATTTAATGTGTGTTATAATAATAAACACATATTTTTATAACTACTGTGTGGTTCTCCTTTCACTTAACCAGTACAATAAGATTGCATTCTGGTGAAACAATCTGCTTAACATTCCTTCAAGACTAAGCCTAAAGGCTGCTCTCCACAGCTACCACTTGGATAGCTTTCTAAGGTTATCTTTGACCTCTTAAATCACCATAAGGGTTGTTTGGACTGGTGCAAGGTGCCCACTTCAATTAGTGGACATCATATACCAGGCCAGCTTCTCACACGATCATCGATCTTCTCTTCAAGTGAAGCGCGCATGGCACACAGGAGCAGTTTGCTGGACCTCAGCAAACTCCCTAGGAGAGCACTCTTGTTCTTCAGGTTGCAGGGTTTATGTAATCCCCTATTTGTTGCCAGCTGTAGCGTCCTTCCCAGCCTGGGTACATATAAATGATGACGCCACAAATTGAGCTCAGTAATACACGTCTTTATTCTGCACTGTTCAGCTCAACACTCTTATTTCGGGAAAAAGATACCATAAAAGAGACATACAAATACAATCATAAAATAAATTCATACTCTTAAAATAATAAATAAAAAAACTAAATATTACAGAATCACACAATTTCCTAAGATCAATACAAATGGTTTAAAATCGTAAAATCAGTGAATCATAATCAACTGTACACCATACAAATTCCAAATTAATCAGATCAGGCAACTACTCCAATTTTCTTCCATACAAGCCACATACTCATTAAGAACCTAGATTCAAATTAATTAGATTAGGCAACTACTCCCATTTTCTTCCATACAAGCCACATACTCATTAAGAACCTCAATACTGCAAAGACCATAGGGCCGACAAATCAGTCTCAAGAATTCTACATACCTCCAGGTGCCATCTGACATCTAGATGTCTGCAAATTGGAATTATCCACCTAGCCCTCACCCTGCTGTAAGTAGGACAGAAAAACAACTTTTTCTTGTGCATATCCACAACAGTTTCTCTCACATGTTCAGTACATGGGCAGCCCATAACAGCGAGGTCTGTTGATTTTGTCATATGTCCCGTGCAGGCCCATTGTCGTTTTCCCTAGGTTATCATGAGCACGTTGAAGACTGCCCTCTGCTTTGCACACGTTCTTATACAAACTTATTTTGCTTTGTTCCACATTGTACTTTCACAAAGAACCTGCAGTTGTTTTCGTGTTCTGATCTTTCCTGGGATTTATTCTGAACACCGTATGCAAGAGCAAACAACAATGCCCCTTGTTATTTTGTTCTGGTCAGGCCCTAGCACTTAGACAAAACACGCAAATGCAGCTGTTGTCTGGGAACACGTACTTTTGTCATATAGGTATGCACACATAGGTAACAACATACTTGGAGAGGGATCTTTCAAGGGAAGATATAGTGACAGCACCCGAGATGTAGAACTTCCAACTGTGTATGCTAACGTACGGGGTCTGTTGCAAACACCCAGCGATCTTCTGATATATAATCATTTTGCTTCTGTAGAAGAGGGGGGGGTAGGCTAGCCTGTCTTATATAATGACAGCTCCTTTTATGATTTATGGACCACTTACTATGCTGACCATATTTGTGTTAGGCATTTTCATAGTTATTGTGGCACGTATACTGCATACAAGAGCACGATAGTTAAAATAAACATTTTAAACTTTTCTCGTGTGACTGTCAGATCTTATTGTGGACTAGTACGAGTGTGAGAGCGGAATGGTGTGTCCTGTAACTGTGATTCCTGAGAGGGTCAGGAGGGTTGTGTTCTGGGGTGTCTAATCACTTGTTCCTCTGTGAGTGAGTAGGAAGGCAATTGGGACACTATAGCTAGTCCGTCCTGGGCTCATTGGTACTAAGGTGGTAGGATACCTACTGAAGGTTCTATAATCCCAACCATAGTTCTGTGCCTACGCAGAATCCCTGCAACAACTTCACCCATCTTGAGGTGAAAGTGCAAAGTGGCAAAGTACCATATATAAAAAGGTTGTAAAGTTTCCTAGCCAGATTTTGCTCTATATCATCTAGAAAGCACTCTGCACTGTAGGAGAGTAGGATCTGCTTCACATGTTTACCCCCACTTTTTGCTGGTGTTTCACTGTTTTTCGACTTTAGTCTGGCTGGGACCCTGCTATTTAGGGCCCCAGCCTAGTTGCTTCCTCTCTAAAATGATTCCATGTACTTTAGGTACATTACAGATTGGATCTGAGGTGCCCTTGTAAGCACCTAGTATATGGTATACTATGTGCCCAGGGCATAGGTACTCCAGAGGCCTACCAGGGGCTGAAGCATGTATTATGCCACCCCTGGAAAGACACCCAAAATGACACCACAGGTCTGCTACTGCAGCCTGGGTAAGGTGGTGCATACACGCCTTACTGTGATATAGGTTACCTATATCACTATACATATACACACATATAAACCTATAAGTCGCTCCTATGGCAGGCCTTATCAATCCTGAAGGCAGAGTGCTTGGTTCTTATGTGAGAGGGTGCCCCTGCATGAGCAGAGCCCCTCTGCAGCGTTCGGAGACCCTTCTCTGATGCTATTTGTAGTGCAGTCTAACCATATACTCTTAAGTGCATTATAACCAAAGAGTAAATGCTAACTTTGGACTGGCTGCACGGAAACATGTCGTGTTTGGTGTCAAACACCTTGGAATCATATTGGTGTGGGAGTATGATCCCACCCTTCTAGAGGGAGAGACATGACTGCACTGGTATACCCGGTAGAATCTTAATAGAGCCCTGGCATCACAAAATGGATGCTGCAGCCACAGACACAGGTCTGGCCTCCTGCTGCTGACCGAAACTCCAGCAGGGGAGGCCTGGACAATAGGTTTCCTGTCACAGGGAGGCGTAACCACCTCCCAGACAAGCTTATGTGTATTGGGGCTGGGTGGGAGCACTCTCTGAGTGCTTTGAAGTCCTGCCCTGGGGGCACATTTGGTGTCCCTGTGCATAGTCCAGCTCAAACCGGTTCAGGGGCTTCCAGCCCCTGCTCTGGCACGAAACTGGACAAAGGAAATAGGTGTAGCCACCCCTCTTTCCAAACCCTCCATAGGTGGGTCCCCAGAGTATGTTCAACCCCCTACCTTAGTATAAGTATGGGACCCCTGTCCTTAGGATTTTAGATTACCCTGGACGAAACTCTGAAGCTGAATCCTGGACCTTCGACGCTCTGCTCAAGACCAGAGGACTGAAGAAATCTCCCTTGGGGTCAAGGAGTGACTCCCCTGCTTGGCAGACACCAACAAAGCCATTTGCCGGTCTGCATCATCGAAGCTCCCGCCGGACTCCGAAGTATTTGCAGCCCAGGAAGAGGATTTCCAAACATCTCAGAGGCCGACCCGAGTCCCCAGCAAAGCTGAGACCCGCAGCCCTCGTGAGTAGCGTGGAACCAGAACTCCTGGTCACCGTGCATTTCTGCAAGTGCATTGACTTCTCTACGTCTCTTGAAGTCGTGCTTGGGCTGACATATAGCCCCCACTACGAGCACTGAATCCACCGAAGATTGTAGGCCTGGTCATTCCGAGTGACGCGTGGGCCGCCATTTTGTGTTTCATCTCGAGGTCCCTTCGCGATCCCTGGTCCGTTGACTGGTGGGTCTCTGAGGGGGTAACTTTGTATTTCCTTGGGCTTTCCTGGTTGCTCCAGACGTGCCCCGACTCCCATCCAAGTGGTGAGTCCCACAGACCTTGCTGGTCTGCACCGAAGCTTCTTTCTCGTTTCTACGTGGGTTGCTGTTGTCAAGGCTTGTTGTGTCCAATCCGGGCACCGACGCTGCAGCACTCGACATCCTTCGTGGGACAGCTCGAATCCAGCTCCTGGTCGTCCTCGACGCCTCCTGGTCCTCGCGGCTGAAGAGTCAAGCTTCACCAGAAATCACCCGACATCGGTGGGCATCTGCTCATCGCCTTCCTGGTCACTGGCAAGTGACCCAGACTCTGTCCCCTCTGCTTTCAGGTTCTCATCTTCGATCCAGGCTTGGATCTCTTCGGACACTTCGCATCTTCACGGCAGCAGCACTTCTTCGCCAGCTCCCATTGAAATATACGACGCGACCAGACACCAAAAGACACCTTTGCACCCGGCTTCCCTGGGTGAGGAAACACGAGTACTCCGGTGCTCCCGTGGGTGGTAGCCCTAGAACTTCCTAAGTGGTTTGGTCTTGACTCATTTCTAAGTGTCCCTAATCTTTAAAAATCTAACCGTGACTTTCCCCATAGAAGCTAACGGGAGCTCGCGGCTGTGTTCACACACTGCACACAGCCCCTGTGGGTCCCCTGTGTCACTACCTTGGGTGGTTCCTTGGTGTCCCAGCGATTCTACTGGCTCTAGGTCTTGTGTCTAGTTAAGTCGTGGTTCTTATACCACTATTTTAGTATATGGTTTGGCTCGCCCCTAGGGCCTGACGTGTATTTGTGCTATTTTACTGGGATTATTGAAGTGTAACTTATGTGTTTTGACCTCTAGTCTCATAAAGAGACTAGGAGGGTGTGTTTAGTAATAAATACATATATTTTATATATATACCTGGTGTGGATATCTTTCATTTAGTGACTCATGAGATTATAGACTGGTAAAACAAGCTGCTTTACATTCCTTCAAGAATTAGCCTGAAGGCTGCTCTCCATAGCTACCACTAGGATAGCTTTCAATAAAGGTTGTCTTTAACCTATAACCAATAAGGGGTTGTTTGGACTGGTACAGGGTGCCCACTATAACTAGTGGACAGCATACATCAGGCCAACTTCTCACATGCACAATACAATGCCCTTGTCATTAAAAATGCGCCTGTTAAAGTACCCTATGTTGATAGAGTTAGGAACTTATTAGGCCGATAAAATCTAAACAATTATTAAAATTCAATTAATAAAATAGAACAGCAACTACTCCTGGGGTCTTTCCACAGATTTGCTAAGCTCAATTCAGAAAACATTTCTCTGACATATCTCATCCAGGGTAGATCTGAAGTAGCGGGATATCTAAGGATTTCCTCAAGCTAGTTACGGTAATATATCAATTCGGGAGTAACCCAAATTCTCCTCCAAAATGTTAGGGGTCTAATCGCCGCCCGCTCCGAGAGTGGTCTAAAACCAGCATCACACCGAACGGCAATCAGCAAGGGGTTACCGGAATAGACAGCACCTGCCTCAAAAACCAATTTTCCACCATATCTAACAGTTTGATATTTTTGTGATCCCAGAGCTCCACTCTATATAAGACAACCCCCAATGACTGATTTGAGTAAAGCTGGAGGACTGGAGAGAACAGTTTGTAGTGGAGCCCTCGATAAATCTTCATCAGGCCGGGGGACATGACCAAGTGGTCCAACATGGCGGACGCACTTTAGACGAGCTCTGGAGGCCTGATGTGAATCCTTTTACTATCCTGTGCCATCAACCCATATTCTCCCCCCAGTTTCTCATCCACCTTGCCTTTATGTTCCCACCTTACCCTGGTGGTGAATAATGGCCGAATTGAAGCCGGAACGGCTGGATGGTGACGCCGCTTGCCAGCCGAGGACTTGGACGTGCAGTATTCCGGCTCCTCCAACGCACCACGGCCGGATTGTACCCGGGAGCTGCATGAGGACAGCCTGAGCGGGGATTGAGCCGTATATGACCCGAGGATCACGGGTTGAGTGCACCAGAGCCGCAGCGATACGCCGCTGGCCCCGTGCGACGAGAAGATAAGTGCTATGGGCCCGTGCTTAGAAGTTCCACACCGCTGGTACTGCACGTCGCCTGCCTGTCTGGCGGATCCAGACATGGAGGCGGTAACTGCCTGATTCTTCAATAAATACGAGCGGACCCCAGGGGCGGAGATGATGACATCGCGCTGGGCTGTGGCCGCGCGACCAAGCCGAGCGTCTGCTGGAGGACGTCACGGCCGGCGGGCTTAGTGGCCGGCGAAGCTGGTCCCAGCTGCTTGGATGCAAGGTGGCCTTCACTGTGCTGCGTAGTGGGCGTGCGGCGTCTTGAGAGCGCCTCGTGGCGGCTGAAGAGCTCTCCCAAGGTCTTTGTGTGTGGCCCCCTCGACACAGATTACGCCCCGGGAATCCCTGGATGCTTCCCTGGGGTGTCGCGCTCCTGCCTGAGCCTCATAATTACGCCTACTGCGGGACCCATTCGAGGTCCTTGGGGAACCTTCCTTTGCGCCCCTTGATGCTGGCAGGGTGATAGTGTGTGGCAGTGGTGATCACACTGTGCCGGCGCAGGGCTCCTCACACGGCCCGATTTCTAACTAAGGCCCCTCGATGCCTGCTGCAGACTGAGGCTGACTAGTGCTTTATAGGGCCTGGGCCCCCCATAAACCTGTGGCACAAAAAAAGTGACGGGGTGGGTATCAACAACCTGTGCTGCGCCCAGCACGCACCCGGTCTCCTTCCAATAACGATCCTGCGAGGGAACCGCCTCCCCACACATCGAATGGGGCTTGCAGGAGCGCTATATCCGGAGTGAGCCCGAGGCCACTGCACCTCTATTACGATTGATGTGGAGCACCCAAACGTATGAACTACACTGCACTGCAGAGTGTAACTAGACAGAGGCACCCATTAGGGGGGTGCGGAGGCACGTGCACGCGGAAGCGGCCGGACTAGGTCATGGTGCGGCCTGTGTGTGGGTAGCCACTGCGTTGCCTTCCTGCCTGCCTTTTAGGCGAACGCTGTCTGGATTGCTCGCTGTGAAGAGTCCTTCCACCCCCGCCCTTCACGTGTTACTACCACCACGACCGCCGACTTGGATGAGATTGCGCCGTTTACTGGCTTTTACAGAACTGTGCTGGCGCTGTGAGGGCCTACCTGCTGCTACTGAACATGACTCATGACAAATTGCAGGGTACCAAACAAAGCACGTTAGACCGCTATGTGGCCCTGGGGCACAAACAGCGGATCCGGCGAGTCAGGGCTCTACTGGTCCGGATACCGCTGCATTGATGGCGGCAATAATGCAGTCTTGAGACGCACTGGAGGCCAAGATCGGGACGGTGGGATCAAATGTGATGCTGATCCGCCAGGATATCCGTAAGGCGGTTGACAGATTAACGGAAAGCCGAAACCCGGATATCAACCACGGAAGACACAGTTGCATCCCTCCACAAGAAGGTGTCCTCTCTGAGATCCATCACCAAAGGTCTCACGATCAGGGCAGAGGACGCCAAAGGCAGGGCCCGGAGGAACAATTTTCGCCTTCTGGGCTTTCCAGAGGGCATCGAAGACAACAATGTGGAACAATTCCTCACTGCGTGGATAGCGGGCTGGATCCCTCAGACTTCTCTGTCTAAATGTTTCATCATTGAACACACGCACCGCGTTCTGATGCAAAAGCCTCCACCGGGGGCCAGGTCTCGGCCCATTATAGCTAGGTTCTTAAATTTTCCTGACTGTGATGCAATCCTCACACAGACCAGATTGGCGGACAAACTTCAGTATGACTCCCATCATATTTTAATCTTTCCAGACTACACAAGACTGGTGTAACAACGTCGGCAATCATTCATGGCCGCTAAAGCCCGACTGCGATACCTAAAAATCCAGTATGCACTGCTCTTCCCGGCCCGGCTAAAAGTCGTCTATGAATCACATACGATTTTCTTTGATACCCCGAGAAGTTTGCCTGGATGGACGAAAGTGAAAAGCTCAAGCCGCACACCCCGCCGCCCTTTGACTCGGAGTCGTCCTCTGGAGAGGCCACATGGCAGCTTACCAAACCTAAAGGGAAAACAAATCGCAGATCACGCTCGAGGCGCCGCTGAAAATCACAAGGGGCATCCAGCTCCCGGGTAGATGAAGGGCAACAAGACTCGTCACCGTCACATTATGGAGACTGAGGGCCACGAGCGGGATCTCTGTGCGGGCCACACTGGCTGGTGAACCATCTCATTATTTCCTACACTTCTCCGGATTGTACTGAACTGGTACGAGGGGCTTGAGAACTGAGACTGTTATGCTCATTATGCTGATGTCACTATTCATGGGCCTACGTGAGGCCTTCCCACATAACTCTTTTCTCAGTGTCTGAGAACATAGTATTTGCTTTTGGACAGTTCTATGGGGAACCTTTGGTGTGGGACTGTTCCCTGCTCCCGTTGGGGCAGCGGTACGATGTCCACTGCGACAGATGCTTCTATTGTTTTGAGGTATTGGGTGGGGTCGGTGGGGGGGGGCTGGGGTTGTTAAATTGTTTGATGTTATCTATTAATGCCACCATGTCTTCCGCTGTGTGCGATTCTGGGATTGCCACTGTCACTCACTTCGCTACTTTCCTATATACATGCCATGACAATCTATGCTGCAGGATTTAGCTGGGCTCGGGAGTAGAGTGCTCCGAGTCCTTAGTTGGAATACAAACGGCCTACTTGATAAGATCAAACGGGGTGCTGTGCTGCGCCAAGCAAAGCGACACAGGGCTGGCGTCCTCCTCCTGCAGAAGACCCACATAGCAGGCACCAAGACACCTTGTTTGGGAAGGTTTGGCTTTGCACACACTTAACATGCTGTTTTCACTAGAGGCTCCCGAGGGGTTGCAATCCTCATACACTGCAGCGTCCCCTTCATCCATAGTGGAACGTGGTCAGACGCACAGGGTAGATTCATTGTGATATATGGGACACTGTATGGAGAACCCATTGTTCTGGATAGTGTATACGCCCCCCCTCTCTCGTGGTCCCTAGTTGAAAAACTGACGACGCTCTGGACTGACCTCCCATCAGGGCTGACTGTAGTTGGGGTCGACCGGAATGATGTTATGTCCCCATCGCAGGATAGGTGGCGTGCCACGGGCCGAGTTGCAGGGACCCCGGACTCTAAATTGTTGCCCCTGGTTCAGGGCTTGGGGTGGGTTAACTCGTGGAGGACCATACACCCCACTATGCGTGCTTACACTTATTTCTCTGGAGCCCACAAATCCTTCTCTCGCCTAGATTAAATTTTCCTCACTGGGGCGCACACTCGTAGATTGACCGCGGCCAAAATTCTCCCCAGGGGTTTATCTGACCATTCACCGGTGTCCATTCTCTTGTCTCTGGATCCCAGGCACTTCCAGTTTCGGTGGCTTTTGTTGCCTTGGCTGCTGTGGGACGATAACTATAGAGCGCATATTCATAAATCTTTAACAGACTATCTATTACTGAACACAGGCATGGTGGAGTCTCCAGTCCTTCTGTGGGAGGCAATGAAGCCCACTTTCAGGGGAGAGGATATTGCCTTTTATACTGCGAAACGCCGACAGCGACATGACAAACGATTACAAATTGAGGCCCAGTTACTCGATATGGAGCACCCGAGTAGGGACACAATGGGTCGGGTCGTGCGCAGACAACTGTTAAACGTACCACAGACATACGCCAGAGAACTCCTAAACTAAGCCCAGCTCTATTGGCTCGCTACCCTTAGCCAGATATACCAATGGGGAGACAAATCTAGTGCCTTGTTGCATCGACTGTGTAAACAGACACTGGCCCCAGACGCTCCCGAGCATACGTGGCCACGATGGGACTGTTCCTACGGACCTGTCCGCCATTGCTGACTGCTTTGCCTCGTATTTTGCAGATTTGTATGCCTCCCCATGAAGTACTGCCCGTGGCCCTAGTTCAGAAATGTATCGATGGTTTTCCCCCTCTGGCATTATCGGATACAGTGCGGGATGCGCTGGACCCTCCCTTGTCGGTGGATGAACCGCTGATTGCGCTGCTCAATATGCGTGCGGGAAAGGCACCAGGCATGAATGGCTTTCCTTGTGAGTTTTTCCAGAAATATCACTCGCAACTATTAAAACCCTACCTAGCGGCGCTGGAGGCTTCCTCGGAGAGTGGTGATCTCCCGCCAGATTGGCGGCATGCTGAAATTGTTGTGTTCTTGAAGCCGGGTCGTCCGCCGGAACAATACTCACTCGTCATAACACCCGATTTCTCTTCTCAATGTGGAAGCTAAGCTTCTGGCCATGGTGATTGCAAACCGCCTAGTACCATATACTACGGAGCTTGTTCACCCGGATCAGGCAGGATTTATGCCGAGCCGTGCTATGCGGCACAATACCAGGCATGCCCATAATGCCTGGTTTTCAGAAGCTTCCCAATCGGGCGGGGGACGCACCAGGGCTGCCCGCTCTCCCCTTATCTTTTCGCTCTTGCTATGGAGCCGCTTGCGGCTTGGGTACGCATAGACGGGCAGATGTGCGGTTATGAGTGAGCACCGGGAATTTCCGATCGCATAGCGCTTTATGCGGACCACGTCTTGTTTTTTCTCACAGATCTCGACCGGACCGGACCGGTCCGCGTCTTCTTCGTATTATGCAGATCTTTGGCGAAACCTTCGGCCTCTATATGAATCAGGAGAAATCCTTTTTGTGGCGGTAGTGAAGTGGAGATCGGATGGGAGGTAGTAGTCCCAGACGGCTTCAAGTATCTGGAAGTATTTCTCTCCACGTCTCAGACATTGGCGTGGACCAAGAACCTCGCCCCCTTATGGACAGAGGTGAACGACCAGACGCAAGTGTGGTCCCACCTGCCCCTATCTCACTTTTGCAGGTCCACTATTTTTAAACTGATCTCCCTACCTCATCTCCTTTATCAATTGCAGAATCAACCCTATCCGATAAAACCAACATGGTTCCGTCAATTGAATGCTATTCTAGCCTTCTTTCTCTGGGGTGGGGGGGGGGCGTGGGGGGGGGGCGTGCGTCGCGAGTGGCCCTGAGGACCTATTTCCAGTCTACCTACTCCGGTGGAGTGGCCACCCCGGACGTGCAGGCGTACTACATGGCCTAACACCTGCTTGTCATCAACGATTGGTGGTATGGCGATCGCGGAGACCCGGCGTATGCCGTAGAACGCTGGCTGCTGGGAGACAATGCCCTTCACAAGGTTCTCTATTCAGCAGCACTGGTTTGAGAGATACCACCCGCTACAGCCACAATTTTCAAGATTTGGACGTCGGCGCTCCGTCTGATGGGTTGATGAGGGAGACTCACCAGGGAAACTCCACTACAGAACAACAGACAATTACCACAGCTGGCGCAATTGTCCGTCTTTCGGGGCTGAGGAGCCATTGGGATAGACACGGTGGGGCAGTTGTACGCGGATGCACTCTGAAGCCCTTTCTTGATCTACAAGCGGAATATGATATGCCTCGCCTGCAATTCTACCGCTATCGTCAATTCCGGCACGCCTTTACCCCATACATATACCCAACTAACAGAGATTCATGAATTTAATCCCATTGAGGCTAAGGTTTTTATGGGCGACTTGGGGGACCATAAGATAACTAAAATATACAGTACACTTATCAATAATACCCCTACCACACTACACAAAACTAGAGAGGCATGGCAGCAGGATTTGTGTTTGCATGCCTATCTGAGGTTTTGGGGTGGGACATTCCATCCTCACTGAGGTTGGCCATGCTGCATGTTACGGAGGACCAAGGTGGAAATAGGTACAAGCGCCACCTCCCATTTCTAGGTTTCACGCTGGGGAAAAGAGATATTGCCTGGGTCTGGAAAGACAAATCCCCACTGTCGCTTGGGGTATGGAAGAGGGGTCTAGACTTTTGTATGGGCCTGGAACTCCCGCTCTTCGAAGCGAGGGGATGCCCTCAGTAACACTACAAAATTTGGAAAAGGTGGGCTGATTACAGGAGACTATATCTGGAGCCTCCTCCCCCCCCACCCCGTCTGACGCTGAAGAACCGTTGCTATGATGCTAGTGGATTGGCATTTGCATAGTGCTTATACTCAATGTGACTATGGGTAGCAAAAACTCTCCCTATATTCAGGACTATTCTACTTGCTAAACGGAGGCAAAGTGGCGTAGTTTCTTCTTTGTTGTTCTTATTTTTCTTTGCAATGTCTTCTTTGTATAATCAATATTATATCACTGTTGAAAATGTTGACATTCGTATATGTCATCCTGTATGCATACTTTAGGTGCTCTGTACCCAAAGTATGGGTACATACTTTTTTACCTCTTTTTGTCTCAGCTGTCAACAATAAAATTATGTTGTGAAAAAACAAATCTTCATCAGGCCACCAATCTGCTGCTCTAATTTTAACCTTCGCATGGAGTTATGAGTAGTCCAATCCATTTTCCAGTTTAAGGTGACACCCAAGTATTTAATAGTGTGCACCCGCTCCAGTGGTATCCCATTCAGCGTTGGATTTGATTGGGAGGTATGGCAAGGATTAGAAAATGTGCTAAACTAGTCAAATGAGCTCTGGATTCCCCATGGGTGACTTAGCAAGGAGAGTGTTGTCTGCAGACGTGAGGACAGGAAACCTTATGCTTGCTAATTGAGGTGCACCATTGTCACACTCTTAAGTAATTAACAAGGCTGTTAATAAACCTGGTGAAATGGGTCGGATTCGACACAACCCTGTCCATTTCTTTACTCACTGAAAAAGATACGGTCACTTTACCCAACTTCCCACAATGTATCTGGGCATAAATACATTCATTAAAGAGCTCTATAAGTCTACATAAATACTGAGGAACACCTATCTCGCTCAAAAAAGACCAGAGAGTTACCCTCTGGACCAAATCGAAGGTCTCTCCAAGATCCACAAACACAGCGTAGAGTCTGCCTTTACCAATTATAACAGTCTTCCAATATGTTAACTGGAACCTAAAAATGTGACCTGGAAAGGACAAAAAAACCTCTTTGTTCTCTAACCATTGATGAAGTCGAAAAAGAATAACCCTGCTAAAAAATTTGTGGTGTCAATTAGGCTGATAGGCCTATAATATGCAGGATCCAAAGGAGAACCTTTTATATACACAGAAAAGATTTCGCTCCAGCCCATGCATGAGGAATCTGCAAGCCCTTCAAAAAGCATTTAACACCAAGGAGAGATAAGAGCCCCAGATTTTAATTTCTATCAAAAACAGATCTGCCGGGATTTTATCAATACACAGGGCTTTATGGGGAACTGCCTACCTAATTGCTTGCTCCACTTCTTCACAGGTAAGAGGGGGAACCACCTAAGAGTTGATAGAAATAATCAGGTCAAAATATGGGTCCCTTAGGTTCTCTGGGGGAAGTTCACTACCTTGTTGGAGCGAGCATAAGCTAGCAAAGTGGGAAATCCATGCCTCTGCTGCTATATTGTTCTCTAACTTGGCAGCCCCTTCAGCATTGCCCGTTGCAACAATATTTCAAAAGGTGGTATGTTTTTTTCTCTAGTTGCTGCCAACAACTCCTAATTCTAATGATCTCAAACTTTTTTAGCTTGTTTGATGATTTTATTATATCCAAATCTACTTATTGGGATTCACACCCTATTCTTGGTCTCAAGCGATCTTAGCAAAGCCTTTTCCTGGTGACATTGCTTATTATACCTTGTGAGACTGTCCCTTTGTTGCCCTGGTTCCCCACCTCTGTATGGAAAACATTTTTAAGATCCTAAAAGAGTTTACAATGTATCTCTCCTATTCCTTTAAGGCAAATTACCTGATCTAAATCAAGGTCAAGGTTAGTATAGGACCCTAAACTCTTTTCGACAAGGGTATAAATACACCTCATGGTCTCTTCTGAGCGGCTAATGTGACACCATTAGATTCTTCTCTTATTATGTGATGGTTGACATCTAACATCCAAGCATTGGGTGTTTGTAGCGGAATAATTAGTCCTGGTTAAACCAAGAATAATCTCCAATGGATTGTGGTTGCTTTCTACTCTATTGATGACGACCAAATCCAAGATGTAGGGCCAAAGCATGACGTCAACCAAGATATAATCAATTAAACTCGTCCAGGTTGCTCTTTTCAAGGTAGGTTTCTTATCCCTGTCGGTGTTTGTCCTACCATTGCATGCACGGATGTCCTGATTTAGAGTTACCGCATTCATTTGAATTGTGTGTGGGGACAATTTTTCAAGGGAAAAGAGAGTAAGGTTGGGAACAGACCAAAGTCTATCATCGTCAGGGGGAGATGCACAACAGGGGATATCCAAAGGTCCAACTTGGGACTGTTAAAAACACCTGCTACAATCTTCCACACTGTTGAAGGTAAATTAGTCATATCAGATACAAGCTGAGCTCAATTGGGGATTCTAATTTACTGGCTGAATGTCTCAGATATATGTTATAAATACTGATAATGAGGCCTGAAAAAAGTGCAATTGTAACACACAAAACATCCTTAGATAGCTCCTCAGAGCTCAACAAATTTCCACCTACATGTGACCCTACCCATGTCAATAGGCCACCGGAAGGTCTACCAAACGTGCCTGCTACAGCTGCTATGCCATAAGAAGCATACCCAGACAGGTTAATTTGAGAACAATGCCACGTTACTTGAAAGTGACACATGTCATAATCACCAACAAATGCCTCCCAGTCTGGATTAATACATTTCAAACCAATACCCGCAGTGTTCCATGATACTATCCTCAGGGTGGGTTATCTCACTGTGTTATCATTATTTGTAGGCTCACCCAGACCAAATATTGTAACTCCTTGAGGACTATGAAAAGGGGAGAATGTCATTTCTTTGGGGTTTTATCTTTATTGACTTAGAGCTCTGAGGATCTAGAAAATTTTTAAAGGGGAAGAGAACCTGGCTCCCCTTAACTAAGTCACTTCTTGGCTCATTTGAAGATAGGTTTCCCACATAAAAAATAGCCAAGCTAGTTTTTAGAGACGCAGCTTGAGCACCCCAATGTGTTGAACAGCTCTAGTAGAATGGAATATGCACTGGCAATCTTCGTGAGCAATGAGTCAACCATCTTGATCAAGGGACCCATATCTGTTGTGGACTGGAACATTATAAGTGTCATGGATCTGAATATAGAGCAAAGAACGCTAGGGGATGTAGTATCCCACCCCAGCGATACCGTCAGTACACTGTCCTCGATGAAGGAGGCTTTATTATTTAATTCATTGGTTAATTGACCCGGTCCCCAACATCTGTGGTGCAATTGCTCTTCCTCACTCCTGGTCAGCCACTTCCTAGTGCGAATAGTACCGAACAGAGTCGACAGAGGCTTGCTAGGGGGAAAGCGTACAAGCAGACAGACGGACTTACTGTGTACAGCTGTGATTAGATGATATGGTGCATTGGAGTGATATGGACCGCTGAAGAGCAAAAAGCTGCGAGTTGATAGAGAAAGGTAAATACAAACGTGGAGGCATTAAAGACGGCAAAGGTGGGCCCCCTCCAGCGAACAAGCTGCACCAACATGACATTACCCACCTCCGTCCGTCGCGGGTGGCCACCTAGTGCCTATGCACTTACCTCCGCGACTTGGCAAAAAAGTCCATCACTCCAATGGCATCGCTCGCCTTGGGGCACTGGCTGTATGCCACGGGCCGTTGTCGCTGCCGTTAACGCTAACATCGCTTGTAGCGGAATTCCGATGTTTTTGTCCTCGTCTCCTTGTCTCCCCTGCTCTAGGCCCGACCACACCCTACGCTCACACTGCTCTCCCACTTATGGGGGTTAGAGCTAGTGGGAGGCCCCACGGCACACAGGCCAGTGGTTGCCAGCTGATGGCTCCGGCTGGTGAGATGCGGGGGACAAGCAGGCACTGTCCACAAGCCGCTCCCGATCCTGGACGGACCAGGGGGTCAAACCACCTGTAGCAGGACGTAAACCTGCTACCCCACACCGCCTATTCCCTGTTTCCTTCTTCCGCTTGCCTTTACCCACTGCCCTCACCTCCCGCCAAAACCTGAGGGTGCAAAGGCGCCACACTTGATGTGCGTCACGTCCAGCAAAGCACTTGTAGACCACCAGTCTTGCACCCTTTAAAATGTATGCAACTCCCTCTGCGGGTCCCGCCAGCTGGCTGAAACACAATCACTGAGGTTTGCAAGGGATTCTGAGTAACAGAACCGGGTGAGAGCCACACAAGTCACCCCATCCTGGATTCCCCTGGGTGTCTAGTTCTCAAGAATGTACAGGTTTGTAGGCATCCCTAGGTGCTGACAGAGTTCGGGTCCAAAATCCACAGTTAAGCACACTGCGAAAAAAGGGTCAGTTTTCACTGGGAAATTGTGATGTACCCAAGTTGCATTTTGGCCCTTTTCCTGCTGCCGGCACTAGGCCTACCCATACTAGTGAGGAACCATTTTTATCGGCAGACTTTGGGGAATGCTAGATGGGTTCAGTTTTTGTCTCTGGGTACCTCAAGTTCTTGGTTAACCTACAAGTCCTATAAAGTGGACCCAGTGGATGTAACAGTATAATGCTTTAAAACATCTGCTATACTTAGATGAAGTTGCAGGTGAAAACATAGGCACAAATGGCTCTTTTTTTCAACTCAGTTTCTATAATGGAGGCCTAGCTGGGAAGGGGTTAATGTTTTCCAAATGGTTTGTCATGGGTTTTAAATGTTTAGAAACATTATAAAAATGTTGCTGCTGCTTTCTCTCCAAAAAAGATTGGGTAGATTTGGGTAGGGGTGATGCTTTTGGCACAGTGCTCAAGTGAATTATTATACTATTGAACAAGGATATAATACATCACCTGAATGCAGCATGTATACAGGCAATCACATACAAAGCACAGTGGATAAATAGTGCAATAGCAACAAGAAGTAAGTGATGCACTGAAAAAGGAGAGGGGTGTGGCCTCTCATCAGATGTGTCCGTAAAATTTACATTTTGTCCTGAATTTTGGTCCTGAATTTTTACAGTCCTGCCCTGAATTTCCCTCCTTACCAGATGGTCAATCTAATCCAGTGATGAACATCTTTACAAGTCAGAGAAGCAGCAGAGGTCACACTCCGCAAAAGTCAAGACAGCAGCACAACTTCCAGCAAATCAGTAAACTTTAGATAGCCTGAGCTATAATTCCCATATTTTAATAAGAGTTTAGACACCTCATTCAAGTCTGCTATGTTTGCACAATATTCGAAGGTTGAGATACAGGCAATGCTTAGAAGAATACTGCTGAGTGAAACCAAAACAACAGTCCCTGTACAACAATGAGGGTTACTTAGTTTGTGGGTCCTGAAGCTACACTTGTACTTGAAAACATCAAAAATTGATAACCATGAAACATTTAACTCCTAAAATCAAGGACCTTTGAACTAATCAGTAGGCCAACCAATGTACAGCAACTGAAGAACGTGATGATAAACTCATCAGTCAGCAAAAAAGCCTTAGAAATAGTCCTCAATAACAGTACACTGTGACTCAAACAATATTACACTGGTCAAGTATGGTTCAACATGATTTCTTTAGCTTCCTAGCTAGTGAAGTAAAGATATACAAGTTTGGGTATTATTATTATGACAGCTTCATGCACTACTGATTTGCGCCAAGCAAATAGTCCATATGACCTGTGCTCTTTCTTTTGTGTTTAGCAAGTCATTTACAATCAATATCCCTTCTCATTCTTCCTCCGTCTATGCTACTTTAAGACTCTGTATTACTACTTGAGTTTGAGTCTGGATCCAGAAATTGAGCAGCAATCACGAGTGTGCTAAATATGCAAAACATTGAGTGTTTTGACAGAGTGACTTGTCCACAAGTTGTAATTATTTTTTAGCATAAGGAATTAGGCTACTGTGAGAAATTGGGTTGTTGGTTGAGGGCGTTCTGAACCCTCTTTCGAGCAACAGCCACAATCCCAGTCAGGGTGAACCACTAAAGTCACTTAATTAACTTGTGCTTAACCCTCTAGTTGCTTGGCACAAAAGCAGTGAGGCTTAACTTAAAGGCGATGTGTAAAGTATTTATGCAGCACACAAACAATAATTAAATGAAAATGTATCACAAGAAAAATCCCAAACTGTTATAAATCGGGTTTCTGGTTGGCAGAGTATGCACCCTGTCCAAGCAGGCACCACAATTCTAGTCAGGGTACCTCAGATACACAACAAAAATTAACCTGCGCTCACCCTCTGGTAGCTTGGAACAAAGCAGGCAGGCTTAACTTAAGAGACAATGTGTAAAGTATTTGTGCAACACTTAAATTACAGTAACACAGTGAACACAACATAAGGACTCCATACCAGTAAAGAAAAATAAAGAATATTTATATATAAAACAAGACCTGCAATACAGTGCTTAAAAGCATAAAAGGCCAAGCGGGACATCGGGTCGCGCTTTACCGGGCTAAATCCGAAAGTTCAGGCTGACCGCGATGGAGTGCTGGTCGGATACAGGAGCCACTGATAACAGTACCATTCCAGAGGATGCATCGTCAGCAAAAGCAAGATGCGTCGGTTCTGAGTCACACAGTCGGAACCTGTGTTGGCGTTTAGCCCCTTATAATGAAGGCAATGCGTCGTTGTCAAACCTCGCAGTCGGGTCCCACCTCGTTGTCAAATCCCTTACAATTAGGGAAATGAGTCATTCCTGAACCTCACAGTCAGGTCCTGCGTCGTCATCGTGCCATGGAGGGATGTCCTTGAATCGGTACTGCGTTAACGTTGAAGGAAATGCATTTGCTCCGATTAGTGCAAAGTCGATGATGAGTGGGTTTTGATGAAAAACAGATGCAGAACCAAATTCAAGGCCCAGGATTGAATTGGCGCTCTTGGCAAAGTTGAAGGAAGTCTTTGATAGCCCTGAGACTTCAAAACAGGAGAAATGCCAGCAAGCCCTTGGAGTCACTTAAGTTCTTGGAGGATTTAGAGAGTTAAGTCCAGTCCTTCTCAATCCCAGGCAAGAAGCAGCAGGACAGCACTGCAAAGCAGTTTCAGCAAAGTGGCAGCCCCACCTGGCAGCACAGCAGTCCTTCTTCCTGGTAGAATGTCCTCAGTCTCAGAGATCCAGTACTTATTCTCATTTTGGCCTTTGAAGTAGGGAAGTAGGAGACTTCAAAGAGATGCTTTGAAGTGTGCACAAGACCCTGCTTTCCCTGCCCTGGTTCCACACTCAATATAGGTTGGTATGCAACCCATTGAATGGGGAAAAGACCTAGCCCTTTCAGGTGCAGTGTGTCAGCTCCTTCCTTTCATCCTGCCTCAGAATAACGCATCAACATGCAGATGGCTGCTCAGTCACTCCTACTCTTCCTTTGTGTATGGCTGTCTAGAGCAAATACAGGAATCCAACTGTCAACCACCTCAGACTTGTATTCCAGAGAAAGGGAGAAGGCACCAAATGGTTTAAGTAAGACAAACGCCAACATTCTAAAAGAGGCATTTTCAAATTAAAAACTAACTTCACCATAGGTTGTGTTTTAAATTGTGGGTCCAGAGACACCAATTTTATAACCTGTTATAAGGCAGTCTCAATGTCATCCTATGGGAGAGATCGGCCTTGCATTAGTGAAGGACAAGTTACTTACCTTTGGTAATGCCTTATCTGATAGAGACATGATCTAGCCATCAATTCCTTTTCTTCAAGCAATACCCTTGCATGTCGGTAGGTGGCGTCTGTTGGCTCAAGGTCACGTCGCCTGGCTCGTCTTCGCCGTTGTGATGTCCGTATCACCTATATAGACATCACCTCAGGGTGCTGACGTCAGTTACTTTTCATTACTTTCCACGCCAGGAGGGCGGAGGCATAAGATGCACTGACATTAGTGTGTTTCTGAACAACTTGGGCCCTGAGCGGGAACAGCCCCGACTCTAAAAACCTGTCGCAGTGCTGGGGGGATGGAAGGGTCGGTAAGGAATCTGCAGCTAGATCATGTCTCTACCAGATAAGGGGTTACCGAAGTTAAGTAACTTGTCCATTTGATAGAGACATCTAGTCACAGATTCTTTACGTTTGAATAGATACCCAAGGAATACCATCCCCGGGGGAGGAACTGCGGACAAGTTTAGACCATGAAGTCTTGCAGGACAGAGCGGCCGAAAAGGCTTTCCCTGTGGACTTGGCAATCCAGGCAGTAGTGCCTGGTAAACGTGTGCAGAGATGCCCACATTACAGCCTGACAAATATCAAGCCTAGGAATTAGGTATCCTGCTCTACTTGGACTACAAGGTGTTTTTAATTGTATGTACTGATTTGTCATGACACTTGTAAGTACATTGTATTACTGTACTATATGATTGTATTCAATGGAAAAGCTTTAAGTGGAACGCAGCACATTCCCTATTAGTGATTATACCTACAGGTACATGCTCTGCAAATATATTGGAGTTGTAGTGAATATAGTTCTATTTTAGGACTGTAAGCCTGTTTTGAAATCTTTAAGAAGGAGTAGTTTCTTTTCTGTAACTCCAGTTCTGTAGTAGGGGTATCTCTGTTATAGTCATAATCTAGTGAATAGTCCCGCCCATGTGCGTGGACCCCGGAGCAATACAAAATAATCTCTAAAGGTGACAAATCATGCAGACCTGCATACACCTTTAAGAGAGAATTTAATTTAAAGACAGATAATGCAGCCTATACCCACAGGCTACACTGTCCAGTACTTCAACTAGAATTCCACCAAAAAACCACAACAGCACTGCCTGTCTAGTTTTTCTCCCCAAGGAAAAAAACCCTGCCTCTACCAGCAAAAGCCTCTGGAATGATAGAGAGGAAGGATAGGACAGACAAGCCCCATAGGCTGCCATTATGTGGCTTAAAACAGGATACTGTGCCTTTAAGAAAACTTTCCAGGCTTCCAGAACTTTCCCCAGTATCCCAGAATGCCCAGCAGGTCCCATCCACTTTCAGTTCTTTTTGAAGGCGTAGCACGCCAGACCTGTAGCATTCCATCTATAAATAAGTATCTCTCCACCGGGGAGGAGGGCGGGCGCTTATGACTATAACAGAGATACCCCTACTACAGAACTGGAGTTACAGAAAAGAAACTACTCCTTCTGTAGTAGGGGATCTCTGTGTATAGTCATAATCTAGTGAATAGAATGGCAAGCCCATCCCCACACAACAAAAGCGGTGGAGAACATACAAGACACAACCACTATTGTGCGAACAAATTTCGCAGCGAAGCCTGCCCAACCTGAGCATCTGCCCTGGCATCCGTGTCCAGACAGTAATGCGCAGCAAAAGTATGGACCGACTTCCAAGTGGCCGCCTTGCAGATTTCCGCAATCGGAACATTACGCAGCAAAGCCGTCGTGGCAGCTTTGCCCCTGGTGGAATGAGCCTTAGGCTTACCCCCTAAGGTCTTATTAGCTTTTTGATAACACAACTGTATGCAGGACACAATCCACCGAGAGATGGACTGCTTCGAGGTCGCAAGACCAGTCCTGACTGAGCCATAATTAACAAACAATTGGTCAGACCTACGAATATCCTTAGTCTTATCCAGATAAAATTTCAACACCCTTCGAACATCCAGGGAATGGAGAGCCCTTTCCGCTGGCGAAGAGGGATTCTGAAAGAACGTAGGTAAAGTTATAGTCTGGTTGACATGAAAATCAGAGATAACTTTAGGAAGAAACTTAGGGTGAGTACGCATCACAACCTTAGCAGCATGAAATACAGTATAAGGTTCTTGACAACATAATGCCTGAAGTTCACTCACCCTGCGGGCCGACGTAATGGCCACTAGGAACGCCGCCTTCCAGGATAGGTGCTGCAACGAAGCCTTGTGAATGGGTTCAAAAGGCTCCCTCATCAGTCTGGACAGCACCACATTCAAGTCCCAGGAAGGCGAGGGAAGTCTGACGGGAGGAAACACTTTCTTCAAGCCTTCCAAAAAATCCTTGACCACAGGGATCTGAAAGAAGGAAGTCTGTGAAGGGCATTTCCTGTAAGCAGTCAAAGCAGCCAGATGAACCTTAATGGAATGGAAATTAAGGCCAGACTGCGCCAAATGTAAAAGGTATGGAAGGATGACATCTTCCTTGCATGTCGTCGGATCAAAGTTCTTGGACTTACACCAAATACAGAACCTCTTCCACTTATAAGCATAGGATGTCCTAGTGGAAGGTCGCTTAGACTCCTTCAGAATGTCCATACAATCGTCTGGAAGATTCAGATGACCATATTGCACTATTTCAGGAGCCATGCCGCCAAACTCAAAGACGAGAGGTTGGGGTGCACCATCCGCCCCCCGAACTTCGTGAGAAGGTCCGGCCTGCACGGCAACCGTATGTGAGGAAGGAGAGACCGGTGAAGAAGGTCCGTGAACCACCACTGCCTGGGCCACTCCGGGGCGATCAGGATCATCCGCGCCCTGGACCGGGACAGCTTGATGAGCACCGCTGGAATCAGGGGAATGGGTGGAAAAGCGTACAGAAAGCTGTTCGACCAGTCGATCCATAGCGCATTCCCCAGCGTCCCCCGCTGGTAGTACCTGGATGCGAAGTCTCGGCATTTGCTGTTTTCGGCGGTGGCGAACAGATCTACGTCTGGAGTCCCCCACCTTGCGAAGACTTCTCCTAGTACTTCGTCGTTTATGACCCATTCGTGGTTTTCCTGAATCAGCCTGCTCAAGGCGTCCGCCTGAGCATTCTGCACCCCCGGCAGATGTGTGGCCGTAATCGTCAGTCCTCTGGCCAGCAGCCAGCGCCAGATCGCCTGCGCCTCCTGCGACAGAGTGCGCGATCTCGACCCCCCCTGCTTGTTGAGGTAATACATCGTGGTTGTATTGTCCGTCTGTATCAGGAGCGAGTTGGTCTGGAAGGACGGAAGGAAGGCCTTCAGTGCCAGGAAGACAGCTCTGAGTTCCAGGAAATTGATGTGGTACGTCGATTCCAAAGGAGACCATAGCCCTTGAATCTGCAGGTCCCCGGAATGCGCCCCCCAGCCCTGGAGAGACGCATCCGTCACCACCTTCGTCGTGGGAATGTCCTTGTGGAAAGGAACCCCCTTGAGGAGGTTTTCCGCCGAACACCACCACTTCAGAGACTGAAGAGCATGCAGAGACAGTCGGATCTTGTCGTCCCAAGAGCCTGTCCTCTGATCCCACTGGTCCTCCAAGCACTCCTGCAGAGGTCGCATGTGTAGCCGTGCGTGCGGAGTGAGGAAGATACAGGAGGCCATCGATCCCAGTAGAGACGACACCTTCCTCACAGTCGTTGATGGAGCAGTCCTGAGGTCCTGAGCCTTCCGAAGGAGTGATAACCGTCTCTCCTCCGAAGGAGACACGCTTGCTGACCGTGTATCGATGGAGGCCCCCAGGTACTGTATGCACTGTACCGGAGTCGGGACCGATTTGGACATGTTGACGTGTAACCCCAGCTTGTTCAAGAGCTCGCACGTCCATCGGAAGTGTTCTTGCGCTTCCTCGAAGGATGATGCCTTGATCAGCCAATCGTCCAGATACGGGTAGACAAACACCTTGTTCTTCCTCAGGTGTGCCGCCACCACCGCCATGCACTTCGAAAAGGTCCTGGGCGCAGACTTCAGCCCGAATGGCAGTACTGTGTATTGATAGTGATTGGCGCCGACTTGGAATCGTAGGAACTTCCTGTGCTTCCGCGCTATGGGCACATGGAAGTACGCATCCTGTAGATCTATGGCACAGAGCCAGTCTCCCCGTTGCAGCTGAGGGTAAATCTGGTGCAACGATAGCATGCGAAACTTCTCTCTGCGAATCCACTTGTTTGCTTGTCGCAAATCCAGAATGGGCCTGAACTCGTTCTTGTCCTTCTTGCGAACGAGGAAGAACCGAGAGTACAGACCTCTTCCCCTTTGAGACAAAGGTACGTCTTCTACCGCCTTTTTTCTCAACAAGATGTCTGCCTCCGCCTGGAGCTCCCTCAGCTGGAAGCGAGAGCTGACCGGCGGGATCGCTGGAGGCGGGCTGATAAACCGAAGACTGTATCCATTGCAAACAATATTCAGCACCCACTTGTCCTGAGTAATTTTTCTCCACTCTGCCGGAAAAAATTGAATGCTTCCCCCCACTGGAGTGGGTAACGGTTGAGGGGGAAGTAGCAGCTCAGGGCCGAGACCCGGCCGGGCCCTTGCTTGCGGTAGTAGCCTGCTGGCCTCCTCTACCCCTCTGGCGCTTCTGGAAGGGCTTGCGGAACTGCTGCTGTTGTTGCTGCTGCTGTCCCGAGCCCTGCCCACGCCCTCGGCCGGACGACCCGAACCTCCTCTGGAACGGGCGTTTCTTTTTCTCGGTCTTCTCCAACCCGACGGCCGTCAGGGTTTCCGCCTCGGCCTTCATGCGGGCCATCTCATCGTCCGCGTGCTTCCCGAACAGGGTTTCCCCCGAGAAGGGCAGGTTGGCCACTCTCTGCTGCGCCTCCGGTTTCAAGGATGTCAGGCGCAACCAGGAATGGCGCCGTTGGTGGACGCCATGACAGTAGGCGTGAGCGGCCAATAGTGATACATCCGCCGCCGCGCTGATCGTTTGGTTCGAAACCAGCATGCCCTCGCGCACCGTCTCCAAGAAGTCCTCCTTCTTGTCTCGTGGCAGGAGGTCCGCATATTGCTGCAGGGATTCCCACAGGGCCCGGTCGTACCGGCCCAACAACGCCCCTGCACTCGCCGCCTTCATCGTTGTGGCAGCGGTACCACACACCTTCCTGCCAGCCGAGTCCAGCCAGCGGCTTTCCTTGTCCGGTGGAACCGTGGAGGCCGGTGCGGTCGCATGTTGCTTTCTCGCCGCCGTTACTATCACCGAATCCGGCTTTGGGTCCATTCTCAAAAAAGACGGATCCGACTCCGGGGCCCTGTACTTCCTCATGAGCCTGGACGGAGCGGCCTTCGCCGTTGCGGGGGTGAGGAACAGTTCCAAGGCTGGTTTCACCAGGCCAGGCACGAGAGGCAGGAGGGGTCGAGACAAATGTCGTTGATGAAGCGTCTCAAATATCACGGACGTCGTAGGTGTTGGCACCGTCACCGTGATATTCAGTTTCGCCGCCCCTCGTAGCAGCACCTCCTGGAACGAGACCAGGTCGTCCACCGGAGACACCCTAGTCCCCGGGGAGTCCGACAACGTCGGTGAAAGATCCCTGTCCGAGGAGCGCGTGCGCGATCTGGATCTATACCTCCTGCGGTGCCGTCTAGAGTCCGACGAGGACCGCCCTCGGCTCCGCGATCGTCGCCTCCTATGAGAACGGGAGCGCGACCTCTTCGGCTTAGGCTTCTCCGCCGGTCTCGCTGGTCCAGGCGACCTTGGACGGCGTGGTTTCGGGGTCCCCTGCGGTGGAGTCGGGTACCGCGGAAGGGAAACCGACCTCGGGGGAACCGGCGGCGGTCCCGCCGGAGTGCTTGGCAGCAACAGCGGCTGGGGCGGAGGAGACAGCGTCCGCGGCCTCGGTGGTGGAGGAGGCGGCGGCGGAGGTGGAGGCGGTGGTGGAGGCGGTGGTGGAGGCGGTGGTGGAGGCGGTGGAGGCGGTGGTGGAGGCGGTGGAGGCGTAGGAGCCTTCCGAGGTGGGGTATACACCTCCGAGTACACCGATTCCGGCGACTCTCCCTTCCTCGACGTCGACCTGTGCCTCGACGTCGATCTCCTCGGCGTCGACTTCCGTCTCGACGTCGACGTCGATCTCCTCGGCGTCGACTTCCGCCTCGACGTCGATCTCCTCGGCAACGGCGATCTTCGCCTCGACGGCGATCTTCGCCTCGACGGCGATCTCCTTCTCGACGGCGATCTCCTTCTCGACGGCGATCTCCTTCTCGACGGCGATCTCCTTCTCGACGTCGATCTCCTTCTCTTCATCGACGGCGAGCTGTGACCTCTCGACGCCGAACGCCGACGCCGGGTCTTCACTCGACGGCGACCGCCGGACGAGGCCGACGACGGCGTCGTCACCGACGACGCCGATGTAGTCGACGGCGGTCTATTCAGGTCCCTCGACGGCGATCGTCGACGCCGCTTCTCCACAGAGCCCTGGGGAGACGGCGAGCAGACCGTGGTCATCCTCCTCGACGCCGTCGTCGACGCCCTCGACGTCGACGGGGAGTGGGAGCGTTTACTGGTCTTCCTGCCCCTGGGGAGCCCCCCAGAGGCCTCAGTATGGGCCAAATCAGCCCCTCCAGACCCACCTGGTGCCTTCAGTCTTCGCTCCTCCAGAGCTTGAAGCCTGCTCTTCATCCTGTCCCTCAGGGTCCTTGCTGAAAACGAGTGGCAGATGGTACAGCTTTCAGGCACGTGGGACTGGGGAAGGCAACCTACACACACCTCGTGTGGGTCAGTTTTAGCCTTCTTTCGACCACATTCAGGGCACTTGACGAACAAGCCAGGCATGTCGACAGTACCAGCTATTAAACACAAGCAAAAGTGACAAAAATTGCCAAATCTCACTGAAAAAACCTTGAAAAAGGAAGAGCTCAATGCTCCAGGGTCCTGCTAGCAGGAGCCGGAAAAAAGAACTGAAAGTGGATGGGACCTGCTGGGCATTCTGGGATACTGGGGAAAGTTCTGGAAGCCTGGAAAGTTTTCTTAAAGGCACAGTATCCTGTTTTAAGCCACATAATGGCAGCCTATGGGGCTTGTCTGTCCTATCCTTCCTCTCTATCATTCCAGAGGCTTTTGCTGGTAGAGGCAGGGTTTTTTTCCTTGGGGAGAAAAACTAGACAGGCAGTGCTGTTGTGGTTTTTTGGTGGAATTCTAGTTGAAGTACTGGACAGTGTAGCCTGTGGGTATAGGCTGCATTATCTGTCTTTAAATTAAATTCTCTCTTAAAGGTGTATGCAGGTCTGCATGATTTGTCACCTTTAGAGATTATTTTTTATTGCTCCGGGGTCCACGCACATGGGCGGGACTATTCACTAGATTATGACTATACACAGAGATCCCCTACTACAGAACAGCTCTTACAGATCTGAGCATGCCTCACATTAAAGGGTAATAGGCAAATACTGTATATTCGATAGGAGGGATATATATATTTTTTGTTGTTGTCCTGAAGAAGGTGGTTCTATTCTGTTAATCTACCGAAATCCGTTGATGCCTACTTCTGTTAAATTTGAGGAACAATGTGTTACATGTTGGAAAAATCTCAGGTAACATGATTATCCTACTGATTCCTTCAAATTAAAACAATTTGATGACAAATGTATATGACTTATGTGTTGTCTCTCTTGTAACACTGTACTTTTGACATCTTGTGAAATAATTGTTATCATTAGTTTTTAGACTGTTTTTGTCAGATGAATCTTATGAAATTGTGTAAATTGACGCATATGGTTTGATATTAAAATGTGATTATTAAGAATTGGTTTGTTGGTCCTTTTAAAGACTGGTGTACAGGAGTGCATGATTTCGAAAGAAGTGAGGTACGTAAGAGATGAATTAATTCCTTCAAGAGAATTTACTGCTGACAATTCAGGGACTCTGCCAGGTGTTGAACCACAGGGGATATACCCTGATGTTCCAGCCATGTCCTCTTGACAAAGGGTTCACAAACCCACCCCACCCTGTTTCTTGCAGTACCACATGGCGGTGGTGTTGTCCTTGAACACTTGTGCCAGCTTTCACTTGATTGAAGTAAGAAAAGCTTTCAACACCAAGCGAATCGCTCCGAGCTCCAGTAAGTTGATGTGGGGTCTGGATTCCTCCGGAGACCAGAGTCCTCTGATCTCCTCCTCTCCCAGATGGCCGCCCCATCCCAGGACTGACGCATCTGACACTACTGTGTGATCTGGTTGGGGAAGGTAGTGGGGTCTGCCTCTGACCCAATTATGCTTGGTTAGCCACCACTGCAGGCCCTGCGCAGTTCCCTCTGAGTCTGAGAGGTTTCCCTGATGCTGTGCTCACTGGAACTTCAGGTTCTACTGCGGAATCCGCATATGCCGTCTGGCATGCTTCACAAGCAGGATGCAGGAGGCCATGAGGACCAGCAGCCTCAGAGTCATTCTTACCGAAATCCAGGCTAGAGGCTGAAACATCATTGTCATAGCCTGAATAGTCTGGACTCGCAATTCAGAAGGCCAAGCCCAAAATTGCACAGTATTCAGAACAGCTCTGATGAAAGGGAGTGTCTGAGAGGGAGCGAGGTATGACTTCAGCACGGTGATAGTGAACCCCAGCAAATGCAAGAGGTTTACAGTAGTGTGGAGGTGGGAAACGACAGCCTGGGGCACACCCTTTTTCAACAGTCAGTTGTCGAGATAGGGGAGGACTGGCACCCCTGATCTACGGGAAACAGCCTTTACTACGCAACCGTTACAACGCATGCCATTACATCGCATGCCATTGCAACGAAAAAGGTGTGCAGCAGTGGGTAGAAGGTGTTGGATTTAACTCCAACACCTTCCCTACTGTTGCACACACAGGAGTTGGAATAGAAAAAGAATCTATTCTAACTTCCAGCGCTTCCCCGATAGAAAGTCGGGGTAAAGGTTGGTGTTGCAACGGCATGTGATTTAATGGCACGGGTTGTAACGTCACATATTCCTGATCTACGCATATGGGCCACAACCACCACTATCACCTTAGTGAACACCCAAGGGGTGCTGGTGAGGCCATAGGGGAGAACGGTGAGCTGAAAGTCCTTGCGGCCTACTGTAAACACAGATAGCGCTGATGGGCAGGCAGGATGGGAATGTGAAAAGAAATGTCCTGCAAGTCCAACACTACCATCCATTCTCTTTGGTCCAGGACAAACAAGACCTGGGCCAGAGCAAGCATCTTCAACTTTTCCTTTTTGAGGAAGTAGTCGAGGGCTCATAGATCCAGGATAGGATGAAGTCCCTTGTCCTTTTTCGGGACCAGAAACTAGCAGGAACAACAACCACAGCCTACTTCTGGTGCTGGAACCCTCTCTATGGCTCCATTGGCCAAGAGAGACATGACTTCCTCATGAAGCAAAGTCAGGTGAGCCTCCGTCAGCCGGTCGTAAGTTGGGAGCATGAAGGGATGGGTAGCCTCGGAGAGGAGGGAGCAGCCCCTTCTGACTATTTGAAGAACCAACCTGTCCGACGTGATGTTTTGGCAGTGGTGAATGATTCTGCCACCAACTGGCTGATCATGACTTTGAAGGGCCAGACTAAGGGGGGGTGGAGGCTAAGGCTGCAGAGGGGGACGGGGGTGGGGTGGACTGACCTGACCTCTAGCCGCCAGGTCCATAGGGTTGGAACGAACCGTGCCCACAGCCACGCAAAGGTTGCTGAACTTGCTCTGTCCTGTGGCTGGGGTATGAATGTCACAGCGAAAAAAGCCCCTTCCGTAGCCACAAAAACTGACTGGGATTTGTGGCCACTGAAGATCCCAAAGATTTGGCCGTAGCCCATGAGTCCAAAGAGACAAGTGCTATCAAAGGGCATGACCATGGGGGAAGGCTCGACATCCCCAGAAAAGCCAGACGTTCACAGCCAGGAGTGGCGTTGAACAGCCAGTCGATGAAATCGATCTGCCCGGCGAGTCGGTCGTGTCAAGCCCACAATGAATGGCAAACTTTGTTGTATCTCTCTCGTCTGATATCGCTTAGGAGAGGATGGCCCAGGTCTCCTCCCGGCCCTGCGGCAGCACTTGTGCAACTGTTTCCCACAGGGTGTGACAGTAATGGCCCAATAGGCATGCAGTGTTGACCGACCACAAAGCAAGGCTGGTGGAAGAAAATATTTCCTTACCCCAACTATTCAACCCCCAACCCCTTGTATTCCCTGTCAGGGGGTGCAAAAGGGAATGCATGTTGTGATATAGGGGCTTGGACATCCAAGCTCTAAGGTTAGCGTGGTTGATGAGGAGATTTGGGTAGCCCAGTGCACGGCGATGATCCAGGACCTCAGAGGCCCTTCGCACCACCATAGCAGAGGAAGCTCCCTCCTCTGTAGCCACAATAGGGAGAGATAACAGACCAGAATCTGGAGAGGTGTCCAGTCCACTGGCCTAACCCAATTCCCCATACCAGTCCCTTTCTTGCTCTGGCTCGTCTTTTAAAGGGTCCAGTGACCTATCCCAATCTTCCTCCATTCCTAGCCCTTCAGAATAAGGCTGAGGAACCAACCTAGGACCAACGGATTCTGTCAGTAGGCTCCAGGTGGTCGGGGAAGAGAATGGGGCTGGCGTCGCAAGTGGGCGGTGTCGGAAGTCTCAGCATAAGGGTCGGCGCCAGGTAGGTTGCACTGGCACGACTGGCGTCAGTCCAGGTCCATGGGGGGGTCATCGGTGCTGGGTCCAGAGCCACCAGTGCGGAACCCGATGGAGCCCCCTCTGAAACTGCAGGGCCCAAAGGCGCAGTTGTGAATCAGGTCGCCCAAATATGAGACACATGTATCATAAAATTCTGTGAGCTGGGCAGGGGTCACTCCGTCTCCTGTGAAGGCAGGGAAGCATGGAGTCGACCCAGGCGCAGATTCAGCAGAACGAGGCCTAGAACGCGGAGACTCCTCCGTGGCATTGAAGGAAGTGACCCGCTTAGGGTCACTTGGGTCACCACAGATCACCCCTCAGCCTTCCATACTGAATGGTCAGAGAAACAGTGGAGAATATACACCAATAATCGTTTATTGGTATACACTCAGAGCGGGGCTCCGTCTGAACAGTCGTGTAAGAGTACTACAGAGGAAACTGAGGAACAGCAAGCATAAATTTACATTATGTACATTGCATGGTTAGCTAAGAACACACCCACAGTGAAATTTTCCAAACAGATGTGACAGGACAGCGAAAGACAAAAAAAAGGTTTCACTCTCATATCTTACACAGTTCAGGACACTCTCAAAGCAGTTCCATCCCGTGCTGCGATCAAACTACCAGACAGGTGGAAGAGGTTCTTTATCTAGTTAAAACTATGCACTGGCACAAGCAGTTCTTGGTTACAGAAACAAAACTTAGCAAAGGGTAACTCTCGGAACAGGGAAGGAATAGTTTCAAACCGCTCACCAAATGGAGTCTGAAAAAGGAAATGGTGAAGCAAATGCATTACGAGAGCATCAACGAGCATAATCTAACAAACCCTCCTTTTGGCATGAGCTAAAGACATTGTCTGTTATGTAAAAACAGGGAAAACAGGCACATACGCGGGGCAACTATAAGAGCAGCAGAAGCGAATAGAACCGCAAAATTAGAAATGCAATCAAGGTGAAGCTATGGGCACACTTCACAGTCAACATCAGAAACTGGGACAGCAAAGAAGGATGAGTCTTCAAATATTCCCTCAACTATATTCATAAGACCATCAATATCATCTTGGAGCATCATAGCGGCGTTGGTAACATGGGCTAATAATTTCTGTTTGGGTGTTAAAACAGTAGCACAATAAGTACAACAAAGAGGGATGTTTTGAATGAGAATGCAACAGAATATTAATACTGCTATAAAATAAATTATTTTCTTGAGGATCCAACCCCAATTACCCAAAAGAGACCAACTCCAGTTTCCACTTTCCATCTCCTTGATGTTCTCAATGATGTCCATAATGTGTTGTGTTATGTTTTTCCCCAAATTCTCTATGCCAACAACACACTGGTCGGCAATTATTGCACATACACCACCACTCTTTGCCAAGATAAAATCCACTACAAAACTAGTCAGTTCTGAATACACCTACATGCTTTCTAACTGAGTAGTAATGTCTATCAAGGCTGCCACTGTAGTATTGGATAGAATCTGTAACTTATTCTCTAGCTTTCTCACCCCTGGCCATGGCAGTACCATTCAATGTAAAGATGGAAGAGAGGACGTTTCCAAATGTGATACCATTACGATAGCTGTTTACTTCTAAGTTTGTTACCCCTTCACAAAATTCTTTTGTTAGTGTCCTAGTTACCCATCTTGTCCTAGGTTGAGCATATTTACATGGAACGCCCAAAGGCAGTACTATTCCGAGAGCCACATCATCGGTACCATTGTAGACATTGGAATAAGTCCCACTGGACAGATAAAAAGACCCTGGATGTGGACTGGGGGTGAGTGCTTGCAATATTCAACACTACGTCCATCATTTCCTTTGGTTTTTGCTTTGTTCGCCATAAGTTGGCAGGGTATGCTCAGACGTGAGTCTCTTGCCCACGTTGCCACTGGATTCAAGCAAGCCTGGCTGAAGACGGCTGAAATGCCAGAAACCGGTCCTAGGAAGCTTATTTACGGACCAGGGAAGACATGGCTTGGCAGTTCGGGCTGGACTGTTCCCATGAGGCACAGGGTCAGACTTATTTGCATATGGCAATGTCTGAACTGGGGTGGCAGAGTAGGCTAAAGAACGGTGATGGATTAAACCCAGATCAGTTGACTGGAGGTGAGTGCTTGCAATGTTCAACACTCCGTCCATCATTTCCTTTGGTTTTGGTATATTAAACAAGCCTACATCGATGTCACCAGTGGCCCATAACGTGGGTGGTACTTGATCGGATTCAAATGGAAGAAGAGCATCCTTAGATAGACATTGTCTGGTACCGACATCTGGGTCCATGGTAATATAGACGCCATCAGGCGAACAATAGATGGTAGCATGCAACTTCTTTAGTAGGTCCAAGCCCATCAAATTCACACCACAATTGGAAGACAAAAGAAATGGGGAATCCACGACAAAAGGGCCAACAGTAAGGGCAAGGGGGCTTGAGATGGGGCTTACAACCGGTACTCCTGAAAAAAAAACAATGAAACATTATTATGGCCAGACAGGGGCGCCCCAGGGACCAAGTGTTGGGAAATAGAGCTTTTTGTGGCACCTGTATCAACCAAGAACTCCTTAGGAGATCCTTGCAGATCTATTTCGACATAAAGGCCACGCTGGTCTACAGGTATGGGAACTGGTCCCGTACCCTGTCCTTGGCTGTCTTAGCTAAAAGACATCCCTGTCACGTTATCAACGTCTAGTCTTCATTATAGTATAGCCTATGCCTAGAGTTGTAAAATAATTGTCAGAACGGACTACAGGGGCAGTAGTTTGTTGCTGCCTACTGAGCCCACGACCCCTGCTTCCAGGAGCTCTTTCTCTAGTGGACGAAGCATTGCGGAAAGTACAGGGCACTGGCTACGCCAATGACCTTCTTCCTTGCAGTAAGCACACTGGTTCTGCCCCAAAGGTGTCATGGGTGGCTGTCTAGCACGGAAGAGTTGCTGTTGGGGCCCCTATCCCCTAGTGTTACCTCGATATGCTTGTTGCAGTAATACCTTTGTCTTCAGATCCTAATGTTTCTTGTCACTTTTGTCTTTCTCTTTATTATCCCTATGCTTATAATATTGGGCCATATTTAAAATCCCGGAGGTGGAAGACGTAGACCAAGTACTCTCAGCTGCTTGAAGTTTAGACATTATTTCGGGAAGGAGATTAGTAACAAACCTATCAATAAATAGAAGGACTCCTGTCTATGTAGACATATCCTGCCACTGTAATCCAGAAACGTCTCTTCAAACCTAGTGAAAAAATAAGAAACACTTCGTCTTTCTTCTGCCGACAGGCAGTCAATCTGTCCATACCAACTTTCTTGGGAGGAATAAGCGCATGCATATATGTTATTATGCGACCAGGCAAGGCGAGTAACTCAGCACATGGCTTGTCTCCTGGCTTCCTATCTCGGTCCCAACCCTTAATCACATCCCACGTTCTGCCTAATTCGGCAATATGATCTTGGGTATGTACCCGACGCCAAATATCAACTGGAACTAGTAGACCAAAAAACATTTCAATATCAGCAAGGGTCATCACAGTGGAAGAGGCAGTCTCTGTCAATTCTTTATAGTAAGCAGTAGGATTTTTCCTAGGGTCAGGCAACGTAGCCAGGGCCAGAACTTCACTCCTTTTCCATGGAATATAAACCCATTGTTCCTGAAAACGGGCAGCCACAGCCGGTCTGGTAACCGCTCCATGTTGATCCACCACTTCAGGAATTTACGGGTGATAAACAGGGTGAATTATTTTAGTGGGAATCTTATCGTGCAGTCTACCTCAATAAGTCAGTAGTGTTGAAACATTCCTATACAAGGAGGCCAGCTCCAAATTATTTATAAAAGCGCCTTCATTTCGATGTGTATGCGCCAGAGGTCAATTAGGGTGGAGGACAAGTGTTTAAGGGCATGCTGTTGCAGAAAAGGGCCAAAGTCTTGCATTACCTGCCAAATATTCTCAAGGCTGTAAATTGGGTTGCGAGCACACCGTATTGCCTGGTCCGCTATTACTTTCTTCTCTTCCTCCCCCACTCCAGATCGCATTAACGTACCTAACCGTTCTCAGAATCCGGTCAAATCTCTATCATCCGGACCACGCACTGGTGTGTCAGTAATTAGTGACAATGGAGGATGAATGACTGGAACGGCAGTAACAGGTATTGCTGCAGTCAGAGATTGTAATGAAAGAGGGGGTATGTTAACAGGGGCGGTAGGTGTGACAGCAGTAGAGACTGGTGCACCTTGTGAAGGTTGTTGTTGCTGAAGGGGATCAACATGGTATATCCGTTCTGGGACATATGGTGGCGGGGGTCAGGTATCTAATAGGGTCTCCATAAAAGTATCCTCGTCCTCCTGAGCCATATAGGACCTATCAATTTGCAACCGCAATCTCCTGTCCGCAAATTCTATCCCCGTTTCCTGCTTCTCCATATCATAAGCTACAGCCTTCTGTATAAGCGTCTGCATACCTCGCTTTTTAGCCTCCTTTTCCATTTTTAATTGCCTCTGTTTGGCTTCCTTCTGCCAAGTACGGAGGGAGTCAAACATGGACTGTCTACTGCGTCTTTTAAACAACTGTTCTTGAAGAAATCCCATCTTTTGTTTATCAAAGGATGCTTGTCAAAGGCTACTGTAACTCTGCATTGTCCCTCGTATATTTGTGCCATAACGTACTAAACATAATAGGGCCAAGGCCATGTTTTATATACATATCAAAATTAGGACTGCCCTCAGGAGGAGCAGGCTGGGATTCTGCCAACCGTGCATCTGTAGAACAAGAACCACAACACAAACTCCGAATTTTACTAAAACCAGGCATTGCAAAAAAAAGAAAAACAAAGTCGTTATTTTAACTGGCAATGTATTTGCAAACACTTTTCACCAAAACAGCTCTTAGACTGAAATAAAACCAATTTACTGTGGTAGATCGTCCACATAAACTGAAACAGACTCACTTAGTGTCAGGGGCACAGATAGACCAGTTCTCCACAGCCGACGCTTCCGACCAAACAGTCAGATTACAGGTTCACCGTTCAGGACTCCAGTTGGAATGACCGCTGGGTGAGACACCCTCTGGTAGGACAGAGGCAGCAGCTGCGAGAAACGTATCTCTTTGTGCAGGGAACCCCGAACCGTCAGTCCGACCTGATGGTGTTCTCATCCTCCTCTCCTTTTGTGGAAAATAGATGGGCATGCCACGGTGGAGTCCCTGTTCTGGTGCCAAATGAAGGAAGTGACCCGTTTAGGGCCACCCAGGTCACCACAGACCACCTCTCAGCCTTCCATACTGAATGAAGAGTCAGAGAAACAGTGGAGAATATACACCAATAATCGTTTATTGGTATACGCTCAGGGCAGTCTTCGTCTGCACAGTCTCGTAAGAGTACTACAGAGGGAACTGAGGAACAGCATTAATAAAGATACATTATGTACATTGCATGGTTAGCTAAGAACACGCCCACAGTGGAATATTCCAAACAGATATGCTGGACAGCGAAAGACCAAAAAAAAGGTTTCTACTCTCATATCTTACGCAGTTCACGACACTCTCAAGGCCGTTACATCCCGTGCTGCGGTAAAACTACCAGTCAAGAGGGAGAGGTTCTTTATCTAGGGAGAACTATGCACTGGCACAAGCAGTTCTTTGTTACAGAAACGAAACTTGACAAAGGGTATTTCTCGGAACAGGGAAGGATTTGTTTCAAACCGCACACAAAAAGGAGACTGAAAAATAGAATGGTATAGCGAATGCTAGCTTATACATGGCATTACGAGAGCAGCAACGAGCATAATCTAACAGCATCAGCCCACTAGCAGGGAGAAGTCGTGGAATGCTTCAACTTCTTATCTTTTTTATGCTTCTTACCTGACCGACTCGAAGACTTCGAACGGGAGGATAAAAACTTAGGGCTCATGGAACGGTGCTCGGACCTTCCTCTCGGCCAGGACAGAGAACGAGACCTCCGAGGGCGAACGACGTGGTGCCAAACACCAGGCCGCAAGTAGTTTCAGGGACCGCCTGCAGCCATGGCACAGCAGTCAGAGCACAACTTCGAGCTGTGGTCGCACTCCATGTACCAAAGATAAATAAGGTGTGGATCCGTTAACGATGTGGCGCGGTGACAGGCGCCGCACAGCTTGAATCCAGAACTCTTCTTGGACATCCTGCACACCAAAAATAATTCGACAAAAAGTCGAAAAAAGTGACAGAGGGTAGCTCTCTTCATGATCTGCGCTTACTGGAGCAGAAAGAAAAGAATGGACATCAGCGTGCCGAGGTGGCGCCTATATAGGTGAGATGGACGTCACAATGGTGAAGACTACGCCGACAACGTCATGTGGAGCCGACCGATGCTACCCACTGGTGCGCAAGGATATTGCTCACAGCATAATCTTCCAGATCCAATCTGACGCCTTGGAAATTTAAAAGAAAGGAATCAGCGGCTAGATGTCGCTATCAGATAAACAAATGTATGAGTATTTCACTACGAGGACATGTAAAATGTAAAGGCACATGTCCTGCTTTTTAAATACATTGCAAACTGCCCAAAGGATGTCCAGGACCTAACTTAGGGGTGTCCCATAAGTAATAAAAAGGAACGTTTGGGCCTGTCAAGTAGGTTAACTTGCCTTGTTGAAATGTCTGTTTAAAACTGCACGCACAGGCTCTGCAGTGGCAGGCCTCAGCCATGTTTTGAGTGCTACTTAATTAGGTGTAACAATCAGTGCATCTAGGCCCTGGGCACATATAGTGCACTTTACTAGGAACTTATAAGTAAATCAAATGTGCCAATTGTGGATAAGCCAATCCGATCATGTTTAGATTACAGATCACATGCACTTTAGCACTGGTTAGCACCTATTGTGGGATTACTAAGTACTTACAGTGGGTTAACATTGATTGTTTTATTCTCTCTCAAATTTGCTTGCTTCTTTGTCATTGGCTTGCAGTGGACTGCTTTCCTTTTCTTGTGTTTGCTCCATCCCAGGAGAATAGCCTCATGCTTCTTATTGTGTGACTTGTATATTTCGACCACTCACTTTTAGGAAGCTATTTTTTTTCTTTTTGGTTTAGCACTCCATGAGAGTGTATGTGTCTTCCAGCTCTCTTCCTCATAAGCCACTTGCGCTTTCTCTCGTACTTCTTCCCCACAATCTGCCCTGCCCTCTGTGCTGCTCTTGTGTGGTTTCCCCTAGCTCTATGTTGCTCTCTTGTGTACTAATTTCCCCCTTTTTTCCCCCACCCAGCTTTATTTTTCTTCTATTCACACCCAAACTGTCAGGAAAAATGGGACCTAGAGCGCCTACCTAGTAGAAACTACAATTCCCATGAGGCATGCGGATGGGAGGTGTCAACGTCGTTAAGAAGACGATGCACGCACACGAGAGCATGCGTAATTCTGGAGTTTGTTTTCCTTTGGCGGCGGGAGACGCGGGAGCGAAGAGCCGCCTTTTGCGCTTGCTCGGTTGAGCTAGACATGCTATTTCCCTTGGATGTGTGAATAGAGGGCGCCTATGCATTTAGAAGGGTGAGTGCTGGCGTCCTGTTTGCACGCGTGTGGAGTTCCCTTTGATGGCGTTTGCACCGGACGGTGAACGCGCGTCAATTGCAAACAAATAGGGCAGTGGTTATGATACGGCGGATTAGGGTTGGCGTCCTGTTCGATTCCTGGTGAGTTGTGGGACGGCGTTTGCACCGGATGGTGAACGCACGTCTATTACTGCAGAAGGGGCAACGGTTATGATTACCGCGGAGACTCTCCTTCATATTATTATTATTTTGCCACAACAAAGACTGTGTAGTGGGGGGGCGTGGCCAACCGGGCAACATGGCGGACGCGAGCTGCTGAGGCTCCGACCGTAATCCCCTGACGATCCTGACAGCGATCCTGTGAGGGGACAGGACGTGGCGGCGAGACGCGGGCCCAGAGAGAGGAGACCGCGAGGAGTCCGCGCAGTCCAGTGGGCGGTGATTTGATAGCGCCGGGACCCGGCGCGGCTCGGGAGACGAGGACGCGCGCGGCGGCCTGCGAGGAGGGGCCGGCCGCTGGAGCCCGTGCTGGCACTTGACGGAGGCCCTGTGACGGTGCCTCGGAGCGGAGAGACCTGCAGGCTGTGAACTGCCGGCGCCTGGGGACGCGACCTGACGGGACCCCTGCCGGGTGCTGGGGCATTGTGAGGGGCCCAGAGGAGGCGGCACGAGGCGGTGCCCAAGACTGCCTGCTGGAGGCCTGCTGCACCCTGTGAGGCGACTGGAGACGGGGCATCGTGGGGCTGTGGCCCGTGAGGACGAAGAGACCCGGACTGCGAGGGGGAGCCTGAGGCCACGAACCGTCACCGAGCACTGGACAGTACGGTGAGCTGGGGCCGGGGGCCTGTGCCGGTCTCCCTGATGAATGTGAGCCCGCCATGACTGCGACGGCGATGTGAGGTGCGGAAGGCCCTGGCGCCGGGGGGTGATCCACGGTCGCGCCTGAGGCAAGGCGTGGGCGCAGGAGCCTGGACTGGAGTGGCCTAGAGCCGGTGCACATTGAGGGACGCCGGGCGGTGAGGGGTACAGCGAGCCCGGAGGACCCGGAGGCCGCGCGCAGGCGGCCGCTGCTGAACCTGAGGCCGGGCATAAACAGGGGCGGACGCCATTTCGTCGGAGGCGCCATCTTGGGTGCGGCTGTGGATGCGCCTGGCCCGCTGGACGCTGCGGGGGTCGCCGACCGGCACGCAGCGGAGCAATCTGGGGCCCCCCCCCATGAGCCGGTGAGCTGGGGAGTGGAGATCGCGGGAGTGGGACCCCACCCGTGGGACTGGCTGATGGGACTGGACTGACTCACGCCCCAGTGGGCACAAAGACGGCGAGGGCAGAGTGCGTCGGGGGGTGCAGCGGTCTGCTAGCGGGCACCGGTCGGGTGTACCTGGCAGGACTGGAGAGGGCCTAGACCGGAGGACGCGCCAGGGACAAGTGCTGTGGTGCGGTGCCCTGAGGAGTGAGGGGTGACTGGTCCCGAGCGCCCCACCTGGGCGGGGAAGCCTTGCTGGTGTGTTTCCCTTTGGAGCCTGTTGTCTGAGCGGACTGTGGGGTGCTCTCTGTCCTCCTCCCGGTTGTTTGCGGCCTGGCGACTGCACCCTCGGAGGCCGAGGAGGACCCCGGCGGCCGCGCCGGGCGACGTGTCGGTGGGTCCGGAGAGCCCACGCCTGGCTGTGGCCGCGACGCCTGGGGCCGAATCGTGAATGCCGTCCGCCCAGCAGTACGCAATGGGCCGGCTTCGAGACAAATCGCAGCAGGGACAGCTGCGCGCTGGGAGCCTGGACCCCCCGCAGGGGCGCTCGGAGGGAGGTGCGGAGCCGCAAACGGCGGCCCTCTCCGCCAAAATGGACACCATGCTCGCGGCGGTGGAGAGACTCAGCACCACCCTGGACCAGACACGGGAGTCCCTTGAAACAAGGATAGACAAGGTCGCATCGGACTTCACCCTCCTTCATGCTGACCATCGCAAACTGGCCGAGAGGGTAGCGGCTCACGACCAAACGCTCCAGGAGCTTCCGCCTGTTGTCCAGAGCCACAGCGCGGCATTGCAGGATGTGCTGGACCGGGTCCATGCCCTTGAAGACCGGGTGGACGATGCGGAAGGGCGCTCCCCGCGCAACAACATCCGCGCAGTGGGCCTTCCGGAAGGAGTGGAGGGTAGGCACCCGGAGCGCTATGTGGAGACCTGGCTGCGTGATCTCCTGCCCCAAGGGGTACTGTCCCAGCACTTCGTGGTGGAACGGGCACACAGGGTGCCGGCGCAGAAGCCCAAGCCGGTGGCTCGGCCTCGGCCGTTCCTCTTCAGGCTTCTCAACAACCGGGACAGGGATGCAGTTCTGAGTGAAATCAGGAAGTCTGGCGACCTGACAGTGGGCAGCAGCCGAGTCATGCTGTTCCCGGACTACACTGCAGCCGTGCAGCGGCGAAGAAGCAACTACATGGCAGTGAAGAGGCAGCTCCGGGAGCTGGCGCTACCCTACTCCCTGCTGTTCCCGGCCCGCCTCCGAGTGGTGGCGAAAGAGGGGGCCCGTTTCTTCGACTCCCCGGCGGACGTGTGGGACTGGCTGGAGGAGACGGGGCAGTGGACGGGGGCGAGACCCGATGGTCCGGACAGCGAAGGCCGCCCTAAGCGACGATCCAGAAGACGGGGGCGCAACGGGGCACGACAGCTAGCGCATCCAGGACGAGTGGCGCCTAGTCCAGAAAGAATGCGGATGGAACGGCAGGAGGCACTTGAGGCGGTGGCGACGCTTGGGGCATCGCCTGCCAGTGGGCGAATGGAGACTGGTGCGCACAGCGCCCCGGGCACGAGTGGGGCGTCGTCCCCGTCCACTGTGGTCTCGGAAGACTTGCTCTTGCCTGTGGTGACCCCACAAACTGCCGACCCAATGGTGTGATCAGCTGTTGCAGTGTTGCGGACTGGGTGGGGACCATGCAGGTTAGATGGTGCAGACTACTTGCAGTGACGCCGCGCTGGGTGACCCTGGGGACCCTAAGCCCGGTTGGGGGGGGCAGGGGACAGGCGCGGGGAGCGACTGGCCTTGTGGGGGGGGTGGCACATGGCGCGCCCCACTAGATGTCACAGCCGCGGGCTCCCTCCGTAGCGCCTTGCGCTGGGTCTGCGCGGCAGTTTGGTCCTTGCCACGACGCTGCCCCTCCTTCTATCAGCGGCGATAGGGGAAGGGAACCGCCACTAAAGCGTAGTTACACTCGCGCGAACCCCATTAGGCACCACCCTGCCATAGCCTAATCTTGCTTAGCAACTCAGAAGTTTGGACGGATGCCCCGTTGGGAATACGCCCCATTTGTTAACTTGTTCATAGTAGTTATATTGTTTGTATGGCAGCGCATTAACATGCTCCCTCCGCACTGTGGCCCGCCTCCCTCCCCCGGCGCTGACGCTTTGCCCCTGGCCCGGCTTGCTCGACTGGCTTCGCAATGGCGCACACCAACATTGTGACCTGGAATATACGGGGCATGCACACGCCGTCCAAGCGGTACTCCATCTTTTCCTACTTACAGCGACATTCCGTTGGGATTGCACTCCTACAGGAGACGCATATGACCCAGACGGAGCTAGGCAGACTCTCCAGGCGTTGGAGGGGGCGGACTTATGGCACTGTTTACTCGGCGCACGCACGGGGCACGCTGATCTGGGTGCGGGCAGGCGTCCCCTTCGACTGCAAGGAGGTGGTGGTGGACAGGGAAGGCAGATACACGCTTGTGCGAGGGAAGCTGAATGGGCAGGAGATGTTGCTGGGCTCACTCTACGCGCCTAACGTAGATCAGGCCTCCTTTTTGGTGCACTTGACACAGCTTCTACATCCTTATGCTGGGCTCCCCTGGATGTTAGGGGGGGACTTCAACATGGTGTTGGATGTCCAGTTAGATAGATCCTTCCCTCCCCTCCGTGCCACGACGGCAGAGTCCGGTGCCCGGGCGCTGGGAGACTGGCTCACACACTGGTCGCTGCTGGACCTGTGGCGCATACTACACCCTCAGGACAGGATATACTCTTACTATTCGGCAGTTCATGACCTACACGTACGGCTGGATAGGATCGTGGGCTCCCGGTCCTTGCTCCCGCTTATCGAGCAGTCCGAGTACCTGGGGCGGACACACTCCGACCATAACCCCTTGTGGTTTAGGATTGGCTGGGTGGCGGATCGCCCGCCTGTGCCTACCTGGCGACTCCAGCCGAGCGCGCTGGAGGACCCGGAGTTCCGCTCTTCTCTTGGCACGGCTGTGCTGCAATACTTTGACACCAATGAGGGGACGGCGGGTAGCGCCTTGGTGGAATGGGACGCCCATAAGGTGGCCGTTCGGGGGCACTGCCTGGGGGCCCAGTGGAACATACGTAAGACCCTGTCCGACTCCTTGGCGCACCTGGAGGACGAACTCCTGCAGTATGAGAGGGAGGGAGAAGGAGGGGGTAGGTACTCTCGTAGCCTGGAGGACCTCCGTGGGAAACACGCGGAGCTCTTGGAGCGGCTCCGTTGCCACAACTACGCAGCGCACACAGCCAGAACGCACGCTAGAGCGGACAGGGCAGGCCGCCTGCTGGCCTGGTTGATCCGCCAGGACGACCGTCGTGACCCGGTCGGGGCGATCCGCACGGAAGAAGGGGTGGTAGTGTACATGCAGCACGAAATACACCGGGCCTTCACGGCTCATTACAGGCGACTGTACACGGCCAGGGGGACGGGTCCTCGACACCTCCTTGGGGAGTTTATGGCTTCCGTCCACCTACCGGTGGCCACCAGGGAACACAATGCAGCGCTCGGTGGGCCCCTTTCCCTAGAGGAAATTGGGGAGGCGATATAGTCCATGGCGTCGGGAAAAACGCCGGGGCCGGACGGACTGCCCGCGGAGTACTACAAGGCTTACCGCGAATCTTTAGTGCCGCTGCTGCGAGCACTCTACAGTAGGGCGCTGGAGGAAGGGACGCTCCCACCCTCCATGCGGGAGGCGTTCCTGGTTTCTCTGCCTAAGCCGGATCGTGACAGCACATCCCTGGGCTCCTACCGACCCCTGGCAATGCTCAACGTGGATTACAAAATCCTAGCAAAGGCTCTGGCGGACCGGCTGGCGCCAGTGGTTCCTCACCTGGTGCATCCGGACCAAAACGGGTTTGTCCCTGTGAGGTCCACGTCATTGAACCTTCGGAGATACTTTCGGGTGGCTAGCGAGGCCGTGCACAGGTGGCCCAGAGCGGGGTGCCTTCTTCTAGATTTGGAGAAGGCGTTCGATTGCCTGGAATGGGGCTACCTGTCCACGGTATTGTTGCAGCACGGACTGGACGGGGAATTCCTCCAAATGGTCGACCTGCTCTACAGGAACCCCACGGTTCGTGTCCGGCTGGGCCCCTATGTCTCGGAGGCGGTGCCGGTGGGCCGGGGCACCCGGCAGGGATGCCCTCTGTCCCCACTGCTGTTCGCCCTGGCGATAGAGCCCCTGGCGGCGGCCATGCGGATGACCCTGGGAGATGGTATACCGCTGGGGGACGCGGTCCATCAGGTGTCGCTCTATGCCGATGACCTGTTGGTATACGTCAAGGATGTGGGGTGCATCCCGGAACAGTTGGCCCAGTTGTTGCTGACCTTTGCCACCGTCTCGGGGCTCCGCGTCAATGCAGGCAAATCTTGCCTATACGCTTTCAGCGCAGAAACGGAGAACCCGGGTTACCGCCTGCACGGCACGCCAGTTCGGTGGCGGGAGGGCACCTTTCGGTACCTGGGGTTGCAAATATACCGCTGCCCGACTGACCTCTTTGATGGCAACCTGGGAAGGGCGGTCACGGCGCTCCGGTCGCAGGTGCGTTTTTGGAGCACGCTCCCCCTGACGACCACGGGCAGGGTGGCACTCGCCAAAATGGTTATGCTCCCCCGCCTCCTGTACTTCTTTGTTAACCTGCCGACGTATGTTCCCCCCACCTTTTTTGGTACGCTCACTAGGATGTTGCGGGATTTTTTTGGGGAACCGGGAGACACAGGCTTGCGCTCGCAAAACTATATTTGCCGACGGACAGGGGTGGTCTGGCGGCTCCTTGCTTTGAGCACTACTACCTGGCCGCCCAGCTGCAATGGGTAGCACGATGGTTGGCTGATCGAGGCAGGGACGACACAGCAGCGGCGGAGGCACCCTACTCGCTGGAACGTGTGACCGGTCTCTTTCACCCCCTGGCCGCGGTTGGGGGGCCGCTGCCGCTCCTCTTAGCTGTGGCACATAGGTGCTTCCGGAGGGCACTGTACCTCACTCGCGCGGTCGTTCCATACGCACCGGCCATCCCCCTGGAGGGCTCCCCCGGAGGCGGGGGGGTGCTTGCGGCCTCTGCATTGGCGGGCTGGTGGGAGGCCGACGTGCACACGCTGGGGGACCTATATAGGGACGGGGAGCTAATACCATATGAGACTTTGGTGTCGGAGGATGGGCTCCCGCCCGGTGGGTTTCTTACGCACCGCTCGCTCCTGGCGAGGTTGACCGCTAAATGGGGGAACTTGACTACGGAGCCCCGCCAGCACCTGACCGTGCAATACCTGCACGTCATGGGGAGGGGCGGGCACCTGGTCCGCTGGTTCGCGGCTTCGATGCGGGAGCACGCGGCGATTGATCTGGGCCCACTCCGCGTCAAGTGGAAGCGGGACCTGGGGCGGCCATTCGCCGATAAGGAGTGGGAGAGGGTGCTTAAAGGCCCAGTGCGTGTCCCCAGAAACATGCGGTTCCGCCAAATCCAGCTGTTCATAGTGCACAGGGCCTACCTCACCCCCGAGTTGATCAATAAGTACTTTCGCCGTGATGACGCATCCTGCCCGAGGTGCGGAGAGCTGGGGGCGGGGTTCTTACACATGCTGTGGAGCTGTCCTGGGTTGAGCGCCTATTGGAGGGAGGTCAATAGGCTACTGCAGGGGAGCGTGGGCCGCAACATCCCATTTGACTGGCCCGAGCACATTTTGCACCTCTTCAAGAGACCACCCAAAGACAAGGTAACGTCCCGATTCATGGACCTGGGGCTCGTAGTTGCAAAGCGCCTCATTACCAAGAGATGGAAGGCACACGACTCGCCACACACGTGGGCATGGACCTCCTCATTCCAGGCGTGGGCTAGGGCGGAGGGGACAGCCATTCGTAGGGAGGAGACTCTGGGGCTGCGGAGGGAACCTATGGCGGACCGCTGGGAGCAATTACTTGCTGAGCTCCGGCGTTTAGAAGGGGAGGGGCGCACAGACCAGGAGGGGATGGATGGAAATGCCTGCGCGAGTGACGGCGTGCGATCAGCTGCCCCGTAGATGGGATAGCATAGTCCCTGATGCTTCTGACCCGTAGACAGGGGCGCCTGCGGCCATATGGAGACAACTGCATTCTCAGGGCTGGGGGGGGGCGGGCTTGGGAGGGGGGGGAGGGGGTCGCGGGCGAGAAACGGGGGGGGAACTTTCCGTGTACAACTGTTCAGGCTGCCACTGTTCTGAGTTTTTTTCCGTTTGATCAGTTTGCGATTCATTGGTTCTCCATGTCTAAGTTGCTTGGATGGCTCACACTGGCTTGTATGGCTAAGTGGCTGATGTGTGGTGGCTGCTGCCCCCTTTTAAGAGACACCACTGGAACTGATGAGACACAGGCATCCAACCCCCGGGCAGGTTGCGACTGGTACATTTCTTAACTGTGGGGATGTCTGGCTGGCTAGGCCAGACACGGATCGGCGACCCGCATATGTTTATATACTTCCATGTGTAATGTATCCTGCTGAACCACGTATGCTTTCTTTGTTATACCTTAAAAAAAGCAATAAAAACAGATTTGCAAAAAAACAAAGACTGTGTAGTTGTTTCTGGGCAATGCGGTGCGGAAACCGCAGTTCTACTGAGTAGGGAAGAGAGGTATTGGGATTTACTTCATTTTGCTTTATTATTTGGGCATTTCAATTTAAACGCTATCACTGGACTTCCATGAGCATACAAGCGCTGTATAATTTGAGTCAACTTACACACATAACCGAGACTGATCTTGATGTTAACGTTTACATAAGTCCTCAAGCAGAACCGGTGAGCAGATTAAGTGTGGAAAGGAATAAGAGTGATTATTGGGCACACACAAACGGAGCTGGGCAGGAGGGTAGAACAGGGGGTGGAAGTGTTAAATGTATGCTCTGTTTTATAGGATTATCCATCAGAACCGGATTGGATGTTCTTATTTGGAGAAGTGAAATGACGTTCCATGCGTTGTTGGATAAGGTAGTTATGGGCTTTAGTGAGACCTTACTGAGAGTAGTCATCTATGTGTATGTGTGTTTTGATATATGTTGTTTTGTCTTATAGGTTCTCATCCCTGCTGTTCCCTACCCTTACCTTTCCCTCACTTGATCGCCCTATCGCTCTGTGACCCTGTATTCAGAGTTTGGGGATGTCAAGGGGTGGACCCCTTATAGCATCATCCGGATCCTGCGGAGTACAGAACCTGACACAAACTGCTTCTCCATTGCCCATTCCAACCCCACAATCTATTTTATTAATATTTGATTTTGTTTGGAGGACCAGGCAGCTAAATGCTGCCCTAAGCGTCAACAAAGATTCTTATGCGATACTCCAATTACATTTTTTTTTAATTTACTGACCCATCTCAGAAACACAACTTTACTTTGACTAGAACTGCAACATACACAGTAATCTGGCTTACAACAGCTGTTGTATCTACTCTGCTGAAATCCTGCAACGTTACACTGGAATGATACAGTCTTACTGCAGCCTATGTTATACTCTTTAATGTGACTTTAAATTTCAACAGCAACTAAGGTGCTACTGCTCAGATTTGGGTTTGGTGAATTGCTGACACAACCATTACATTTCAAACAGACTTATCAACAACACCTCAAACTCACTAGCAAAATCTATGTGTAAACTGAGATACTTCATTTTTGTACAACTAAGTAACATTGTTCTCACCCTTTAAGCCTTAAAAAAGCCCATAGGATGAAATGTTTTGGCCGCTGGATGCGATAATGCTATGCATATACTCAAGGAACGATTTACCACCTAACTGATGACATAAATTAAAAATCCAGAAAGGACTGTACTCTTGTGGACTACTTTGCTATCATTTATAGTTTACAGCAACATTACTTATTGAAGTACTCCGATACCTAATGTTAATCGTATTGGATAGCAGAAACCTTGTGCTGAAAGCTAGATTTACACACCAAGGTAGCGCGTTGTTGAGTACTGATGCAGCACATGCATTTCCATCACTGTGTGTTGCATCATATACAAATTGTTTATTAAAAAATGTAGGATGTGCAGAAAATGTGGAACCACTGCTACTTTTGTATTTGTAAATAGAAAATGGCTTCCATGTCATTTTAGAGCAACGCCCATGCATGGTGACGCATGTGTGTGGTTGCGCAAAGATGCATCCTTGGGCATATGTCATCATGCATGCATGCACCTAAAAAGAACAACGCCTCATACAAAACAGTAAAATTGCTATTGAAGCAAAATGAACAATATTGTGATAGGCCAATGTAAAAAGTCTGCTCTGCTTGCAGGGACTCAGCTGTCATCATGCACAATTGATAATAGACCACGCCATCCTTATGCATAAAATGCCACACAAGGCTTAGGCATCACTGTAAAATACCTGAAGGTCCAGATGAAATAATGGGCAAGCTGTCCTCACACACCACTATGAAAGAATTATACTTCTTTCACCGCCTCCATGAAATATACTAAAACTGCCCTATCTTCCCCTATGAAAAGAGAACCATCATACTCCTAAATCAATGTGATGTGAGGATACTGCCCTTGTATCTGTAAAATTACCATACTAGCAAGAGTGGAGGGCGTCTGAAGAAAGGCGGCAGCTGCTAGAAGAGCAACAAGAAGAGCTTCCTTACCACTGGTGGAGACCACATGGTAGGAAGTGGGAAGTAAAACAGGTTCATATCAAGACTCTAGATGGGGAGTTCTCTGTCACGATCTGGGCATAAGCCACCTCATCTCCATAACCCACTTGCTGCCGCCTGGGGGACCTCTGCCGCGCCCCTCTCAATCCCTGTCATTCAGAGTCTTCCCCCTGCACCTCTACCACAGCTCCTTAAAGCCAGCCAGCGTGTTTTTGTTTTGAAGAGAAGCCATGCGTGCACCATGTTCGCCTGACAATCATGGCTGCCCGTGCGGGGTCCTGAGGAAGATGGCAGCCAGGCCAAGATGGAAGCCCGGTCTGAAATGAGCACGCAGCTCCCTCTCTCTTCACAGCTGTAGTGACCTGCTGGTTACTGTTCTAGTTGTTATCAGCACCAGCCACTCCCAGAGGGCTGGTTTACACCCCGCCCCACACCCATCCAACACAGGCATAGCAGGACATGTGACGCTCCCAATAAAAGGGGCCGGGCGCACGTGGCCTGGGCCAGTTCTTAACACACTAAGATACCGTGTGATTACTAATAGTGTATGGGGGCCTAGGGACCGCACCATTACATAGGCGACGAGTGGGGCTGCCCATGTGTGCAGACACCCGGTGGATTGGTGAAGGGGTGAAGTGTAGCCGTGTAGACGACTACCCTGCCTACACGGTGCACCAGAGGAAGTCTGACAATAAGGCACCCCTGACCCATGTCTATTCCTCGGAAGCCTATTGTCAGGCTTCAGAGGAAGCCTGACAATAAGGTACCCCTGACCCATGCTGCTCCGGCGGAAGAGGCTGCTCTGGTGGAAGAGCTTACTGGGTTGTAAAGAGCTAATCCTTCTTGTTGTATTTCTTTTATGTTCAACGCATTACTTATCTATGTTCCACAATCCACTTTGTAAACCTTCGGCGTGCGCACCTTCAGACATGTTTATGTTTGAAGGTGCATCGCTGGAGGTTCTGTTCTCTATGGAAACTGACAACTGTTGAATCTTTATTCGGCAGTTGTACTTCATCGAGAGCAGAAGCACTCCTGTGTTATGCTGAGAACGAAATAAACCTTCTTTGGAAACATACCTACTTTGTCGTCCTGGTTCTTGGACTAAGCCTGCCAGCAACCCACCTTTACATGGTGGCCCACTGTGCTGAGGAAGCCGGCAGGAGGTGCGTTAAAAGGGCAGAACATAGTTTGGGGATCCATTGGCGGGTGAGCGGTGGTACCCCCTGTTGGGGCCTGCCTGCTCTGCCTGCCGCGACAGGTACTTCACCGTTTTCGAGGTATAGGGTGGGGGTAGGGGGTTGGTTGGGTTGTTCTGGGAACTGTTGTTGTTCTTTTATCGCACTGTCCAATTGCAGGTCGGGGTTGCGTTGTGTGACATGTCTTGGGCTACTGGGGTTCTTCCTGTTTCTGATGTTTTGGCATGGCCGCTACTGCGGGTAGATCGTTGGCTTCCATGTCATTTTAGAGCAACGCCCATGCGTGGTGACGCATGTGTGTGGTTGCGCAAAGATGCATCCTTGGGCATATGTCATCATGCATGCACGCACCTAAAAAGACCAATGCCTCATACAAAACAGTAAAATTGTTATTGAAGCAAAATGAACAATATTGTGATAGGCCAATGTAAAAAGTCTGCTCTGCCTGCAGGGACTCAGCTGTCATCATGCACAATTGATAATAGACCACGCCATCCTTATGCATAAAATGCCACACAAGGCTTAGGCATCACTGTAAAATAACTGAAGGTCCAGATGAAATAATGAGCAAGCTGTCCTCACACACCACTATGAAAGAATTATACTTCTTTCACCGCCTACATGAAATATACTCAAACTGCCCTATCTTCCCCTATGAAAAGAGAACCATCATACTCCTAAATCAATGTGATGTGAGGATACTGCCCTTGTATCTGTAAAATTACCATACTAGCAAGAGTGGAGGGCGTCTGAAGAAAGGCGGCAGCTGCTAGAAGAGCAACAAGAAGAGCTACCTTAGCACTGGTGGAGACCACATGGTAGGAAGTGGGAAGTAAAACAAGTTCATATCAAGACTCTAGATGGGGAGTTCTCTGTCACGATCTGGGCATAAGCCACCTCATCTCCATAACCCACTTGCTGCCCCCTGGGGGACCCCTGCCGCGCCCCTCTCAATGCCTGTCATTCAGAGTCTTCCCCCTGCACCTCTACCACAGCCCCTTAAAGCCGGCCAGCGTGTTTTTGTTTTGAAGAGAAGCCATGGGTGCACCATGTTCGCCTGACAATCATGGCTGCCCGTGCGGGGTCCTGGGGAAGATGGCAGCCAGGCCAAGATGGAAGCCCGGTCTGAAATGAGCACGCAGCTCCCTCTCTCTTCACAGCTGTAGTGACCTGCTGGTTACTGTTCTAGTTGTTATCAGCACCAGCCACTCCCAGAGGGCTGGCTTACACCCCACCCCACACCCATCCAACACAGGCATAGCAGGACATGTGACGCTTCCAATAAAAGGTGCTGGGCGCACGTGGCCTGGGCCAGTTCTTAACACACTAAGATACCGTGTGATTACTAATAGTGTATGGGGGCCTAGGGTCCGCACCATTACATTGGCGACGAGTGGGGCTGCCCATGTGTGCAGACACCCAGTGGATTGGTGAGGGGGTGAAGTGTAGCCGTGTAGACGACTACCCTGCCTACACGCTGCACCAGAGGAAGTCTGACAATAAGGCACCCCTGACCCATGTCTATTCCTCGGAGGCCTATTGTCAGGCTTCAGAGGAAGCCTGACAATAAGGTACCCCTGACCCATGCTGCTCCGGCGGAAGAGGCTGCTCTGGTGGAAGAGGTTGCTGGGGTGTAAAGAGCTAATCCTTCTTGTATTTCTTTTATGTTCAACGCATTACTTATCTATGTTCCACAATCCACTTTGTAAACCTTCGGCGTGCGCACCTTCAGACATGTTTATGTTTGAAGGTGCATCGCTGGAGGTTCTGTTCTCTATGGAAACTGACAACTGTTGAATCTTTATTCAGCAGTTGTACTTCATCGAGAGCAGAAGCACTCCTGTGTTATGCTGAGAACGAAATAAACCTTCTTTGGAAACATACCTACTTTGTCGTCCTGGTTCTTGGACTAAGCCTGCCAGCAACCCACCTTTACATGGGGGCCCACCGTGCTGAGGAAGCCGGCAGGAGGTGCGTTAAAACGGCAGAACATAGTTTGGGGATCCATTGGCGAGTGAGGGGTGGTACCCCCTGTTGGGGTCTGCCTTCTCTGCCTGCCGCGACAGGTACTTCACCGTTTTCGAGGTATAGGGTGGGGGTAGGGGGTTGGTTGGGTTGTTCTGGGAACTGTTGTTCTTTTATCGCACTGTCCAATTGCAGGTCGGGTTGTGTGACATGTCTTGGGCTACTGGGGCTCTTAATGTTTCTGATGTTTTGGCATGGCCGCTACTGCGGGTAGATCGTTGGATTCCTTGGGGTACCTGCGCATTTTGAGCTGGAATGTCAGAGGGGCGCTAGATAAGATTAAGCGTGGCGCTATCCTTAAGCAGGCTAAATGCGCCGGTGCTGATATCTTGATGTTACAAGAGACGCACCTTATGGGGACTAAAGCACTATGCTTCCAGCGTTTCAGATATATTCAGGTGTTTCATGCGGGCTTTGTGCGAGGTTCAAGGGAGGGTGGCAGTCTTGGTCCATAGACGAGTTCCTTACATCCACGTTAGAACGTGGGGTGATGCGCAGGGCAGATATCTTTTCCTACAGGGTACTTTGAGGGGTGAGTCCATGATTTTTGGGAGCGTCTATGCCCACCGCTGCTGTCCTGGGGTTTTGTAGAGAAACTAGTGAGTGTGCGGACAGATATCCCAAAGGGACTGGCAATGGTTGGTGGGGACTGGAACGATGTGCTGGATCTTGCTCTTGACAGGCGGAGGCCTGATGGGGCCCCGATGGTTAGCAATCCCACCAAGCTTCATTCCCTCGTGGTGGGCCAGGATTGGGATGACCCATGGCGTCGGTTGCATGGCGAGACTCCGGGGTTCACCTATCTCTCGGCGGTCCACGACTCCTTCTCTCGTATCGATTAGATCTTCGTGTCTCGGGACGACGCTGGCAGGGTGGTGGAGGCCGACATTCTCCCCCGAGGGTTATCTGATCATTCACCGGTGGCCATTACACTGCGTGCTGGCCCTGCGCGAGGACCATTCCGGTGGCGCCTCTCCGTGTGGAACCTCCAACAGGGGGAATATAGGGAACACATGGGGGACGCCATAGATCACTATTTGCTGCACAATGTGGGAACGGTTTCGGCGGTGGCGTCCGTGTGGGAGGCGATGAAGCCCACATTCTGTGGGGTTGATATCTCCTTCTGCGTGGCGGCACGCAGGGCCCGCAGGGAATCTCTTGTTCGGGCAGAGGCGAAGATCGTAGACCTAGAAGCGCGCAGTGGAGACGAAGGGGGGCGGCTGGTCCGCCGCCAGCTGTTGCTGGCGTAACAGGATCACGCGTCCCTTTTGTTGGACGAAGCCCGCCAGGCATGGTTGGCAACCCGCAGCAGGATATATCAGTGGGGGGACAAGTCGAGCAAACTCTTACATAGACCTCTATGCTCCCCGAGAATGTCTGCCGGCAGAGGTTATTGCCCGATTTTTGGATGATCTTCCGCCCAGGACTCTGACTGACGAGGTAAGCGCGGACCTTGATCGCCCATTCTCAGTAGATGAACTAAACTCTGCTCTTCAGGAGCTGCAGCCTGGTAAGGCGCCAGGCCCTAACGGATTCCCGAACGAATTCTTTAAACGGTACTTCCAGCAGCTTGGTCCTCATTATTGTAGGGTGGTGGAAGAGGCTAGGGAGGTTGGTCGTTTGCCCAGAGACTGGCGGCATGCTGAGGTGGTGGTTTTCCACAAACCCGGCCGGCCTCCTGAACACCATGCATCCTACCGTCCCATCTCCCTTCTCAACGTCGAGGCTAAGGTTTTGGCCAAGGCACTTGCTAATCGTCTCCGTCCCCACGTCTCGTCTATTGTTCATCCGGACCAGGCCGGGTTTATACCTCAGCTGGCGACCCGCCATAATATTCGTAGAGCCCGTACAGCAATTGCGGCAGCGGAGAGCTTGGGGGTACGCGCGGCCTTATTGCTTGCGGATATGGATCGAGCCTTTGATTCATTGAGCTGGGAATATTTATTCGCCCTCCTACGCAGATTGAATTTAGGACCTCGCTTTCTCTCCTATCTGACTTTGCTTTACACGGACATAACAGCGTCTGTGCGCGTGGCTGGTTCTGTCTCGTCGGTCTTTTCCATTGGTCGAGGCACCAGCCAGGGGTGCCCCCTGTCACCCTATCTGTTCGCCCTGGCAATGGAGCCCCTAGCCGCTTGGGTGCGTGTTGATGCGCAGGTGTCAGGGCTTGAATGGGTCAATGGCTTGTCGGATCGTATAGCTTTATATGCAGACGATGTGCTATTCTTTCTTACACAACTGGATAGGACTGTCCCGCGGTTGCTGCGTATTATGCAGGTGTTTGGGGAGACTACCGGCTTGTATATGAATGAACGTAAGTCTACCCTGTGGGTCCTGGGTGGAGGGACTGACCCTGGTGCCTGGGCCTCCGCGGTGCAGGTGGCACGTGGGGGCTGAAATATTTGGTTGTGTTCCTCCCGGACACTCGGTCGATTTCCTGGGAAAAGAACTTGGTGCCGGTATGGAACAGGGTGCGTGAAGATCTTAGAGTCTGGTCCCACATGCCCCTATCTATATATGGCCACTCGGCCATTTTCAAGATGGTTGCTCTTCCTCACTTGCTATACCAGCTGCAAAACCATCCATATCCTATCTCCTCGGGTTGGTTCCGCCAGGTTAATGCGACTTTGGGCCAGTTTCTCTGGGGCGGGGGAGTCGTTAGGGTGGCTCTCCGTACTTGCTTTAAATCCACGTATTGCGGGGGACTCGCTACTTCCGACATTCTCTCGTACTATATGGCCTCCCACCTGTTGGTCCTTAATGAATGGTGGTATGGCGACAGGTCGGATCCGGCGTATCTTCTAGAGCGCCGGTTAATGGGAGACCATTCACTGCATACGCTCCTTTATTCCGCGCCTTTGAGGCGCTCCTTGCCATGTGTGACACGACTGGTGTTTCAGGTTTGGAGACAGGCGTTGCGGAGGATGGGCGGGTGGAATCGCCTAACTCGAGAGACGCCGCTTTGGCAAAATGGAGGCCTGCCGCAGTTGGCGGCCTTGCCCGGCTTCCAGGACTGGGATGCGATTGGGATCTCCACTTTGGGGGACGTCATGAGGGGTCCTGTCCTGAAATCATTTCAGGATTTGCAGCAGGACTTTCAAATGCCGTGCACTCAATTTTTAAATACTTGCAATTTCGGCATGCTCTCTCTCCTAGCTTGGAGGGTCTGGGGGAGCTAGCCGACTTCAGTCCAATAGAGGCGAAAGTTTTCATGGGGGACCTGCGGGACCATAAGATATTAAAAATATACCAGTCCCTTGTGACACACTGCTCCCCATCTTTACAGCGTCTCCGTAGGGTATGGGAGGAGGATGTGGGCCCACTTGAGGAGGAGGACTGGACGGAGGCCCTGGCCTCCCCGCGCGGGGCGGCCATCGCTATGAGCCTTTGTCTTATCCAGTTTAAATACCTCCATAGAGTATATTTTACTAGAGTTAGACTGTACAGGGCTGGTCTGGTGGCATCCCCGAATTGCCTTCGCTGCTTGCGTGAAGAAGGGACTCTGCTGCATACTATATGGGATTGTTCTGTGCTAGCTAGGTTCTGGCGGGGGGTACTGGCAAGCCTCTCGGAAGTTCTGGGTTGGGATCTCCCGCGGTCTCCTATAATAGTGCTCCTGCATGTTATGGAGGATATAGGGGGAAATGTCTACAAGCGCCACCTGATGCTCCTAGGCTTTACCCTTGCCAAGCGCGACATTGCGAGGGCTTGGAAGGCGACGGCCGCACCCTCCGTATCAGTGTGGAAGGCAGGGCTGGATTTCCGCATGGACCTTGAGGCCCCCATTTTTGTGGCGCGGGGCTGCCCGCAGAAACATTATAAAATCTGGAAACGCTGGGCAGATTACAGGGGATTGGAATTGGAGCCCACTCCAGCGTAGGGATTGTGTGGGTTGTAGTCCCTTCCTCCTTTGTCGTGGGAGGGCATGTAACATATGAGTATTGGGCGGCGTGGTGTCTTTTGGACATGTTTCATAGCGAGGGTAGAACTGTAGCTCCGAATATACTTGCTGATTTTGCTGGGTTGGCTGTGCGATGGGGTGGGGGATGTTCTTTGTTATTTTGTTTTAATGGGTTGCAGTTTATATGCCTGTCCCATCTGTATTTCTTTTTTGTTATTTCATGAGAAAACTGTCAAAGTCAGGATTTTGTCCATTGATGCTCCGGAAGTCTTTGGGTTACAGAGCTCCGTTGAATGTGCATTTGACAAATAACATTCGTTTACAAAAAAAAAAGGGCAGAACATAGCGCTGGGATAAGAGCAGAGCAGGAGCCCGCCCCGCATCAGAAGAACCGGAGTTTTGGACGGGAGATGAGCCCGGTAGTGTGAGGTGAAGGAGGCCGGTCCATCTGTACAGCCCCTGGAGGAGAAAGGAGACAGCCCTAGAAACCGCAGACTGAAAGGAGAGTGCGGCGAGGGAGAAGTGAGGCAGATGGCGCCCGCAAGTTAAGGCCCTGCCAACCCTCCTGCGAGAGGTCATCCCCGTTCCTAGAGTGCGGCATGCCAGCCCAGTGTGCACACCTAAAGTTACCCCCAAGACTTGGCGAGAAGGGGCAGTCGGTGTGAAGTGACTGAAAGTTTAAAGACTCGCCTCTGTTGTAGGCTGCGCGGGGCCTTTGAGGAACCGTGCGGCCTGGTGGGTGGCGCCCCTCCATCTGTGAGGGCTGCAGACTAGTGGTGCGACACTCCGACAGCACAGGCACTGAGCCTGCACCAGTTGTGGTGTCCTGAGGTCGCAGCAAAGGGAGAAGTGGGAGCTTTGATGTATTCCGGCGACAGGGCAAAGGACCCATCCCACATTTGTGCTGCTGAAAGGAGGAAGAGACTGTCCCGCACCCCAGGGGCCGTGGATCCTGCAGGGTTAGGAGAGGCTGCTGTGGCAGGAAGAGAGTGGCTGCGGCGCCACAATGTCATCTGCGGCATGTTCATAAAGACTAAGGGTGGGCGTAGTTCGCGAAGTAGCACTTTGCGAAGCTACGCAAAGTGAAGTTCACACTACGCGAGCTACGCGTAGCACTTCGCGAACTGCGTAGTAACATGTTCGCACTGTGCAAGATGTTGTTTTCAATGATTGCACAGTACGGACAAGCAACCGGCACTGTGCAATCATTGAAAATGGCATCTTGCACAGTGCGAGCTGTAGTTTTCTGCTGCTCGAGTAGATTTTTACTCGAGCGGCAGCTTTCTCAACGCGAACTGGTAGTTTCTCATCGCGAGCGGTCGCGAGCATACGCGACCCCTCGCAATGAGAAACTTGACCTCCTCGCGTTGGGAATCTCGCCGGGAGGTTTATTTTCCATGCTCGCGATCGCGAACAAGGAAAAAGTCTCGCCGGGATGTCATTTTGCTTGCTCGCGGTCGCCAACTTGACGTTGAGGACCGCGAGCAAGCAAAAAATGACCGCAGCACTACGCAACACTACGCTACGCGTGTTCGCACTGTGCTACGTGCAGTTCGCGTAGTGCGAAGTAGCGCGAACTTCTCAAACTACGCGAGCGTAGCGAAGTGCTTCGCCCAGGCCTAATAAAGACCGGATTTCACCCCAAGGTGCGAGATTTGTGTGGGTAGCCCAGCAGGCTGAAAGTGTGAGTAAGTGAGGCCGCGGACCGCAATGAAAGGAGCAGCAGTGCCATCTAGTGCCCATTTTGCGGTACTGCGCTTTTGTGTAAAGAATGGTCATCATGGACTGGCCTGCAGCATATGGAAGAATAACTGCTGTAGCCTACGATCAGTGCCAGGGGAGAGGCAGCTAATTCCTCTCCAGAAGAAGAAAAGAAAAGTAGATAAACACTGGTGCAAGAGTAGTCTGCAGTGTGCAAGACTGATGTGGCTGGAATGTAAAACAGCAGGAGCAACCTGCTGGTGTCAAGCAAGCCCTGACAAAACGTTAAGTGGAATGTGGCGCACAGTGGATAGGAGAGAGAGAGATGGGTTGGACCCTCACTACCCTCACAGGGAGCCTACCCTTTAAATATTATACAGTGCTGATCAAGAGAGGCAGCATGGGCTGCCACGTGAAGGAAGTGGACTGCAGCACAGGAACAGCCTCCCTTGTCAAGTGAGGGCACTGGAACAAATGGAACCTTAAGGACCAAGGCTGCCAGGGTCGAGGAGAAGGAATGCAGTGACACCTAGTGGCCATGGGTGGCCACTGCAGCAGTAAGGACACCAGTGAAGTACTGCACTTGGACAGCAGGTGGGGTACAGGACAACAGCCCCAGGCAGCAGGTCTCCGAAGAACCATAAAGATGTGCGCTGCAAGCACGCCCAGTGGCAAGAGGATGCCACCACACGTGGAGATCTTGAGCGCGCAAGACACCAGATGAAGAAGCACCCTCAGGTTAAGGACGGAGGGCGGAAAGTGCGCAGCAGGTGCATCCAGTGGCGAAAGGACACCACCATAAGTGGAAGAAGTGTGTGCGCAAGCCACCCAAAGCTGGAGTACTCTCAGATGAAAGAAGGAGAGCGCAAGGAGAGAAGTGCACAGAAGATCGTACCTGAGACACTGATGGTACAGGCTGGAACCTGAGAGCGAGGATGACCTGCAAGAGGTCAGCGAGGATGACCCGCCAGAGGTCGGAGAAGACGACCTGCCAGATGTCGGAGAAGACGACCTGCCAGAGGTCTGAGAAGACGACCTGCCAGAGGTCTGAGAAGACGACCTGCCAGAGGTCTGAGAAGACGACCTGCCAGAGGTCTGAGAAGACGACCTGCCAGAGGTCTGAGAAGACGACCTGCCAGAGGTCTGAAAAGACAACCAGCCAGAGGTCTGAGGAGACGACCAGCCAGAGGTCTGAGGAGACGACCAGCTAGAGGTCTGAGGAGACGACCAGCCAGAGGTCTGAGGAGATGACCAGCCAGAGGTCTGAGGAGATGACCAGCCAGAGGTCGGCGAGGTTGACCTGCAAGAGGTCGGAGAAGTGGCGACCTGAGCAAGAGGTCAGAGAAGCGGTGACCCGAGCAGAGGTCGGAGAAGCGGCGACCCGAGCGGAGGTCAGAGAAGCGGTTATCTGAGAAGAGGTCTGACAAGAGGTCCGTGAAGAGGACCGAGGAGAGGTCTGACAAGATTAACTTGAAGTCCGAAGTAATTAATGGAAGGAGGTCGCGACGACAGGTCTGGTCAATGAGAATGCCTTGTCCTAGGGGTAGTACAGGACCAGGGGGACCCGTGTAAAGTGCACGTCACACGGAGAGGCCTGGTCAGAGAAGAAGTGCAAGATCTGGTGAGACTCGACTGTGTCGCGAAGCGAAAGAACAGGAAGAAGGAAATGGTGTGGCATGACGCCACTGCAAAGACATTTCAAGAAGAGAGGAGTGTGTGATCTGACAACTCGCACACCAGAAGGTAGAGGTGACTGAGTGCAAGAACATCTGGAATGATGCACAGTACCTGGAGCACATCGGTGGCACTTGGAGAAACTAGCTATCCAGGAGTCTTCGGAACACTGAGCAAACCTGGAGATTGCAGAGGCGAGCATGTGAGAAGTTGGCCTGGTATATGCTGTCCACTAATTATAGTGGGCACCCTGTACCAGTCCAAACAACCCCTTATGATGATAGGTTAAAGACAACCTTTATTGAAAGCTATCCTAGTGGTTGCTATGGAGAGCAGGCCTCAGGCTAAGTCTTGAAGGAATGTAAAGCAGCTTGTTTTACCAGTCTATAATCTCTTGAATGACTAAATGAAAGGCAACCACACCAGGTATATATATAAAATATATGTATTTATTCCTAAACACACCCTACTAGTCTCTTTATAAGGCTAGAGGTCCAAACACATAAGTTACACTTCAAATATTACAGTAAAATAGCACAAATACACGTCAGGCCCTAGGGGCGAGCCAAACCACATACTAAAATAGTGGTATAAGAACCACAACTTAACTAGACACAAGGCTAAGAGCCTGTAGAATCGCTGGGACCCCAAGGAACCACCCAAGGTAGTGACACAGGGGACCCACAGGGGCCATGTGCAGTGTGGGAACACAGCCGCGAGCTCCCGTTAGCTTCTATGGGGGAAGTCGCTGTTAGATTTTTAAAGATTAGGGACACTTAGAAATGAGTCCGGACCAAACCCTTTTGGACTTGGGAAGTGCCAGGGTCAACAACCACGGGAGCACCGGAGTACTCGAGTTACCTCACCCAGGGAAGCCGGGTGCATAGGTGTCAAATGGGGTCGGGTCGCGTCGTCGATTTCAATGGGAGCTGGCAAAGAAGTGCTGCTGCCGGGAACATGCGAAGTGTCCGAAGAGATCCAAGCCTGGATCGAAGTCGAGAAGAACCTGAAAGCAGAGGGGACAGAGTCTGGGTCACTAGCCAGTGACCAGGGGCACGATAGGCGAAGGCGAAGGCCCACTGATGGGTGATTTCAGGTGAAGATGGTGAAGCTTGACTCTTCAGCCACGAGGACCAGGAGGCGTCGAGGACGACCAGGAGCTGGATTCGAGCTGTCCCATGAAGGATGTCGAGTGCTGCAGCATCGGTGCCCGGATTGGACACAACAAGCCTTGGCAACAGCAACCCACGCAGAAAGGAGAAAGATGCTTCGGTGCAGACCAGCAAAGTCTGAGGGACTCACCACTTGGTAGGGAGTCAGGGCACGTCTGGAGCAACCAGGGAAGCCCGGGAAAATCAAAGTTGCCTTCACAGGGACCCACCAGTTGACGGACCAGGGATCGCGAAGGGACCTCGAGGGGAAATCACAAAATGGCGGCCCACGGGTCACTCGGGGTGACTAGGCCGACAATCTTCGGTGGATTCTCTCCTCAAGTTGGGGGCTACAAGTAACCCCACGCACGACTTCAAGAGACGTCGAAAAGTCAATGCACTTGCAAAAGTGCACGGTGACCAGGAGCTCCGGTTCCACGTTACTCACGAGGGCTGCGGGTCTCAGCTTTGCTCGGTCGGCCTCTGAGAAGTCTGGAAATCCTCTTCCTGTGTGGCAAAGTCTTCGGCATCCGGCGGGAGCTGCGGAGATGCAGACCGGCAATTGCTTTGTTGGTGCCTGCCAAGCAGGGGAGTCACTCCTTGACCCCAAGTGAGATTCTTCAAACCTCTAGTCTTGAGTAGAGCGTCGAAGTTCCAGGATTCAGTTGCAGAGTTTCGTCCAGGGATATCTAAAGTCCTGTTGCCAGGGGTTCCTTACTTATACCTAAGGAAGGGGTTGGACTAACTCTAGGTACCCACCTATGGGAGTGTTTGGAAAGAGTGGTGGCTACACCCATTTCCTTTGTCCAGTTTCGCACCAGAGCAGGGGCTGGAAGCTCCTGAACCGGTTTGAGCTGGACTATGCACAGGGACACCAAATGTGCCCCCAGTGCAGGACTTCAAAGCACTCAGAGTGCTCCCACCCAGCCCCAATACACATAAGCCTGTCTGGGAAGTGGTTACACCTCCCTGTGACAGGAAAACTATTGTCCAGGCCTCCCCTGCCAGAGTTTCGGTCAGCAGCAGGAGGCCAGACCCGTGTCTGTGGCTGCAGCATCCATTTTGTGATGCCAGGGTTCTGTTAAGTTGGTTCCGGGTATACCGGTGCTGCCATGTCTCTCCCTCTAGAATGAAGGGGTATCATATTCTCACATCAGGAATTGATGTTGGGGTATGATTCCAAGGTGTTTGATACCAAACACGACATGTTTCCGTGCAGCCAGTCCAAAGTTAGCATTAACCGTTTTAGATATAATGCAGGCTGCACTCCTGAGAACCCGGGAGAAGAGATTCCGAAGGCTGCAGAGAGGCTCAGCTCATTCTTGGGCACCCTCTCACTTATAACCAAGCACCCTGCCTTCAGGATTGCTAAGGCCTGCCATAGGGGTGACTGATCGGTTTCTATGTGCAGTATTAAGTGAGATATAGTGAACCTATATCTCAGTAAGGGGTGCATGCACCACCTTACCCAGGCTGCAGTAGCAGACATGTGGTGTCATTTTGGAGTGGTTCCCAGGGGTGGCATAATACATGCTTCAGCCTCTGGGTTACCTATGCCCTAGGTACATAGTATACCACATACTAGGGACTTATAAGGGCACCTCAGAATCCAATCTGTGATGTACCTAATGTACCTGGAATCAATTTATAAGAGAAAGCAGATAGGCTGGGGGCCTGAATAGCAGGTTCCCAGCCAAACTAAGTCAAAAACCATCAAAACACCAGGAAAAAAGTGGGGGCAACCATGTAGTCAGATTCCAACTTCCTACAGAGCAGGCTGGACCATTTGTGACATCCACCTTTGGAGTCGCACGGGAGACTGGGTGGTGAGGCTGCTCGGATGTCCTGAAGAAGAGGATCTGACCACTCCACAGCAGACCGTAACGACACAGGAGCAAAGGCCTCAGGGACGCCGGTGAGAGTGTGTCCCGCCACAAGAGATGAGTCTACAGCCGCTTTTCCACAGGACTCACGAAGAGGAAGATCTTGTGCGAAGTGGCAGGAGTAAACAACTACCCTTCAGGTGGAGCTAGGGACTTTAAAGGTGGGACTCGTAGTGCTTCCTCCACACACCTAAGGAGTGGCGTTGGAGTGACATGGCGAAGTACACCCAGTCCAGTGGAAGCCTGGTGAAGAGGGCCTCCGGGACATCCCGTCAAAGGGGAAAAACCATGAGAGGGGCATCCTAGAAAGAGAGGGATGTTTGCATGTACTTCACTATTCCGTAGCGAGGAACAATGCTGCCTTTGTGAAGATGCAGCAACAACCAGGACTGATTGGTGAAAATGTGACATCTACCAGATACACCATCACTACCTGCATGGTCACAGAGAACTGGACCTAGAGAGACGGTGGTGTCAACTTCCACGCCTGGAATCTAAGGAGTACCGGACCCACAGGGCTACACTGAACTGTGCAAGCAGAGCTGGTGATCCTAGCTGCAGTTGTACCATTGTCTTGTTTCTGCAAGCAGCTAAACAGACTCAGTGGAAGTTCATATTTATTTTATTATTTTCTCCCACAGGTTGGACTTTGTTGTTCCGTTTTGAATAATGTTTTTGAGGGATGTAGTGACCTGCTGGTCACTGTTCTAATTGTTATCAGCACCAGTCACTTCCAGAGGGATGGCTTACACCCCACCTCACACCCATCCAACACAGGTGTCACAGGACATGTGAACCTGCCAATAAAAAGGGCCGGGCCAGTTCTACACACTAAGAAGTGTAGCTCACTGGTTAGAGGAGGCATACCCTGAAGCAGAGGTCCGACCCGGGACCAGGGTTCAATTCCCGACGCGGCAGGGTCCGGAGCCCAATTGTCCACGGACTCGATAATTCTCGCTTCGGTGCCCACTCTAAGCACGAGTTCACACTATGCAGCTCTGGGCAACAAGCTTGCTTAATCTCCACAACGGCCCCCCCGCGGCGGGATGCCTGGCTTTCACCTTGGGGATGCCCAGTACGGGTTATCTCACAGGGAAAAACCAGGACGGGTTCCCAATGCAAGCGCCAAGATGCCCAAGGGTGAGTTGAGCGCTATATAAGAACAGATAATAATAATAATAATACTGTGTCCATGTGATTACTAATAGTGTATGGGGGCCTAGGGCCGCGCACCATTACAACAGCTAGGCTGCAATGGTGCACTTCAGAATTGCCGCTGTGTGGGAGGGAGAGTGGACGCATGGAGTTTGACAGTTTGATTTGGAGACAGTGAGATCTTTTGCGACCAACCCAGACTTCCTCTTCACTTGTCTTTACAGTTTTTCTGTTGTACAAGAGGCACTGGTGCATTTAAATCGATTTCCATATTTGGGAGTCATAGTCTCTCTTACATATTATTTTGTAATTTCAGAAGGAATATGCTACTTACCAGTATGCATCTGTTCTTGGCATGCAGAGCTGCAGAGCCACACACTAAGGATAAGATCGCCATCTGGTGTTGGGCTCGGATGATTGCAGGTTGTTGTTGTCTTCGGAAGAAGTCTTGGTCACAAGATTGGTGACTCCTCCCCTGGACAACAGTGCGAATGGGCATCCACTCCATCCTCAGATTGTTTTTCGCCATGGTGGGAAATGATGGAGTGTATAAGAAGTAAAGAGAAAGGATGTCCATGTGTAGTGTCTAATTAAGACAATGCTAGAACGGATACAGGTCCCGGGGAGGCGGGTGGGCGAGTGTGGCTCTGCAGCTCTACATGCCAAGAACAGATGCATACTGGTAAGTAGCATATTCCGTTCGAGGCATATGAGCTGCAGATCACACACTAAGGATAGACTATATAGCAGTGTCTCCCCTAGCGGTGGTCACCTGTATCAGTTGCAGCAGTTTGGAATAGAGTTTTTAGGACAGCTTGGCCTACTGAAGCTTGTTGTTTGGATTGCACATCAACACAGTAATGCTTAGTGAAGGTGTGTGTAGTAGACCATGTGGCTGCTTTGCAAATGTCTTCTAAAGGGATGTTCCCTAAGAATGCCATAGAAGCCCCTATTTTACGCGTGGAGTGCGCCCTAGGGGGGACAGCAAGAGTACGTTTAGCTTTTTGTTAACATATTTGGATACATTTGACTATCCATCTGGCGATACCCGATTTGGAAATAGGGTTGCCTTTATGTGGTGGAGCGAAAGCAACAAACAGTTGCTTGGTTTTCCGAAAAGGTTTGGTTCTGTCGATGTAATACAGCAAGGCTCTCTTAACATCTAAGGTATGAAGTGGCCTCTCAGCTACTGAGTCTGGATTAGGGAAAAAGACTGGCAGTTCGACTGACTGGTTTAGATGGAAAGGGGAAATGACTTTAGGGAGGAATTTTGGATTCGTCCTAAGAACCACTTTGTTCCGATGTAGTTGTAGGAAGGGTTCTTCGAGAGTTAAGGCTTGTATTTCACTTACTCTTCGCAGGGATGTGATTGCGATGAGGAAAGCCACTTTCCATGTTAGGAACTGCAGTTCGCATTTGTGCATTGGTTCAAATGGGGGACCCATGAGCCTTGTTAGAACAATATTAAGGTTCCACACCGGGGGAAGGTGGTAACCTTGGAGGAATAATTCTTTTAAGACCCTCCATAAATGCTTTAATGGCTGGTACCTTAAAGAGGGACAGGTGTTGTCTATTTTGCAAATAGGCTGCTAATGCCGCTAGATGTAGACGTATAGAGGAATACGCTAAATTGCATCTTTGCAAGTGTAGTAAATAGCAAATTATGTTTTGGATGGAAGCATCTAGTGGTTGTATGTCATTGTTAGCGCAGTAAATGGCAAATCGTTTCCATTTTGCAGCATAGCATGCCCTAGTAGTAGGTCTTCTGGCTTCTTTAATGATATTCATACAGTCTGGAAGACGGTTGAGGTACCCGAACTCTAAGACTTCAGGAGCCAGATTGCCAAGTTCAGTGTTTGAGGATCTGGGTGTCTGATTTCTCCATGGTTCTGGGTTAAAAGATCCGGGGAGAGATGCAGTTTTTGATGTGGAACTAGCGATAGTTCCAAAAGTGTGGTGAACCAGGGTTGACGTGCCCAAGTGGGAGCCACCAGGATGAGTGTTAGCGACTGTTGTTTCAGTTTGCGTACCACAAATGGAATGAGTGGAAGAGGCGGAAAAGCGTACGCAAATCTGCCTGACCAGTTCATCCATATTGCATTGCCCTGTGACCGTGGGTGTGGGAACCTGGCGGCGAAGGTTGGGCATTTTGCGTTTTCTTGTGTGGCGAACAGGTCTATGTCTGGTTGTCCCCACTTTTGGAAGAATGGGAGTAAGACTTTGGGGTGTAGTTCCCATTCGTGTATCTGCTGTGTGTGGCGACTTAAGAGGTCGGCCACCTGGTTCTGAACCCCTGGGAGGTGTTCTGCTAGCAGGTAGATGTTTTGGGGAATTGCCCATCTCCAAATTTGTTGCGCCAGTTGGGACAGTTGTAGAGAATGTGTCCCTCCTTGTTTCTGTATGTAATACATTGTGGTCATGTTGTCCGTGTGGATGAGGACAGTCTTGTTTTGTAGATGCACTTGGAAGGATTTCAGTGCTAGGAACACCGCTAGAAGTTCTAGGTGATTGATGTGGAGCTGTTTTTGTTGAGTGGTCCACTTTCCCTGAGTGGTGTGTTGAAGGAGGTGGGCTCCCCACCCCGTGAGAGATGCGTCGGTGGTCAGCACCACTTGTGGAAGAGGCTCTAAGAACGGCCGCCCTTTGGACAGGTTGATGGTGTTCCACCACTTCAGCGAGCGAAGTGAGCGGCTGTCCACCAACACCAGATCGGTAAGTTGTCCGTGGCCTGGTTCCACTCTTGTGCTAGACATTCCTGTAAGGGACGCATTTGAAGGCGAGCGTAGGGTACTATGGAGATGTATGACGCCATCATGCCTAAGAGTTGCATGAACACTCTTGCGGGGAGAGAGTGTTGTGTTTGAAATTTCTTGATGAGACTTTGTATGTTGGCTATCCTGGCTGTGCTGGGATAAGCTACGGCTTTGGATGTGTCTATGGTAGCTCCCAGATATTGTTGTACTTGGGAGGGTTGTAGTTGAGATTTGGGATAGTTGATGGTAAATCCCAAGTTGTGTAGGGTTTGAATAGTGCGGTGAGTGTGGAGAACGCATTTGTCTAGAGTATTGGCTTTTATGAGCCAATCGTCCAGATAGGGGAAGACATGGATTTCTTGTCTCCTGAGATATGCTGCCACAACTGCCAAGCATTTGGTGAATACCCTGGGTGCAGTTGTTACTCCGAATGGGAGAACTGTAAACTGATAGTGCTGACCATCTACCACGAATCGTAGATACTTCCTGTGAGCGGGATGCATTGGGATGTGAAAATATGCGTCCTTGAGGTCTAATGCGGCAAGGAAGTCTCCTTGTTGAAGTAATGGAAGGACCTGTTGGAGAGTGATCATGTGGAAATGATCCGATTGTATGTACTGGTTTAGTAGTCTGAGGTCCAGTATGGGTCTTAAGGTTTTGTCCTTTTTGGGAATGAGGAAGTATAGGGAATATACTCCTGTGCTCTGATGTTGTAGTGGAACAGGTTCTGTTAGACCTGTCAGCCCTTTGGGTGGTCCCTCCTCATCATTATTTATTTTGTCCCACTTTTGCCTCAAGCCCTGTTGGTATTTTTCCTTTTTGGGAACCACCAGACTTTTTAGTGTTGATGCAGATTCAGGGAGCCATTTTATCTACCCCTGGAACTTCTGTCTGAGGGCCTGGAGCACAAAATGGTGGCCACCTGTGACATCACCAGCACCCACTGGAACCTACTAGAACCTTCTGCAACATTCTGGAGCCCTGTGACAGTTGGAGGCGGTTTAGAATGTTGGGAAGCTAAGACAGAGAGTTGGCAGTTGGAGCTGGCAGTTGGCACCTGACTGGTGAAGAGAGAGCAGCAGAAACCTGAAGGAGGAAGGAGTGAAGCAGCAGGGGTGGAAACTTGTGCCTGGAGTGGGGTCCATAAACCCACCCTTGATACTAGTCCCTACTGACTGAGCCCAGCCTGGAGCCCTGTGTGGGAAGTAGCAAGAAAAACCATCCTAAGGACCTGGACAGCAGGAACAGGCCTTAGAAACAGAGAACAGCGAGATCCTGACCTGGATACTGGTTTCCCTGGGGTCCGGCAGACGTCGTACCCGGAGCCGCCGGAGGTCGAGAGAGGGCGCCGACGGAGGTCGTAGAGAGTACCAGAGGTCGAGGAGGAAGTCACCCGAGGTCGAGTGAGCGGCGTCATCGGAGGAGTGAAGTCCGCCCTCCGGAGTCGTCGGAGACCGAGGTGAAGCGTGCCGGAGGTCGGGAGTGGAGATCGCACTCTGGAGTCGCCGGAAACCTGAGGAGAGGAGTACCGGAGGTCGGGAGTGGAGATCGCACTCCGGAGCCGCCGGAAGTCGACATCGAGCCAAGGCCGGCCGACGTCATCGAATCCGAGGTCGCCATCGGACCGGAGCCGCCCGACGTCGACACCAAGCCAAGACTGCCCGACGTCATCGAATCGGAGGTCGAGATCGAACCGAGGCCGCCGACATCGAACCGGAACCGCCTACCGGCGTCGTCAAGAACTGACATTGCGCCGAGGCCGCCGACATCGAACCGGAACCGCCTCACGGCGTCGACACGACTCCAGTGGCGTCGGAGCTTCAGAAAAAGGGCAGTAAGTGGAGTAGAGGGCGCCTAAGGCCCTGTGGAGACCTGAGAGACAACTCTAAGGGGCTAGGGAGGTGCTGGAACCAGCTGGACTGTGACAGGGGTGAGCTGAGACTAATTCAGTGGGGTTGTGTAGAGTGGGAGAGCCAGATCTCTAGAATCCCCCCTTAATCTACCTCAGTTTAGGCCTCAGCCTTGTCCAAGCCAGGGAGTAGACACCCTCAAGCCAACCACCTCACCACAAGCTGTACCTGGGCCAAATCAGCCCATAAGAATCTAAATGTGAACTGATTCTATAAGTGTCACTGTCAGCTTTTAATTATTTATTGAGTGCACTGTATTTATTGTGTTTAACCTATTTATTGCTTCACTGTATTTATTGTTCCACAGTATTTATGGTCGCACAATATTTATTGGTTTGCAGTATTTATTGCCTCAGAATATTTAATTGCTTGTATGTATTGCACTTATATTTATGCCTTAGTTATTTATGATCACCCCTATTTATTGAATCCTTAAGTATTTATTTGACCTGCACTATTTAATAAGCCTTGTATAATGTGATTGTCTTATTTATTTATCTGATCAGCAACTAAGAGAAAAAGAAGATAAAGAGAGATATTTTCATAATTTTTACGGTGTAGAGTCGTTTTTGGAACGGATGCACGCATGGTTATTGTATGGGTATATCGTATGCTTATCACGGTGCCTGATCCCTGACCACTCGAGCCAAGCTACCACAGTGTGTCCGGAAGAACACCACCACCCTCCCGGTGTGGGAGTGTGTTTTTCCAACAGGTTCTATTGCGTGTTTTTGAAGCAAAGACTGTATTTCTTGTTTGAGGAGCGTGAGGTGGTGAGACGTCATGGGACGGTGCCTGGGTGGTATGTTTGGGGGTGGGTTTATGAGTTTGAGGCAGTAGCCAGATTGGATAATTTGTCTTACCCACCTGTCTGTTGTGATGGTATTCCAGACAGGTAGGAACTGTTGAAGTCTTCCCCCGACCGGAGTGGAATGGACTGGGGGAGTGGTGGCAAGTCACTGTTTGGTGGCTGTAGAGGTGCGGGTGTTGTTGTTGTTGCCCCGTCCTCGGCCTTTAGTATTGTTTCCCCGATAACCTCCTCTAAAATATCCTCTGTTAGGGGATGTTTGACCTGATGCTTTGAAGGTGGAAGAGTTGTCTGTTCCCACATTTTTGGAAGCTCCTCTATAAAAGGAGCGACGAAAGGAGCCTCTGGGTTGAGTAGACTGCAATGCTCCCATAGATCATTATCTTTCTTCATTTTTTCTAGGGCAGTGTCTACTGCAGGCCCGAATTGTTGCTCCTGATTAAAGGGTTGAGCAAGAATGGTGGTTTGGACTTCCGGCTTGAAGCCGGAAATGCGCAGCCATGCGTGGCGTCTAAGCAATACGCTTGTGTTGACTGCCCTAGAGGCGGTGTCCGCTGCGTCTAATGCACATTTAATGGAGGCATTGGATATTAGTTTGCCCTCTTGGATGAGGTCAGTGGCCTGTGTTTTGTATGGTTCAGGCAGGTGTTGCAAGAGATCCTCTAGTTGATCATAATGGGCTCTATCATAACGAGCCAATAGGGCTTGTATATTTGCAATACGCCAGTGGTTAGCAGCTTGTGCGGCAACCCTTTTGCCGGAAGCCTCCAGGAGTTTAGACTCTTTGTCTGGGGGCGGCGTGTCTCCGGTTGTTTGGGAGTTCGCCCGCTTTCTGGCATTTGATACGACTAGTGAGTCTAGGGGGAGTTGCGCCTTGATGTACGCAGGATCTTGTGGCGCCGGTCTATATTTTTTTTCTATTCTGGGGTTAAGAACCCTGGCCCTGACAGGGTCTTTAAAAACCTCATTGGCATGCTTTATCACTCCCTTAATCATGGGTAGAATGTGAACTGTTTTCTGCGACTGCTCAAAAGTGTCGCTGAGAAAATCCTCCTCAGGAGTGTCGGTGTGCATGGTGACGCCATGAAACGATGCTGCTCTGTTTATAAGCTGACCGAACCCTAAATGGTCATCAGGAGGGGAGGGTTTTGAGGGGTATGGAGTGGGGTCAGGTATATCAGGCATAGGGTAAGTCCAGTCATCTACTGGTGCTGTGTCCGGGAGTGTAAAGGGATCAGTAGGATCAGTGGGATAAGTAAAGAAATCTGGGTCTCCCCCTTCCCCTAAATCATCATCATCCTGTGGAGGTGGTGTGTGAGAAGGAGATGGTAGAGGTGAAGGTGGTGGTGGTGGGGGTGGGGGGGATGGAATAGGAGGTAATGTAGGAGAGGAAGGAGGTATGGGTGAAGTGGCACAGTCCTTCTTCTTTGGAGGTGCTGGAGGAGGTGTTGTGTCCAGCTTCCTTTTCTTGTAGGGCACCGCTGTGACATGTCCAGTTTTCGGATTTATGTAAATCCATTTTTGCTTTGGATCAGGCCGAAAGAGTTCCTCACTGTCCGAAGGCGGCTTTGGCGCCGACTTTTTTGTTTCTGATTTTGAGTTTTGTTCATTATGGACTTGTTTTGGCACCGAGGATGTTTTTGGTGCCGAAGAACTTTTCGGTTCCGGTGGATTTTTCGGTGCCGAGGAACCTTTCGGTGCCGAAGGACCTTTCGGTGCCGACGAGCCTTTTGGTGTCGGTGGAGACCTCGGCGCCGAAGAACGTTTCGGTGCCGGTGGAGATGTCGGTGCCGAGTGACGTTTCGGGGCCGATGGAGATTTTGGTCTCGGAGCCTGCCTCGGTGCCGAAGGTATTATAGGCACAATGACATGAGGTTTGCTCGAGCCTGAGCCACCTGCAGGCTTACTTTTCTTCGGAGCCGGGCCCGAGGGCGGGGCTTCTGAAGATGTTTTTGTATCGCGACTGGGCCCAGCTGGCAGAGTCTTGACCAATGTCTTTTTGGGTGGTGTTGGGGTAGGGGGGTTGGTACTCACAGGCTGCCCCGGATCAGAATCGTCGGCCTCGGACACGATCTGGAGTCGTCGTCAGGGACATCCTGTGCAAAGATGTCTTCTGGTTCCGGAACCGGCTTGGCCATGATATGGCGTCGAGCTCTTCGGTCCTGGATAGTTTTCTTGGAACGGAATGCGGCGCAGGCTGGACAGCTGGATTCGTTGTGGTCTGGTGAAAGGCACAAATTACAGACCTCGTGGTGATCGCTATGAGGAAACTTTGCTCCACATTGGTGGCATTTTTTAAAAGGTGTCCTTTCCATCAGCCGCGTCCGGAGTCGGTCCGATATGGATTTCGACGTCGAGTTTCAAATTTTGAGAGTTGTAGTGATTGCTTTAAGTTTTCTGCTGGAGCGGAAAAAAGTTCATCCGAACCCAATGGCGGAAAAAAACAATCTGAGGATGCCCATGCGCACTGTTGTCCAGGGGAGGAGTCACCAATCTAGTGACCAAAGACTTCTTCCGAAGACAACAACAACCTGCAATCATCCGAGCCCAACACCAGATGGCGATCTTATCCTTAGTGTGTGATCTGCAGCTCATATGCCTCGAACATGCCTTTCTCACTATATGTATTGCTATTTGGTTAAAGAGTTAGGTTTTAGACTTATGAACAGAACTTGTTATCTGCCTTTACAACAGTTTTCAATATTGCTGGTTAGCTATGATATCGGATTACCTTAAAGCTATTGTCCAGATCATGTTAAACTTTTCATACTTTTATCATTTTAAATTTTTACTCCCGTATTTTACTCTCATGATCAAAAAGCAGGATGGAAATGACGATGACCTCCAACCAGGGCAGGACTGGCCTGTAGTGGGTACCGAGCAGTTCCCGGGTGAGCTGCCTGGGTGGGGGATGGTTTTGGACCCCTGGGGGCCGTTTTTAGGTCTCGCCTGAGCCAGCGCAGTAGCGCTGCTCTGGCGAGAGTTTTAGTAAGCGGCATTTGGAAGTGCAAACTAGTGCTTCTTTGAGGCCTCCACCTACAGTGCATGTGCGCCGGGCGCGCGCACCATTTGTCGTCCTTCGTGATCACTTTCGCGGCTGCTTTGATGTTCTCAGTGAGCCGCGCGGCCACTGAGAACATCAAAGCGGCCGCAAAAGTGCACACCATGCTACCCCTCTCCCTTATCCCACTTCCTGCTACACACACTCACGCACCACTTACGGGCAATCGATGCGAAAGCAGCCAACGCTTGTGGTAACATGGCGCCCGCCTAGGCAATTTCTTTTAAGTGCACTAATGCCCAGCGACAATTACTTATTTACTAACATGGCGCCAGCTCCGGGTGCAAATTACTTATTTACCAGCATGCTGCTTTACTCGCAGACAGGCAATATAATTTATGGCCACGGGCGCCGCGCTTTGTTTCACGGCACCCGCTTTCATGTAATCTCTCTTGGTCCACGTTTAAAAAGCAGCAGCGGCGCTGCTGATCAACTTTTGCTGCTACTGATCAAACTGCATGTTTTAAGAGGTGGGTGGGATGGGAGGGAGCCCAGCAAGACCGAGCCTCTGCCCCCCATTGCAACTGAACATGCTGTAAGAACTCCTCGCAGACGTCTCTTCCCACTTACTAAAGGAGACCATTACTTATTTGCTAACATGGCGCTTGCGCCTGGCGCCAATTACTTATTTACTAGCATGCTCCTTTGCTCGCAAACACGCAATACATTTATAGGCACGGGCACCACACTTTGTTTCACGGCACCCGCTTTCATGCAATCTCTCTTGTTCCACTTTAAACAAGCATTGGCATAGCCAATAGGTCTCGTTTTTGGGACCTTATAAGTATTTAGTTTTGCAACGCAATATCCTTGGTGCAACAACATCAGCTGTTGCATGGCTAAACCTTGTACCTTATAAGTGTTTAGCCATGCAACAGTTGATGTTGTTGCACCAAGGATATTGTGCTGCATAACTAAAGACTTAAAAGGTCCCAAAAGCGAGACCTATTGGTTATGCCAATGCTTGTTGTTACCAGGGGCCAGTTTTGCAGCATACCAGCCCCCTGTAACAAAAGCAGCTGCAGTGTTTTCCATGCAAGCAACGTCCCCCCACCACCCCTACCTGGCCAATCTGACTCAATTGCAAGGGCCAGTTTGCGTTCCCAGTGCAGCCCTGCCTCCAACATGAAGTGACAACGATTGTTAAAGCAATCTGAGAATGTAGGTCCCAAGTAGGAGCTAGGCTATACTAAGAATGTAAAGTGTTATTATTTCTACTTCTGTGACAGAAAATTGGATGGGTATTCTCTGTGCGGAGTATAGCGAGCATCTTTTGGGGTGTTGATGAAGTATGCAGTTATCTCGTAATGACCGAGTTGCCTACCCAAACATTTGGTATTGGAAGGTTCGTGTTTTAAAAAAAAAAATGTTAGGACCTACAGATATGAATATTCACAGTTCATGCAACACTGACAGCAGGTATATATATTAAAAAAAATGTTGTCAAACTTAGTACATAATGATGAAGTGCATAGTACCATTCATAACCATAATAATACGATTATATAAATCACATAAAAAAGCAAATATCGCATTCAGCCCAGTATACTTTACAGGTCATGTAGCATTTGGCAGCAAGCATAAATGATAGAAATTATACAGTAATGAAGTCTCAGTTATTACCAAAGTAAATCAGATAAAGTAATATATAAGAGCGCAATTAGCTGTGCCTAGATTGTGCGTAATAATAAAGTGTTAAGTCTCATTAATACCACAGTTGCGATATTTATATGAAAAATACTAACTAGCAAATGCCATTTCCTACCCTAGAGAGGAATTGAACAATAGAAAGAAACATTCAGACCCCCTTTGCCTTACATTCATTGTAATATTAGCATCACATATATATGAAGATAAATAAGTAAAACAAAAGTAGCTATCCATAGTCCTCTACATCTTGAATTTCAAACAATATTATCAGCAAGAATATGAAGGTGGATGCTTAAAGTTTCAACATAAAAGTGAAGTCCATAGAAATCGGATTAACATACAGGTCAGTGATTAAAAATCAAGAGAAGAGAGAGATAGCGGATACAATCATCCACCTCGAGGGAGGGAGGAGGGGGGTAGGATTAGACAATCATTAAGATCTGCCCCCTATACCACCAAATTCTCTCCATAACCAATGCCCTCAATCCAGTCAGACAATGGAGACCACATCAGAGCTCCACGTTTTCATGCATTCCTGCCTTAAAATTCATGTAGGCTCCTCTCCATATTATATATTGCTAAAAGCCATCTTCCATTCTGGAAAAGTTGGGGGGTCAGAGCTAAGCTAACTTAATGCTATACAGGCCACTGCCATGGCTACAAATACAAACTATGAATGCCCTTTCAAGTACCCAGAGCCTTCCTCATTCCCTAACAGCATCAGCTAGTGAGTGATCTCAATCCGAACCTTTAGTACCATGCTAATAAAGGCCCAGATTTTCCCTACATATGAGCATAGCCCACAGCATGTGCATAACATATGCATCATTTCAGCAGTAGCAGCTCCATATAGCTTGCATTTAGCATCAGACTTCCTACCCCATCTATATAGCTTGGTTGGAGTGTATTGTATTGTATTTATTTATTGTTTCAATTAATTAAAATTGTTACAAAAAAGACTGGTTGGATTCAATCATAAATAAACATGGTCATTTCATGTAACAAGACTGTTAGACATGTCTAAAACATAATCATTTCTTTGAGCCATTCTCATAATTACAGCAGTAAAAGGCGGATTAAAACTACAATTTGTCTCTAGTCCTTGACTGAGTCCTTATGTAGTAGTTATTTCACCTTATGTGCAAATTTTGCTAGTCTTGCCAATTCCATAGGAATCTCCATCTTAAAGAGAAATTCCATAGCGTCTGTACAGGTGCGTATCCCATATTTTAAAAACAAGGGTTTCAGTAAAGTGCGACGTGCATAATTCAAACGATGGCATATGCAGATGATGTGAGTCATGGATTCCTCGTACTGGTGGCACAATCTGCAAGTGGTGACCGACTCTAGTGTTTTCCAACGTCTGTTGATGTCTTTTATCGGGAGTACCATCAATCTCACTGACAGAATTTGCTTTAAAATTGGCATGTTCAGTGCAGAGTCAAGGTATGGCAGACTCAGTTTATCGTGGAAGGAACTGGCTAGTTGACTGATGTTATTGCTAGAGGACTCTAGTTCCTTCATGTCCTCTTCCTTGGACAGTAGTCTGACTTGTTTCTTTAAAATGGTTTTTAAAATTCCAGGTTGGTAAATAAAATCCTACCAGTTGGACAAGTCAAGGTGCAATTCAGTGCAAGCAGTTAAAAGGTCGTTGGCCAACGAGTTGTTACTTTTCACAAAAATTTCCTTCAAGATTGCCTTCACTGTGTTTGAGGGGGCAGCAGAGACCCCTTGATAATACCGAACAATCGACATCCAGTGTTCATAGCGCTGTTTGTTTAGACCAAATTCAAGACATACCAAGGTGTTTCGAGCATGAGCGGGTATATGGAAGATCTGTTTAAATTGCCGGCAGTTGGCACGTTCCATGATGTTGATTGATGCCGCGGGGAATGCTAGTTAGCCATATGTAATTGAAGGGAGTAACTTAGCTCTTATGACCTTTCTAATGGGTCCAGTTGTCGGGCTACTTAGTTTGAAATTCAATTTGCAAAGGGCATACATCACTGCCTTAGCTTTTGATTCGATGGATACAGTGTATGCTGCCGATTTCCCACTGCTCATAATCCAAACCCATAAGTAGTTGTATTTGGTCGTTGTTGCTATTTTCAGGTTACCCATTCTCCATTGTTTTTTTGAGTTTATTCGCATACTTCCTGAAAATTATTACCTTTGTTTTCCTTGTGTTTGCTCTTAAGTCCTTTTCATTGTTATAGATGCTTAATGCATCCAGTGTTCGTTGCATGCGCGTTTTGGTATGGTCCATCAGCACCATGTCGTCTGTATACTGCTGTAGAAACAGTCTAGTAGATCCAATTTTCGGGGGTAACAGATTGGCTTTGGATATTTTTTGCTAAGGTCTGCAGTGTAGAGATTAAAAAGCAAGGGTGCCAGTAGACACCCTTGTTTTAATCCTCGGTCTGTGTAGATTTTTTTGGTTACTGAGTTCGTCAATACTTTCACACGTACCCAAGTTCTGGTGTAGAGAGCAGTAATTGCTTTCAGCAGGGTGGTCGGAATCCCCCAATCTTGTAATTTCCACCACAGCAAATTCCTGTTGACTCCATCGAATGCCGCAGAATAATCCACGAAGCATTCGAAGAGTGGAGGCTGGTTTTCCTGAGTGGACTGTTCTACCAGGTAGGCAAGGGCTATAAAGTTATCTAGTGTCGAAACTCCTGGCCTAAAACCGGACTGGTATGCTGGAAGAATTTAATTCTCATTAGCCCAATTTTGCAAGTCTTGCAGGAGGAGGCTTGCATATCCTTTTGTCTCAATATCCAAGAGGGCTATCAACCTATAATTAGTTGGGTCTCCAGTGTCACCCCTTTTGTGAATCGGTTGAAGCAGGGAGCCTTTCCAGACTTCGGGCACCATTTCGTTATCCAGGCAGAACTGATAAAGCGGAGTAAGTAAGGTTCCCCAGAAATTGCTGTCTTCTTTGAAGAGGCATCCAGGCAGACCATTGGGTCCCGGGGGCCCAGCATTTCTGGTGTTTTTTAATATTAGTGTCACCCGAGGTCCTGCGTCAAAAGTTTTAGATGGTTCTTCCGAGATCATTAGACGAGGGTTAATCGAACTGGTGTTAGTAGGAGCTCTTTGATGGTGTGCTGGTCTGTGGTCCGGAACACTACAGTACAGTGTAGTCACATGGGAGACCCATGTGTGGCTGGCGACCCCATTACGCCGGTCGTGGCCGTGACTGGACAACCTATTGATATATGACCAAAATTCAGCCGGTCTGTTTGACATCAACAGGCTAAAAATATGCAACCATTGCGAGTCTTGCAGTTGCCTTTTATAGACCCATAGTTTTTTCCTGTGAGCTTTTCTTGCTAACAACCGGTTTTGAAATGTTTTATCATTACCCTCTCTTGTATGTTCACATTTGGCTTGTCTTAGGGCCTGTTTGCTTTGTGCAATTTTTTCACACCTTAGTTGAATTTTGCAGCACTCCCTTTCCCATCAGTCTTGCTGCTGGTGTGGTTTTTGCCTGACAAAAGGCGATACAGCACCGGCGCCAAGTTAGTCCAATTCTCAGCTATATTGCCAGCTGTAAAGTCTTTAGCGAGTGCGGGCCAATTGCTTTTCCAGTTTGACAGGCTATTTGTATCTATTTTGTTCCATTTTAGCCTTCTCGGGAGTACATGTATTTCCTCTCCATTAGAGTGGCCTAAGAGGGGAATGTGCAAGAGACTGGCAGTTTGCAGCGAGATGGCTATGGCCAATGGAAGATGGTCGCTGGTCTGTAGCACTGGGTTTCGGAGTTCTGCAGCTTGATCATACAGGCAGTTGCACGTGAAAATATAATCAATTGAGGTTTTGGTCTTCCCCGATGAAGCGTTATTCGTGGCGTAGTTGGTGAGTTGTGGGTCTTGTGTTGACCTTAATCTGTATGTGTTTAAAAATGTGTTTAATAAGGTCCCAGCCCGATCCTTGTGCAGTGATGCATCTTTTGCTGTCCCCAAGTTCTGGGTGTTAAAGTCCCCGACCAATACGATCCCACTATGAGTGGTTACTAAGCAAGTCTTCAAGTGTGTCTACCAAGGCCCTCATCTCATAATATCTTGGTTAATCTTTACAGTTAAAAAAACATTCAAGAGGAGAATTGTAAATGGACGGCCTTTCAATTTTAATCCCTGCAAGTAAATAGCTTGAACCATGTCCGTGGTTAACACGGTTTTAGCTTTTACATTACGGCCAATTTGTATAAATATGGATAAGCCCCCAGATGTCTTACCAAATATATTATACTTTTTCGCTGGCTGTTGGAATGCTACAAAGCCTGGAATGACCACTGGAGCGAGTAACCAGGTTTCCTGGAGACACAACAGATCCCTAGACTGTAAGAATTCGAATGCAGCTCTGTTTTGCAATGTAGTTTTTAATCCGTACCTGAGATGACTTTCATAGTGGTGATCATTCGACTCCTCCAGCAGTCGTTTCTTGTTGTGCTAGGAGCAATTTGGTTTTATGCATGTACGGGTCATTACAGCTCCATTTTGGGGCTTTCTAGATTGATCGATTTGTCCTCTTTCTGTTTGGTTGAAGTTTGGTGAGGGAAGTATTCTTAAGTTAAGAAACGCTGACATGCGGGGAACTGGTTTTGTCCCTCTTAAGATGGTCTTTCTTGGGGTTACTGTCTTTTTGTCATTTGGTCCACCTCCTAACATGTGTGGATAACTTTCCTCTTTTAGTATGTGCACACTGATCCCCCATTTTGCAAACTGATCTCTTTCTTGCATGATTTTGTAGGCTATTGAATTGTTTTTCCATTTTGATATTGTTGACTCTCTTGTTGTATTACTCCCCAGTACCTTGAATTGGACTTGAATGAGGTTTTCAGTCACAATGGAAGAGAGCACTGGGATATATCGCAGGATTTGTAAAATATTCGACCTGTTTAATATGTCAGAGCTTCAGCAAGATATTTATTCAGGTGTGAGAATTATGATGTTATTCTCCGATTCCCTTTGCACTTGAGCCCTTTAGCCGCCAGCGGGGGGTTGTATTTCCAAACTTTGAACCTTTGTTGTGGTTACTCTGTTGTCATCTAGGGTGGCCTCATTCCCCCATGTACTGAGGTTTTCAGCTGAAGGGAAGGATGTCCTTTTTCTGCCCCCAGCCTGTGGTGATGCAACCAGTTCTTGATTTTCTATGCACTGTTCTATAAGGTCAAAAACAACAGTTGATGGACAGAATGCAGAACAATGTCATACATTCACTCCAGTACAGAGATCTGGGCCTAATCCATCGTTTTTTTTGCTCCCCATACCATTCCAGTTTGAACCCAGCCATATGCAAATCAGTCTTGACCCTGTGCCTCATGGGCACAGTCCAGCCCGAACTGCCAAGCCAGGTCCTCCCTGGACTGGAAACAAGCATCCTAGGACCGGTTTCAGGGTTTCACCCCTCTTCAGCCAGGATAGCTTGATTCCAGTGGCATGGAGAGCACGGGACTCACGTCTGAGCATACCCGTCCCACTCGGGGTGACAAATGCAAAAACAAGCATTTGCAATACAATAGGTCTCGCACTTATAAGAGTTTGAGCTATTGGCATTGTAAAATTACAATGCCTTTTATTTATGTTTTGGTTTTAAAACAAATAAAAGGCATTGTCATTTACAATGTCAGTAGCATAAACTCGCTTAAAAGCAGTGTGTGGAGTGCAGCAGTGTGCGGCGTGCAGCAGTGTGCGGTGTGCAGCAGTGTGCGGCGTGCAGCAGTGTGCGGCGTGCAGCAGTGTGAGGCATGCAGCAGTGTGAGGCATGCAGCAGTGTGCGGCGTGCAGCAGTGTGCGGTGTGCAGCAGTGTGTGACGTGCAGCAGTGTGCGGCGTGCAGCAGCGTGTGGCGTGCAGCAGTGTTTCGTGTAGCAGTGTGAGGCATGCAGCACTGTGTGGCGTGCAGCGGCGTGCAGCAGTGTGCAGCGTGCAGCAGTGTGCTGCGTGAAGCAGTGTTGTGCAGCATGCAGCAGTGAGTAATGCAGCAGTGTGCAGCAGATCGGTAAATATTAACTTGTGCTCTCATTTCGACCCTGTGACCTAAATTTTTACGAGTGCCTAACATTTTCCTTCAGACCCACCAAGCAGCCACCCCTAGCAGACAGGGCTCATTGCCTAAAACTATCCTGGGATTTGAACCCGCGCCGCGGTCAGTAGTCACACACAATGGAAAAGTTAATACATCAAGCCGTTTTGTTTGAGCGAGTCGCGCGCGCCCTCCGCGGGTGATCATGGGTAAAGTGCGCGCGATTACACAGACGCACGCACCTGCTGTCCCTTTTCGCAGACGCTTTGATAAACAGATAAGCTGAGGGGTGTCGTGGGGGACTGACAGCTAACATTCTCGATGGGATATAATGCCGGAGAGACAGGGTGACGAGGGGCATGCTCTCCTCATACGTAATCTAGTCCATTGCCTTATTCTACCAGACACTTTCAATTTCTTTCCCTTTTGACAGTCAGTGAAAAAGTTCCGGGGAGTGAGACGTTTTTGAAAAGGAGAGCAGCGGTGATGTGTAGAAGTGGTTAGCACGTGAGGGAAACAGTCTCAGGCACGGATGGGAAAAAAACAGTGTGCATAGGACCAGGTAGGGACAGACGAGAACAGATTGAGCCACAAAAAAAAAATAGGTTGTGATATACATAAGAGGAAAGAAGCGATGATTAAGGGACAGAAATTGGGTTAAATCGCCGGGGACAGACGAAGAGATGGCGTAATGAATGGCCAGAACTGCCTGCTTTGGAACTGCGTGTGGGGGGAGGGGCGGCTAGATTCGAGGTGACAAGAAGGGCTGGGCGAGAAGGGAGGGGGGAATGTCAGCAACAGAGGAGCCCGCGAAAGTGAAAGTGATCGTGATTACGATCGCTACGGAGGAAAGACACATGGCGCTGCGCGCGTGCACGTTCACGTGCACTGTAGCTTTAGGCCACGGCAGCACTTTGAGAAGCCCACATATAAAATGTCTCTTCGAGCCTTTGGCTCGCGAGACCTAAAAATGCTTATTGATGTAATATATATAGCATGGAAAAAAGTAAAATAGAATGTACACTGGTATTGTTGTTCTTAGCGGCTGCGCCATTCCCTACGAGGCTGGACCTAGAGAGGTCTTTACAAAACATAATAAAAGCAGGGAGGGCTGAGGACAGCACTGAACCAACTTGGGGCAGGGATGAGAAGCAGCGTGAAGCATGGTGAAGGGAAGCACGGTGATGAGAAGCAGGGAGAAGGGAAGCACGGTGTTATGGGATGAGAAACAGGGTGAAGGGAAGCACGGTGTTTAGGAATGAGAAGCAGCGTGAAGCAGGGTGAAGGGAAGCACGGTGTTATGGGATGAGAAACAGGGTGAAGGGAAGCACGGTGATTAGGAATGAGAAGCAGCGTGAAGCAGGGTGAAGGGAACCACGGTGTTTAGGGGTGAGAAGCAGCGTGAAGCAGGGTGAAGGGAACCACGGTGTTTAGGGGTGAGAAGCAGGGTGAAGGGAAGCAGAACACGGGAGAGAACTAGAAAAAGTGCACTCCACAGAAAAGGCCAAATAAAGTTCTCTGGATGCGACATATGGAGGATTCTGTGTAATACATTTGTTCTTTTATGGATTTCAACAAAAATCATCAGAGGAGAAGTTTGAAAAATTCAAGACACAATGAATGATGCAGACAGACACACAAATAGGTTTCCCAAATGTGTGCTGCTGTACAAAGGGGGCTCGGTGCTTGTGCACGTTCACACGGAGAAACATTACAAATAAAGCAGTGTGACTGCAAACAAAATGAGCAAAGAAACCCTATGGGTAGATGATAGATGTTCCTTAATGCCCATCCAATTATCAGTCCATCATGGGAAAAACAGACCCTGGCCTCTCAGGTGGGAGCTGTGATGTTGTTTGTGTTAAGATTTCAAATGTTTCTTAATCTTGCCTTTCCTAAGAGTATTTGCTTTTTCACGGATGTTGTGTTTCTGGTTTTTCATGTGGCAAATTACTCCTGTGTATGGTGTATTGTGAAAAGGGTCGCCAGTAGATGTGTGTGATTTCAGGTTGTGGGTGGGTGTTTATAGCAGGCGTGATTGTGAGCCGTGGAGTTCAGGCCCAAGGCAGTGAGGATTTTTCAGATCCCCAAAGCAGGTGATAGAGGGGTTCAGAGTGGGTGCTCATCCAATCTTTGACCTCTCTGCAGAGCACACAGAGCAGTGGTGGGGTGTGCCAATTGTTGTGTGTGAAAGAGGCACACAGCTGTCCAAATATTGACAGGGCGAAAGTGAAAGAAAATGCAGTGTTTACATGTGAGTGGGTGCGGTGTGTGTGGGGGAGATCCGTAAAGTCAAGGAGATGCAAGGACGGACATGCAGGAGAGAGTGAAAACAGGACGCTGAAGAGAAAGTAGATGAGATGCGCAGATGGAGGGCTTCAGAAAGATGTAAGGAGAAGGGCGCAAGTGTCGCGAGACTGCAGAAGGGATGAAGGAAGAACGGGAGTGATTGAGACACTGCATGTCCCTTTCACAGGCCGTAGAAATGCTTCATTCACAGTCTGCTTAAAATCTGCGTATATTACAATGTAATGTAATATACTTGTTCTAGTGTGTAGCTCGTATAATCTTCTGAGCCCTGCGCAGCTCTGCCTCTGGGCTGGCCGGATGTTTGCCGTGTGCAGTCCTTATGCCATCCTGGGGTTCTCATGGTTTGAATCATGCCACGGCCTTTGTTGCCTGGGATGGTGCAAAGGGATTTTCTCCTGACCGAATAAAATAACTTGTTCCATAACTCTGCAGTGTCCAGTGAACTTAATATAAGGAAATATATAATATAGTATAACATATAATGTAATATAAACTAATGTAAAGTAATATAACTTAATGTAATGTAATATATTGAAATCTAATATAGTATAATATAATATGTAATATAACATATTGTAATGTAATATAACTTAATGTAATATATGTAATGTTATATAATTTAATGTAATATATACTGTAATATAATAGAGTATAATATACAGTGCAGCTCCTTGACTGAGGCACAGGCTTCCGTGCCGCTAGTGTCGACACTGCTGAAGGGCTGGGCGAGAAGGGAGGGGGGAATGTCAGCAACAGAGGAGCCCGCGAAAGTGAAAGTGATCGTGATTACGATCGCTACGGAGGAAAGACACATGGCGCTGCGCGCGTGCACGTTCACGTGCACTGTCGCTTTAGGCCACGGCAGCACTTTGAGAAGCCCACATATAAAATGTCTCTTCGAGCCTTTGGCTCGCGAGACCTAACAACAGTTGATGGACAGAATGCAGAACAATGTCATACATTCACCCCAGTACAGAGGTCTGGGCCTAATCCATCGTTTTTTTGCTCCCCATGCCATTTCAGTTTGAACCCAGCCACATGCAAATCAGTCTTAACCGTGTGCCTCATGGGAACAGTCCAGCCTGAACTGCCAAGCCAGGTCCTCCCTGGACTGGAAACAAGCATCCTTGGACCGGTTTCAGGGTTCTATAAGGTGGCGCCCTCCGCTATCTATTTTTAGTGGAGATTCGGGCTCATGTGGGGCTCTATTAGGCTTCTCGATAGTGTGACCAGCATCAAGATTTGTGCTTGTGGTTAATCTGATTGCTAATAATTTATTTGGCCGATTATCCTCGCAGTTTGAATTTGTAATTGATTTGAACAGTGGTATTTTGTTTGGCTGGTCTTTTCCTGGTCTATACTTTTGAAATATGGGATAACATTTCTGAGACTCCGGGAGGCTTTGTGCGTAGGCCTTCTTTGAGTTAGTTTTTTTACTCTGGCTACCGTGTAATGTGGCCAGGCCCAGCTATAATTCCTTTGCACGGCCACGTAGTTTTTTATTTTATGCTTGCTTCTTCCAAACGTTTTTTTGCTCTCCTTGATAATGCTTTGGCAGGTTCCATGGCTTCTTGCGAGTTATCTGAATGGTTAGTGTGTCTATGGGGGGTCTTGCCCATAACTGGTTCCTCATGATTGGGTGTATTTTGGCACGTTACTGATGCCAGCTGCGATGATGTCGGAGGTGTGTCCGGCCCTAGAGTAGGTTTGCTATCTTGAGTATCAATGTCCATTAAAGACTTGACTTCTGGTCTTAGGATGTGGTTCACGTACTTCGTTGTTGTTTGATGTAACAAAATGAGGGGGCTGTCAGCCCCTGTTGTGGCGTTGATACCATTATGTTCTGCATGATTTGGTGCTCTTTCAGCTATGTTTTGATTTGGTTGGTCTGTAAGCTTTAGTTATTATTGATGTTAAAACTTCTGGAAGAGAGCTAAACTTCTCGACTATTGGTAGACAAGAACACCCAGCACTTGTCTGCAGCTTCTAAAACTCCAAATTTCCTGCTAATGTGTCGATTTTACCTTCTATGTTGATCATAGCTGGTGCCTGCATTATGTCGATTTGAATTTTGAGTTTTTGTGTTTGCCAGGTGAGCGCCTTGATGGCCGTCGTCAATGTAGAGTTTATTAAGGATAACACATTGTTTTGATGGTAAGAGCCGCTTTGGGCTGTGCTCTTTGTTTCTGCAGTTAGTTGATGAGGATTTTGATCCCCCAAGTAGCTGTTCTCTCTCAGCTCTGTTCCCTGCGAGATTAAACTTTGATTGAAGGTAAGGAGTTTGATCGCTGATAGATATGAGGAGGAGGAGTGTGGCTCAATGGTTAGAGCGGCAGACCCTGATGCAGAGTTCTGGCCCGAGACCAGGGTTCAATTCCCGCCTCAGCGGGTCTTGGGCTTAATTTCCTCGGACCTGTCAATTCTCGCCTCGGCGTCCCGCGCTAGGATGCCTGGCCTCACCCTGGGGGTGCCCAGGAGTGGGCACTTCACAGGGAAAGGCCAGGAAGGGTTCCACAGCGGTATGTGTACAGCGCCTTGAGACCCCCTTGGGGGTGATACATTGCGCTATATAAGCACTACATTAAATTTTTTTACATTACATATGGTGACTGGGACAGTTTGTAATGAATTCCTCTGCCAGCTGCCTGTGGGGTCACAGTCTGCCCCGTGCATCTGCTGGTTTGACCTTGTTTGGGGACCCCAAAGCTGATGATATTTCCAGGACTTCTGGGTTTCCCTGCCCCGGTACATCTTGCCTTCCTTTCATAGAGCTCAAAGGCTGAAGATATTTAAAAGATTTCTGGATTTTCTTGCCCTAATGCATCTGGTCTCCTTTCCGGGGGCATACAAGGGTCTGTTCCATTATTCCGGGAGGAAGAATAGTTCCCGTCGTCCAATTTTTCAATGCTCTGTGTTTTTGGTTCCTAACGCGGGCCGTCTTTAACTTGTTGCTTCTCCTGTTTGTCCTTAACCGAATTTATCTTGGAGCCGGCCCTGGTTTTACTCATTTTGATGCCTGTTCTGCTCTTTGTCATTTCCCTCCCCTGCCATGCGTAAGCTTGTCTTTTTTTTTTTTTTTTTTTTTTTTTTTGAAACCGTTTATTGCAATCTCAAGTATATACAGGTATGGGCCTACAACCTTCCGGCCGGCCGCTAAGACAGAAGCAAATGACTTACATACAGTGAGACACTTGGCTTTGCAGAGACGCTAATACAGGAGGTAGTAACAACGTGGGCCACGTGACTCTGAGCCCACAGTACGGTTTCATTTTATACAACACAACAACATAAAACCACACCCGCAAGGCAACCCGCGATCGAGAGTGACGACATGTGCTCCTCAAGTGGGGGACCCCAACCATCCCAAGAAATCCAGAGAGGGGAAGGGAAACAGATCCGGGACTGGGAGAACACTGTGCCCGGGGCTGAGGGAGGGGGCCATCTAGGGGGATGGAGCTGGTGAGGCGGGTGGCAACAACGGCGGCTCGCAAATACCCCCGCGGTAGGCGTTCCAGGGGCCCCATATCTTCACCCATGCCCCAGGCTTACCCCGCGCCACATACACCACCTTTTCTCGGAACATGCACCAATCCATGTGTTCTTTCCAGGCCGACACCGCCGGGGGCCTCTGGGATCCCCACAGTTGGGCAATGTCCCGTTTAGCTATCATGTATCCCAGAGTCACCCATCGCATCTGCGGAACCGAGTAGTCGGTCGGTTCCCACACATTCAGCAAGCATCTCCTCGCTTCAGGCAACAGCGCGACATGCGTAACCGCTCGCAGGACCTCATGCACACCACGCCAGACTCGCTCCACCCTCGGACATTCCCACAGAATGTGCAAAAAAGTCGCCAAAGCACCACACTCACGCTTACACAACCCATCCTCGGCATAGCCCATACGCAGAAGCCTTGGCCCCGTCATATACACCCGGTGGAGTATCTTAAGCTGGACGAAGCGAAGGCGAGCCGGGATGGCCACCTCCTTCGGAGAGGCCACCGCAGAAATCCAGTCCTCGTCGTCCAGCTCCAGCCCATCGGCAACCCAAGCCTCGCGGAGGCCAGTCAGTAAGCCCGAGCGGTCATTTATCAATTTCTTATAAATGAGGGAGATCGTGCTGTCCGGAACGTGGCCATCTAGCACTCTATCCTCCAGGGGGGAGGACTCCGGGATGGAGGCCACGTCTGGGAAGACGGACCCCAGTGCGTGACGGACCTGCAGGTAGCGAAAGTATTCACTGCCCTGCAGCTGAAACTCCGCCTGCAGCGTCTCGAAGGTTTTGAATCCTCCCCTCGTCCAGAGATCCCCCACTGTTCTGATGCCTATCATGTCCCACCGCTCAAAGCCCTTCGAGGTCCACAAAGAGCCCAACTTCTCCGACGCATACAACGGTGACGCCCGGGTCAAACGGTCCTTCCATCCCATAGCTGCATTAGCCGCGTGCCATACTCGCACCATGACACGCGTGGGTCCCGTCAAGCGGGAATCGGGCACGCTAGTGTAGAGCGCTCGATTGTAGTCGCCACCGGGCAGGAGCATTTTGTCCATTTCAAATGCCGGGTTGAGGGCGGGCCCATAGAAGCCGTGATTAATTGCAGCTAACTGGGAGGCCCAGTAATACCGCTTAATATCCGGGAGGGCAATCCCTCCGTCGTACCACGGGAGCGTCAACTTTGCCAGGGCTATACGCGGCCTCCCGTCCCAGAACAGACGGCGCTGTAGACTTTCCACTTCACGGAAGTATCGCGCTGGGACCAAGTCCATGGTGTTCTGGAGAGCGTACAGAAAACGCGGCAGGGACATCATCTTGAACAATGCCGCCCGGCCGAGTGGTGAAAGCGGCAAACGCCGCCAACGCGCGACATCCTCCTTCAAGCGCTGGAGGGGGGGAAGCAAGTTTCGCTCGTAGCGGGCCACCGGGTCCAGCGTGATATAAACCCCCAGGTATCGAAATCCCTGCGAGGCAATCTGGATAGGACAGCCCCGAGGGAGGGCAGGAGCCTCCCCGGAAAGCACATAGACACAGGATTTAGCCCAATTGATGACAAGGCCTGAATTACGGCCAAAGGAGCGCAGAACATCGACCAGGACAATCAGTGATTTGCGCGGGGAGGCTAAGTACAAGAGGATATCGTCAGCATAGAGGGACACGCGGTCCTCATACTCGGGGGTCCAACGGAGACCACGGATGGAAGGGTGCCACCGCAGCCACTCCGCCAGGGGTTCCAAGGCCAGTGCAAACAGGAGCGGCGACAGGGGACAACCCTGTCGCGTGCCCCGTCCCAGCACGAATGGGGCCGAGACTCGACCATTCACCACCACCTGTGCCAATGGGTCCGAATACAACAATTTGACCCAACTGATGAATCCCGGCCCAAATCCAAATTTCGCCAGCATCGCCCAGATGTATGGCCACTCGAGCGTGTCGAACGCCATGGTGGCGTCCAAGGACGCCAAGATGGCCGGCTCCCGCATGAACGGAACACGCGCGAGCACCCCGTGCAAGCGCCGCAGATTAAGGGCCGTATTGCGATGGGGAATAAAGCCGGACTGGTCTTGGTGGACCAAGTCGCCCACCACGCCGACCAGCCGGTTGGCGAGTACCTTGGCGAGGATTTTAGGCTCCGCGTTCAAGAGCGAGATAGGCCGGTAGGACGTAACCCGGTCTCGCGGTCTCCCCTCCTTGTGGATAACCACGATGGTAGCCAGACGCTGGTCCGGCGGGAGGGAGCCCCGCGAGTGGGCCTCAAGGAACATTGCGCGGAGGTGGGGTGCCAGTACATCCGGTCGCAGCTTGTACAGCTCAATAGGAATGCCGTTCGGGCCCATGGCCTTGCCAGAGGCGACCGAGCGGATGGCGAGGGCAATCTCGTCCGAGGTGGGGGCGGTATCCATCAACTCCCTGTCCTCCATGGAGAGGGAGGGCAGCGCGATGTCACGCAGCAGGGCATGGGAATCCTCCTCCGGGCAGGGAGACACCGGGGAATAGACCTCGCGGAAATAATCCGCGAAGCAGGCGACTATACCTTCCGGCTCAGTAACACTTACACCATTCATTCTCTCAATCAGCGGGACCACACGACTAGCTCTCTCCTTCTTGTCCAACCACGCAATCAACTTGCCGGCCTTATCACCCACATCATACAATCGCCCCTGTTGCTCTCTGCTGAGGCCCCTGGCCGCCTCCGTGACGAGGGACCTATAGGCCGCCTGCTTAAGGTGGAGAACATGCAGCGCAGCGTCAGTCACCCCACCCCCCAGATCACCCTCCAATTCGGCAATTTCGGCCTCCACCCGGGTCACCTCCTCCTGTGCGCGCCTCCGGGCATGGGAAATGAAGGAGAGGGCCTCCCCTCTAAGTACTGTCTTGAAAGCCTCCCACAGGGAGATGGCCGACGGGACAGACCCCACATTCTCCTCAAAATACCGTTGCAAGGATTTGATCAAGTCAGCACGAATAGTGGGGTCGCGCAGGTACCAGGCATTGATTGGAGCTACCCTGCCCTCCCCCCTCGGGAAGACATCAAGGTGCAACAGGAGTGGGGAGTGATCTGAGATACCCCGCGCCAGATGGCGTACCTCCCCCACCCTCCCAGCATAGGCCGCCGGGACAAGGACATGATCAAGCCGCGAAAGGCTACCATGGGCACCCGAATGAAAGGTGTACTGCAGCTGAGTGGGATGCTTTAAACGCCAGCAGTCCACCAGTCCCAGTGTGTCTAAAAGCCCAGACAGCCACGCTTGTGCCCGGGGGAGGTCCCTAGGGGGATAACGATCCCTAGTCCCAGAAGCCACCGCATTGAAGTCCCCCCCAACCACCAGAAGCCCCCCCGGAAGGTCAAGCAGGAGGCGTCCCAGGTCCGCAAAGGTGGTGGACTGTAACCCCGGTGGGACGTACACTGAGACAAAAACGACTATCTTGCCCTCCATTCTCCCCACCAAGACTATGTAGCGTCCCCTCTCATCATGGCGCACCTCGTCTATTTCTAGCGGGAGCGAGGTCTTGACCATAATGCCCACTCCTCGTGAGCCGGATGTGAAGCCCGAGTGAGCCACCAAACGATAGCCACGTCGGTTCATGGCACAAAAGGAGTTACCAATGAGGTGTGTCTCCTGCAGGAAGACCACATCAGGCGAAATCCGTTTCAGATATTGCAGGACCACACCCCGCTTAATCCTATCACCCAGTCCGTTAACGTTCCAGGACAACAAAGTCAGGTCCCTATCCCCCATCACATACAGAAGCCATCATTTGTCCCCCCGAGAGCATCTCAAAAACACCAATACAGTGAAGGGTTTGCCTTGCGGTAGAAACGAAACACACCCCACCCCAACCCACCCATCCCAACAGAACTCCCCCCACCCTGCACCCCTGCATGAGCCCGAACAGCCCCCCCAAAGTGCAGTGTGCCTGTCGCCCCATAGAGAAGAAAACTAACTAGTCCCCCAGAGGAGGAGGGAGATCCCCCAAGAGACCCCACACGACCTCCACAGGAGGGGAACTTACCCTAACAGCCAATGGTGACAATGACACAGTCGAGAGCAAGGCCTACCATTAGTCCCTCAGTCCTGATCCTGTGGGCCCCCCCCACCAACCGCTCCCCCCCCACCCCCCCGGTCCCGATCTCCAGGCAAAGTGTCCAGCCAGTCCCCGGCCGCCTCGGGACGATCAAAAAAGTGCGTGCGGCCATCCACCTCCACCCTCAGCTTAGCCGGAAAAAGCATCGCGTATTTGAGATTCAGGTCCCGTAGGCGACGTTTGACACCGAGAAAGCTCAGTCTCTGCTTTTGGACCGCCGGAGTAAAGTCAGGATAGAAATTAATATCCATGTTGTCCAGTTTGACCGGCCCTTGTAGCCTGGAAGTCTGCAGGATAGCGTCTCTGTCCCGAAAATTGAAGATCCGGGCGATGAGAGGCCGCGGAGGGGCTCCGGCCTTAGGCCTACCCCCGGGGACCCTGTGGGCACGTTCCACTGCAAAGAATTTACTCAGCCCCCGAGGCTGAAGATGGGTGAGGACCAGGTCCTCCACGAACAGATCCGCTGCCTCCGCCTCGCGCCCCTCCGGCACCCCGATAATGCGGACGTTGTTTCTCCGGGCCCGACCCTCGGAATCCTCCAGTCGACGATTCATCAGGGCGCTCGCCTGGCCAAGCCTGCGCACCTCCTGTTGGAGGGCCGCCACGTCAGTTGTGAGGCCCGAGGTAGAGTGGGCCAAAGAATCGACCCGGTCATTTGTTTTTGACAGATCGGCTCTCACGAGGCCCACGTCCACGAGGACCGAGTCGATCTTCTGCGCCAGAGTGTCAAAGCGCTGGTCCACCGAGGCCTTCATCTCGGCGATGGCGCCCATGACGTCTCGGAGGGTCAGGTCCGTGGGCAGAGCAGGAGCATCAGTCGGGCCCGTAGGGGACCTACGCAGCGCCTCTGGAGATCCCTTCTGGAGGGTGTAGCGGTCCATGTTGTTGGATTGATGGGCCGCGACACGACGGGTCGACTTCACCTTAGCCCGGTCGCCATCTTGTTTTGTGGCCATGGTCGCGGTCCCCAAATCGAGCCAATCTCCTCAAAAAGGGGGTAGACAATCCCGTTCAAGGGCTCCGGGGGGGGCGACCACCGCTCCGCAGGACAGACCGTAGCCGGCGGGCCGGCCGGGCACCCCAACGAGGTCACACAACCGCACACCGCTCCGCAACCCCACCTCGCCTGGCAGCAAGGAGGGCGCAAAAGCGAAAGTGAAAGCGCGGGGTACGCGAGTCGCCCAGCCTTGCCCGCCGCTGTTGTTCAACTTGTCGCCGGATCGCCCCACAACTCCAAGACGGGGGGCCGGTGTGGAGAAGGCCGCAAACCTCAATCGGTGCTCCCGCCGGTGTCCGAAGTCCGAATTGAAAACGGAAAACGGGCGTCACCTCAGCTCGGGTTCACAAACACAGTCCCCTCATCTAGGACAGGATTCCGCCAGGATTTATGTAGGAGGTCGCGGAGGTCCTCGGGAGCCTCGCACCTACGCAGCCATCTTGGTTGCGCGCTAGGCTCCTCCCCCGTAAGCTTGTCTTTGATTCCCTCGTGCGATCCTGTCCCCAAGTTTATACGGTAATTTGTAAATCGATTTCCAGCTATATACCATATGTTTGTCCTCTTTAAGTACCAAGGTTTTACGCGCTTTTTGTATGGTAGCACTTCGCTTGATCACTCCTTTTCTAATTTTCCAATTGTCCAGGGTTTTGTTTGATGTCATTTGGGATAGATGGGTCAGATTGTTTGGTGAGATTTTCAAGGCCGTGCGGGGCAGGAATCTGGTGTTCACTTCATCCTATGCCCTGCTCACACGACTGACAGTTTAGGGTGAGCGCAAAACACGGACTGGACGAGCTAGTCAGGAGCAGTACCAGGAGCTGGAGCAGTGCCACTGTGTTTGAGTCAGAGCAAGCAGGGCGGGATCCGGAGCGAGCAGGGCACACTGGTGAGCCACAGACTGCACCCAAGGTATATTATTTTACCAGCAATGTCAAATGTAGTGAATAAGTACTAGGTTAATCTTGACAAAATGGATTGAAAGTTCTTCTGTGCGAGGTTGCTATTTTGGAGCTAGTCAGTGTTAGGTTGGTGAATTATAGTTATTAGTCTGCTGGTTTGTATGATGTCATGGTATGCATGAGTTTATAGTTTGTGAATAAAGTTTTGTTATATTGATGTCCCGTTAGATCAAAGTCATATTTATTGAAATAATATGTGCTTTCATCCTTGTTGTCAGTTGTGATATTCATTACAAAAGTTCCCAAAATAACAGATTTATGTAATTTGTGGTATAAAAATTATATAGTTCCTGTTATGTAGTTTATTCTATTTCCCAAGCGTTGATAATGTAGGCACTAACCTAGTTCCCGAGTCTGGTGCGAAAGGAAATAATTATAACAGGGAAGGCAACATATATTTACAAATGACAGTAAGTATACAAAGTGCTGAAAATAAACACGTAAGCATCATAAATCTTTCAAAAGTGAAATTAGCATATTTATTTATTTTTATATGAGCAATTTTGCAGTCGTGGAATTGACTAGAGTAGATTTTGAGCATTGGCCAATCTGATAACAAAATCATTGACCTCCTCCCAGGAAAGGGTTTGTTTCTGGGCCCAGGGAGGAAAGGCTCCCACCGCAGGTGTCCAGAAACTCGTCTTGGGGTGTCAGGCTGGTGTTCACCAGTCAGGAACCCATCAGCTGTTGGTTTGGTTCAGGGGTTCCCTCTAGAAAGGACCCCTGAGTGCATGGAATAATAAATCTGACACTGTAATCAGTGCAGGTTTATTATTCTCAGATGTTTGATACCAAACATCCCAGGATTCAGTTAAGCCATTATGGTGCTAGGAAACTAGTAATGACCCGTTTCTGGAATGTATACTCATGGTGGCTTAACTGGGCACTTATATTATCTTAGAATGGCCTTAGATATTATAGGGACCTGTCTGCTCATGCAGGAATGTGTGCCATGTTGACTCTTCACTTTTAGCTGCACCACAACAAGAAGGCTACACTGGTAGTTGTGCTTGATTGTGGTGAGAGGTCTGAGGGGTGCATAATATATGCCTCAGTGGCCTTTTCCTAGCTACCATGCCCTTAGTACCATAGGTACCCCTTACTAGGGACTTGCATTTAGGCCAGACAGAGTTGTGCCAACTGGGGAACCAATGGTACAGGTTGGGGAAAGAACACACGTCCTGGGGAACTGATTGGCAGGTACCCAAGGCACACTCAGTCAAATTGCATCAGGTAGCTGGCAAAAAGTTAGGGGGCAACCATGCAGAAAGGGTACTTTCATACACATGGTGATTCATTATCCAGGGACAGTGGTGTACCAGATAGTCATTATTTGTCATTAGTTCCCCTTTAGCCATAAAAAACAACATTCTAAACATGCGTCATTTTAAAACTGTGCTTGTCCTTGCTACTCATATTTGATTGTGAGCCTGTATCAAGCTTCTCATCAAAAGATAAAGGAGCAAAGGCATTGGGATAACGAAGGGTCAGGTGTATTATTACATTGCATAACATAGTCTCAATTTGCGACCAGTATTTTTCCTGCCTGTGTGGACCCAAACTATGTACAAATTCCAAAACTGAATGAGTCACAATTAATATTCATGAGGTAGGTCGCAAATAGCGACTCGATTCGATTGGACACAATCACAGGGATAATGATCTGCAAGGGTCAGCAGACCACCATGTCGCTGATAGCTTTTCAAATGAAGATTATTATTATTATTTTTTTAAATCGGTATAGAGTCCAAACCCATTTTAGAAGCTGTTAAAATATTGCTGTTTCCTAAAATGGGTTTAGTAAATAGCAGAAAACATTTCTGCAGGTGTATACAGCTATTTGGACTGTTTGCGACCATAAAAAGTTTATACAACTTGCTTTATATCTGCACAAGATCAGACAGTTTGGTGAAGCTGAAGAACCAAAACTATCATTTTTACTTGTTCCCAGGATCTTGGTTTTCCTACTACATTTTGATGAGTGAACCAAAAGACTATGTTCAGTCTTCAAAGACATAATATCCAATGAGCAGGTGTTGGGTTCCAATCCAGTTTTATTATCACACACTACTACAAACTCTAAGCAAATTTTAAATTTGTCCAATCTTGTGAAGATATCCAAAGACAGAAAATTAATGTCTAAGATTTCACAACTTAGTGCCATTCAGAGACCAGGATCACAAACCATTCCCCCTGGTTCCACAGTTTCCAAAACGCCCACTAGATTACTGATGTGGGTGTGGTTCTGCTAGTGAGATGCAAAGAAGGCTGTCCCCAGGGGTATGACACTGTTGGCGGCCAAGCTCAGATTTTAATGCACTGTTTATTATCAGCATATTTTGTTAAAGTGGTAAAGGTGTGGTTAAAAGTAAAAAACGAATTATCTAGTTCCTTCCCTCCTCTATCCCTCCACTATCCTTTTCAAACCAAATAACAGACTAACATGTCCACAGCTCAAATTTATTTCATATTTCCCCAGACTAATTCACCAATAATTCTTTTTTAGTTCTGGAATAGCGTGCTATTCGCCTAAAAGCGCTTCAACACCTCATCAGGGGTAGCAAGCGCTACATAAATGCAAACCTTTTCCCTCTTCTATCTCTCCACTATCCTTCTCAATCCATATCCACCGCTCAAATTAGTTTCATATTTCACTATAATAATTCACCACTAATTCTTTACGGGTTCCGGAGTAGCATGCTACTCGCAGAAAAAGCTCCTCAACGCCTTCTCAGGGGTAAAAAGCGATATATAAATGCAATTACAATACAATACAGTTCATATTATTGCCTACTTACTTGACTTGGTACTGTGAAGACACCTTTTTTTTTCAGGGATGTGACCCTTAGTGAAATAGGATTCTTCGTCATCTTTAATTCTCAACAGAATGTCAGGGTTCACAATTTTGTAACCTGTAAAAAGGATGTATGGTCACAATTAAAATAATAACCATTTAACAACGAAGACAACCTCTTTAGCTACAGTGCGTGAAAGAAGTTTCAATAGGGTATGAACATATGACCGTTGTACTTTGAAAGAAAATAAATCATTCTTCCTCAAGTAAGTAAGAAGCTGGAAACAATTTAATTCACTGTACTTCTAATATTGATTCACAAGCACCAATATCTTTTAGATTACATTTTGAAAATCCAAACCAAGACAAAGATTCTAAACTTAAATTTATTAGCAGCATGTGAATAACTGCTGAACTCGCATATTTTCACCATCTATAGTACTTGACCCAAATGAATATGCTACTTACCAGTATGCATCTGTTCTTGGCATGTAGGGCTGCTGACATTCATATCTGTGCATAGATCGCTGCCTAGTGTTGGGTCCGGATGATTGCACATTGTTGTCCTGGAAGAGTCTTCGAAGTATCACGAGATAGGTGACTCCTCACCTGGACCACAGTGCGCATGGGCATCCTCTCCATCCTTAGATTGTTTTTCGCCATTGTGGCAGTGATGGAGTAGATACAGTAAGTGATGACCATGCTATACAGTAATTCTGAGTGCTGCAGCCGCTACAGGCGCCGGGGAGGAGGGTGGGCGATATGAATGTCAGCAGCCCTACATGCCAAGAACAGATGCATACTGGTAAGTAGCATATTCAGTTCGAGGCATGTGGGCTGCTGAATTCATATCTGTGCATAGAATACATAGCAGTTCCTCCATTAGCGGCGGCTACCCGTGCCAGCTGCAGCAGTCTGAAAAAGAGTTTTGAGAACAGCCTGTCCTACAGCTGCCTGCTGTTTTGAGTGTACATCTACACAGTAGTGTTTGGTAAATGTATGTATAGTGGACCATGTGGCTGCTCTACATATTTCCTGTAAAGGAATGTTTCCTAGGAAAGCCATGGACGCCCCTAACTTTCGTGGTGAGTGGGCTCGTGGGGGAATCGTTAATGTGCGTTTAGCTTTTTGATAGCAAATTTGAATACATTTAACGATCCATCTGGCTATCCCTGCTTTGGAAATGGCGTTGCCCTTGTGTTGTGGAGAAAAGGCAACGAAAAGTTGTTTTGTTTTACTAAAGTCTTTAGTTCTGTCTATATAGTACATGAGGGCCCTCTTTACATCTAGTGTATGGAGCATTCTCTCTGCGACATTTTGTGGATTTTGAAAGAAAACAGGCAGTTCAATAGTTTGATTCATGTGGAACTGCGATATCACTTTGGGCATGAATTTGGGGTTGGTACGTAGTACAACCCTGTTTGCGTGAACCTGTATGAATGGCTCTTGAATGGTTAGTGCCTGGAGCTCACTAACTCTTCTTAATGAAGTGATTGCCACTAAGAAAGCTACTTTCCAGGTGAGGAATTGAATCTCACATGAATGGAGAGGTTCAAAGGGTGGACCCATTAATCTGGTGAGGACCAAATTAAGGTTCCACACCGGTGCCGGTGGGTGTCTTGGGGGAATTACTCGTTTGAGTCCCTCCAAGAAGGCTTTGATGGCAGGCACTCTGAATAAAGAGAGGTGCTGCCTGTTTTGGAGATAGGCTGCTATTGCGGTTAAATGGATACGTATTGAGTTGTATGCCAGATTGCATCGGTATAGGTGTAGGAGGTAACAGATGATGTTTTGAGTGGATGCGTCCAGCGGGTTAATGTCATTGTTGTTGCAGTAAATGACAAACCTTTTCCATTTAGCCGCATAGTAAGCTCTGGTAGTGGGTCTCCTGGCCTCCTTGATGATATCCATACAGTCAGGTGGCAGGTTTAGGTAGCCAAACTCTAAGACTTCAGGAGCCAGATTGCCAGGTTCAGCTGTTGCGGATCTGGGTGCTGAATCTCGCCATGGTTTTGGGTTAAAAGTGCGGGTTTGATCCGCATCCTTTGATGCGACACCACGGAAAGTTCTAGAGAGGTGGTGTACCATGGTTGGCGCGCCCATGTGGGAGCAACTAGGATGAGTGTTAGTGAGTGTTGTCGCAATTTGCGTGCCACTAGAGGTATTAATGGCGCTGGGGGAAAAGCGTACGCAAATCTGCCGGACCAGTTCCTCCATATCGCATTGCCCTGTGACTGTGGATGTGGGAACCTGGCGGCAAAGCTTTGGCATTTTGCGTTTTCGTTTGTGGCGAATAGGTCTATCTCTGGATGACCCCACTGTTGGAAGTACGGTTGGAGAACTGACGGATGTAGCTCCCACTCGTGCATCTGGTGGCTGTGTCTGCTGAGCAGATCCGCCATCTGGTTGTCCTTGCCGGGGAGGTGTTCCGCCATGAGGAATATGTTCCTCTGAATGGCCCACTTCCACATGCCCTGAGCCAGATGAGACAACTGTGGAGAGTGTGTTCCTCCCTGCTTCTGTATGTAGTACATGGCAGTCATGTTGTCCGTCCGGATCAACACGACTTTGTTGCACAAGTGTACTTTGAATGCCTTCATGGCTAGGAAGATTGCCATCAGTTCCAGAACGTTGATGTGCATCTTCTTTTGTTGCGTTGTCCATAGTCCCTGCACTGTGTAAGTGAGTACATGAGCTCCCCAACCCTGGAGAGAGGCGTCCGCTGTCAGTATTATTTGTGGAACAGGCCGTTGGAACGGTCGGCCCTTGCAAAGGTTTTGTGGATTCCACCAATGCAGAGAGTTGTATGCCCGACCGCTCACCAACACTAGGTCTTTTAATTGCCCGTGAGCCTGATTCCATTGACGTGCCAAGCACTCCTGAAGCGGGCGCATATGTAGTCTCGCGTGCGGGACTATGAAAATGCAGGAGGCCATCATGCCTATCAACTGCATGAACACTCGCGCAGGAAGGGAGTGTTGAGGTTTGAACTTTGAGATCAGCAGTTGTATGCTGTTGATCCTCACTAAATTCGGCTGAGCTGTGGCTGCCAGAGTGTTTATGGTAGCGCCCAGGTACTGTCGTACGTGTGCGGGTTGGAGATGTGATTTTGGGTAATTTAGTGAGAATCCCAGACTGTGAAGAAGGTGAATGGTGAGGGACATGTGGGTGGCACATTGCTGGGCTGACTTTGCCTGAACAAGCCAGTCGTCCAGGTAAGGGAAGACGTGAATGTGTTGTCTCCGTAGATGTGCCGCCACTGTTGCTTGGCACTTGGTAAAGACCCTGGGTGCTGTTGTTACTCCGAAGGGGAGAACTTTGAACTGAAAGTGATGGCCTTGAATAGTGAACCTGAGATATTTCCTGTGTGAAGGGTGTATGGGTATGTGGAAATACGCATCTTTTAGGTCCAGTGTGGCTAGGAAGTCTCCCTGACTGAGTAGCGGGAGAACCTGCTGTAGGGTGAGCATATGGAAATGCTCTGAGAGAATGTATTGGTTTGAGGGGTCTCAGGTCTAGTATAGGTCTGAGCGACCCGTCCTTTTTTGGGATTAAGAAGTACAGAGAGTACACCCCTGTCCCTTGCTGGTTGACGGGCACGACCTCTATTGCACCTTTTTGCAGCATACTCAGCACTTCCTGCTGCAATAATGCCAAGTGCTCTACGGACATAGGACGGTGCTTTGGCGGTATGTTGGGTGGAGTGGACGTTAATTCGAGACAGTAACCGTGCTGGATAATGTCCCTGACCCACCTGTCTGTGGTGATGGTTTTCCACGCTGACAGGAACTGTTGGAGTCTCCCCCCGACAGGTGTTATGTGGTCGGGGGGCAGGGAGAGGGCGTCACTGTTTGTTTTTGGGGGAGGACCTGGTGTTGCTGTAACCACGTCCTCTGCCCTTGGTGCTGGAGCCACGATATCCACCTCTGTTGGTTTTATCATAGGGACTTTGTGTGCCCCCTTTAGTGTACTGCTGCTGTGACCCCTGGCCTCTAGCTGCTCCTCTATTCCCGGGGCGACGAAAGGAGCCACTACGAAACTGCTGCGTCTGCAGAGCCCCCATTGATTTCGCAGTGTCAGTGTCTTTTTTAATTTTCTCGAGGGTAGTGTCAACTTCAGGGCCAAATAAATAGTCTGGGTTGACCGGTTGATTTAGGATATTGTTCTGAATCTCTGGCTTGAAGCCTGAGATTCTCAACCATGCATGCCGTCTCAACATGACGCTTGTGTTGATTGCCCTCGCCGCTGTGTCGGCTGCATCCAGTGCGCACTTGATGGATGCATTGGTAAGGAGATGTCCCTCTCTAATAAGGATCTCCGCTGCCTCTTTATATTCATCTGGCAAATGTTGGAGTAGTGATTCGAGTGTGTCGTAGTGGGACCTATCATAACGGGCCAGGAGTGCCTGTGTGTTGGCAATGCGCCAGATGTTCGCTGCTTGCGCTGCAATCCGTTTGCCTGATGTCTCCAGCACTTTGGACTCCTTCTCTGGGGGAGGAGCATCACCTGTTGTTTGTGAGTGGGCTCTCTTGCGAGCATTAGCAACCACCATGGAGTCCAAAGGTAACTGACCCCTAATGTACATAGGGTCTCCGGGTGCAGGCTTGTACTTTTTTTCAATCCTGGGGTTTAGCACCCGTGCCCTGGTTGTTTCCTTAAAAATGTCTTTTGCAGGTTTGAGAACCCCTTTTAACATGGGCAGAGTCTTGACAGTTCTTTCGGAAGAGGCGAATGTGTCCACCAAGAAGTCTTCTTCGACAGTGTCAGAATGGAGTTCTACTCCATGATTGGCAGCAGCCCGTTCTATGAGGGCATTGAAGGCAGCAGTGTCCTCTGTGGGAGATGTCTTTATGTTATAAAGCTGCGTGTCATGGGTATCTGGTGCGGTACCCTGGTCTGTGGGGTCATCCCATGCCTGATCTGGGTCTTGCAGGTGATCATCAGGATCGATATCCCCAGGGTAGGTGGTATCATCCCCTACATAGTCCTCTACTGCGTCTGCCTCTGAAGGCGTCGGAGAAAAGGACGGTGGATCCTGATGGAAGGGTTGAAAGTGTTCATGAAGCACTGGCTCCGACCCTGCCGGCAATTTGTGTTTGAGAGGAATTTTATAGGAGTCCAATCCCCTCTCTGGCGTGATTTTCCGCTTGTGGAGCATCAACCGACCAGTGTTGGCGTCGATAAATTGTGGCTGTGAAGGCTCGAGATCTGTTTGTCCAGTGGATGGGGACTGTGTCTGGCGGACACGTGTCCGAATCTCGAACAGTTTCGGCGCCGTAGGCGTTGGCAACCCAAACGCGATGTTGGTCGGCGCCGAGGGTGCTTTGGAAGCCTTGTGCATGTCGGGACCCGACGTAGAGTGGAGGGCTGCCCGTTCTCTGATGCGTTGCAACGATGCCGAGACCTGTTGCACGGTGAACACAGATGGCTCTTTGGAACCGGTCGGCACCTTGGAGGTAGGTGTCGAAGCGGCCCCCGACTTCTTTGCAGTCATGGGGTCATCGATCCGAAGGGAGGTATTGACGCTCGTTGGAGTCGATGACTTGGCAGGCGCCGCCGTCTTAGACGTCGACGTAGACGGGGTGGCCACCTTGACTTTGGTGGTTGGAGCCGATGTCTTCGGTGCCAGAGGCCGAGGCGCCTTGTGGGGTCCGAGGGCCTTCTTCTTTGGCTCGGCAACCGTATCCGCTGCGGTGAGCTCGGCACCGAAATCCCTTTTTGTGTGGTCGGAGCCGATGACCTTTGCCGGCGTCGAAGGAGTGGAGGGCTTTGAGGCCTTCGAGCCGATCACAACCAGTTTCACTTTCGGTTTCGATGGAACTGGTGCGATGGATGGTTTCGGTTTCGCTGAAGGGAATCCAGTCATCTTCGACAATAATGGCTCTTGCGAAATGTTCGAGGCCGGGCCTGAAGGCGGGGCCGAAGAACCGTGAGATTGATCTCGGGTAAGGCCCGAAGGCGATCCCTCGACCTGAGCCTCATGACGACGTATTTTGTCGGCCTCCGTATCGACGGGTTGGCCTAGCTCCTCGCTGGAGCTATCTTCCTCGGCCCCAAAGGCCTCATCGTAGTCTCCTACCTCGTCGATGACTTCTTCTCTCTGAAAGATCACCTCATCGTCGTCTTCCGATCGGGAATCGTGTTCGGAAGCGGGGCTGGAGTCTACATCTTCCACGCTCTCGGCATCCTCGTCTTCGGTGCTAAAGATGTTGGCCGGGGCAGGCGCCGATTGCTGCGCCTCCAATCTCGCTGCCCGTCGATTCCGGAGAGTCTTCTTTGAGCGGAATCGGGCACAGGCCATACATTTCGACTCATCGTGATCCGGTGAGAGACATTTGTTGCATACAGGGTGGACGTCGATGTGTGGGTATTTCGCGTGGCATAAAGGACACCTTTTGAACGGAGTCCTCGATTCCATCGTCGATCGAAGTTCGATGTTCGGACCAAGCGGATCCGAAAAGCTGGAAGAAGGTGCTAAAGCACTAAAGAAACTATTCGATACCGAACGGGAACAGTACCGACGATAACTAAAGGCCTTTTGGCCTTAAACTGAAATTTCCTAACTTGAGCTAAGATAAGCACATCCGAACCCAATGGCGGAAAAAAACAATCTAAGGATGGAGAGGATGCCCATGCGCACTGTGGTCCAGGGGAGGAGTCACCTATCTCGTGATACTTCGAAGACTCTTCCAGGACAACAATGTGCAATGATCCGGACCCAACACTAGGCGGCGATCTATGCACAGATATGAATTCAGCAGCCCACATGCCTCGAACTTACTTCATTCCGCATGTTTCAATATCTGACTTCCCCCGAAAAGCTCTTGGCTGCTTCCCTGACAGATTTGCAATTTGTAAATATCAATACAAATATGGCGTGATTCACGACTTGGCAGTCTTTCAATATGGTGTAGCAGACTGTTTGATATTTTAGGAAGCATTGTTCATGTGTACAGTGCATATACACCTATACTCCAGAGCAGAAGTAATATCACAAAATTGTAACTGCATCTCCGTCCAATAGATAAGGAGTATGTTACTTACCCTGAAAGCATCTATTCATAGTGTAGTTGTGGTATCTTAAGGTTGGTGTATGTACAAACCAGCCTTGGTGGGTCCCATGGTGGAGCAAGACCTCTGACCTCACAGCCAGAAACCTGCTCTCTCCCTCTGCAGCTCCGCTGCTGTGCTGTGCCGATGCCCTGTGCAATGCTCGGTGCTGGTAGGGGTTCGAGCCACTGTCTAAATTGTATTGTACCCGTTTTTAGTCCTTCTGCAGTTGTGCCCTGTACTTTAGTTAATTGTTGTTGCCTTACATTTACTGTACCCTTTATTTTTTGACTATATTGTTGCATTGCCTTATTGTGCCATTCTGTTTTGCCTTATTGTGGCATTCTCTGTTTGTTGCACTCTCTGCCAGTTTCCCGCTTCCTTTCCCACCGCTGCTGCCCCCCTGGCCCCTCCCCCCCAGCCAATTCCCACACCCACCTCCACCTCCCTCCCCCTGCCCTATTTAATGGCAGCCGAAGCACAACCACGCAGCGGACGTGCCAATGGCGTGCTAAAGGCAAGCCCATCTGCACCCGTTCGCGACCCGACGGCAACCAGCGCCAGGGACCCTGGCTCTCCAAACACCCACCGCTATGACCCAGCTGCCCTCCTCGCACTCAGCCCCGGAAGGAACAACTGCCAGCTGTCGACGCCGAACACCACCCACGGCCAGTTCTCCTGCCGGCACTCCTTCCCCATCCACTGCACCCCCACGACCTCCGCACCCACTCCGAATGCCCACACCACCGAAGTCCTGAAGTGCATCCTCCTCAATGTGCGCTCCCTGCACAGACACGCCGTAGATATTTGGGACCTCCTCAACACCCTCTCGCAGGACATCTCATTCTTTACGGAAACCTGGACAAACACCGCCTATGCCCCGACATCGCCACCGCCATTCAGGACGGCTACAAGATCCAGTGGAAGGACTGCCCCCACCAACCAGGAGGAGGACTTGCTATCACACACAAGAGCTCCCTCCATCTCTCCACCTCCAGCACAAGCGACTCCCTCTCCAACATCACCACTTCCAGATCCAGACCAGCCCTAGAACCACGCTTCGCAGCATCCTCGCCTACAGACCCCCAGGGCCTTGCGCTACTTTCACCACTGCCATTGCTGACCTCCTCGCACCCCACGCCATTCACCTCCACGGACTACATACTCATCAGAGACCTGAACTTCCACCTCGACAACCACAGCGACCCCAACTCCACCGCCCTCCTGGACAACTTCGCCAAACTCGGATTGAAACAGCTCATCACCACCCCCAGACACAAGGCCGGACACATCCTCAACCCCATCTTTGCAGGAGGGACCAACATCCACTTCAGCCACACCTCGCAGCCCCGCTGGACAGACCACCACTGCATACACTTCTTCAGCACCACCACCGCACACAAGCCAGCCCCGCACCCGCCAGGGAAGAATTGGAGCAGGGTCACAGAGGAGCACCTCAACTCCACCCTCATTCACGACCCACCCTCTGCCATGAACGACGCCAACTCTGCAGCCACGGAACTACACTGCTGGATCACCAGCTGCGCAGACAAGCTCGTCCCCCTCCGCCACACCGACAGACAATGCCCCCTGAAGGCCGCCTTGTTCACCACCGACCTCCAAGAAGCCAGACGCTCATGCAGACGACTCGAGTAACAATCGAGAAACAGCAAAACCACCAAAGACCAGACCACCTACAAGTACGCCAAGACAGAATACCACCAACTCATTGGAGACACCAAGAGGACCTTCACCCGGAACAAAATCCTCACCAACACCACAACTCAAAGGAGTTCTTCAACATCATCCAGCAGTTCACCAAACCCCCCAGCGAAGCCACTGACATAACACCATCCCAGGACCTCTGCAACAAGCTCGGCTCCCACATCCACCTGAAAATCAAGGCCCTCTACGACAACTTCAGCGAACAGACTCCAGAAACCACCCTCCCCTCCAGCAATTACAGCCAGCTCACCATCACCACCTGGGCACCGGTCACCACCGAAGACACCACCACGACCATGAAGAGCACCCACTCAGGAGCCCCCACGGACCCCTGCCAGCCTCACATCTTCCACAGAGCCGTCGCTGCCATTGCACCCAAACTACGCCACACCATCAATGCCACCTTGGAATCCGGCAACTTCCCCGACAACTGGAAGTGGGCAGAGGTCAAGCCCCTTCTCAAGAAACCCTCGGCTGACCCGACGGACCTGAAAAACTACCGGCCCATCTCACTCATTCCCGTCGTAGCCAAAGTCACAGAGAAATTCATCAACACCCAGTTGACTGCCTTCATCAAAGATAACACCATTCTAGACTCCTGCCAGTCTGGATTCTGCAGCAACCACAGCACCGAGACTGCTCTCCTCACCGCCACCGACGACATCGGCGTACTACTCGACCAGGGCCACACCGCAGCCCTCATCCTGCTAGACCTCTCCGCAGCCTATGACACCGTCTCCCACTGCACTCTTACAGCCAGACTACATGACACTGGCATACCAGGAACCGCCCTCGACTGAATCCGCTCCTTTCTCGCCGGTAGAACCCAAAGGATCAGACGCCCACCCTTCCTGTCCGAACCCACAGAGATCAACTGTGGTGTACCCCAAGGATCATCGCTCAGCCCCACACTCTTCAAAGTCTACATGGCCCACCTCGCCGCCATCGTCAGACAGCATGGGCTCAGCATAGTATTCCTATGCTGACAGCACCCAGCTCATCCTCTCCCTCACGAAAAACCCCAAAGACACCAGACTGGATGAGCATCAGCTGTCTAAAACTCAACTCTGAGAAGACACACGTCCTCATCCATGGACCCTCCCACACCGCTTGGGACAACACCCGGTGGCCCACTGTCCTCAGAAACCCACCCAACCTGATAAACCACGCCCATTATCTCGGCATCATCCTAGAATCCTTGTGAGAAGTTGGCCTAGTATATGCTGTCCACTACTTATAGTGGGCCCCTTGCACCAGTCCAAACAACCCCTTATTGATGATAGGTTAAAGACAACCTTTATTGAAAGCTATCCTAGTGGTAGCTATGGAGAGCAGCCTTCAGGCTAAGTCTTGAATGAATGTAAAGCAGCTTGTTTTACCAGTCTATAATCTCTTGAATGACCAAATGAAAGGCAACCACACCAGGTATATATATAAAATATATGTATTTATTTCTAAACACACCCTACTATTCTCTTTATGAGGCTAGAGGTCTAAACACATAAGTTACACTTCAAATAGTACAGTAAAATAGCACAAATACACGCCAGGCCCTAGGGGCGAGCCAAACCATATACTAAAATAGTGGTATAAGAACCACAACTTAAATAGACACAAGGCCTAGAGCCTGTAGAATCGCTGGGACCCCAAGGAACCACCCAAGGTAGTGACACAGTGTGAGAACACAGCCGCGAGCTCCCGTAAGCTTCTATGGAGAAAGTCGTGGTTAGATTTTTAAAGATTAGGGACACTTAGAAATGAGTCAGGACCAAACCCTCTGGGACTTAGGAAGTTCTAGGGTCAACACCCACGGGAGCACCAGAGTACTTGAGTTACCTCACCCAGGGAAGTGGGTGCATAGGTGTCAAATGGTGTTGGGTTGCGTCGTTGATTTCAATGGGAGCTGGCAAAGAAGTGCTGCTGCCGGGAAGATGCGAAGTGTCTGAAGAGATCCAAGCCTTGATCGAAGTCGAGAAGAACCTGAAAGCAGAGGGGACAGAGTCTGGGTCACTAGCCAGTGACCAGGAGCACGATAGGCGAATGTCCACCGATGTCGGGTGACTTCAGGTGAAGAAGGTGAAGCTGGACTCTTCAGCCACGAGGACCAGGAGACGTTGACGACGACCAGGAGCTGTATTCGAGCTGTCCCACGAAGGATGTCGAGTGTTGCAGCATCGATGCCCGGATTAGACACAACAAGCCTTGGCAACAGCAACCCACGCAGAAAGGAGAAAGATGCTTCGGTGCAAACCAGCAAGGTCTGAGGGACTCACCACTTGGTAGGGAGTCAGGGCACGTCTGGAGCAACCAGGGAAGCCCAAGAAAAACCAAAGTTACCTTCTCAGGGACCCACCAGTCGACGGACCAGGGATCGCGAAGGGAACTCGAGAGGAATCACAAAATGGTGGCCCACGGGTCACTCGGGGTGACTAGGCCGACAATCTTCGGTGGATTCTCTGCTCGAGGTGGGGGCTACAAGTAACCCCAAGCACGACTTCAAGAGACGTCGAGAAGTCAATGCACTTGTGACCAGGACTTCCGGTTCCACGTTACTCACGAGGGCTGCGGGTCTCAGCTTTGCTGGGGACTCGGGTCGGCCTCTGAGAATTCTGGAAATCCTCTTCCTGTGTAGCAAAGTCTTTGGCGTCAGGCGGGAGCTTCGGAGATGCAGACCGGCAATTACTTGGTTGGTGCCTGTCGAGCAGGGGAGTCACTCCTTGACCCCAAGGGAGATTTCTTCAGTCCTCTAGTCTTGAGTAGAGTGTCGAACTTCCAGGATTCAGTTGCAGAGAGGGTTGGACAAACTCTAGGGACCCACCTATGGGAGGGTTTGGAAAGAGGGGTGGCTACACCCATTTCCTTTGTCCATTTTCACGCCAGAGCAGGGGCTGGAAGCCCCTGAACCGGTTTGAGCTGGGCTATGCACAGGGACACTAAATGTGCCCCTGTGCAGGACTTCAAAGCACTCAGAGTGCTCCCACCCAGCCCCAATACACATAAGCCTGTCTGGGAAGTGGTTACACCTCCCTGTGACAGGAAACCTATTGTCCAGGCCTCCCCTGCCAGAGTTTCGGCCAGCAGCATGAGGCCAGACCTGTGTCTGTGGCTGCAGCATCCATTTTGTGATGCCAGGGCTCCGTTAACTTGGTACTGGGTATACCGGTGCTGCCGTGTCTCTCCCTCTAGAAGAGTGGGATCATATTCTCACATCAGGAAGTGATGTGAGGGTATGATTCCAATGTGTTTGACATGTTTCCGTGCAGTCAGTCCAAAGTTAACATTAACCGTTTTAGATATAATGCACTTAAGAGTATATGGTCAGGGTGCACTACTGACAACCCCGGAGAAAAGAATCCGAAGGCTCCAGAGGGGCTCAGGTCATGCCTGGGCACCCTCTCACATATAACCAAGCAACCTGCCTTCAGGATTGATAAGGCCTGCCATAGGGGTGACTGATAGGTTTCTTTGTGCAGTGATAGGTGAGATATAGTGAACCTATATCTCAGTAAGGGGTGCATGCACCACCTTACCCAGGCTGCAGTAGCAGACCTGTGGTGTCATTTTGGAGGGCTTTCCAGGTGTGGCATAATACATGCTTCAGCCCCTGGTAGGCCTCTGGGGTACCTATGCCCTAGGTACATAGTATACCATATACTAGGGACTCATAAGGGCACCTCATAATCCAATCTGTGATGTACCTAGTGTACATGGAATCAATTTAGAGAGGAAGCAGCTAGGCTGGGGTCCTGAATAGCAGGGACCCAGCCAGTCTAAAGTCGAAAAACAGTGAAACACCAGCAAAAAGTGGGGGTAACCATGTGAAGCAGATCCTTCTCTCCTACACTCCTCACTCACCCTGACCCACCAGATCAACGCCGTCGCCTCCACCTGTTTTAACTCCCGCCGCATACTTGCAAGACCTTCAAGTGGACTGGAACCAACAAATCCCTCCTACACAAACCCCAGACCATCCAGAAAGCCGCAGCCAGACTCGCCCTAGGCATCCCACGGAATGAGCACCTGACCCAATACCTGCGAGACCTCCACTGGCTACCCGTCAATTAGCGAGTAACCTTCAAGCTACTCACCCACCCCTACAAATCCCTCCACAAAATCTGACCCCAATACCTCAATGAGAGAATCTCTTTCCACGTATCCAAAAGAAACCTCCGCTCCGCCGACCTCGCCCTAGCAGAGACCCCGTGCATCTGCAGAACCAGAGAAGGCAGAAGAGCCTTCTCCTACCTCGCAGCCAAGGCCTCGAACGAGCTCCCAGTCACACCTTCAGGAAGCTGACCTGGAGCTGCACCCTCCCCCCAGCACCTTGAGTCCCTCACAGGTGAGTAGCGTACTTTAAAATGCCCCTGATTGATTGATTGATGGAATGAGTGTGAGGTCATAGTCTGGGAGGGGAGGTAGAGTCAGTTTATGAAGAGCAGTTGCTGTAGATGGATGGGACCTTTATTTGAGGAATAAACTTTCAGTTCAACCCTCCTTTGGACTCCTGGATATAATATCAGTTACCTTGTTACACTGGCGACGAGCAAGGGATACCTCAAACACTTCAAGAGAGAACATTTTATTCAAAGGTCTCAACATTTTACGTACACAGTCATATATTTTTGTGAGGAAAGGATTTTTTTTTATTCTTCTTCGGTTCAACCTCAAGAAACGAAAGAGAAGTAAACGAGGAAGAATACAGATGGTGATCTTGACAGTCTACTTTCATAATCTATGTTTTGCCTTCGATTTTAATGATCTTGAACATTTAATAACGGGAGACTTTACTGGTCCTACAGCGAGTTGGTGCTCATGAATACATTGGTGTGAGACAGCTTGGAGCAAATCTTAAAGTTTATTGAAATACTTTTTTTTTTTTTTTTTTTTTGAAACCGTTTATTGCAGTTTGAAAAAGTTACAGGTATGGGCCTACAACCACTCGGCCGGCCGCTAGAGTGACAAGCATATTGCATACATACAGTACGAGTCTCTTGGCGGTGCAGATTAGCAAAGCAGGAGAAATCTATGTTGCAGGCCGCATAGCTCCATGCCCACAATACGGTTCCCTTTTATCAGAACAAAACAACACACAGAACCACACCCGCAAGGCAACCCGCGATCCAAAGTGACAGCACGTGCTCCATAAGTGGGGGATCCCAACCAGCAGCAGAGCTCTGAAGAGGGGAATGGGAGTAAATCAGGGACTGGGGAACCGCGTGCCCACGGCTGAGGGGGGGGGGGCCATCTAGGGAGACGGAGCTGGCGAGGCAGCCGGTAGCAGTGGCGGCTCACAAATACCCCCGCGGTAGGCGTTCCAGGGGCCCCAGATTTTCACCCACGCCCCAGGCTTACCCCTCGCCACATACACCACCTTTTCACGAAACATACACCAATCCATATGTTCTTTCCAGGCCAACACCGCCGGGGGCCTCTGGGATCCCCACAATTGAGCAACGTCACGCTTAGCTATCATGTATCCCAGAGTCACCCACCGCGTCTGCGGGACCGAATAGTCATTTGGTTCCCACACATTCAGCAAGCATCTCCTCGCCTCAGGCAACAGCGCGACACGCGTAACCACACGCAGGACCTCATGCACACCACGCCAGAATCGCTCCACCTTCGGGCACTCCCACAGTATATGCATGAAAGTTGCCAGAGCACCACAGCCACGCTTACACATTCCGTCACCAGCAAAGCCCATACGTAGAAGCCTTGGCCCCGTCACGTAAACCCGGTGAAGGATCTTAAGCTGGACGAAACGAAGGCGAGCCGGGATGGCCACCTCTTTCGGAGAGGCCACCGCGGAAATCCAATCCTCGTCGTCCAGCTCCAGCCCGTCGGCAACCCAGGCCTCGCGGAGACTAGTCAGCAGGCACGATCTGTCATTGATGAGTTTTTTATATATGAGGGAGATCGTGCTGTCCGGGACATGGCCATCCAGCACTCTGTCCTCCAGGGGGGAAGACTCCGGAATGGACGCGACATCCGGGAAGACGGAGCCCAGCGCATGGCGGACTTGTAGGTACCGAAAGTACTCACTGCCCTGCAGCTGAAACTCCGTCTGCAGCGTCGCAAAAGTCTTAAATCCCCCCCTCGTCCAGAGATCTCCCACCGTGCTGATTCCGATCGTGTCCCACTTCTCGAAGCCCTTCGACTTCCACAGGGAGCCCAACCTCTCAGACGCGTACAGCGGTGACGCCCGGGTCAAACGGTCCTTCCACCCCATAGCTGCATTAGCCGCGTGCCAGACACGCACCATGACACGCGTCGGTCCCGTCAGACGGGAGTCGGGCGCGCCAGAGTAGAGCGCTCGATTGTAGTCGCCACCGGGCAGGAGCATCTTGTCCATCTCAAATGCCGGGTTCAAGGCGGGCCCGTAAAGGCCATGATTAATTGCAGCTAGTTGGGAGGCCCAGTAATACCGTTTAATGTCCGGGAGGGCGACCCCCCCATCGTACCACGGGAGCGTCAATTTAGCCAGAGCAATGCGCGGCCTCCCGTCCCAGAACAGGCGCCGCTGGAGGCCCTCCACCTCACGGAAGTAGCGTGCCGGCACCAAGTCCATAGTATTCTGGAGGGCGTAAAGGAAGCGCGGCAAGGACATCATTTTAAACAAGGCCGCTCGGCCGAGCGGCGAAAGCGACAGACGCCGCCAGCGCACCACGTCCTCCTTCAAGCGCTGGAGGGGGGGCAGCAAGTTCCGCTCATAGCGGGCCTCCGGGTCAAGAGTGATATATATACCCAGGTACCGAAACCCCTGGGAGGCAATCTGGATCGGACAGTCCCGCGGTAGGACCGGAGCCTCCCCGGAAAGCACATATACACAGGATTTCGCCCAGTTGATGACAAGGCCTGAGTTGCGACCGAATGAGCGCAAAACATCAACCAGGACGATCAGTGATTTACGCGGGGAGGCGAGGTACAGGAGGATATCGTCAGCATAGAGGGACACGCGGTCCTCGTGCTCGGGGGTCCAGCGGAGACCACGGATGGAAGGGTGCCACCGCAGCCACTCCGCCAGGGGCTCCAGGGCCAGTGCAAACAAGAGAGGTGACAGGGGGCAACCCTGTCGCGTGCCCCGCCCCAGCGCGAATGGGGCCGAGACTCGCCCATTCACCACCACCTGCGCCAATGGGCCCGAGTACAACAATTTGACCCAGCTAATAAAACCCGGTCCAAATCCAAATTTCGCCAGCATCGCCCAGATGTATGGCCATTCAAGCGTGTCAAACGCCATGGTGGCGTCCAAGGACGCCAAGATGGCTGGCTCCCGCACAAATGGGACACGCGCGAGCACCCCGTGCAAGCGCCGCAGATTGAGCGCCGTGTTGCGGTGTGGTATAAAGCCAGACTGGTCTTGGTGGACCAAATCGCCCACCACGCCAACCAACCGGTTGGCCAATACCTTGGCGAGGATTTTGGGCTCCGCGTTCAAGAGCGAGATCGGCCTATAGGACGTGACCCGCTCACGGGGCTTCCCCTCCTTGTGGATCACCACGATTGTGGCCAGACGCTGGTCCGGCGGGAGGGAACCCTGCGAGTGGGCCGCCAGGAACATCGCGCGCAGGTGGGGCGCCAGTACATCCGGGCGTAGCTTGTATAGCTCGATGGGAATACCATTGGGGCCCATGGCCTTGCCGGATGCAACCGAGCGAATAGCCAGGGCAATTTCGTCCGAGGTGGGAGGAGCGTCCAGCGAATCCCTGTCCTCCACCGTAAGGGAGGGCAGTGCGATGTCCCGAAGCAGGGCATGGGAATCTTCCTCCGAGCAGGGGGAAACCGGGGAGTAGACCTCACGGAAATAATCCGCAAAGCAGGAGACAATGGCTTCCGGCTAGCTGACACACGCACCATCCACACTCTCAATCAAAGGAACCACGCGACTCGCTCTCTCCCTCTTATCCAACCACGCAATCAATTTGCCAGCCTTATCACCCACATCATACAATCGCCCCTGCTGCTCCCTACTGAGGCCCCTGGCCGCCTCCGTGACGAGGGCCCGATAGGCCGCCTGCTTTAGGTGTAGAACATGCAGCTTGGCATCCGTTACCCCGCTCCCCAGGTCACCCTCCAGTTCTGCAATCTCGGCCTCTACCCGGGTCACCTCCTCCCGCTCGCGCCGCCGGGCATGGGAGATAAAGGAGAGGGCCTCCCCTCTAAGAACTACCTTAAAAGCCTCCCACAGGGAGATGGCCGAAGGGACCGACCCCACATTCTCGTCGAAATATCGCTGTAAGGATTTGATCAAATCGGCACGAATGGTGGGGTCGCGCAAATACCATGCATTGATTGGAGCCACCCTGCCATCCCCCCTCGGGAAGACATCGAAATGTAACAGCAATGGGGAGTGGTCTGAGATACCCCGCGCCAGATGGCACACCTCCCCCACCCTCCCTGCATGGGCCGCCGGGACAAGGATGTAATCAAGCCGCGAGAGGCTACCATGGGCACCCGAGTGGAAGGTGTATTGCCGCTGTGCGGGATGCTTTAGTCGCCAGCAATCCACCAGGCCCAGCGTGTCTAAAAGGCCGGACAGCCACGCCTGTGCCCGGGGGAGGTCCCTAGGGGGATGGCGATCCATAGACCCAGAAGCTACCGCATTAAAGTCCCCTCCAACCACCAGCAGGCCACTCGGAAGGTCCAGAAGGAGGTGCCCCAGGTCCGCAAATGTGGTGGCTTGTAACCCAGGCGGGACGTACACTGATATAAAAATAAACACTCTACCCTCCATTCTTCCCACCAGAACAGTGGAGCGTCCCCTCTCATCATGGCGCACCTCATCGATCTCCAACGGGAGCGAGTTCTTGATCATAATACCCACCCCCCGCGAGCCCGAAGTGAAGCCAGAATGGGCCGCCAAACGATATCCCCGCCGATTCATTGCATGAAAGGAGTTACCTCTAAGGTGCGTCTCCTGCAGGAAGACAACATCTGGTGAAATACGTTTTAAGTACTGCAGGACCACACCACGCTTAATCCTATCCCCCAGGCCGTTAACATTCCATGACAACACAATCAAATCCCTACCCCCATCATACGTCGAAACAATCGGTCGTCCCCCACAGAGCATCTGAAAAGCAACAATACAGTAGCGGGTTTGCCTTGCGGTGCAAACAAACAACACACCCCCCCCACCCCCCCATCCCAACAGAACTCCCCCCTCCCTGCACCCCTGCATGAGCCCAGACAGCCCCCCCAAAGTGCAGTGTGCCTGTCGCCCCATAGCTAAAAACTAACTAGTCCCCCAGAGGAGGAGGGAAGCCCCCAACAGACCCCACACGACCTCCATAGGAGGGGAACATATGCAATCAATAAATGGTGAAGGAACATCGTCCAGAGCAAGGCCTATTTAGTCACCCCTCAATTCTGATCCGGCGGGCCCTCCTCGCCAGCCGCGCCCCCCCCGCCCCCCCGGCCCCGATCTCCAGGCAGAGTGTCCAACCAGTCCCCAGCCGCCTCGGGCCGGTCAAAGAAGTGCGTGCGACCATCCACCTCCACCCTCAGCTTAGCTGGAAAAAGCATTGAGTACTTAAGGTTCAGGTCCCGTAGGCGACGTTTAACACCAAGAAAACTCTGTCTCTGCTTCTGAACCGCCGGAGTAAAGTCTGGGTAGAAATGCACATCCATATTATCAAGCTTGACCGGTCCCTGTTGCCTGGAGGTCTGGAGGATAGCATCTCTGTCCCGAAAGTTAAAAATCCGGGCAATGAGTGGCCGCGGCGGGGCACCGGCCTTAGGTCTGCCCCCAGGGACCCGGTGAGCACGCTCCACAGCAAAAAGCTTACTCAGCCCCCGGGGCTGGAGATGGGTAAGGATCAATTCTTCCACAAAAAGATCTGCCGCCTCCGCCTCTCGTCCCTCCGGCACCCCCACAATACGAACATTATTCCTCCGGGCCCGACCCTCGGAATCCTCCAGTCGCCGGTCCATCAGGGCGCTCGCCTGGCCAAGCCGGCGCACCTCCGTTTGGAGGGCCACCACGTCCGTCGAGAGGCTCGTTGCGGTGTGGGCCAGGGAATCGACTCGGTCGTTCGTTTTGGACAAGTCAGCCCTCACAAGGCTCACATCCACAAGGACCGAGTCTATTTTTTGCGCTAGGGTGTCGAAGCGCTGGTCCACCGAGGCCTTCATCTCTGCGATGGCGCCCATGACGTCCCGGAGGGTCAGATCCACCGGCTGAGCAGATGCCTCCGTCGGGCCCGCCGGGGATGTGCGCGATGTCTCCGGAGAACCCTTCTGGAGAGTGTATCGGTCCATACTGTTAGACTGGTGCGCCGGGCCACGGCGGGTCGACTTCACCTTCGCCCGGTCGCCATCTTGTTTGGTGGACATGCTTGCTCTCCCACCGTCGTGCCAATCTCCTCGAACGGGCCGCTACACCAATTCAGGGGCTCCGGGGGGGGGGGGGGCGACCACCGAACCGCAGGTCAACCCACAGCCGGCGGGCCAGCCGGGCACCAGGACAAGACCACACCACCGCACCCCGCTCCGCAACCCTGCCTCGCTTGAGGGCAAGGAGGGCGCAAAAGCGAAAGTGAAAGCGCGGGGTACGCGAGTCGCCCAGCCTTGCCCGCCGCTGTTGTTCACTTTGTCCCCGGATCGCCCCACTACTCCAATCCGGGGGGCCGGCGCAGGAGAAGGCCGCAACCTTCGATCGGTGCTCCCACCGGTGTCCGGGGTCCGATTCGAGCCCGAAAAACGGGTGGCGCCTCAGCTAGGGTTCCCCGACACAGTCCCCTCAACAAGGACAGGATATCGCCAGGATTAATTCAGGAGGTCGCGGAGGTCCTCGGGAGCCTCGCACCTACGCGGCCATCTTGGTTGCGCGCTAGGCTCCTCCTCTTATTGAAATACTTGCAGCTCATTTCTTACATGGCTCGAGCTTACCAGCAGCTGTTTGCGTGGCCTTGATGTAGGAAACCAGTTCTGTATATATTATACTAAAATTAGGTATAGTATGCACAGAGTCCAGTGGAACCCCAAAGGTAGCCAGAGGTAAAAGTAGATAGCACCTTACTCTCTATTTGTGGTAGTGTGGGCGAGCGGTAAGGCTTTATCAGAAGATAGTGTTAAGCATTTCTTGTACACACTCAATCAGCAAATTATGTCACACACTCAAAGACTGAACTCAGACCAATTTGATTTGCATAAAAATGTATTTAGTTATTTTATTTCTACAAATAAGCCAAGCCTGGTGCAGGTAAGTGAAATAAATGTTTTGCAAAATCTTATGCAGTGTTTTACAATTAAATGCAGGTTAAAATGCAGTTGATTGGAATACAGGTGAGTCAATATGTCGAAATTACTTTTCAGTTACTTTGTAGATTACTATGTACGCTACTTGTGAAATTACTTTTCAGACCACTTTTGCTAAGCAGTGTGATATTCACAGATATTACACTGAGACATCTCATAGACAAAAGGTAAGTAATTCACTTTTTGTACATATGCAGTTTTTCAATGTTTCATACAAACCAGCTCCACACTTAGAACAATTTTCAAGGAAAAACAGTCAATGTATTCCTATGGAGAGAAATGAAGTTAACGGTTTGCAAGTAAATACAAGTTTGTGGGAGTTGGTATTCTGGGGTATTAAACCAGGGTTCCCCCAGGGTCAATGATGCACTCCTGAAACACCCTCAGCTGCACTGGGGTGGCCGGGTGCAGAGTGCTGAGGCCCAATGTTATCCAATGGGGGATAGGGGGCCTCAGGTTAGTGACTGCTCACGAGCAGGCCACAGGGTTGTGGGAGCAAAGCTCCTGGTGTTAGGCTCAGGGCAAAACGAGATCTGAGTTAGCACCCAAAGTACAACCGCGGCGGCGCAATGGCGGCTGGGTGCAGGGTGCTGTTTTGGCGTCGGGTGCCCTATTGTTTTCAATGGGGATTCCCTGGTTGCAGCAAAGGCTGCAGGCTCGGGGACGAAGATCTTCTGGAGGTGACCACCAGTTAGAGAGGTAAGTTGGGATGCCTGGGGATGCTGAGACACAGTCGGTTGGGCCACCCAAGGCCGTGGGACGTCGGTGCAGGGGTATCTTCAGGCAACGGGTTTTCTTACCAGCTCCAGTTGCGGTTGTGGGGGTCCTCCAGAAAGAGACTGCAAGCGTCGTTTGGAGTGTCGAGGCAGGTCAGAGATCACCAGATCTCAGGTTAGGATCGCCGGGTAGACGACCTCGTGGTGTTGGACAACTCGAACTCAGGCGGTAGGTATAGGGTGCAGAGTGTTGCAGACTCAGGGTTTCGGCCAGAGTCTGTTTGGTGAGCAAATCCGGTGCTCATGGGAGACAAAGTCTTGTGTTTGGAAGGAAGGGCAGGTCCTTCGGGTTCTTGAGGCTGCTGGCTGCAAGACTCACCGGGATTTCGCTGTTGCAGGTTCGAGGTGGGAACAGGCCGGTGGGGCTGGAGTCAGGTCAGTGGGCATCCTCTTCTTAGCTTCAGCATAGCTTCTTCTGTCCTTCTTTTCTTCTCAGTCGGTTCTGGTCTGGGGAGGCAAGGTTCAGGGGTGCCCCTAAATACTAGATTTAGGGGCGTTAGAGGTAAGTAAAGGTTGGGGACAATGGATCCCTTCTTTGGGGTGGGTACACCCCCCATTATGCCAGTGAGAGGGGGACATATGCCTCTCTCTGGTTTGTTGAGAGTTGTGCTTCACCTCGCCTTCCCCACCTGAGGGGTGGAGTTGGCAAAGGAGGGCACACCTCCTTTCCTCATTTGGTTTTCCCACCGATTCTTCCTCCCATAGTGAGGGTCAGAACCTGTGGGAGCCAATTGCTGGAAAAAGCAAAGGGCTGGGGTAGCTCACAGAGGCAGCAGGCTTTTGAAGCTTCCCCTTCGTGGACCCTGCCCATCCTGGGGGAGGAGGCTTGGCACCTCGTCCCAGGATGTGCATTGTTCCGGACCCCCGAGAGCAGCAGGCTCTGGACCCAGGGGTCCAGAAACATGTCTGGTGATGGCAGCTGGCAAGCAGCCACTCAGCCAGGACACTAGAGTTAGGTCATTTTTCAGGGGCATCTCTAAGATGCCCTCTGTGTGCATTTTACATTAAATCCCACACTGGCATCAGTGCGGATATAATGTGCTGAGAGGGTTTGATACCAAACTTCCCAGTTTTCAGTAAAGCCATTGTGGTGCTGTGGAGTTCGAAATGACAAAATCCCAACATCAGATACTCTTAATGGCATCACTGCACTTACAATGTGTAGGGCTACAGGGCTCAGGCACCTGTACCCTCACCCATGGTATAGTGCTCCCAGCTATAGGGGCTGGCTGACCTATGGCAGGGCAGTGGGTTGTAGGCATGGCACACAGTAGTGGGCAAAAGAACGATGGATTTAACCCAGATCTCTTGACTGGGGGAGAATGTGTGCATTGTCAGCATTCCGTCCATCATTTGTTTGTTGTAACGCTTTTCGCCCTAAGTGGGATGGGTATTCCCAGACGTGGGACCCGTGCTCACTACGCCACTGGAGTCAAGCTATCCTGGCTGATGACGGCTGATAGCCAGAAACCGGTCCTAGGATGCTTGATTCTGGTCCAGGGAAGACATGGCTTGGCAGTTCGGGCTGGACTGTTCCCATGAGGCACAGGGTCAAGACTGATTTGCATATGGCCATGTCTAAACTGGGGTGGCGTAGTGGGCAAAAGAACGATGGATTTAACCCAGATCTCTTGACTGGGGGAGAATGTGTGCATTGTCAGCATTCCATCCATCATTTGTTTGTTGTAACGCTTTTCGCCCTAAGTGGGATGGGTATTCCCAGACGTGGGACCCGTGCTCACTACGCCACTGGAGTCAAGCTATCCTGGCTGATGACGGCTGATAGCCAGAAACCGGTCCTAGGATGCTTGATTCTGGTCCAGGGAAGACATGGCTTGGCAGTTCGGGCTGGACTGTTCCCATGAGGCACAGGGTCAAGACTGATTTGCATATGGCCATGTCTAAACTGGGGTGGCGTAGTGGGCAAAAGAACGATGGATTTAACCCAGATCTCTTGACTGGGGGAGAATGTGTGCATTGTCAGCATTCCATCCATCATTTGTTTGTTGTAACGCTTTTCGCCCTAAGTGGGATGGGTATTCCCAGACGTGGGACCCGTGCTCACTACGCCACTGGAGTCAAGCTATCCTGGCTGATGACGGCTGATAGCCAGAAACCGGTCCTAGGATGCTTGATTCTGGTCCAGGGAAGACATGGCTTGGCAGTTCGGGCTGGACTGTTCCCATGAGGCACAGGGTCAAGACTGATTTGCATATGGCCATGTCTAAACTGGGGTGGCGTAGTGGGCAAAAGAACGATGGATTTAACCCAGATCTCTTGACTGGGGGAGAATGTGTGCATTGTCAGCATTCCATCCATCATTTGTTTGTTGTAACGCTTTTCGCCCTAAGTGGGATGGGTATTCCCAGACGTGGGACCCGTGCTCACTACGCCACTGGAGTCAAGCTATCCTGGCTGATGACGGCTGATAGCCAGAAACCGGTCCTAGGATGCTTGATTCTGGTCCAGGGAAGACATGGCTTGGCAGTTCGGGCTGGACTGTTCCCATGAGGCACAGGGTCAAGACTGATTTGCATATGGCCATGTCTAAACTGGGGTGGCGTAGTGGGCAAAAGAACGATGGATTTAACCCAGATCTCTTGACTGGGGGAGAATGTGTGCATTGTCAGCATTCCGTCCATCATTTGTTTGTTGTAACGCTTTTCGCCCTAAGTGGGATGGGTATTCCCAGACGTGGGACCCGTGCTCACTACGCCACTGGAGTCAAGCTATCCTGGCTGATGACGGCTGATAGCCAGAAACCGGTCCTAGGATGCTTGATTCTGGTCCAGGGAAGACATGGCTTGGCAGTTCGGGCTGGACTGTTCCCATGAGGCACAGGGTCAAGACGGATTTGCATATGGCCATGTCTAAACTGGGGTGGCGTAGTGGGCAAAAGAACGATGGATTTAACCCAGATCTCTTGACTGGGGGAGAATGTGTGCATTGTCAGCATTCCGTCCATCATTTGTTTGTTGTAACGCTTTTCGCCCTAAGTGGGATGGGTATTCCCAGACGTGGGACCCGTGCTCACTACGCCACTGGAGTCAAGCTATCCTGGCTGATGACGGCTGATAGCCAGAAACCGGTCCTAGGATGCTTGATTCTGGTCCAGGGAAGACATGGCTTGGCAGTTCGGGCTGGACTGTTCCCATGAGGCACAGGGTCAAGACTGATTTGCATATGGCCATGTCTAAACTGGGGTGGCGTAGTGGGCAAAAGAACGATGGATTTAACCCAGATCTCTTGACTGGGGGAGAATGTGTGCATTGTCAGCATTCCGTCCATCATTTGTTTGTTGTAACGCTTTTCGCCCTAAGTGGGATGGGTATTCCCAGACGTGGGACCCGTGCTCACTACGCCACTGGAGTCAAGCTATCCTGGCTGATGACGGCTGATAGCCAGAAACCGGTCCTAGGATGCTTGATTCTGGTCCAGGGAAGACATGGCTTGGCAGTTCGGGCTGGACTGTTCCCATGAGGCACAGGGTCAAGACTGATTTGCATATGGCCATGTCTAAACTGGGGTGGCGTAGTGGGCAAAAGAACGATGGATTTAACCCAGATCTCTTGACTGGGGGAGAATGTGTGCATTGTCAGCATTCCGTCCATCATTTGTTTGTTGTAACGGACCTCTAAGGGTGGCACAATAAGTGCTGCAGCCCTTGGAGACCTTCCCTGGCCACAGTGCCCTTGGTGCCTAGGGTACCTTTTACAAGGGACTGACCAGTGGCCAAAGTACCAATTAGGTTTTCTTTTAGAAACAGTTTTAGGGAAATAACATAGGCCCTGGGTACCTGTTTGGCAGGGACCCAGGGAACACTCAGTCAAAGTACATCAACAGTTTGGAGAAACGTGGGGGTGACCATGCAAAAAGAGGGCAGTTTCCTACACTCTAGACCAAGTAGCACAGGAATCTACTGTTGCTTCCCCTTGTGGGTCTCTGGAGCTCTTGTGCACCAGCAGCTGTGTCTCCGCTTGACATAGAAGTCGAGAGAGCCTTGTGAAGAGGAGTGACGCCATGGCGAGGTGTCATTGTTGGATGTGACAGGACCTGGACACCATTTTTGATTGGGAGGTCGGTGTCGGTGCGTGCACTTTCAGCATTTGATCCACACACTTGCAGCAGTCACGTCACATGTTTTCATTTAACATGTAGCGACGTGGACGCCATTTTGTCCCAAAAAAACCTGTACTGCGTACGCCTGCAACAATGATACGCACACTTGAAACAGCTGTGCTGTCCAACGCGTACACTCGGAGCAGTCATCACATCTTCATCTGAAGTGTCTCGACGTGAATGCCTCTAACACATACACTTAAGGCAGGGATACGTTCACTTGAGATTGCTGTGGGTTCGGAGTATTGGTGAGGATTGCGCTTCTGCACTTCAAGCTGCTACAAAGCACAGAGTCACATAAGCATGCGGTGAGGAGCAATCGACTGGGTACTTAGCAGAGTCACACACTCTTGTCCTTGCCAGGAATGTGTGCGCTCTGGATTTCGCCAGTGACACACGATCTTCATGTACTGGCAGCGTGTCATTAAGATAGTCATTAGTGATACACACACTATCTAACTTATTACCCTGAACAGTCACTCCCAAGATTATTACTTTGCATTTACTCAATTTTGCCACATTTGGATTAGTAGTTTGCAGTTGTCTTCTCATTGCCAAGTGTTTTAGTACATTAGGTCTACTACTTTAACTTCCTAAAGTATGAAGCATCCACTGTGTATTTTGTTGCCCAGCTCTAGCATGTATTGAACCTAGCACCCTTGGAACAGGTGTTTGATCACTATGCAGAATGTCACAGCTACTCCATTTTTCTTAACAACATCTGCAGGTGGTAAAAGTGGCAGAAAGTCTTAGAAAGATGTGCGAAAGTATGTGGGGAATCATTAAGTGCTGAAAGGAAAACTGTGCTTCTTTTACATTGTCTAGGTTCAGAAGGGCAGGAAGTCTTTGACCATCTTCCAGATATTGTAAGGGAGGATTTGAATGAATATGAAGTGTGCATTAAGAAATTGGCTAGACACTACTTATCCAAGGTCAGTACCATTTTAGAACGTTACCATTTTGGCTGCAGGAATCAAAACGAAGGGGAGACGGTGGAGAATCATGTAGCCGCTTTAAAGAAGTTAGCCTCTTCCTGTAAGTTTGGGCGTTGGTTGAAGAAAGAATACATGACCAATTTATGTTTGGTTGCAATATTGAGAGAGTGAGGAATGATTTGTGGCAGAAAGAAGAACCCTCTTTGAACGAGGTCCTTGCCTCTGCTAAACAAATAGAACATTCTCATAAGTGTGTAGAAGTCACTAAAAAGGATGAGGTGAAAGGTGAGACTGTTCATTTAATAGGACACACTCCGAGGGATAGAGACAAGAGAAAAGAGGTAAAAGGAAAGAGTCAAAAAGAAAGGTTAATTTCAGACTAAATGCTAAGGTGTGGAATAATTGGACATCTGGCGAATGACAGGACATGCCCCGCATGTAAGGCTGTTTGTAATAACTGTAGCAAAAGGGGGCATTTTGCCACTGTCTGTAAGGCTAAAATCTTTTTATTAAAAAGTGAGCGAAGTCAATGAAGGATGTGATGATGACAGTGATGTGGAAAAGGATTTTGACTGTGGTCAAATTGTGTTGCAAATGACAGGAAGTGGAAGTAAGTGTCTATTGGATGGTTGAAGGTCCAAATATGGAGGGTTTGTTTGATTCAGGTGCCAAAATCCCCATAGCCTCAAAGGAGTTCTACACAAACAAACTTAAAAACAAAGTCAACATTTTGAAACCTGACATAAGACCATGTGCGTATGGTGGTGAACCGATAAAACTCTTTGGGTGTTTCTGGGGTTTGCTGGAATACAAAGAGATATACAAATGCAAAGGTATATGTATCACAAAAGGAGACCGCATTCTAAGCAGGTTTCACCATAGAGATTTGGGAATAATGTTGGATCCCCAACAGTGATCCCCCCATTGTACCGAAAAAGGACTTTCGAGGGAAAGAGGTGTATATGCAAAGTGATTCTGGTGGGGCATTTGTACAAGGATTGGAAGGAAAGTTCCCTTGAGTCTTTAGTGTAGAACTTGGATGTCTATGGGATTATGTTCATCACATATGGTTGATTGATGGGGAAAAACCTTTTTCTGGAAAAGTACCTACTGTCCCAGTGGCTGTGAGAGATGAGATGAGATGAGAGTAGAGTTAGAGAAACTGAAGTTTGACGAGGTCACTGAAGGAGTCGAAGGGACACAGTGGTTGGCACCGGTAATAGCTGCTCGGAAGGCAAATGGGAGCATGCGTTTATGTGTGGACTTGAGAGAGTTAAACAAGCACATAATAGTGGACAAATACCCTCTGCCCAAAATCTTGGATATGCTTATGTTGTTGCAAGGAGCTAAGGTGTTTTCTAGTATAGACCTCAAGTCAGCATACCACCAAATATGACTTGACGTGTCGTCCAGGGATCTTACCACCTTCATCACGCCTTTTGGTACATTTAGATTGGTCAGGTTACCTTTTGGTTTGGTGTCGGCGGCCTCAGTATTTCAGAGGGTCTTAGAGAAGTTATTGAGAGGACTTGAGGGTGTGAGGCTTTATCAAGACGACGTGATGGTATAGACAACAATGAACAAACAAGACAGAGGAGCAAGTTTTTGAGAGGTTGGATGAGTATAATATTACCATTAGGCTTGGCAAATGTAAATTCAGGAAAAACTCCATGGGTTATTTAGGCCATACTATCACTGGGGAAGGCATAATGCCTAAAGAAGATCTGGTTGGTGCTATACGGAATATGAAATCCCCTTCCAATTGAGAAAAATTAACAAAGTTTCTCGGAATAACAAATTTGTTAAAGATTTCGCTGAAATGTGCATGAACATAAGGGGTCTACTCCAGAAAGGGGTTGAGTTTGTCTGGACTGAGGCATGTGAGGCGGTGTTCAAGGAGGTGAAAGATAAATTGAGTAAAGCTTCTAAGTTGAGAAATTTTGATCCCAACAGTAAAGCAGTGCTAATTACTGATCCCAGTATGAAGGGTTTGGGTGCTGTCTTACAGCAAGTGACAGGTGGTTCTGAGAAAGTGATTTTCTTTCTTTCACGTAGTCTTTGGAGCACAGAATTATGATACTAAATCATTGAGAGGGTGGCACTGGCGGTTGAGGGCAAGATGACGGCTGAGTGAGAGGTCTCAGAGCTCACCTCCACAGCGCTCCATCGCTTTGCCCGGTTCGAGGATTTGCGCTGATGTCGGACGCTGTTTAGGATGCGTCCTGGTTTCGTAGGCTCCTGTGCTGGCAGAGAAAAGTGCGGGGGCCGGCGGTGAGACGTGAGGCTGGACTGTGGGTGAGCGAGAGCTGCTGCTCACACTGGGAGGCACTAGCGCGGCTACTGCTGTCAGCGGTAACCGGCTGGAATCCCGTCGGACGTCAGCTGGAATCACCTAGCAACACAGACGCTACGGTGGTGCTTCAGAAAAAGAACAAAGTGATGGCGATGGCAGCGCGAGGAGCTCGCAGGAAGACGCGCTCAACAATCCCGGCGAATACTCCCGTGATACAGCAGGACATGGATCCAAAAGTGGACTGTGGCGTAAAGAAACCTGGCCAAGGCACGGGTAAGAACTGCAAGAATAGTAAAATTAAAAATGGGAAGAACTGTAATTCTCGCACAGAATGCAGCATATCAGCCGGAGGATTAGTGAAGAATCAGCCTGTAATTAGTAGTCTGTTCACCAAGAAGGACATGAGTAGAGAGGGGGGGCAAAGGAGTAAACAATCCAAGGATGGTACCAATATTGCTAATATTGAAGTTAATTCTGAAAGAGTCGGGGAAACCCAGGTTCAGGAAGACCTGCTGGATAGTAGGCGAGCCTCATGGGGGTTTAATAACGAGACTACGGTGCTGACTATGGCTGTTTCTCCTATAACCATCCAGCAAGAGAACGCGGGCTGTAAGGCAGTACCTTCCCTTCTTGCTAATGCTAATGAAAACAGGGAAAAGGATGTTAGTATCAGACAGGACATTCAGGCGATAGGTGTGGAACAAGTAAATTTCGCAGAAGCTACAGAGCTGGGCTATCTATCTCCCGATCCCATGGATAATTTTTTCTCGTTGAATGAGGAATCTGCAGACTCTGATCTTATTGAATCGCAAATTGGTAGTAGCGACGATGGGTGTACGGATACTTCCACGGAAAGAAGAAAACCCGTACACAGGATGGAATGGAGGAAGAGGGTGAACTCAGATGGGATTATTCAGATACACAAACACAATCCTTGGTAGGATTGTGTGGGATAACTAACACAGTCAAGAAAACTCTAGGGGATATGGAGGTTCTTAGAGACCCTGAACTGTCCCTCGAACCTACACTAGCCACGATCCTGCAATCATTAAATGCGTTTCAAAATGAGGTCAAGACTGAAAATCGTCATGCTCGGGTGGCTGCAAAAAAATTACAGGGGTCGGTACGTAAAATTGGGAAGACCTGTACTGAAAAAGCAGAAAGAATGTATATGGTGGAAAATTGGACGGAAGTCCTGCAAACTACCGTCGATACGTTAAAAACACAGGTAACGTCTCAAGAGAATGCGGTAAAGGATATTATGTGGAAACTTAAGGAGGCAGAAAATCGCCAACGTCGGAATAACCTAAGGATCTTAGGGATCCCGGAGAACAGTGAAGGAAGTGACATTCGTGCATTTTCTATCAATCTGTTCAAAAATGCGTTTCCAGAACTAGCGCACTGGGACTGGGACAAGGAGATCCAAAGGGTGCATAGATTCCCAATGTCAATGTCTAAACGTCCGCAAAATAACCAGTCATATCCCAGAGTTATTTTGATTTATTTTGGAAACTTTTTGCTCCATCAAGCAGTATACGACCTGGCCAGACCCAACAAAAAACGGAACTGGGATAATTTCTCATTTTTCTCTAAACCACATTTTGCACACACGACAGTGGAAAGGCGTTGGTGGCTCCGACAGTTGATTGCACCATTTCAAAAAGCTGGTGCCGCCGCTTTTCTTCAAAACCCCGCAAACTGAAAGTAATCTCACAAGGACGGACTTGGTTTTTTACCTCAGAAATCCAAGCGGAGCAAATACTTCAGGAAATAACCACTGGGAAAGCAGGACCTGCTTAGAACATTAACAGTATTTCTTCTCTTATACCATATTTGTGGCGACCTAACTGGATTACGGGGGGGCTCTTCCGTCTGATATAATGGTACTCCACTTTCTCTATTTTTCCCCACTTGTTTTTTTCCGGGGCAGAATCTAAAGGATGAAGGGAAGGGGAAGAGAAGAGGAAAACTGTATTGATGGTTGGGCGATGGGGGATGGGGAGGGTGGGTGAGGTCGGTTCAGACGCTATCACACAGGCTCAGGATTGAGCCTGGTTGCCTAAATAATGGTGGGGGGTTGGGGGCGGGAGGGTGGGGGGAGGTGAATTTTTAGACACAAAGTCTATGCGACAATTGGAGGGAGAAGGGGCCAATATGAGAATAGGGATACTAGTACTGGACAAATGTGGTGTACAATGAGGGAGATTATTGTTTTCAAGCATGGACCATTTGAACAAATAACATTATGGCCAAAGTGAAAATTGCCACTATTAATATCTGTAGTCTTAATGACAGTAAGAAAAGGCAGAGAGTTGCGGCAGGACTAAGGGTGATTGGAGCCAATATTATATGTCTACAAGAGACACATGTTGAGGGACCACAACAATATTTGCTGAAAACATTAGGATATCAACTGATTACAGCCTCAACACAGGGGGCGCGAGCAAGGGGGGTAGCAATCCTGGCCAAAGGGGGAGATCTCCAATTCACACGTACATTAGCGGATACATTCGGTCGCTGGGCTATTGCAGAGTGTCACTATGACTCCGGGGCAAGTAAAATGACTCTTTGTACTATTTATGGAAATGTCAGCGACGACCCAGATGTGCTGTCAAATATGGCTAACGAACTATCCCACTGGCCTCTTCCATTAATTGTGAGTGGGGACCTTAATATACATTTACCGGGGGAGTGGCTCTCAGATCCAGGTTTTAAGTACTCAGGACAGAAACCAAAAGTTTTCCAGGCATTAAAAAATATGTGTGCGTTGCATGGCCTAATTGATGGTTGGCCATTGGGGCATTCTGGGGATCCGGGATTCACGTACTATTCATACCCACACTCTCGGCTTGTGCGGCTAGATTATATACTCATGTCTAGCATGTTGAGGTCCGGTAGCATAATAGAAAGAACACCAAGAATCTTATCGGACCATAACCCTCTTGTATTTAGTCTTGAATGTGGGTTAAATAAACCTAAGATTAGGACATGGACATTCGAAATAGCATTTTTGGGGAATGAGAAATTCTGTCAACATATGACTAAATGGATTCCAGGCTTCTTGGATGATAATCTTGGGAGTGCTACAATAGATGTGGTCTGGGATGCCTTAAAGGCCGGTATTAGAGGGGAGACGATACAGTTCTCTCTCAGCTCTAATAAAGAGGCTAAAATAAAGATGGCAACACTCCAGTGTAATCTGGGTAGGGCTGAGGGAGAGCTGACTAAGGTCATCCAGGAGGGGGGTACACCTGGGAATGAACTAAATCGGGTTGCGGTGGCTAAAAATCAGATAATTTATACTTTAACGGAGAAGGCAGTCGTGAAAGCCACAGCCCATAAGGAAAAAATGTATGAATGGAGTGAACAGGTTGGCCACCAGCTGGCGGTACGTACTAGAGAAGAATACTCGGCCAATTTATCTAAAGAGATCATGGATCCAGAGACTGGCCTTAAAACTGAACCCTCCGAGATTAGAATGGTATTTCAAAAATGTTATCAGAATCTTTATGAAACAACAGAGAATCAACTGGGAAGATTAGAGACATATTTAAATTTAAATGCCTCAATAAGATTTGAGAAAGTGGACCAGGAAAGCTTAGATAATATTCCATTCTGGGAGGAAATTTTATTATCCATGAACAGCCTTGCTACAGGGAAAGCCGCTGGTATGGACGGTATCCCAACAGAATTCTATGTCAAGTTTTCAGCACAACTAAAAGAAATAATGCAGGAACTGTTTATCCATATTTTCGAGGGAGGAAGGCCACCAGCTTCATGGTCATCTGCCAAAATTGTAGTTTTTCTAAAAAAAGAAATAAAGATCCTCTAGAATCTGGGACATCGTCCCATTACATTGATAAATGGAGATTCTAAAATTTACTCTAAATTATTAGCAAGCCGATTAGCACCGATTATCCACAAGATTGTATCGGAACGCCAGCATGGGTTCATTCCCGGAAGATCTACAATCGATAACGTCCAAAGGGTAATTTCTCTTTTTGACTTTACCAAGCTTATATTACTCGACGCCGAAAAAGCTTTTGATAGGGTCTCCTGGGAATACCTTTGGGCCACAATGTTACATAGTGGGATCAACAAGAGATTTATTAAGGCAATACAAATGCTATATGTGTTTAGCCTATTGCTAGGGTATTAATAAACGGGATATTGTCTGAAAGAATAACCATCACAAGGGGGACAAGACAGGGGTGCCCGTGCTCTCCTCTTCTTTTCGCGATTTACATTGACCCGTTCATCCGTAGGTTGGATCAAAACATACTAATTCCTTCAATATGGGCACAAGAATACGAGACTAAAACACTAGCCTTCGCAGATGATATTGCTTTAGTTACAAGTAATCCTAATAAAGCAATTGTCGCGATAGAAGAGGAAGCTCTGATTTTCGGAGCAGTCTCTGGCTATAAACTAAATCAGAGTAAAACACAGATCATTCTCAATGATAAGATCACGATGAGTGATGTCAGAGTTATAGAGAAAGCCATGTATCTCGGGGTGAGCATATCGGCAGAGGTGGATAATATAGTCAGCAATAATGTGGAACCTTTGATGCAACAAACAAAAAAAGAATTGGTACGTCTTAACAACTTACATCTAACGATAGGAGGGAGATGTAATGTGATTAAAGTGTTATATCTTCCCAGATTTCTATATTTTTTTAGGACTATTTGTTTAGAATTTCCCCCTCAACTGTTTAGATCTATTGAATCTATGTTCTCCAGATTCTTATGGGGATATAAAAACCCACGCCGGGCTTTAAAGTATATCACACTCCCAAAGGATAGAGGGGGAATGGCAATGTCTAACTTTAAATTGTATTATTGGGCTACTGTATTGAAATATTGTTCAGCACTTATATCTCCAGGGCCCAACGGCAATAATACACCTACTCCACAAACACTTATATTGGGAAGGGGCTTTGAAGGTTGTTTTTGGCGACACATCAACAACAGTATTTTAAGAAGGTAAAATTCAAGAGTATCTATGGTATATATAAGGTCTGGGGTTGTGCTCGTAAATTATTGGGTTTTGGACAATATTCATATTATACCCCGGTATTTAAAAATAATGATCTCCCGGAGATATTTGATGACAGCTGTATGGATCGTTGGATACAGGTAGGGATATCAGAGCTCGGCTTTTTCTTTAACAGAAATGGCTTGAGGACCTTTGATGAATTACGTAATGAATATGACCTCAGTCAAAGGGATTTTTTTAAATACCTACAGGTTAGAGATTTTTTGACGAAGAAGGGGGGGGGGGGGGGGAGTAGGGAAAAATTCCATGCAACACAAATTATGGACCGCATATGCAAAAAATCTAGTCTAACTATCGGGGAGATATATGAATTTCTGAACTCTCTGGGTCCCGATGATATGGAGAAACAGATTGATATGTGGCAGACAAAGTTAGCTGTATTACCTCAAACCCCTCTCCGATCCTTCGAAATGTCACAGTCCTGTTTTATGTCAGTTAAACTACAAGCCCAGTACTATAAAACGTTTTTTTCACTATATTATACCCCGAAGAAAATAGCGAAGTGGGCGACTGGAAAAGGTACAACATGTCCACGATGCTCATTATTTGAGGCTGATAGTGTGTATATTTTTGCTTCTTGTAAAGTACTATCAAATATAATAGTGGAGATTTCTGATTTTCTATCAAAAATATTTGGAACGGGTGTTCATATTTCCACAGAGGAAATATTGTTGGGCACAGCAGACTGCACCCGTCCAATATATATGCATGGCCTGATTTTTGTGGCTATGGCCATTCTAAGGCTATGCATAGCCTCAGCCTGGCTAGACCCAAATCCACCGACGTTCCAGGAATGGAGGGCCCGGCTGTTAGCAACGTGCAGCCTGGAGGTAGCCATATAAAAAAGAAAAGGGCGCAATAAATACAATAGAGGCATGTTGATATGGGACCCATTGGTACAATGGATGTCCAACTATACATAGATTAGAAAGATTACAAAAAGGGGAGACTTCAACCAAACAAGAATGGCGACATTCTTGATTTTTCTGTACTCTATTAAGTATGATCTTAAACGCTCCTCACCCTTGTGTATGCTTCAAGTGTCTTGAGAAATTATGCAAATTGTGTCTTTGTTTGAATAGGGGGGGAGTGTGTTGGGGTGGGGGATGGGCTAGGGGTGAAGTGTATGTAAAAAGAAAATCAATAAAGATATTTAAAAAAAAAAAAAAAAAGAGGGTGGCACTGGCGGTTCATTGGGCCGTTAGAAAATTGAAGAATCTGTTGTGGAGTAGCAAGTTTGAGGTCCGCACAGATCATAAACCATTGTGTGAGATATTAGGGAAGAAGGAAATGAAATGCGGTGTTGAGCAGGATTATGAAGTAGGTTGTGGCATTACAGGAATATGATTTTGAGATAAAGTATCCACAGGGTGTGAGAATTAAAGTAGCTGACAAGCTCTCGAGGTTGGTAGAGATGAATGAGGAGGACCCGTTAGCCAGCTGTGAGGAAGACAGGGAGGTAGTGTGTGAAATAGGAGGTAGTGGTCTCTCAGAGAAAGCATGACACGATGCCTGTCTTTTGGATAATGAAATGCAAGATGTGCAAGACTGGTTAAGGAAAGGTTGGCATTCGAAAATGAAGGGTGCTTCTGAGAAATTTTGTCATGTAAGGGATGAATTATCAGAGACCTAATGGGACGATGTTTAGGGGGAACAAGATTAGGCCCGCCTGTTACGCTTAGGGCAGACTTTTTAACGGTGGCACATGCAGGTCACCAAGGGATGTCCAAGACTAAAGGAAGACTCAGATTGACCTATTGGTGGCCAGGCATGGATACCTAGGTGGAAAGGATGATTAGGGAGTGTGTTTTGTGTGCCATGAGTGAAAAAACGGTAAAGCCAAGGGTACAGCCCATGGTGATTAGGAATCGTCCAACTAAACCTTGGGAAGGAAGAGGTGGCCTTAGACACATTGGGGCCAATTCATGTGGGCGGTGCGAGTCATGTGTGATGGTACTCATTGACATGCACTCGAGGTGGCCAGAGAAGAAAGTTTCAAGTCAAATTGGAATTAAGCATGTTGTATGCTTCCTGAAGAAGTTATATGGGAGAGAAGCTATACCCAATGTTTTACTAATGAGGTACAGTTGGTGTCAGAGGAAATGGAACAGTTCTTGAAAATATGTGAAATATGACACAAGTGTTCTTTATATCACCCAGAAATCAATGGCATGGTGGAAAGCTTCAACCTAGTGTTATAAGAGACAACTGCTATGGCTAAGGGAAGTGGTATGAATTGGAAAGAGGAGAGTACTAAGAATATTGAGGCATACAGAGTTTCCTCTCACGCCATCACAGGGAAGTCTCCCTTTGAATTGTTTGAGGAAATGTAGGAAAGTGTCCCTTTATGCGTGGTTGCCCCCCACTTTTTGCCTAATGTTTTTATAAAACATTTTTATTAAAGTTAACAATGGTTCACAGCCAGATACAATTAAGTAGGTCATATTATAAGACAGTACAATTGTTTTCCAGTTCCTTTGCCACAAAGAGCTCTCCACATATACAAATAATCTTGCCATTTGTCTCAGCCCCTTAAACCGTAAAGACGTGGTGCGTTGTCCCTCAATGCTCTTCCAACGCTTTTTAGTCGCTCAGGTCCTGATCTGAGTCCTCTGGTGGAGGAGCACATATATACCCACGAAATTTGTTCCATCTGCCTCATACCCTCTTCCATTTTTTGAGGACAGCCTCTATTAATAAAGACTGCTTTTTCTGCCACCATGGCACCGTCTAGATCAGAGCACCATTGTTTGTGAGAGGGGGCCGCCTGAGCCCCCCACTGTCGAGCAATGTTTTGTTTGGCTAATGCCATACCCATGGTCGCCCAGTTTTGCTCTGCATGGTTCAAGTCTGTTGGTTCCCACATATTGAGTAGGCATTTCCTCGGTTCGAGGGAGATCACATGACCACCCACCCTGATGAGTGTGTCGAGTATCGCCTTCCAATAGGTAGCAATGTGGGGACAGTCCCATAGAGTGTGGTAAAAGGTACCCTCAGCCTCACAGCCTCTAAGGCAAAGCGGAGACTCTGCCCTTCCTATCTTATAGATTGTGGTCCTGGTGTAGTAAGTTCTGTGCAATACTTTAAGTTGCACTAATTTTAGCCTTGAAGGGATTGCTACCTCTCGCGGGGAAGCGAGGGCTTCCTGCCAGTCTTGTTCGTCTGTCTGGTTATTTAATCAATTTACAATATGTTTGGGAGGTCGCTTTTTTGGTGAGGTGGTCTGTCAGTAGTCCTCTAGCGGCGAGGCGTCATGGGAGGTCAGTTACCGGGGGTACAGCTTTTGTTAGTGCGTGCTTTATTTGTATGTATCTAAAGTACTCAGTCCCGGCTATTTGATATGTTGCTTGTAGCTGGGCAAACGTCACCACTTCCCCTTTTTTCCACAGGTCCCCGACCATGGAAAAGCCTATTTGGTCCCACCGGGAAAATCCTTTACTGGTGCGTAGTGTACCCAAACTGGGAGAGTCCCAGAGTGGTGTATGTTTTGTCATCACTCCCTCCTGTCCATACGTAATGCAGGTTCGTCTTGTGGGGCGTGGAGCCATTGATTAATCACAATGAGTTGGGAGGCCCAGCAGTAGAACTTGATGTTGGGGAGGGCTATACCCCCGTCATACCAACTCCGAATTAGTTTACGCTGCGCTATCCGAGGGGGCTTTCCCTCCCATAGGAGGTATCCCACTTCCGCTTCGATTGATTTGAAGTAGGAGTCCGGAGCAGGTGATGGGGGTGTTCTGCAGTGCGTATAAGAATCTGGGCACAGCCATCATTTTGAACAGGGCTGCTCTCCTGAGCAGTGTCAGTGGGAGGGAGTGCCACCATCTCACATCACTGCGGAGTCTCTTCAGTGGGGGCGGAGATTATGGTCGTAGAACCGTGTGGGGTGTGGTGTGATGTATATACCGAGATATTTAAATCCCTCCGTTGCCAGAGACATTCCTACGCCTGGGGGGAAACGCGGGGGGGACCTTTCAGCATGTACAATACCGACTTTGCCCAGTTAATCGTATAGCCTGAAACTCTGCCGTATGATGCGCAGATGTCCAGCAGGCAGATAATGGACTTTCGGGGGTTTGCCATGTAAAGCAGGATGTCATCCGCATAGAGGGATATTCTATCTTCCCACCCCTCAGTCCAACGCAGTCCCAGTATTGTCGGATCCCACCTAATCCATGCCGCCAGTGGTTCCAGTACCAGAGCGAACAACCACGGGGACAGGGGGCACCCCTGTCTGGTGCCATGCCCCAAGGGGAACTCCTCCGACAGTCGCCCGTTGACCAACACCTGTGCCAATGGTTTAGTGTATAGCAACCGGGTACGGGCACAAAAATTGGGCCCGAAGCCGAGGTGTTGCAGAACTGCAATAAGGAAGGGCCATTCGACCCGGTCGAGGGCCATACTTGCATCCAGAGAAAGGATGACCGCCTCTTCCTGTATAGTAGGTGCCCTAGCCAGCACCCCATGGAGTCTTCGTAGATTCATTGCTGTGTTTCTGCCTGGCATGAAGCCAGATTGGTCGGGGTGTATGAAGGTCGCGAGATGAGGTTGTAGCCTGGTGGCTAACACTTTAGCAAGTATTTTCGCCTCTGCGTTGAGGAGTGAGATTGGGCGGTAAGAGAAACAGTCCTGTGGAGGTTTGCCTGGTTTCGGGATTGCTATAAGAGTGGCCAACCGTTGGTCCCTAGGGAATATCCCTTCCTCTAGGCTAGTCTTGAACATGTTCAATAAGTGAGGCGCCAGCATGTCGGACTCTTTCCTATAGAGTTCTATTGGGATACCGTTGGGACCCAGGACTTTCCCGGACTACAGCCCTTTAATGGCAGCAGTGATTTCCTCCAATGTGATGCCCGCCTCCAACGCCTGAGTATCTTGCGGTGCCAGTTTTGGCATAGGTATGTCTTTGATGTATGCTAGGCTGTCCTCTTCTGAGGTTGTTGCTATGGGGGAGTATACTGCTTCAAAGTGTTGTGCGAATGCGGTGACTATGTCATTAGGGTCCCTCAGCAATTCTCCCAAGGGAAGACGAATCTGTGACACACAGCGACTGGCCCGTTCTTTTCTTTCCAACCAGACCAGCAGTCTACCCGCTTTGTCCCTGACTTCGTAGATGGTGTGTTGCATTTTTGCGATCTTCTCCTTGGCGCTTTCCCGTGTGAAGTCACCGTAGGCTTGTTGCGCCAGTCGAAGAGAGTGGGTCGTATGGTCGGTGGGATCTGCCGCATGTATGCTCTCAGCTAGGCTAACTGCCCGCTCCAGCTCCCCAATCTGGCGATTTTGTTCCCGTTTGTGGGCAGTGATCAAGGTGTTCAATTTCACTTATTCCTTCTACACTGGCCAGGGAGGTAAATATATAATGGGGAACAACCTTTACAACGCAACTTTTACAACGCACTACCATTACAACGAAACTATTACAACGCCAAATCTGTTACAACGCATGCCATTACAACGCAAGTCTTTACATCGACTTGCACTAGATGGCGTGCTAACATTAAAAATAGAGTAGTTTACTATCCAAACACCTTCCCTACTGCAACGTGGACTGGAGTTAGAATAGTAAATTACCCTTTTTTAATGTCAGCACGCCATCTACTGCAAGTCGATGTAAAGACTTGCGTTGTAAAGACTTGCGTTGTAACAGAGTTGGCGTTGTAAAAAATGTGTTGCAATGGCATGCGTTGTAAAAGCATGCGTTGTAACGTCATACATCCATATATAATCAATACGGGATAGGCTGTTATGTACCCCTGAGTGGAAGGCCTATTGTAGTGTTTCAGGATGTCGCGTGCGCCATACATCCACCAGCCCCATTGCATCTAAGAATTCCCGGAGGGGAGAGGAAGCAGCCCCCTGATCTCTGTGTGGGTATCTGTCAATGGCAGCGTCCACTGTAGCATTAAAGTCACCTCCCATAATTAATTTCCCGGGGGGAAGTGTCAACAGGAATTTACCCAGGGCAGGGAAGGCGAGGCCGTGAAATGCTGGGGGAATGTAAACTGTCACTATGTTGTACCTCCCACTGACAGGATAGTGCCGCAAAACGCCCTTGATCGTCCGTCCAAGTCCCGGTTACTATTAGTGGGCAGCTTTTCTTGAAGAGGATCCCAACTGCTCTTGAACCCGAGGTGAACTCAGCATGGACCGCCATACGAAATCCCCATCTGTCCAACGCCTTGGTCGCTGTACCGACCAGATGTGATTCCTGTATTAGGACTACGGATGAGGCATGCCTTTTAAGATATTGTAGCACTAATCCCCTTTTTATTTTGTTACCCAGGCCATTCACATTCCAGGATATAACCGTTAGGGGGGGCCCCCAGTGTGTGCGAGTCGTAAGGCTGTGACTGGGAGGGGCTGTATATTCCGGATCCTAGCGTCTGTGAGCGGTCAATCGACATAGGAACATTTGTTTCTTTGTGGGTTCAAGAGGCCCCTTTCCAGTGACAAATTATTTCGGCTGTGAATATTCTTTTGAATCTCCCTGTGAAACAATAAACGACAACTTTAACAACACCCCTCCATCCTCCCGCCTCCCTGCTCCCCTGCAAGATGGATTCCCAACTGCCCGTACCCCCAACACTGCGAAGTGCTTCAACCCCTTAAACAGTACTACTTTTTACCTAATGTTGATGCACTTTGACTGAGTGTGCCCTGGGTTTCTGCCAAACAGGTACCCAGGGACTGTCTTCTTTCCCTAAAACGGTACCATTGCAAACCAAATGGGCAACTCTCTGGGCACCTGTAAGTCCTATGTAAAAGGTACCATAGGTACCAAGAGCACTGTGACCAGGGAAGCCCTCTAAGGAGTGCAGCACTTATTGTATCACCCTTAGAGGCCCTGTACCTCAACACACACCATTGCAGGCCACGTGGTTTGGTGCAGAGCAAAGTGAAGAGTCGACATGGCACACATCCCCGTTTGCCAGGCCTACAATCCACTGCCATGATATAGGAAAGCCACCCCTCTAGGTGGATTTACTATACCACTGGTGAGGTTACAGGTGAATGAGCACTGTGCCCCTACAGTGTCTAAGTCCATACTTAGACATTGTAAGTGCAGTAAAGCCATAAACAGTATATGATCTGGGATTTTCTCATTATGAACTCCTAGCACCATAATTACTTTACAGAGATCTGCGAAGTTTGATATCAACCTTCTCAGCACACTAAACTCACACTGATGCCAGTGTGGGATTTAATGCCTAATGCACTTAGAGGGCATCTTAGCGATGCCCCCTGAAAAACGACCTAACTTTGGTGTCCCGGCTGAGTGGCTGCTTGGCAGCTGCCACCACCAGATATGTTTATGGACCCCTGGGTTGAGAGCCAGCCACTCTTGGGGTCCTGAAACAAAGCACATCATGGGTCGAGGTGCCAAGCCACCTCCCCCAGGATGGGCAGCGCCCACAAAGGGGAAGCTTCAAAGGCTTGCCGCCTTTGTGACCTGACCCAGCCATTTGCTGCTCCCAGCAACTTGCTCCCACCGGTTCTGACCACCACTTTGGGTGGGAGATTCGGCAGGAAAATCACGATAGGAGGAGAGGTGTGCCCACCTTTGCCAACCCCACCCCTCAGGTGGGGGAGGCGAGGTGAAGCACAACTCTCAGTCCCCGCAATCTTGAAGATGGGGGCACCCAGCCAACCAGAGTGAGGCTTAGGCCCCCCTCCCACTGGAGGGTGGCATAATAGGGAATGTACTCACCCAAAGGAAGGGACACATTGGTCCCGACCTGTACCTACCTGAAACGCCCCTAAATTAGTATTTGTGGCTACCCCGAACCTTACCTCCTCAGACAAGAAGAAAGAAGAAGAAGAAGAACCGAAGAGCCCAGCTTTAGGAAGAAGAGGACACCAACCGACTTGGCCCCATCCCTACCGACCTGTCCCGACCTTGACCTACTCCAGCGGTGTTAGAGTCGGGGATCTCTGGTTGGCGCAAGGTTGCCCTTGTGTCAAGCAGGAACTCTCTCCTCCACGTCAGGGCGCAGGATAACCCCTCGCGAATGACCCTTGCTCACCCTCTAGGTGCGTGGCGTGAGCAGCCAAGGCGATTCCTCAGGCGTTGTTGGTCAAGCACTTACAATCGTACACACAGTAAATACATCAATCCCCCCAGAAACGGACACCAGACTTGGATATATATAAAAATAAGCTTCTTTATGTAAAAATAGGTATATATATCTCAGCAGACTTATCACAAGACCAATAACGTTTTCGCTATGCCACCAGGTTATAAAGCAGGCAACTGTTCTTTGTTCGTAGCTTCAAATGGATACTTTGTAGTCTCTCGCAAATGTTACTTGTGGTTCCAGTACTCACAGAGATCGGCTCCTGCGAACGGGGAAATAAGGCGTTGCGGGCCCCGAGCCCGATACTGGAACTTCTTTCGTGACGTGGAGAGTCGGCACAGGTCGGTGTGACTCTCAACTTCGGGAAGTGTTCTTGGGTCCTCAATCAGCAGGTGTGGGCAAGCAGGCAAGCGCGGCCCGCGACCCTTTGGCACGGCGGTGCAGGAGGGTCTCCACAGCGGGGGCGGCGCGGCCTGAGATGTCCTCGGGATAGTGAAGCGGGGTCACAGGGCACAGTCAGTGCAGCTGGATGACCCGGCGTAGATCACAGTCGTCGGACGGCTTCCGGCGGGAGGGGTGATAGCGCGTTCAGCGCGCTCCAATGGCAGGCGGTGACAGGGGTGCAGGCGGCCTAGCCCGGGGACAGAGAGCGGCTCCGGACGGAGCGGGGCTCTCACGGGGTTGCGGCAGGCGAGCTCCTGAGTGTCACGGCCCTAGGAGGGGCGATGAGGGGCGCAGTCTCTTTTCCAGCGGGATGCACACACGGCTCGAATTGGAGGACGAGCAAGAAGCACAGAGAACCCACTGGTCCTGGGGTTCAGTTCAGGGGGCAAGCTCAGATCAAGCCCTTGGAGAATGTTCAAGCACAAAGTAGCAAAGTCTTTTCAATAGTCTCTTCCTCTCCTTTCTCAGCAAGGCAGGCAGCAGGCCAGCTCCTCCAGCGTCTCCTTCTCCTTCTAGTCGGGCAGAGGTTCTCTGTGGTAAACAGGATTCTGATTTCTTAGGAGCCAGGCTCCTACTTTTATACCATGATTCTTTTGTTCTTCAGCGCCAGGGGGCCTAGGCCTGGCTCAGTCCAGTTCTGGAGCACTTTGTTATGGTGACTCTGCTCTTTCCTTTCAGCAGCAGGGCAGAGACATCAGCCGCTCCACAGGGGGCGGCGCCGGCTTTGTGGTGGCAGAGCACAGGTCTATTCAAGAGTCAAGGTGTACTCCTCCCACCCATCCTGGTGTCATCTCTCTACCCACCACCTGGCAGCCAACCTGTCTCTGGGGATCCCCCCACCCTGCTCCTTACTGTTGCTAGGCAGAACACACGCACACATACAGCAGAGGCGGACTGAGATGGTCAGGTCAGTAAATACTAACTTTCTAAAAGTAGTATTTACAAACCCAGGATATTAAAATAAACTTGAGTACAAGAAGTATTTTATTATCCTGAGTTCAGGCATACTAAACTCGACACTCTACCATGCTCTCTGAGTCCACTGGGGTCACAGCGTGTAGGGACTCCAGCAGCCCATTCTGGCCTATGGAGAGCAGGTAGCCTTCAATAGTGAAAAACGAAAAGGGCTGTAATTCACTACTAAGACATGCCACACACATCAGGGCATGTCCTACCTTATGCCTACAATGCACCCTGCCCGTGGGCCTACCAGAGGGGTGGCTAATATGTAAGTAAGGGAAGGTTTAGGGACTGGCAAGTGGGGGCACTTGCGCAGTCAGCGCGACGGTCCCGGACCGCGCACAGGGTCTGCGGTGGCAGACCCTAGACACATTTTACAAAGCCGCTCCCGTGGGTGGCGCAACCAGCGCTGCAAGCCCACCAGCAGCATTGGCATTCACAAGCCCTGGCACCCCTGGTGCACTTTACTGGGGACTGACAGTGAATCCAATAAGCCAATCATGAACATCAATTACAGGTACACTTTTACCTAGGGAGCACTTGCACTGAGGCACGGATTAGCCGTGGCGCAGTGCCCTGAGCGGACAACACCAGCAAAACAATCGAGGCACACCATCAAAAAGTGGAAGGGAAATTCACGCCAAGGTGCCAGGTCTAACACGTGTCCCCTCCAGCTGAAATGTGGGGAGAACTACCCTTGCCCAGGGGGTTCCTCTTCACTAAGGCGGAAATACCTGGACAGACCGTCAGCGTTGGCGTGATCTGTACCAGGACGGTGTTCCACCGTAAAGTCCATACCCTGTAGGGAGATGGACCACCTCAACAGCTTCGGGTTTTCACCCCTCATTTGCATCAACCATCTGAGGGGCCTGTGGTCCGTCTGAACCCGGAAGTGAGACCCAAACAAGTAGGTTCTTAGCTTCTTCAGCGCCCAGACCACAGCAAATGCTTCTCGCTCAATTGCACTCCACCTACTTTCCCGTGGAAGTAACCTCCTACTGATGAAGGCTACGGGTTGGTCCCAGCCCTCCTCAGTCATCTGTGAAAGAACAGCCCCTACACCATGCTCTGAAGCGTCTGTCTGTACTAGGAATTCCTTGGAGAAGTCAGGGGCCAAGAGCACGGGCGCCGTGCACATGGCAGTCTTCAGGGTGTCGAAAGCTTTCTGACAGGTGTCAGTCCAAATCACGTTCCTGGGCTGCTTCTTAGAAGTCAGCTCTGTCAAGGGGGCAACGATCGTTCCATAGCCCTTGACAAACCTCCTGTAGTACCCAGTGAGCCCCAGGAAGGCCCTCACTGCGGTCTGCGTCTTGGGGGGTTCCCAAGCCAGGATGGTCTCAATTTTGGGTTGCAAGGGTGCCACCTTGCCACTCCCCACTTGGTGTCCCAAGTACACCACGGAACCCTGCCCGATCTGGCACTTGCTTGCCTTGATCGTGAGGCCTGCTCGGCGCAGAGCCATCAACACTTCCCAGAGGTGGCGCAGGTGTTCAGGCCAGGTGGCACTGAACACTGCGATGTCATCCAGGTAGGCGGCACTGAACGCATCCAGCCCAACCAGTACCTGGTTGACCAACCTCTGAAAGGTGGCAGGGGCATTCTTCATCCCAAATGGCATGACTCGGAACTGGAAGTGCCCATCTGGTGTAGAGAATGCTGACCTCTCTTTGGCCCCATCGGTCAAGGCGATCTGCCAGTACCCAGACGTTAAATCAAACGTGCTGAGGAACCGGGCAGCCCCCAGCCGATCAATGAGCTCATCAGCTCTGGGGATGGGGTGCGCGTCAGTCTTCGTGACTGAATTGAGTCCTCTGTAGTCCACACAGAACCGGAGTTCAGGTGTGGCTCCCGGCGCAGCAGCCTTTGGGACCAAGACCACGGGGCTGGACCAAGGACTGCTGGAGGACTCAACCACCCCTAGCGCAAGCATTTTGGAGACCTCCTCCTTGATGCAAGCTCTGACCCTGTCAGTTACCCTGTAAGCCTTGTGCTTCACAGGTAAGCTGTCTCCGGTGTCCACATCATGGACGCACCAATCTGTGACACCAGGAACCAGGGAGAATCTGTCGGAAAACTGCCCCAGCAAGTGGCGGCAATCCTCCTGTTGTTCGGGCGTCAGGGTGGGTGAGAGGTTAACTCCATCCACTGACCCATCTTTCTCAGAGGCCACTAAGAGGTCAGGAAGAGGCTCGGTCTCCTCCTCCATTCCATCATCAGTGGCCAGCAGCATGCCCACTTCGGTCCTCTCTAAGTGGGGCTTAAGGCGGTTAACATGTAGGACCTCAAAGGGTTCCTGGGAGTCTGCATGTCCACCAAGTAGGTGATAGGACTCTTGCGCTCCACAACCTCAAATGGACCTGTCCACTTATCCTGAAGTGCACAAGGCTCCACTGGGGCCAAGACCCACACCTTTTGTCCAGGTTGAAGCTCTACCAGAGTGGCATTCCGGTCGTACCACCGCTTCATCTCCTCCTGGCTGGCTTCCAGATTTGCCTCAGCAAGTTGCCTGAAACGCCGAGTCTGGTTTCGGAAGGCCAGCATGTAACTGTATACATTCTGGGGAGGTTTCCTGGGAGATTGCTCCCAGCCTTCCTTTACCAAACTCAGAGGTCCTCTTACCGGGTGACCATACAGAAGCTCAAAGGGGCTGAACCCTAGAGACTTCTGTGGCACCTCGCGGTAAGCGAAGAGCAGGCATGGCAAGAGGACGTCCCACTTACGCCTCATTGGACCGTCCAGGCCCATGATCATGCCTTTGAGGGTTCGGTTGAATCTCTCAACCAACCCGTTTCCTTGGGGGTGGTAAGGAGTGGTGAACTTGTAAGTTAGCCCACACTCCTTCCACAGGGATTTAATATATGTGGATATGAAATTGGTCCCCCTGTCGCTCACCACCTCTAGAGGGAATCCCACTCGGGAGAAAATTCCCATCAGTGCTCGTCCCACCACGGGGGCCGTCACTGTCCTCAGAGGGATGGCTTCAGGGTACCGGGTGGCATGGTCCACCAAGACCAGGATGAACCTGTTGCCCAGGGCTGTCTTGGGGTCCAGAGGCCCCACAATGTCAATACCCACTCGTTGGAATGGCGTACCGACCACAGGGAAAGGTTGCAGAGGAGCCTTGTGCTTCCCTCCGCTCTTACCACTTGCCTGGCAAGTCTGACAGGTTCTGCAGTAGGAATCTGAGTTCTTGTGCATTTGGGGCCAGTAAAAGTGGGTGACAAGCCTGTCATAGGTCTTGTCCATCCCCAAATGTCCTGCTAAAGGCACATCATGAGCCAGCCCCAGTAGGAAGGTTCTGAACTTCTGGGGTACCACCAGCACACGGGCTGACCCAGGTTCAGCAGCCTTAGGCTCGGAATACAGGAGGTCATTCTCCCAGTACACGTAGTGTGTTTTGGCCTGAACACCATTGGCCTGGTCTGCAGCCTGTTGCCGCATACCCACGAGAGAAGGGCATTCTTTCTGCTCCCTGCAGAATTCCTCCCTGGAGGGACCTCCTTCTTGCTGCCAATGGGTCAGCTCAGGCAGGTCTACCAGTTCGGCAATCTGTTCCCCGGTAGGCTCCAGAGCATCCCCCTCAGGGTCTGCTTCCTCCTGGGCCGTGGGAACTTCGGGGGCCGGTTTCCCGCGCCTCCTGCGCCTCCTCCCTAAGGCCGGTTCCTGGACCTCTCCCTCAGGTTCCAGGACCCTCTCAACACCCCTACTGGCTGCCATGGACCGGGTGGTCACGCACGCCCAGTCGGGTAGACCCACCATCCTCAGATGCGTGGTCTTCTCCACCTTTTCCCAAGGGGAGCTCTCCAGGTCGTTTCCTAGCAGACAGTCTACAGGCATGTCAGTTCTCACAGCGACTTGCAGAGTACCAGAGACCTCCCCCCACTCAAAGGGAACTTGAGCCATTGGACAACGACTCTCTACGTTGTCAGCATTGACAACCCTACAGTAGGCATTGGGTACAATCTGCTCTTGAGACACCAGGTGTTGCCTCACCGAGGTCACGCTGGCTCCTGTATCTCTAAGAGCCTCAACCTTCTTTCCATTGATGGTCACTACTTGCCCATATTTCTTAGTGTTAGAGGGCAGGTAGGTTACAGGGACCATCTCACTGTCTCCTAGCGAGACTAGGGTCATCTGCCCGGGACCCCCACCCTCCTGGACTGCTACCTCCTCCCCAAAGTTAACACTAGCTACTTGCCGGGGTGGAGCACCAGTGGGTGCGGTCTTACCAAACAGGCGACACTTAGGATCAGAGGCAATGTGACCCGGGTCACCACACTTATAACAATTGAAGGGCCCCTTTGGAACAGGTCTACCTGTCGGGGCCCCGTTCTGCTGCGGGGGTGGGGGAGGCTGAGAACCCTTCTGCTGGTTCCCTTGGGAATTACTTTGGGGGCCTTTTTGGAACCCCTTCTGTTTACCCTTGTCCCCCCCACTCTTCTGCTGGGGACCCTGCCCACCTTTGGCGGAGTCTCCCACTTGACCCTTGTGGACCCTGGTGCTGAGCCAGCGGTCCGCCTCCTCAGCAAGCTTCCTCGGGTTGGACAGCTTGCTATCTATCAGGTGCTGGCGTAGCTCAGGAAAACATTGACTGGACAAGTGCTCCCATGCAATTAAGTCAAGCATCCCTTGATAATCATTCACTTTGCTACCCTTCACCCAACCATCCAGTGCTCTGCAGAAAAAGGTCACATACTCCACATACGTACTCTCAGGGATCTTCTTGGTCTCCCTGAACCTCTGTCTATATAGCTCCGGAGTTAACCCATACCTGGTCATTAAAGCTTCCTTCATATGGGGGTATGAGGTCTGGACGTCTAAGGGCAAGTCTAACAGGGTGTCGCGTCCTTCAGCAAGGAACCTTCCCCACAACCCCGCTCCCCAGTCTTTCTCAGGGACCCGGTGTGAGGACATGGCCACCTCGTAGGCTCTAAACCACTGCCCTATGTCATCCTTTCTAAAATACTCCTTCACTACATCTTTGGGGATGTACACCTTGGACTCTACCTGCACCGGTGGAGTGCTGCCACCAGAAGGAGCGGTGTCCAAACTTTTCGCCTTCAGCTCCAACTCCTTCAATCTGATATCATGATCCATTTGGCGTTGTTGTGCCTCCAGGGCCAACTTCTGCTTTTCCATTTCCATTTGTCCTGCCAATTTTGCCATCTCCATTGCATGCGCCCTGTCTGCTGCCCTGTCTGCAAGCTCCTCTGGCGACCGGACTCTGCTGGGCTCCTTAAGGTTGTCGGGTGGAACGATGTCCCCCGCATTCCGTGGGTCTCGTGACTCCTTCCAGGCTCTCAGTGCCTTGGCGTACTGGGTTCTCCTCTTGAATCCAGCATGGGGGACTCTGAATTTTACACTGTAGCCTTTCAATTGCTCTATCGTGTAGCCTTCCAGTCTCTCCCAATCCACCTCATCTATTCCAGAAATCACAGAGAGTGCTCTTCCAGCGGAGTGTGAGCCAGGCATGGTTGCAGTAATGGCAGATGTCTCAACAAAGTTCACAAATGAAAACCTGTGGTTGCGTTATTTGGTCTGCTCTCACTATCTGGTGATTAATAATTCACTGTATGTAAATTACAAGTGCAAATCCGAAATCCCAACCGCTGCCAACAATGTTAGAGTCGGGGATCTCTGGTTGGCGCAAGGTTGCCCTTGTGTCAAGCAGGAACCCTCTCCTCCACGTCAGGGCGCAGGATAACCCCTCGCGAATGACCCTTGCTCACCCTCTAGGTGCGTGGCGTGAGCAGCCAAGGCGATTCCTCAGGCGTTGTTGGTTAAGCACTTACAATCGTACACACAGTAAATACATCAATCCCCCCAGAAACGGACACCAGACTTGGATATATATAAAAATAAGCTTCTTTATGTAAAAATAGGTATATATATCTCAGCAGACTTATCACAAGACCAATAACGTTTTCGCTATGCCACCAGGTTATAAAGCAGGCAACTGTTCTTTGTTCGTAGCTTCAAATGGATACTTTGTAGTCTCTCGCAAATGTTACTTGTGGTTCCAGTACTCACAGAGATCGGCTCCTGCGAACGGGGAAATAAGGCGTTGCGGGCCCCGAGCCCGATACTGGAACTTCTTTCGTGACGTGGAGAGTCGGCACAGGTCGGTGCGACTCTCAACTTCGGGAAGTGTTCTTGGGTCCTCAATCAGCAGGTGTGGGCAAGTAGGCAAGCGCGGCCCGCGACCCTTTGGCACGGCGGTGCAGGAGGGTCTCCACAGCGGGGGCGGCGCGGCCTGAGATGTCCTCGGGATAGTGAAGCGGGGTCACAGGGCACAGTCAGTGCAGCTGGATGACCCGGCGTAGATCACAGTCGTCGGACGGCTTCCGGCGGGAGGGGTGATAGCGCGTTCAGCGCGCTCCAATGGCAGGCGGTGACAGGGGTGCAGGCGGCCTAGCCCGGGGACAGAGAGCGGCTCCGGACGGAGCGGGGCTCTCACGGGGTTGCGGCAGGCGAGCTCCTGAGTGTCACGGCCCTAGGAGGGGCGATGAGGGGCGCAGTCTCTTTTCCAGCGGGATGCACACACGGCTCGAATTGGAGGACGAGCAAGAAGCACAGAGAACCCACTGGTCCTGGGGTTCAGTTCAGGGGGCAAGCTCAGATCAAGCCCTTGGAGAATGTTCAAGCACAAAGTAGCAAAGTCTTTTCAATAGTCTCTTCCTCTCCTTTCTCAGCAAGGCAGGCAGCAGGCCAGCTCCTCCAGCGTCTCCTTCTCCTTCTAGTCGGGCAGAGGTTCTTTGTGGTAAACAGGATTCTGATTTCTTAGGAGCCAGGCTCCTACTTTTATACCATGATTCTTTTGTTCTTCAGCGCCAGGGGGCCTAGGCCTGGCTCAGTCCAGTTCTGGAGCACTTTGTTATGGTGACTCTGCTCTTTCCTTTCAGCAGCAGGGCAGAGACATCAGCCGCTCCACAGGGGGCGGCGCCGGCTTTGTGGTGGCAGAGCACAGGTCTATTCAAGAGTCAAGGTGTACTCCTCCCACCCATCCTGGTGTCATCTCTCTACCCACCACCTGGCAGCCAACCTGTCTCTGGGGATCCCCCCACCCTGCTCCTTACTGTTGCTAGGCAGAACACACGCACACATACAGCAGAGGCGGACTGAGATGGTCAGGTCAGTAAATACTAACTTTCTAAAAGTAGTATTTACAAACCCAGGATATTAAAATAAACTTGAGTACAAGAAGTATTTTATTATCCTGAGTTCAGGCATACTAAACTCGACACTCTACCATGCTCTCTGAGTCCACTGGGGTCACAGCGTGTAGGGACTCCAGCAGCCCATTCTGGCCTATGGAGAGCAGGTAGCCTTCAATAGTGAAAAACGAAAAGGGCTGTAATTCATTACTAAGACATGCCACACACATCAGGGCATGTCCTACCTTATGCCTACAATGCACCCTGCCCGTGGGCCTACCAGAGGGGTGGCTAATATGTAAGTAAGGGAAGGTTTAGGGACTGGCAAGTGGGGGCACTTGCGCAGTCAGCGCGACGGTCCCGGACCGCGCACAGGGTCTGCGGTGGCAGACCCTAGACACATTTTACAAAGCCGCTCCCGTGGGTGGCGCAACCAGCGCTGCAAGCCCACCAGCAGCATTGGCATTCACAAGCCCTGGCACCCCTGGTGCACTTTACTGGGGACTGACAGTGAATCCAATAAGCCAATCATGAACATCAATTACAGGTACACTTTTACCTAGGGAGCACTTGCACTGCGGCACGGATTAGCCGTGGCGCAGTGCCCTGAGCGGACAACACCAGCAAAACAATCGAGGCACACCATCAAAAAGTGGAAGGGAAACTCACGCCAAGGTGCCAGGTCTAACAAGCGGAATCCCGGTGTGTCCTGCAGGCAGAAGCCCCCCGCCCCCCAAAACCCAGAGGACCTGCCCTGCCTTCAGTAAAAAGACTTTGCCTCCCGTGATCACCGGATTTGCTCACCAACAGACTACGGCTCCAGCCAAATCAGCGAGTCTGCACCCGATGCCCACGGCCCGAGTTTGAGTGGCCCAACACAATGAGGAGGTCTACCCGGCGATCCTGACCTAGGATCTGGTGATCCCTGACCTACCTCAAGTCGCCCAACGACGCCTGAAGCCCCTTTCTGGAGGATCACCCCCAACCACGAACAGAGCTGGTAAGGAAAACCCAACGCCAAAAGACACCCCTGCACCAGACGCCCAACGAACTTGGGTGGACAAACCGATGGTGTACGGGCATCCCAACTTACATCTCTAACCAGTGGCCACCTCCAGAAGATCTTCGTGCCTGAGCCTGCAGTGTTTGTTCTGGCTGGGGCTTCCCTATTGAAAGAAACAACCAGGGCTCCCGACGTTGATCCAGCACCCTGCATCCGGCGTCCCTGTGCCGCTGTGGGTGCACCTTGTGTGCTATCTTGGATCCCCCTTTGCCTTGAGCTGAACTCTAGGAGCTTTGCACCCACGTCCAAGTGGTGTGCCTGTGAGCAGCCACTAACCAGAGGCTCCATATCCACCACTGGATAACATTGGGCCTCAGCACTCTGCACCCAGCCTCCCTAGTGCCGCAGAGGGTGTTCTTTGAGTGCATCCTCAACCCGGGGAGAACCCTGGTTCTAGCCCCAGAAACCCAACTCTCACAACCAAGTACTGACCTTTAACTCAATAACTTAATTTCCTCCCATAGGATTGCATTTACCCAGGGGTTCGGAAACATGTCTGGTGATGGCAGCTGGCAAGCAGCCACTCAGCCAGGACACTACAGTTAGGTCATTTTTCAGGGGGCATCGCTAAGATGCCCTCTCTGTGCATTTTTCATTTAATCCCACACTGGCATCAGTGCGGATTTAATGTGCTGAGAAGTTTGATACCAAACTTCCCAGTTTTCAGTAAAGCCATTGTGGTGCTGTGGAGTTCGAAATGACAAACTCCCAGCACCAGATACTCTTAATGGCATCACTGCACTTACAATGTGTAGGGCTACAGGGTTCATGCACCTGTACCCTCACCCGTGGTATAGTGTACCCAGCAAGAGAGCCTGGCTGACCTATGCCAGGGCAGTGGGTTGTAGGCATGGCACACAGGGATGTGTGCCATGTCGACTCTTCACTTTGTTCTGCACTAAAACACGAAGCCTGCAAGGGCAGTGTGTGTGTGTGTAAAGGTGCAGGGCCTCTAAGGGTGGCACAATAAGTGCTGCAGCCCTTAGAGACCTTCCCTGGCCACAGTGTCCTTGGTGCCTAGTGTACCTTTTACAAGGGACTGACCTGTGGCCAAAGAGTGCCAATTAGATTTTCTTTTTGATACAGTTTTAGGGAAAGAACATAGGCCCTGGGTTCCTGTTTGGCAGGGACCCAGGGAACAGTCAGTCAAAGTAAATCAACAGTTTGGCAAAACGTGGGGGTGACCATGCAAAAAGAGGGCAGTTTCTTACACTCTAGACCAAGTAGCACAGGAATCTACTGGTGCTTCCCCTTGTGGGTCTCTGAAGCTCTCGTGCACCAGCAGCTGTGTCTCCGCCTGACATAGAAGTCGAGAGAGCCCTGTAAAGAGGAGTGACTCCACGGTGACGTGTCTTCATTGGATGTGACGCAACCTGGACACCATTTTTGATTGGGAGGTCGGTGTCGGTGCGTGCACTTCCAGCAGTTGATACGCACACTTGCAGCCGTCACGTCACATGTTTTCATTTAACATGTAGCGACGTGGACGCCATTTTGTCCTAAAAAGACCTGTACTGCGTACGCCTGCAACAATGATACGCACACGTTACAGCTGTGCTGTTCAGTGCGTACACTCGGAGCAGTCATCACGTCTTCATCTGAAGTGACGCGAGTGCCTCTAACGCGTACACTTACGGCAGAGATACGCTCACTTGAGATTGCTGTGGGTTCGGAGTATTGGTGAGGATTGCGCTTCTGCACTTCAAGCTGCTACAAGGCACAGTGTCATTTAAGCATGTGGTGAGGAGCAATCGACTGGGTACTTAGCAAAGTCACACACTCTCGTCCTTGCCAGGTGTGTGCGCTCATGATTTCGCCAGTGACACACGATCTTCATGTACTGGCAGCGTGTAATTAAGATAGTCATCAGTGATACGCACACTATCTAACTTGTTACCCTGAACAGTCACTCCCAAGATTATTACTTTGCATTTACTCAATTTTGCCACATTTTAATTACTATTCCCACTCCAAAGCGTGCAACAGTAGGGAAAGCGTTGGATAGCGGGAGGGTGAAATTTACTATTCCCACTCGAGTGAGTGCAACAATAGGGAAAGCGTTGGATAGCGTATGGGTAAAAATTACTATTCCTACTCCAAAGAGTGCAACAGTAGGGAAAGCGTTGGCTAGCGGGAGGGTAAAATTTACTATTCCCATTCCAGTGAGTGCAACAATAGGGAAAGCGTTGTATAGCGTACGGGTAAAAACTACTATTCCCATTTCAAAGAGTGCAACAGTAGGGAAAGCGTTGGATAGCAGGAGGGTAAAATTTACTATTCCCACTCCAGTGAGAGCAACAATAGGGAAAGCGTTGGATAGCGTAGGGGTACAAATTACTATTCCCACTCCAAAGAGTGCAAAAGTAGGGAAAGCGTTGGACAGCGGGAGGGTAAAATTTACTATTCCCACTCCAGTGAGTGCAACAATAGGGAAAGCGTTGGATAGCGTAGGGGTAAAAATTACTATTCCCACTCCAAAGAGTGCAACAGTAGGGAAAGCGTTGGATAGATTAGGGGTAAAAATTACTATTCCCACTCCTATGAGTGCAGTAGTAGGGAAAATAATAATTTAATATTTTTATTAATATAATTTAATTATTAATACCAATACAAAAATTAATAAAATTAATTACCAATCACAAAGTATTTAATAATCAAATAATTATAAATACCAATAAATATTGTTTATTTAATTAATTACCTATTAATAATCAATTAACAAACAATTAATTTTCAATACCAAAAAAAGATTAAATACAAATAATACCAATTAATAATTAATTAATAGTAAATTAATTATCAATATACAAAATTAATTTCAATAATTAATTATTTTAAATTAAATTACTTCTCACCATATTCCCCTATAAACCCACAACCCACTACAAATAATAAATTAAAACAATTAACATAAGTATCAATTCAACAATTAATAAAAATGAATTACCAATTGATACAAATTAATTACCAATTAATAATTAATCAACAACCAATTACCAATTAATACAAATTAATTACCAATTAATAATTAATCAACAACCAATTAATTTTCAATACCAAAAATTGATAAATAATCAAAAATACCAATTAATAATTAACAGTAAATTAATTATCAATACACAAAAATATTTTTAGCAATTCATTCATTACAATTAAATTAGTACCCACCATATTCCCCAATAAACCCACAACCCACTACAAATTAAAAATTAATACAATTAGCATAATTATCAATTAAACAATTAATAACAATTAATTACCAATGAATACAAATTATTTTCCAATTAATACAAATTATTTTCCAATTAATAATTAATCAACAACCAATTAATTTTCAATACCAAAAATTAATAAATAAAAAAAATGCAAATTAATAATTAATTAACAGTAAATTAATTATCTATACCAATAAATAAAAATAAATATTTACTTAATTATTATTAAATTACTTCCCACCCTATTCCCCTATAAACCCACAACCCGCTACGGAATTAAATTACGCAAAAATTTAATAACATAAAATTCATTACTTTAAAAAAAATAAACATACATTACAAAAAATCATATACACTTTTAACACATATACTAACATGCAAAACACTTTAAAAAATCGATATTAATAAATATTAGATATTTTTTCATGCCTATATTATGACATTTGATATTACTTACCTGCAATTCGATATTTTTAACGACTATATTATGTCCATTCGATATTGTGTCCATTCTATATTTTAGACTCGATATTATGTCCATTCGATATTTTTTTCTCGATATTGGTGCCGATTACGAACCGGTAAAAACCGGGTACGAACCGTCGGTCGAGGCGTTTTCCCCGTCCGACTCGACACCGACTGACGAAAATATACATACGAATGTGATCCGGGAATGCTGCGACGTGACGTCGGGACGCTTTCAGGCAGCGTTTCACGACCCAGGAATTACGATTCGAACCGACAGCAGTCCGGACGGCAATATTTTCACGGCACCCAAAAAGTGCCGGAAAAGCGAAGTACGGCGCGAATCGACCAGAGTAGGTGGCCCGGTACGCACCGTACCCCCCCCCAGCCCCTGTACGTACGCGCCGACCCCCCCCAGCCCCCGTACATACGCGCCGAACCCCCCCCCAGCCCCCGTACGTACGCGCCGAACCCCCCGTGTATGTACACCCGTGTACGTGTCGAACCCCCCCGTGTATGTACACCCGTGTACGTTCGAGTCGAACCCCCCCTGTACGTTCGAGTCGAACCCCCCGTGTATGTACACCCGTGTACGTTCGAGTCGAACCCCCCCGTGTACGTTCGAGTCGAACCCCCCGTGTACGTTCGAGTCGAACCCCGTGTATGTACACCCGTGTACGTTCGAGTCGAACCCCCCGTGTACGTTCGAGTCGAACCCCCCCCCGTGTACGTTCGAGTCTAACCCCCCGTGTATGTACACCCGTGTACGTTCGAGTCGTACCCCCACCCGTGTATGTACCGTGCGTACCCCCAGCGCGTACACGGGGGGTTCGACTCGAACGTACACGGGGGTTCGACTCGAACGTACACGGGTGTACATACACGGGGGGTTTGGCGCGTACGTACGGGGGCTGGGGGGGGTTCGGCGCGTACGTAAGGGGGCTGGGGGGGGTCGGCGCGTACATACGGGGGCTGGGGGGGGTTCGGCGCGTACGTACGGGGGCTGGGGGGGGGGTTCGGCGCGTATGCGGGCACGTCTCCATGGTTGCTATGGGAGTTCGGTGCGGACGGTGTTTTTTCCATCCGGTTGTTACATCGGAAGCACGGGATGGATCGTGATTCCGCGGTCGGACTTTACTTTTCACATTTGTACGGTAAATCGTCCGAGGACGTGTCGGACACATTTTCCGACCCGAGGACGTGTGGGGAATAATTCCCAATGCGATTCGTATGGACTTTTTACCATGCGAATCGTGATTGCCAGTTTGTACGGCACTTGTACGATTCGTACGGTAAAAAGACCGGATACGAGTCGTACGGGGACATTTTTTACCGGATCGTAATTGGCACCATTATGTCTAGTTACCGTTCATCACATATGGTTGATTGATGGGGACAAACCTTTTTCTGGAAAAGTACTTACTGTCCCAGTGCCTGTGAGAGATGAGATGAGAGTAGAGTTAGAGAAACTAAAGTTTGTCGTGTCACTGAAGAAGTCGAAGGGACACAGTGGTTGGCCCCGGTAGTAGCTGCTCGGAAGGCAAATGGGAGCATGCGTCTATGTGTGGACTTGAGAGAGTTAAACAAGCACATAATAGTGGACAAACACCCGCTGCCCAAAATCTTGGATATGCTTATGTTGTTGCAAGGAATCTAAGGGGTTTTCTAGTATCGACCTCAAGTCAGCATACCACCAAATATGACTTGACGTGGCGTCCAGGGATCTTACCACCTTCATCACGCCTTTTGGTACATTTAGATTTGTCAGGTTACCTTTTGGTTAGGTGTCGGCGGCCTCAGTATTTCAGAGGGTCTTAGAAAAGGTATTGAGAGGACTAGACTAGAGGGTGTGAGGCTTTATCAAGACGATGTGTTGGTATAGACAACAATGAACATGACAAGAGGGAGGAGAAAGTCTTAGAGAGGTTGGATGAATATAATATTACTATTAGGCTTGGCAAATGTAAATTCAGGAAAAACGCTATGGATTATTTAGGCCATACTATCACTGGGTAAGGCATAATGCCTAAAGAAGATCTGGTTGATGCTATACGGAAGTTGAAATCCTGTTCCAATTGAGAAGAATTAACAAAGTTTCTCGGAATAACAAATTTGTTAAAGATTTCGCTGAAAATTGCATGAACATAAGGGGCCTACTCCAGAAAGGGGTTGAGTTTGTCTGGACTGAGGCATGTGAGGCGGAGTTCAAGGAGGCGAAAGATAAATTGAGTAAGGCTTCTAAGTTGTGAAATTTTGATCCCAACAGTAAATCAGTGCTAATTACTGATGCCAGTATGAAGGGTTTGGGCGCTGTCTTACAGCAGGTGGTTCTGAGAAAGTGAATTTCTTTCTTTCACATAGTCTTTGAAGCACAGAATTATGATACTAAATCACTGAGAGGGTGGCACTGGCGGTTCATTGGGCCGTTTGAAAATTGAAGAATCTGTTGTGGAGTAGCAAGTTTGAGGTCCACACAGATCATACACCATTGTGTGAGATATTAGGGAAGAAGGAAATGAAATGTGGTGTTGAGCAGGATTATGAAGTAGGTTGTGGCATTACAGGAACATGATTTTGAGATAAAGTATACACAGGGTGTGAGGAATAAAGTAGCTGACAGGCTCTCGAGGTTGGTAGAGGTGAATGAGGCGGACCCGTTAGTCAGCTGTGAGGAAGACAGGGAGGTAGTGTGTGAAATAGAAGGTAGTGGTCTCTCAGAGAAAGCATGACGCAATGCCTGTCTTTTGGATAATGAAATGCAAGATGTGCAAGACTGGTTAAGGAAAGGTTGGCATTCGAAAATGAAGGGTGCTTCTGAGAAATTTTGTCATGTAAGGGATGAATTATCAGAGACTAATGGGATGATGTTTAGGGGGACAAGATTAGGCCTGCCTGTTACGCTTAGGGCAGACTTTTTAACGGTGGCACACGCAGGTCACCAAGGGATGTCCAAGACTAAAGAAAGACTCAGATTGACCTATTGGTGGCCAGGCATGGATACCTAGGTGGAAAGGATGATTTGGCGAGTGTGTTTTGTGTGCCATGAGTGAGAAAACGGACGGTAAAGCCAAGGGTACAGCCCATGGTGATTAGGAACCGTCTGACTAAACCTTGGGAAGAAGTGGCCTTAGACACATTGGGGCCTATTCATGTGGGCGGGTGCGAGTCATGTGTGATGGTACTCATTGACATGTACTCGAGGTGGCCGGAGATTAAAGTTTCTGGTCAAATTGGAACTTAGCATGTTGTATGCTTCCTGAAGAAGTTATTTGGAAGAGAAGCTATACCCAATGTTTTACTAACAGACAATGGGGCACAATTGGTGTCAGAGGAAATGGAACAGTTCTTGAAAATATGTGAAATATGACACAAGAAGTGTTCTTTATATCACCCAGAAATCAATGGCATGGTGGAAAGCTTCAACCTAGTGTTATAAGAGACGACTGCTATGGCTAAGGGAAGTGGTATGAATTGGAAAGAGGAGAGAACTAAGAATATTGAGGCATTCAGAGTTTCCTCTCACGCAGTCACAGGGAAGTCTCCCTTTGAATTGTTTGAGGAAATGTAGGAAAGTGCCCCTTTTTGCATGGTTGCCCCCCACTTTGTGCCTAATGTTGATGCACTTTGACTGAGTGTGCCCTGGGTTCCTGACAATCAGGTACCCAGGGACTGTGTTCTTTCCCTAAAACGGTACAGCTGCAAACCAAATGGGCAACTCTCTGGGCACCTGTAAGTCCCATGCAAAAGGTACCATAGGTACCACGGGCACTGTGACCAAGGAAGCCCTCAAAGGAGTGCAGCACTTATTGTATCCCCCTTAGAGGCCCTGTACCTTAACACACACCATTGCAGGCCACGTGGTTTGGTGCAGAGCAAAGTGAAGAGTCCACATGGCACACATCCCTGTTTGTCAGTCCTACAATCCACTGCCATGGTATAGGAAAGCCACCCCTCTAGGTGGGTTTACTATGCCACTGGTGAGGGTAAAGATGAATGAGCTCTGTACCCCTACAGTGTCTAAGTCCATTATCAGACATTGTAAGTGCAGTAAAGCCATAAAGAGTATATGATCTGGGAGTTTCTCATTACGAACTCCTAGCACCATAATTACTTTACTGAGATCTGGGAAGTTTGATATCAACCTTCTCAGCACACTAAACTCACACTGATGCCAGTGTGGGATTTAATGCCTAATGCACTTAGAGAGTATCTTAGAGATGCCCCCTGAAAACCGACCTAACATTAGTGTCCTGGCTGAGTGGCTGCTTGCCAGCTGCCACCACCATATATGTTTATAGACCCCTGGGTTGAGAGCCTGCCACTCTTGGGGTCCTGAAACAAAGCACATCATGGGTCGAGGTGCCAAGCCTCCTCCCCAGGATGGGCAGGGCCCACAAAGGGGAAGCTTCAAAGGCGTGCCGCCTTTGTGAGCTGACCCAGCCATTTGCTGCTCCCAGCAACTTGCTCCCACCGGTTCTGACCCCCACTTTGGGTGGGAGATTCGGCAGGAAAATCATGATAGGAGGAGAGGTGTGCCCACTTTTGCCAACCCCACCCCTCAGGTGGATGAGGCGAGGTGAAGCACAACTCTCAGTCCCCACAATCTTGAAGATGGGGCACCCAGCTAACCAGAGTGAGGCTTAGGTCCCCCTCCCACTTGGGGGTGGCATAATAGGGGATGTACTGACCCAAAGGAAGGGATCCATTGGTCCCGACCTGTACCTACCTGAAACGCCCCTAAATTAGTATTTGTGGCTACCCCGAAACTTGCCTCCTCAGGCAAGAAGAAGGACCAAAGAGCCGTGCTTTAGGAAGAAGAGGAGGACACCAGCTGACTTGGCCCCAGCCCTACCGGCCTGTCTCGACCTTGACCTACTCCAGCAGAATCCCGGTGTGTCCTGCACCCAGTAGCCCCCCAAAACCCAGAGGACCTGCCCTGCCTTCACTAAAAAGACTTTGTCTCCCGTGATCACCGGATTTGCTCACCAACAGACTACGGCTCCAGCCACATCAGCGAGTCTCCACCACTCTGCACCCGATGCCCACGGCCCAAGTTTGAGTGGCTTAACACCATGAGGAGGTCTCCCCGGCGATCCTGACCTGGGATCTGGTGATCCCTGACCTACCTCAAGTGTCCCGACGACGCCTGAAGCCCCTTTCTGAAGGATTCCCCCAACAGCGACCAGAGCTGGTAAGGAAAACCCAACGCCAAAAGACACCCCTGCACCCGACGCCCAAAGACCTTGGGTGGACAAACCGATGGTGTACGGGCATCCCAACTTACATATCTAACCAGTGGTCACCTCCAGAAGATGTTCGTGCCTGAGCCTGCAGTGTTTGTTCTGGCCGGAGCTTCCCTATTGAAACCACCAGGGCTCTCGATGTTGATCCAGCACTCTGCACCCGGCGCCCCTGTGCCGCTGTGGGTGCACCTTGTGAGCCATCTTGGATCCCCCTTTGCCTTGAGCTGAGCCCTAGGAGCTTTACTCCCACTTCCAACTGGTGTACCTGTGAGCAGCCACTAACCAGAGGCTCCCTATCCCCCACTGGATAACAATGGGTCTCCGTACTCTGCACCCAGCCACCCTAGTGCTGCTGAGGGTGTTCTTTGAGTGCATCCTTGACCCTGGGGAAACCATGGTTCTAGCCCCAGAAACCCAACTCCCACAAACAAGTACTTACCTTTAACTCAATAACTTAATTTCCTCCCATAGGATTACATTGACTACTTTTCTGTGAAAAGAGTATGGCGTTGGAAATTGTATGAAAATCCAAGAAACTGTGTTTTAACCAAAACTGACTGACTTACCTTTTATTCAGGGAATGTCCCAGTGTGATATCTAGGCATATCACACGGAGTAGAAAAAGTAATCTGAAAAGTAACATAAACAGTAATCACAAAGTAATTGCGAAGTAACTCAAAAGTAATTTCAACAGTTTATGAACATTTGACCTACTTGTATTCATCCGCATTCAACTGTATTATACCAGAAAAGTACTATTTTACTTACCTGCACAAAGACCTACTTCATTTTAAAAATAAAATACAACAAAGAAATATTTTTTTACAAAACAGTTGGTCAGAGCTCAGTGTTTGACTGCGTGTAATCATTTCTTGCCTGAGTTTGTACAATAAATGCTTAACCCTACCCTCTGAAAAAGCCTTACTGCTTGCCCACACTACCACAAATAGAGAGTAAGGTATTATCTACTTTTACCTCTGTAAGCCTTTGGGGATCCACTGGACTCAGTGCACACTATACCTTACTTTGGTATAGTATACACAGATCCAGCTTCCTACAGGGAAGGCATCCCAACACTTTGGTGGCCCTACCATGGGTGAATGATATGGAGTTGAGGTCAGGAGTAGTGGAGTGTGATGGTAGTTGGAAGTTTAGAGAAAGCAAGAAAATAGAGGCTCACAAAATGAATTTTGATGCAAGAAAGTGTGTAAAAGCGACGAAAGTCCAGGTGGGAGATTTAGTGATGATTTAAAAACCATCCGGGAGGGGAGGGGAGGGTCAGCCGGGTTTTGTTAAATGCTATTAAGACAGAAGACTCCCGCATATAGAACCTTAATAGGGTTGTCGTTCTCCAGGGGAGTATCGTTGAGAAAGCTGCATGAATGACACCCATGTTAGACTTCAGTGCAGGAAAGATACCAATTTCGGACTGTTATTTGAGAAAATCTACCAGAGACGGCAGAGTGCTTTTATACTTGAAAGACTATTATATGGAATGAAGTCATTGGTAGCTCTTTTATGTTGAATTACGCTGTTTGTGATTTTCCTCCAATGTTGTGCCTATTATAGTATATATGCAAAAAGAACTATTGATGGACAGAATGTAGAACAATGTCATACATTCACCCCAGTACAGAGATCTGGGCCTAAATCCATCGTTTTTTTGCTCACTATGCCATTCCAGTTTGGACCCAGCCATATGCAAATCAGTCTTGACCCTGCCCCCAATGGGAACAGTCCAGCCCGAACTGCTAAGCCAGGTCCTCCCTGGACTGGAAACCAGCATCCTAGGAACGGTTTTGGGCTTTCGGCCCTCATCAGCCAGGATAGCTTGACTCCAGTGGCATGGAGAGCACAGGACCCACATCTGGGAATACCCGTCCAACTCGAGGTGACAAATGTAAAAAGAACAATTGATGGAAAGAATGCAGAACAATGTCATACATTCACCCCAGTACAGAGATCTGGGCCTAAATCCATAGTTTTTTTGCTCACCATGCAATTCCAGTTTGGCACCAGCCATATGCAAATCAGTCTTGACCCAGCACCTACTGGGAACAGTCCAGCCCGAACTGCTAGGCCAGGTCCTCCCTGGGCTGGAAACAAGCAGCCTAGGACCGGTTTTGGGCTTTCAGCCCTCATCAGCCAGGATAGCTTGACTCCAGTGGCATGGAGAGCACGGGACCCACATCTGGGAATACCCGTCCCACTCGAGGTGACAAATGTAAAAAGAACAATTGATGGAAAGAATGCAGAACAATGTCATCCATTCACCCCAGTACAGAGATCTGGGCCTAAATCCATCGTTTTTTTGCTCACCATGCCATTCCAGTTTGGACCCAGCCATATGCAAATCAGTCTTGACCCTGCGCCCAATGGGAACAATCCAGCCCGAACTGCTAGGCCAGGTCCTCCCTGGACTGGAAACTGTTCCCATGAGGCACAGGGTCAAGACTGATTTGCATATGGCCAGGTCTGAACTGGGGTGGCATGGTGAGCAAAAGAATGATGGATTTAACCCAGATCTATTGACTGGGAGTGAATGTTTTGATTTGTTCTGCATTCCGTCCATCTTGTGTGTTTTTTGCTATTATTGTATATAGTTCTTATTTTTGTTGTTGTTTAAGGGAGGGAGGTGTGTGGTATCTTAAAGGTTGTTGTATGTACAAACCAGCCTTGGTGGGTACCATGCTGATGGAATGAGTGCGAGGTCATAGTCTGGTAGGAGATGTAAGGTCAGTTAATGAAGAGCAGTTGCTGTAGATGGATGGGACCTTTATTTGAGGAATAAACTTCCAGTTTAACCCTCCTCTGGACTCCTGGATATATTATCAGCTACCTTGTTATAGTAGTGCTGCAGATTAACATGTTATGCACACTCCTACCATCTAGTGTTGGGACCAGACTCTACAACGTGTTTTTCTCAAAGTAGCCTTTTGTTGATGATGAGGCATCAAAGCTGGGGCCAAACTGAGGTGGCATGGTGTGAAGAAAAACAATGAATTAAACCCGGATCTGTGATTGGGGGGTGAATGTTTGATTTGTTCAGCATTCTATCTATCCTTTGTTCTTTTACTTTTGTTGCCCTAAGTAGGAATGGTATACCCAGGCGTAGGTCTCATGCTCACTGTGCCACTGGATTCAAGCTAGTCTGGCTGAGGAGGGATAATTCCCCAAAACTGGTCTTGGGATGCTTGTTTCCGGTCAAGGGAGGACCTGGCCTGGCAGTGCGGGCTGGACTGTTCACATGGGGAGCAGGGTCAAGACTGATTTGCATATGGCTGCGTCCAAACTGGGGTGGCGTGATGAGCAAAAAACGGCGGATAAAACCCAGATCTGTGACTGGTGGTGAATGTTTGATTTGTTCAGCATTCCGTCCATCATTTTTTCTTTTTGCTTCTGCTGTAGTGGGAGAGCAAGCCCACAGAATTGGTAATGCACCAATGATTAGAATGTCCAACTCCCACGTGTTTGCCTGCCACATTGATACGTTTGCTCTCCGTATCTGGGGGAGAAGCATCGCCTGTACTCTGTGAAGTTACCCTCTTTATAACTCTATTTATCATCAAGAAATCAGCTACAGGGGATACCTGAATGTAAAGTGGGTCAGTAGGGGGAGGGCTTGTACTTGCGTTCAATACCAGGAGTGAGTACCTTTGATTCGACTGGCTCTTTGAAAAGATCAGTGGAGACTTTCGGCATAGACCCTATCATGGGTAAGTACTGAACGGAGTGCTCAGTTTTAGAGAGTATATCAACTAGAAAATTACTATCTTCCTGAGTGGTGTGCATCTGAACTGGATGGTACACCACTGCACACTGAAGAACACTGTGATATGATGATGTGTCGTCTGGGAGTGAGGCCTTTACAGGGACTGACATGACAATGTTGGACCCTGGGATCAACATTATGTGCATCCGAGGGATTGGGACTCCATGGGTGCCCATCCTCCAACTCATCGCTATGAGAGAAGTGTGTAGGACTTTTAGGGTCTGCATGCACCATGTGAGTGTGTGGACGCAGGTGAGAGCTAACTAGACAAAGGTGCAGTGTTTAGTGGGATGGGACTGGTAGCTATATACTGGACATTCATCTGTTTTTCTGGAGGCTGAGGTTGGTCAGTTTCCCGCCTCTTTCTTTTATGGATGACTTGCTAGTCACTGGCTCCCGAGAAGTCCTTTTTTTCTCCATCAAGACCTTGGCGGTTTTCAAGACGTTACCCTCCAAATCAGGATCTACGGCAATGTTCGGTTTCTGTTTAGTAGAAGGATATTTTACCGGGGACTGGCTCTTGTGGGTCTTTTTCAAGGGTTGCACCTGTGGAGCATCAACATTCGATGTCTTCGGGATCGATTAATTTTTCGGACCCGACAGCTGTGTCAACTCCAATGACTTACATGGAGTTGATGGTTTGTGCCTGCTCGGCACCGATGACACCAATAAGGTGGACAGCGCCGTAATTTTGACAACGTAGAAGGCTGCACAGGTGTCGATTGCTTTGTCAGCACCTGTAGCTGCTGCTAATTTTATGGACGTTTGTCCCTTCCGTGTTTGCCCTTTTGGCCTGGAGCCCAATAGGAATTAATAGAACTATCGTCCTGTCTTGGCTCCAAAGCGTGCTCTCGGTGTTGACTAGAGGCCAGGGGCTGTGGTGCACCAAGACAGTGATAAGATGGTGGAGGGGCAATGGGTTTGAAATAGACTTGAGTCTGTTGACCCTGAGTACTCACGGTCCTTGGTCTTCGGGCCAGATCCTGATGACATGAGCTCATCGAAGAGTTTGAAGGCTGGAGGCAATGGGTTTGTTGCAATCCTCCTTTTCAGTTTGAGCGGAGTAGTCGAAAGCGACGCTGTGCCCAAGATGCCACTGCCTTTTTCAACCTCGCACTCCTCTTTTCTGCCAGTTTTTTGCCTGTCTTCCACAGAGGAGTCTGCCTCTGCTGTCATCTCCATATTGTACGCTAGACATCAGTTGTGATGGGAGCGAAGGGTCTTTTGGTTCCTGAACAGGTTGCAGGCTGTGCAGTCCTGCTCGTTGTACTCCGGCAACAGGCAGAGGTTGCAGACATCGCATTCTGCCGAATAGGCTTACTTCACCCCATACTCTGGGCACTTACAAAAAAGCATTTCCTTATTCCCTTTCGTCACCTGGAGCCGAGCATTCTTGTTCGGGAGAGGGGTGCACAAGTGGCAGCCTCCTCGGTCGCTGATGTTCTGGATTTCTCTTGAGTAAATTCCACAGTTAATGAAGTCGAGCAAGAAGAGAGAGCGAGAGTGTTGAAATAGAAACGGCTCCATGTCTGTCCCTTGTCGGGAAACCATAAGAGTGCTGTAGTCACGGAGCTCCGGTACTATCCACCCGAACCTGATGGTGGAGAAAAATTATGTAAAGATGGATCTGTTGACCATGCACGTTCACTTGATGAGGAAAAATGTCAATGCCACGTCATCAACAAAAGACTTTAAGAAAAACAAGTTGTAAACCCCAGGCCCAACACTAGATGGCAGGAGCGTGCACAGCATGAGTACCTGCAGCCAACACATGCTACGAATCTTAGGTTCTTTACTTACTGGTCCTTAGCAGGAGGAAGGGGTGGCACCATGTGAATCTATAAAACTTGTCAATTGGAGAAGCAGTGATATAAATGGCAAGTGTATCTTTCAAGAAGTAAAGTTAAAAAAAATATATAACAAGCACTAGTTACCTAGGAAGTTACAACATTACCATGAGAAAATCTTCGGGGTCATCTGACTTGATCACAGGGCCCATCGCGTCTCAAAAAGCATTCTCAACTTTCTCAATAGTCACATGTGCCTTAACATAGTTTATGCAGCACAAAATGCAATATTACCATACCAGTTATCACCACTTTATTAGGACTTTTAATGCAAGTGGGGCATCCGTTAAGCTATTACGGTTACAGCTGGTGCAAAACCATAATTTTTAAACCTTATTGAATCACCTTTTTGAAAAAACTCTGGCTGGCATTTAAAGTTCTTTCTAATGTCATGCACCAACCTTTGAACACTAAGACAACTTGGGGTTTATCCTACAGCCTCACAGCCAGGCAGTACCTCTGCGTGTGTCTATTAATCCTATATCACAGAGTAAATTGATATATTTGGAAATGGCATCATCATTGCATGCATCACAAAGAATGACTTCAGCATAAAACATCATAGATATCCCAACAACTATGGACAGAAGTCTTTCTTTCGACTCTAATTAAACCAGTACCAATTACAGGTAGAATTAATAAAGTATTAATAAAGCTACCCGCCTGGCCGCTGCACATTACACACCAATCACTGTTTACTGTTTGTGTGAGTATGGGAAATTCTATACAGTAGTGGTTATTAACCTTTTGACTTCCCTGGACCCACCTCTTAAACATTATTGGAACCTAGGGACCCCCCCCCTTAGAATCATTATTAGAATTTGGGGGGCAGTCTTGGAAACCATGGATCCTGGCCAAATAATTCTCAATTATTTAAATTGCAGCCAAATACACAAAAAGTACAGACACAAGCATTCATGAAACAAATACACAAACAAATATAAACATAAATAATTGTAATGGGAAGGTTAGAGCTTTTCTAAATTCAATTGAGGCCACTCATTGCCTATACTGTATTCTGTTTGATGCACTTGCACTGCTCTCACATAATAATTTCAGCATTCTAACATAATTTTTAACCTCCAATCTGAAATTCCTTTGCTTTAACATAATGTTTTTATTAACATTTTCAGTTTTGCATTTTTCTTATGTATTTATATAAACATTATTAATCTGTTAAAATTATTCAGATTTCCGAGCAGTCGCGGGCCAACTGAGCCAGGTTTGTGGACCTCCAGTAGTACCCCAACCACAGGTTAAGATCCACTGCTATACAGAGAGTTTCAAACGCAACTATTCTGAACACAGACCTAGCATGCCCACTCTGTGGTTCAACTATGCCTCTCACCACTGTGTATCAATGAAAAGATCCATACGTTTTACTCAATTCTATATTTTAACAAGTGACACTACTGAGTAAAATGGCTTTATCTGAGTAAGTACTGAGGTGCTCACCCCATGTCCTACCTGAGCCCTTTATTTGATGTTAGGGGTAGTCATTTGAACCTTCATCACTTTCTCCACAAATGTTATAAAGGCAAAATTCACGTCCTTTTTTTCCCACCACATGTTGGGGATTATAAAGGTACCTATGGTTTATGGATGTGCCCGGAGAGAACTGAGAAAATAGTGAAACTATAGCAAACCGTGTTTTTGTGCATCTGTTTTCTTTTTTATGAACGGCAGCAACAAGAAATTTGCTGTGCTAAAATCATCCACTTCCCAACTCTCAGGGACAGGCAAAGTTATAAAATAAACAACATATTTTCACACAAGTTTTTGCAATTTTCTCAGTGGTAATCAATATTTCCTGTTTTTGTAATTCCTGCCTACTTGCAGTTTGTGGCGGAAACGTGTGAAACTCATAGGTGAACCAAGAAAACTGTTGAATGTCCTCAGTTGGGTGCCTTTTGAAGAGAAAAGTTGAAATACTAGGCTTAAACAGCGGACAGAAATAAGCGTGCTCTTGAAAAAAAATATCTATATCAAAGTTTGGGCCCTTGTTTGGAGTGCCTAGTGCACATACTTCATTGCAGGGTTCTTAAGTGCTCACGTCGGAAGAGAAAAGATCATTAACTTTAAACAAGGGCCAAGGTCTGGCGGAGGTGCTTCAAATATTTTGCACTCTAAAATTATACCGTTCGCAAAACAACGTTTAAGAAGCGTTTACACCCACTTGACTCATTGCACTACAACCTAGGTAGAGCCAAGGAAAAGCACAGTCTAGCGTTCCTACTTCATTCTTCCTGTAAGTACGCAAATAGAAAAAATTGCGTAAATAGTCAGCATAGTACGCCAGTCAGCGAAAAGGATTATTTTCCTTAATAGCAGGCAATTCCACTTAAAACTGTTAAAGAAACCTGTTTTTCACATAGTGACATTCTTTAGCAACGCTCAACTTGCTGTGGAGATTTAACTTAACAAATTAGCTTACTGCCCTCATTCGCTCAAGACGTGTTACTACCAACACTAACAATCAGTCCTTCACTGCATATTGCCTAGTGCCACCACTTGATTGTAAAAGGCTACACACATGAAGAAGCAACCTTACTGTGACTATTCTTGAATGTGCAAATACTGATCTGCACACAAATAGACGCAATCTTTCACAATGCGCTGATTGTTGAATTGGCATAAATACATATTTAGTAGATTTATATCACGGCAGTCGTTTTCATTCAATTTTTGTGTGACCGGTTCGTGTAACTCTAGGGGACAAGAGTGCCCGATAAGGTGAGGTGGAAAACGTTCATATGAACGGCCATAACAAAATACACATAATCTATCCTGAACAATATTTACAGGGAGAGGATGTGGCGTTACGAACAGAGCTGTGGACTTTGCAGCTGGTTCGAGTCTCGGCGTCAGCCTCGCAACATGTGATCCTGTGGAAATCACTTAATCTCCCCGTGCCTACAAAAAACAACCACCCGAGTGGTGCGTGCCACAGCGAGTGATCTCTATTCAATAATCGTGCCCGTGTCTGGGCACGATAATTGAAAACAGATGTAGTCTGTGCGGAGCAAAGGCGGGACATGCACCCGCCTTTGCCTAATTGCGTGCTGTCTTTCTTAGAAACACGCACGCAAAGCCCAATAGCCTGTAACGAAACCTGACCACACGCACAAGCGTGTGGTGAGCTTTCTGAAGCCCCTTACATAAAGTCGAGGAGAGCAACACATGCGCGCTGCGCTAGGCTCGACCTAAAAAGTACAGCATGCCATAATATGGCATGAGTAAGTGAGGCACAACTTGGTAAAAAACGTTTCTGTCCGAAGTCTTTGTAGGATGTATTCACAAGTACACACTGCATGCCTGCCTGAAGGCAGGTCGACTGTGGGGTGAGGACATATATGGAGCTATACAAACACATTCACAGGAGAAGCGCCTCTTACCTCTGTGAAGCCTTCTTGCAGGGTGACCTCTAAGCTGCCCCTTGCCAGGCAGGCGAGCATCCTTCGCTGCACCCATGGGCCGTTCACCAGCTCCAAAACCACAGCCCAACGGCTAACATGCGCCCCTGCTCAGAAGCACACGGGAACTTCACAGACATTTACATAGAAATACTCTTGCACAGGAGAACTCTTACACAAGGGCACTTCCGCAACCACTTAAGAACACACGAGAGAAACAACAGCCACTTGACTCACACAGGAACAACCTCACACAGGAGCACACTTCCATAAGCGCAACTGCTAATTATCACACCCACGCAGTAACATAGGAACACACGGGAGCTTCTCAGACATTTATAAAGGAACACTCTTACACTGGAGCGCACCAGCTAACAAGCACGCCTAGGTGGATACACGGGAGCTGTAGCATAAACGCAACTTTCACAGGAGCACTCTTACATGGGCGCAACTCCTAAACAGAACACCTGCACGGACACACGTAAGCACAAGGGGACTTCAACAGACCGTTCCACAGGAGCACACTCACAGGCGCGCAAACGTAGAAGCACTCGGAAACCTCAATAGAAAGGCTCTTCCACAGGAGCAGATGGGGGGCACTGGTATACAGGGGCACATTTACAAACACTAGATACTCAGAGACACGCATGGCTTAAAGACAGACTTAGTTACTCGCTTACATAGGAACACGAATTTAAGGGCACACACGGCATTTCACACAAGAACGAACACCTGTGCACCACTAGTTCACATGTATACAGGGCCACATTTACAAAGGACACTAGATACCTAGAGAGGCACGCATATTTGAAGACAGACTTACACGGTTACTCGCTTACAAAAGGACACAAACTCTTTGTGGCACACACGGTATTTCACACTTACACATAGGAACACCTGTGCACACTAGATCACACCTACACAAGGGCACAGTTGCAGTGCAGAGAGGCGCTTACAATCGGGGCCATCCTCGAACAGTCTCCTCTGGACCCCAGTATGCCTCTGCTCCATCCCTTGTTGACCCTGCTGCTCGGCATGGCCGGCTCTGGCCGGCACCGTGCACCTCCATGCCAACGACCGCAGCATCGGGCGCTGCACCCACATCATGCCCAACCCGCATAAAGCCAGCTGCCCTGAACAGGGCCAAGGTGGACTCTCTGTGCAGGAGCAGAGAGCGCAGAGGGCAGAGCTGGGGGTCAGCAGCACCCGTTTGGCTCTCACGGAGCAGCTGCTAGAGCGAGTACAGGGGGCAGCTGCCCCAGCCGCGCCGGAGCTGCAGTGGGAGCTGGAGACCCTCAGGAAAGAAAAGGCCGAGGCTGAAGCTCAGCCTGCAAGAGGCAAGGCTTCTTACCAGGACCTGCTGAGGGACTAGGCCACCCTGGAAGAGGAGAAGAGGCGGCTGGAGCGAGATATGGCGAGCCTGGGACGGAGCCTAGAGGGCAGCAGCCAGTAGGTGGCACTGCTCAGAAACCACCAATGCTCCCCTCAACCATGTTAGTACGCCTCGTCAGGGATAGTAACTGTAAGCGCTAAAATTGACATTTTCGCGATGCATTTTTTTTAATCAAATGAATGCTACGGCATGAATTGATAAGTGTGAAGGGGGATGAGACTAATTAAAAGTGAAAGTACCACCAGCGTTGTCGGGTAACAGAAGACTTCAAAAGGCTGCAGGGGCTGGGTGCATGCTCTCTGTCTCGGTGATTAAAGCTAGAGTAGTAGCCCCATGCAGTGATTTCACTTCAATGGCCGCTGCTCGATCCCGCAAGGTGGAGGCCACCACAAGCACGACTGTGCTTGAGAAGGAGATGACCGATTTCTAAAGGTCATCTCCTAGAGCAGCGCATGCGTGATGCCTAGGCGAGACCTAAAAACGGCACCCCACTTGTGTTTGTGGTCCTACAACATGGAAGGTCTTAAAACACAACACGGAAATATCAAGGTTTTTCTTTTGAAATTCGCTGATTCTGGTGTTGTAGGGAACTGGGGAAACTTCAGAAAACTAATCACTAGTTCAGGGTGGAGTGGCTTTCTCACCCAAAATGTTCTAAATGTCAAACTTTTACTAAAATCAGGTACCCCTGATTCTCAGAAACGTTCTAGGTTTATAGTGTTCCCTGGTACCGGCTGATTTGGAGCCCAAATATTGCATCTATTCACCAAGGCAAATCCACAGGACCAGGTACTGTGTAAAACAGGATGCCGCAAACTTTCCTCATCTCGGACAAGCGGAGGATCTCTCTAGTTATATTCTACTAAGCTTTTGCAGTGTCGAATAGGTGAGGTGCAGAAAGTAAAAATACGTTAACTTGAATATGATGTTACTCAATGCTTTCTTGACCTGGAAGTAAGATTTTTTTCCTATTCTTTGTCATCATGCCACTCCTGCCTTGATTTGAGAGAGGTCCTTTTTCTGCCCGAGTATATGGCCCTGTGTGACTGCAAAACCAGTCTTTGCACTTTGCCTATTCCGAGCATGGCCTCCAGCTTGGACAATGTGCTGACATCACAACAGCAAAACACTGTCCACACTTTGTCTAGAACACGTGCACCACCATCGCACCGCTCTTACGTCTCCCTCTTTCTAATGTATCTGCTGCCCAATTGGAGTGCACATTTCCTTGCTCGCTCCTACCTCCTTCTCTTTGCACGATATCCAAAAAGATGTGGATTAACAAAAACAGCAGCACAGGACATGAATCTATAAAGTGCACTTGTGCAGTAATCAGAAACCAGTAGCGAGAAGCAGCAGGTTAGAAACGGTATTGCATTTTTTCCTGATATGCTGCCTTGTGATCTCCAGAGAAATAGCATGGCACACGAGTAGATAATCACTTGTTAGTAGTATTTGTAGTAGATTGCAACGGGAGCTGTTTTCAGTTTTCGATTGAGTAGGCGAGAGGGGAGATGGGAAATATTCCTTAAGAAGAACGTTTTCACAGTTTTATATAACATAGAACATCTTTGCTTTATTTTCCAAGTGTTTAAGGTTTCTGTCGTTTGTGATAGTAAAATTATTTTCCTTTAAGTGTGCACTTATTTTTTAATTTCTACTCATCTTAAATTATTTGATCCTAAACATTTGCATTGGCCCGTACACATTGTGTCTTTAAAGTCAATAGCTAATTTGTCAAAGTAAGTCTAAAATTCCCTCACCTCCATCAAAAAATCTATATCATGTGACAAAACTCTAACAAGCATATCTGAAACACAGCATAAAATTGGCAGGTAAAACTTAGAAGCTGGATTAGTGATGTTGCTAGGCTTAACCTGCTGGTTGTTAGATACACTTCACTGAGCTTTCATTCCTTCCAGTCAAGCTGATATGGGCTGTTTTTATTTAGGTCGATTATGCTCTCAAATGTTATCTTATGAGTAAATGATTGTGGTGTTGAGTAGCGGCTATCTCCTTGAGCACAGAACAAATATATATACCCCTCTTCTCAGGAAGAGCTCGCAGAAGAACTGTATACACGAAGACAATCCTGTTTAGGATCTATTCTTTCCCTGCCTAGTCTTTCATAAATCCGGTTCTAATTATTCTTAATGTTCAGTCATGTACTTATTTTTTGAAGGAAAGAAAAAGAGAGAGGCACTGCCATAAATAACTCTCTTGTTTTCCAAGTCATCAAATACATTGATAATCCCAGTTATAGCATACATTCCTTTGTATTCCACATATCCCTTTGTCTCCAATATGGCCACCACACAGAATTTCATCAAAGATACAGGAATCATGAGATATCTCTCCCACCTCCACAACTGTCACTTTTCACTGCAAATACGCTTCTCCCCTGTCAGACTTGTTTTTGGTATCCTCCGATTTCACCCAGAATCCTCTCATTACTGAAGTCAAACCTTATATTAACAAGTGCATAGTTCATGTGTTCGGAGAGCCTACAGAAGGGAAGAAAAATGGGGCAGTTCCCATCCTTTTAGTGTCTATTTATCTTTAAAATGCTCCACTATTTCTAGTTGCTTGGAGTGTTCCTAGTTGTTCTTGATGCTCTGTAGAGCGATGGCTCCGAAACCACCACACCTACCAGCTATGTAACATATCAAGCCTGGATGTAGATGAGTTGGTAAAACCTAACAGCCCCTAAACTGAGTCGAACATAATCAAAAACAACCATATAATTTACGAACTGCAACAAAGCACCAACACACTATTAATCTAACCGATTAACTTTCAAGTCGAGGTAAAACCACTGAAGTCAGCTGAAACTTATGTATTTACTTAGAAAAGTTCAAGTAATTTATTTTTAATCAACCATTAAATTACGTTATTTCCACTCAAATTAATTACTGCAACACCCGTGGTTAATAAGGTAGCTGCTACAACATTAATCGTGTTCAAGACCTCTTCAAATATGATTTCTGCAATGTGTTGCGAAACACATCCCCCTGAACTTTAGATTATTTACTGGGAAGGGCGGGGGGGGGGGGGGGGGGGGGGGCGAAATGTCTGGAAGCGAACACAAGCAAAAACATTTAAAAATTCAAGACTTAAATAACGTTTTTTTTTCTCATACATGCCTTGTTATGGCATGCAGCCAACGCCTGTTTCTCACATACATGGTCTTCTTCGAAAGTTATAATTTTGGGGCTGTTCAGCTTTGATTCCACAAATCTGTATCAGGTCGGGGGTCCTGGGCCTATGACACTCAATGGCAACAAGTTAATCCACGTGACATGTATTAGATTTGGACCTAGAAAGACAAAAGTCAAATACTACTGCAAGCTCACTCAAGTACCTCACTTTTAGGATTTGACTTTGAGGGGGGTATCACTGATAAATATATTATTTAGCACAGGAAGCAGAAAAAATATATAAATCAGAGAAATGACATATCACAAAATGATCCCAGTAGACCAATTCGAAAGTGCGGAATCTGAGACTGTTTTGTAATTTGCTTGACACCATCAGTGAAAACAGTTCAACAATGGAGGGAGCACTTAACTCATGGCTGCAAGCAGCGAAGAAAGAGGATGAGGGAAGACAGATGGACTATATTGTGTACAGTTAAGGCCTGATTTGTGGTTAAAGGTAGCTGTTCTCCCATTGGATGTTAATGTTTTACTTAATTCCCAAGGTTTCATGGAAATGGAAGTTTGTTATAATAAGTTTTAAATTGGCTGCTATTGAATGAAGTGAAAGAAGTAAAGCAGAATCCTCACCTCCGGTCCCGACATAGAATGATGTCTTGGTTTGATAATGAAGGAACGTTCAAGGATTCCCTTCCCGGACGTATTCGCCTTTTATCATGTGTTGGGAGAAGGTAAGTCTCGAGGCATTGAACCTTTAGGTACCTCAGTTAGTGATCAATCAAGAGTAAGCGAGTACCTCCTCCACCATTTTTTAGTTCATTCTTGACAAAGAAATGCTTCCAGGACTCTGGTTGTAATTTTAGATCTTATGTATTTGTCCAAAATTCTGTGCGTGATACATTAGAGAGACTTTCACACAGCCAACAAGTGTTTCGCTCCTATGAGGTCATTCGGACCAGGGCTTCCTCAGGGCTTAAAGTAGGTTCATAACACTTCTTTGATTCCAAATTCGGGCGTACAGGTTCAAAGGTCTCTCAACAGGTTAAATGTTGGCATCAACAGGAACACAGACACGGACCGTAACGTCGGACAGACTGCATAATGATTTAAGCTGTTGAGAGACCTTTGAACCTTTAAGCCCGAATTTAGAATCAAAGAACAGTTATGAACTTAATTTAAGCCCTGAGGAAGCTCTTGTCCGAATGACCTCAAAGGGGCGAAACACGTGTCTCTCTAATTTATCACGCAATTAATTTTGGACAAATAAACAAGATCTAAAACTTCAACCAGAGTCCTGGAAGCATTTCTTTGTCAAGAATTAACTGAAAAATAGTGGAGGAGGTACTCACTTACTCTTGATAGAATTATATCTTACTGTATTGATAAATGCAGGAAAAAATGGGACAACATGTATAGCTGATTAATTAGAAAAAGAAGTATTTGTACACTCATGGAAAGAAGTATAGAAAAAAGGGGCGGAAGCTTAACATGCACTCAGGGATTTCTATTACAATGAGGAAATGGTAAACGCTACTACAGTTGGTCAAAGATGGTATGAAGAAGGAGAATCTGCAGGGTAGCATTTGGCTGGTCAGCAATGGAGAACCTTAGTAAAAACAAGGCCATGAGGTGAAAAAAGGTGACGTTAATGAATTACTTGGAACTGCTAGCACCAGAAAAGGGCATCAGTAGGATGGGATCAACAGGGATGTTTTTTTATTGCTGAGTGTAGATTTTTGTCATAAACCACTGTATTATATCAGAGAGGAAATATTCCCCACCCATACAGGGACTATGGTGAGTTTTATACAATTAGGGGGTAAGGCAGAAAATCCTGTGAAAGATATCGACTAATAGGCAGATTTACTAAACACTATTTTCCGAAGAAGCTATTCGTAAGCTGGTATAGGCCATTTTTATATGTTTTTGAATAAAAATGTGGCTTATTCACTTGTGGAGAAGATTTGAGCCTAATTGGAAACAGAGATGGTAATTGCAGTAAATGAAACAATGTGGAAAGGAACAAACATATTTTTTAATGCTACGATGGTTGCCTGACCCATAATCATGCAAAACTTGAAATATGTTTCACCGCTGGAATGTTTTTACAGGTACAAGATGATTAAAGTATGTAAAAACATGATTATGAAGCAAAGACTAGGTGCAGAACAAGATGGCCGCATTCTAGAGAAGCTCTGCATACAGGACACGTGGGGAGCGAGGACCGCACAACACTGCCAGCTGAATCCAGGTCCTTAGCGAAAGAAATAGTTTTTCAGCCTCCAGATGTATGGGCCCTGCTGTTGAGAGGCATTGGCGTGTGATGAAGAAGTCTTTGGGGCCACATGGTTTGCAAGATGACAATGCAGCCAGAGTACTGCTGGGCTGGTGGTGCAACTGGATACGCCAGCCGCTGGCCTCAAAATGCAAAGCCCTCAGCCATGTCCAACCCCAGTGGGAGACAGACACCAGTGCTATGCAGGAGAGAGCAACACAAGTCCTCCACCTGGGGTTTACCTGGCCTAAGCGGTGTAGGGACAATATACAACCGCCCCACCCATAGGCAGAATGGGCACTATGCTGGGAGGTCTGGACATCGGAAGCAGGGACAATCAGAGAGAGCATGGTAGCAGCACCCACCAGAGAGGGAATGAAAGACTTTGAGTTATAAGCTTCACAGGGGACTCATAGGGAGTCTAGCGAGACGTTTAGACACAGAGAGCACAGAGAAGACATTCTGATGCAGCAGCTTTTATAAATACCTGATGGCTACCTGGTGCCACCTAATCTGCTCAGACACGCCTGTGGGGGGAAAGGCGTTAGACTGCTCCTGTATAGCACTCAGAAGAGACAGTTTATTTATCAAGGCAGGTTGACCATGGCACCACAGAGACCAGCAGGTATAGAATAACTGGGAATATAGGCTACATGAAACCCATTCAAGGAACTCTAAGGGAATCTAAGAGCATCCACTGAGATCAGGAGCCTGGCCATGACGCCCATATCGACCCTGTGTGACAGAGTAGACATCTGCTTGTTGGAGATAAGGGAGCCATCTGTGCCCTACATTCTACAAGTCTATTACACCGGTCTGACTCTGTCAATGCAAACCAAGCAGCAGGCCCAGAGAAAGGATACAGGCTTTATAAAAGTTGCACCATTCCTATGAGAGAAGAATACTACAGACCACACAAGAGCAAAAAGTCTAACAGGAGCTGCAGATATGTCCCTAACAAAAGTTGATTTATTGACCTGTTTGCAAATCTTTAAGACTGAACTAAGCAAAGATCTTAAGGCAGACCTATCCAGAGAACTCTTAATCCTGAGGGAAGATCTTGGAGAGAAGATTGCGGGCCTCCGCCCCGATGTGGACTTAGTGGGCTCAAGGGTGATGGAAGCAGAACAGCAACTGGTTTTCCCGCAGGCCTAAAGCTCACCACTAATGGACAAATGCAAAGCCCTTCATGCGCAAAAAGATCTAGAAGGGATATCCTACACATTAGGGGGTCTTAGTGAAGGGAAGGAGGGAACAGACATAGTAAAATGTATTAAATCCCCTGTCACCTCTGTTGCATAAATAAGAATTGCAAAATTCCAGCTGGAAAGAGTACACCGGAGTGTGCAAAAACACACTGAAGAAACAAAGAAACCTCGTGACATCCTGGCAAAATTTCATGACTATTATGAATTTATACGATAATGCTAAGGATTGTGAATCTCATTGGGAACCTTTGCTAAACTTTCTGACAGAGGGAGCTCCAGAGAGGACCTATCCACCTAGTCGAAGGCATTCAATCTCTTCTTGTCAAGGGAGTGTGATGCTGATGGGCTGCAGGTGTATTTACATTTGTCATGCACAGACTGAAACGCTTAACATCTAGGAATCTTAGAAACTCCATAACAAAAAATATTAGCAACTTGACATGTACGTGCTAATGCTCAGAATTTGTAAGGGAAAAGATGAACAGAAGGGATGAGCTGAGAGTTTTATATGCTTATGCAAAGTGTTGTTTTTCGTTAACTGCGCAAATTGGGGGTGTCTGATGTTATAACCTTCTGCAGCTATGGAATAATTACCCTCCTTTCTGTACTGTTGATGGTACTTGAAAACTAATGAAACTATTCTGATACAAAAACACCATGATAATTTATGTGCAGCACAAGATCGAACAAGCAGTAAAATATGGTAGTTTGTGATGAAAGATACATTTTTATGATGCTCTATGAACTGAGTGTATTTATAAACATACTAAAAGAAATTCAGGTATGTTTTTATATTAAGGAATTTCCCTGAAAAATATAAATGGAAAGGATGCCAGTGTTGTACTAATTCTGTTTATGAACAGAACAACCAGTACCATGAGTGGATCTAATTCGAGTGCAAATAGTGCACAAGATGAAAATTTGCCTATAATGCAAATAATGAGGAATGCGTTTCAGAACCCTTAGTCCATGGAAAAGCAAAGGTGGTGGTACCTGGACTAGGCCAGCCTGGGGACAAAAAAAAAACGTATTGATATCAGAACTGGGTATTTTTTCGTTTCGTAAATACGGGTTTACATGCTAGGTTGGGCCTTTTCTGTGGGTTAACAGCACATCTATTTCGAGCAGTGTGCCTATTCTCCAGATAAAATGAGGATCACACACAGGCTGAGAATTGTCGGTTGATAAAGAGACGAAGTGGTATGGAGATTAAACCCAGTGGTTAAGGTTCTGCTCTTCGAACCTGGGGCCTAGGCTCAAATTCTAGCTTTGGCACTATAGCAATATTCATGTAAATCTCTTCAAATCAATTTATCTCCTGTGCCTCAAAATGTAAAATATGTCATGTAATCATGGAGAAAAAAAACGAACGCTACTTAGAGGCATCTATCTGTTTCGTTATGCACCAATTACGTTGCCCAATCACAACCTGCTTCCTGGAATCCAGTCACAATTCCAGAAACTATTCTAACATGGGCTGTGCCAATTCTGTACAGCAACAATGCAATCAATATCAGCAATAGGCCTGATACTTGCATAAGTGACTAGGTCTGGGTCGATTGTGTATAAACAGAAACAGATGGCAGGAGCTGGGGGACTTATGCATGAAGCACAAATAACTTATTTCAAGACAGCCATTCACTTCTACATTTGCTACAAAGTACTTACAGAACAAGTAAAGGGTGGAGATGAGGACTGCTCCTTGTGCTTACCCATTGAGAAGATAGTTTTGTGAATTTCCTTCATGACATCCTTGTAAAGCTGTTTCTGCCAGGTTTCCAATCTCTTCCACTCTTCCTCATAAAAGTAGGCAGCAACATCACTGAATGTAATTGATACCTGAAATCAAAGCAATCAAAGGATTATCTTTAAATCTCTTACCAGGAAACTCAAGGCATGTGCTGAGGTGGTTAATATTAATTGGAAAAGCCTGAATTATCTGTGGACTTTAAATCCTGCAAAGATATCTTCCATCCTTTTGCTGGCTCACAGTGCCACTAGTGTCTCCTCTTATCGGAAAGAGAATAGTTTCTGGCAACCTTAGAACATGACAACCCTGATCCCTCAGGATAGTGGAAACAATGTACTACCTTTTGCTCAGTCACTCGTGCTCGCTTTGTTTATCTCAGAGATACACAGAATAAACAGTCTTGACGTTTCAATAAGGATTTATCGAAGAGTTATTATTCTTGTGTAGAATATATGAGCTGTAACAACCATTAGACAGTAGCAGAGATATATGATTAGCAGTACAGTGAATATAAAAGGATGGTACAGTTCTACCATCTTGCAATAAGCATGAATGAATACATGAATATAAAATGCATGAGAAAAGTGCGAGTACTCCTACGATGCCTATCTAGATGTACCTAAGTGTACCTAGCATCTTAGTAGGTGTGAAGCCAAGAATCCCTCTAGGATTTAGTCAAACTGCATTACCTGAAGTGTGACAATGTAGGAGCCAGTCCTGGTCTCGAGTTGGATACCCCACAAGGGATGTATAGACCACTGTCAGCTGGAGCATCTGCTTGCAGGAGCCTCAGCGTCTCTGGTCAGTGTCGAGTGTGTCGGCCTGGAAGTCTTGGGTCCCTCTAACTAACACTAGCAAGAGGTGCTATATTTATACAGAAAGTATCTAGGGCTCCTTTCTCCCTTGTTGCTTGTGTTAGCCATTGCTGGATTTGAGGATGACGTATGGGAGGAACTGTGTACAAAGATATGGGGAGGAAGGTGGTGTATCCCCAGCCTGGTTTCTAAGAAGCCTTATGAACATTCATTCATACTGTGTGAGTCTATTGATGGAGTTATAGGACTCTATTGTTCAGGAGAAACCCCTCCTTCTGCACCCATGACTAGAACTAGGTAAAGGTTCAATCCTAAAAGGCTAGTTACAGTGTAGTGTAGGGGAGTTAATGTAGGTGAAGGGTTATGATGTTACCCAGGCATATATTAGAGTACCTATATGAAACATAACACAACACATAAAGGACATCATCAACATCCTATGTGAAGTATTCTTACCTTCTGCCCCTTGCATTAAAGGAAAAGCAGTAGACACAGACACTGTAGGTTAAAAAAACATCATTCTAACACTTACACACATCTGGAAAAAGGCATAAAACAAGGGTTGTGCATTACAGAACCATTTGCAAGGAGGACACTGCTGACTGGAGAGAAATAACTTAAAATATAACCTCTTAAGACCAAACTCAGGTATGATAAAGTAGTACACAGCTCCTGTGAGATACTTCCGGGCACTTGTTACTAAACGTAAGATTGCGGACATGCTGCCACAGTAATCTAATGAGGAAGTGTGAAGGGCAAACAATGAAATAACTAACAAGTATAAAATTATAGGTCAAGGGTCCTCTAAATCACTCGACAAAACTACTAGCCAAGCTTGGGTGTGAGCACCAAGTGTCAACGTCTAAGCACCATAAGAAACAAAAAAAGCATGTAACCGGAGACGGGACAGGCAAAACAACGTAGGCTCTATTAATTACCATTGTGTAAATGTGCTTGACATGCTAGTGCTGTCACAAGACTTCCCCATTCTAGCATGCCATAATAGCGTTTCCATGCCCTGTCTATTGTGTCTTCGGAACAATTAGACGGGAATTTGACATTTTAAGTTTCACTTTAACTGACTGCCTTGGGACGGTTATGAAGTAAAAATGAACAAGCATTGGCAAAGCCAATATGTCTCGCTTAAGCAAGATCTATTGGCTTTGTGAGTGTTTGACTACACATGTTGCACAGCACATCTGCGGTGCAATATGGTTGAGAGTACAGAAAAAAATAGCACTATGACACTGTTTCGTCACAGCGCTTTTATTTTCTACTTATAGAAGCTGTGCCGTTCAAAATGGCTAAAATAAAATCTAGAACAAGCCAACAGAGCTTGTATAGGAGAGACCTATATGCTTTGCTAATGCTTGTTTTAGTCTTGCTGATCATCCAACCCACACAACCACATTGAAACCGCCAATGCTAACCCCAGAGCTAGCAAATGAGGCTGCCTGGGGCCCATGCAGGGGGCCCCCATAGGATGGCAGCCACCTTAGTGCTACATGAGGGCACTACTGCGTCATTTTCGGCGCGCCAGTGGGTGGGGGGGCAGGTATATCTACCTCCCCCGCCCAGCTAGCGATCATTTTCACGCCGAGTATCACGCCTGTTGAAAGACCATCGCAGATATGGAAAATTGGAAAACACGCCAAATAATTTTAAAGCACATTCATTATAGTTAAATTACTTACGAAACAGTACTACTTTTTCAAATTTGAATAAATTAGGATTCATGAAATTTTGATGTAACAGAGTGCATTACAGCTTATCTATTCTTTTTAACTAAAATATACATTTTAAAACGATTCCTGTAGAACAAAAGCTACACCGTACTTTAAGCGGTACTCAGTGTATTGTAAAACAGCTAAACACACAAGATGATGGACGGAATGTTGCACATGGGCAAAACATTCACCCCCAGTCACAGATCTGGGTTTAATCCATCGTTATTTTGCTCACCACGCCACCCCAGTTCAGACATGGCCATATGCAAATCAGTCTTGACCCTGTGCCTCATGGGAACAGTCCAGCCCGAACTGCCTAGCCATGTCTTCCCTGGACCGGAATCAAGCATCCTAGGACCGGTTTCGGGGTTTCACCCCTCTTCAGCCAGGATAGCTTGACTCCAGTGGCGTAGTGAGCACGGGACCCACGTCTGGGCAAACCCTTCCCACATAGGGTGAACAGCAAAACACACAAGATGATGGACGGAATGTTGCACATGGGCAAAACATTCACCCCCACTCACAGATCTGGGTTTAATCCATCGTTATTTTGCTCACCACGCCACCCCAGTTCAGACATGGCCATATGCAAATCAGTCTTGACCCTGTGCCTCAAGGGAACAGTCCAGCCCGAACTGCCAAGCCATGTCTTCCCTGGCTGGGTTCAAACTGGAATGGCATGGTGAACAAAAAACCATGGATTTAGGCCCAGATCTCCGTACTGGGGTGAATGTATGACATTGTTCTGCATTCTGTCCATCAACTGTTGTTTTTGCATTTGTCACCCCGAGTGGGACGGGTATGCTCAGACGTGATTCCCGTGCTCTCCATGCCACTGGAATCAAGCTATCCTGGCTGAAGAGGGGTGAAACCCCGAAACCGGTCCTAGGATGCTTGGTTCCAGTCCAGGGAGGACCTGGCTTGGCAGTTCGGGCTGGACTGTTCCCATGAGGCACAGGGTCAAGACTGATTTGCAAATGGCTGGGTTCAAACTGGAATGGCATGGTGAGCAAAAAAATGATGGATTTAGGCCCAGATCTCTGTACTGGGATGAATGTATGACATTGTTCTGCATTCTGTCCATCAACTGTTGTTTTTGCATTTGTCACCCCGAGTGGGACGGGTATGCTCAGACGTGAGTCCTGTGATCTCCATGCCACTGGAATCAAGCTAACCTGGCTGAAGAGGGGTGAAATCCCGAAACCGGCCCTAGGATGCTTGGTTCCAGGCCAGGGAGGACATGGCTTGGCAGTTCGGGCTGGACTGTTCCCATGAGGCACAGGGTCAAGACTGATTTGCAGTTGCCTGGGTTCAAACTGGAATGGTATGGTGAGCAAAAATGGATTTAGGCCCATATCTCTGTACTGGGGTGAATGTATGACATTGTTCTACATTCTGTCCATCAATAGTTCTTTTTGCATATATACTATAATAGGCACAACATTGGAGGAAAATCACAAACAGCGTAATTCAACATAAAAGAGCTACCAATGACTTCATTCTGTCCATCAACTGTTGTTTTTGCAAATTGTAAAACAGCTACCGCATTTTCGCTAGTGAAAGAAACGTTTCTTGCGTCTCAACCCTATCTTCCACATCACTGATGTGTACATCACATTTTGCTACGCGCTGACTGTCGTATACACCAGACACCCCATGAAAAACAAGACACAAATGCGCAAGTACTATGGAATGAGCAGCGGACAGGGAGTGTGTGTGTGTGTGTGGGGGGGAGAACTAATACCTCAATCACATCAGGAACAGCGGAGGGGCACAGATTAACTTTGATCAATGTGTGTTTACTCCCTGCTTCACCAAAATAACTGGAAACTATGTGTGACATGCACTGGCCAATTATGCATCTGGTAAGGAAGATTGGCATGAAGACAACAAATTAAAAACAAAGGGTGGGCCCCAAGCCCTTTTCTGCATACAAGAGTGTCTCACAACCAAAGATTAATGCACTAGAGCATGCACTCAAAGGCTGGACTGTACAAAGTACCCCTGATGTAGATCTTAGGCTTAATTATACATCCTATTGTGTTTACTTGTATATATCAACTTGACTATACAGCCATGGAGTAGGAAATCAGCATCCGTGACGTGAAAATGAAGCTCATAAGAGAAAACAATGCTCCATATTTGTTACATAATTTGGCAAAACTCGACATGGGGTCAATATGTTAAAGTGTATGGGTATTTGATATCCTATGACAAATAGAAAGGTTAAAACCTGCATTTTAGAACATAAGAGCACTCTCTGTTGCAAAAAACAGATTACTAAACTCACCACACACTTTTGGGAAAAGGGGAAAATGCAAATGACTTTAAAAGGATAGTACTAGACAAACCGACGATCTCCCAACAAAGATGTCACAATATCTATTCAGGAATGAGCTACGCTGGGTGTTTAGACTACAAAGTGCTAGCCTAGGTCTCAATTATGAGATTTCTTCGTTCAGTTTATCTCGACCGCGAATATGAGAGCCTCACCCACATCTGTCGCTTGACCTTGTTTAAGTTCAACATTATACCGGATCAGTGGCCTGGTCCATTTCTCAGGGCACTCGCGACTACATGTAATTGGGGTAGGATCTCATGTCGTCAAACTAAGCCTTTCATCGCTCACACTTAGGAGCATTGCTAGAAGCCCTGCCTTTATTCTATGAGGCCGTACTACAGCCTATCTACAAGAATCCTGTGTCGTCGTCTTTGAAAGCTGTACAACAGCCCGCCTACTAGAACCTTGAATCTCAAACACCTGTCAGACCCAAAGTTTTTTTATAAATCACGTCAGAGATGGCGCTTTGGCCAACAGCCCTACCCATCCCCCCTTCCCCGTATTTTTCCCCTCGTTTCCACACAATTGTGGTGACTACAACTGCACCGGTAGCTTCCGTCCACCGCAGGTATGTTCAGGTGGGTTTCTTCACACCCAACTTTGATATTTTGTTTTTCTATGACAGGTAGATCTCAGAGACACAGTTTCATTCACACTAGTGTTTGGGTAACTCGCATAACACGTTCTGAGAAGGAACACGACATGAGCGAGTAACTCGCATTTAGCCTTCTCTTAACATGCAAGCCTTCCCCACTGAGACCATTTACTGTGTTTTGCCGTGTGATATGTGATTGTCTAGGTATACGCATCCCTTCTGTCTCCAGGCTTTAACACCGGGAGTTTATTTTTTCTTTCTTTCTGTATATATCCATTTCCTAACTGCACCCATTCGGTTAATATCTAGGCTGCAGTAACTATATAACATGACCTATTTCCCCATACATTGTAAAAAAAACGGACTGGACCAGCTAACCAATACAACAGTAAACATGACAATTCATTTTTCTGTTTTCTGTTAGTCTGCATTGCTCAGCTTTCCGCGCAGATTAACTTTTAGATTTTACATATATGATTTAAGTCAACTGCTTACATTGTGTTTTAAAGACAGTATCTAAACGGTCAAGCCACTAAACCCAACCTGTGCTTCCCAAAAGGATTTGTATGCCACCTCACACAAGTGTGTGCGCCGAAGTTAAGATGTCACCTGGTTATATTTATTGAGCGATCTCCAGACACCAGAAGAGATAAAAGGGGTATATTGTCCCTCCTCCACCGAAGTGTGAGCACCGCGGAGAAACGATAAACATGCCCACCATGTGTGATACAATAAGGAATTAAAGGATTTCCATTCTGACAATATAATCTTAACAGCTATTGATAACGATAGCTCTAGAAGTTGTAAATCTAACTCGTCTAAAGGAAGTGGAGATGAAGCTGCCCAAGGACCCAACAAAACTAGAGGAAAGGAAAGCTCAAACTGGATATTAAAAATGAGTAATAAATGCTTGTGGATTAACTCCCAAAACGTTTGGAGAAGGAAACACTCAAAAAACATATGCTGAAAGGTACCAGCAGCACTTTTACAGTTCCAGCAAAGATCATCATCTTTAAGTTTGAGTGTATACAGACGAGCTGGGGTCCAATGTAGAAGATTGATGGTGAAAAACTTTGATTGAATCAGAGAAGGAGCAATTTTATTACGTAGGGAAATTTTCCCAATGGTTTTCCAAGTGTCCAGTGTAATATGTTTGAATACATCAGAATCAAAGTGGTGTATCCATTTGAGCTGTGTAACTGTAGAAAGTGATGGCGGAGTGATAAACAAAAACGTATATATCCTAGAAGCAACATGTCCTGCCTTACCCCAAAACTGTAGGAGAGTAACAGTATTTGAGTCCGGATGAAAAGTACTTTTGGAAAAAGCTACCTTTATTTTAAGGAATTCATTGAAATCAATATTATTGAGGCTATATATTGAGGCCAACAAGGAGAAAGGTAAAGGATCATTGTTAACATCATAAAAATGCTTGACCAATGTAATGCCTTTGTTGGCCCAGTGTAACCTTGTCTCCGCATCCACCTGAATCTTAATCCTGGGATTGTGCCACAAAGAGGACCATCTAGAGTTTTGAATGTGTAAGGACACTCTCCTATCAATCTTTTTCAATGCCAAAATGGTGTCCGTATGATACTTCCACAGAAGGGGAAAGTCAATGTAGACGCAGTCATCAAAGCAGAGGTAGGTAAGGGAGAACACAAATGTTGTTCAATATACAGCCATGGCGGAATATGCCTAGTATCAGAAGAAAACCATAGAGTCCCCTGAGAGGCTAAGAACGCCGACTGATATAAGTTCCAATCAGGGAAATTACAACCACCCATATCGTGAGATTTCCTCAATTGTTTGTACGCGATCCTAGCACGTTTGTCATTCCAGAGAAATTTAGAGGTGATCACATCCATTTCATGAAAAAAAGAAGAGGAGAGATTGATAGGGAGCATCGATGACACAAAGTTGACAATGGAAGTTATCATCATTTTCAACGTCTGGAGACATCCCCACCATGAGATGAACTTCGGTGACCAGGCCTCCTACAGCTTTTTCACTTTATCTAATTCCTGAGATTCATTATAAGAGACGGTATCCAACAAAGTCGCACAAAACCAAATCCCTAAGTATTTGTATCCCGCATCTCCCATGTGAGAAGAAAAGCATAATCGATTAAGAGGAAACATTTCAGTTTTGTCTTTTTTTAGAGTATACCCTGAAACAAGAGAAAACTCTTTGATAATGCGAGAAATAGCAGGAATTGCTCTTCCTATATCTTCTGAGAAGATAAGAACATCATCCGCATACGCGCCCGTTTTGATGTGGTGTGAACCAAATTGAAAGCCCCGAATGTCCTGATTAAGATTAAGTAGTCGAAGAAGCGGGTCAATAGACAATAAAAAGAGAAGTGATGATAACGGGCAACCCTGCCGGGTGCCCTGGCCAAGATCAAAGAAGGATGAAGTAGCTCCCTTAATCCTAATATTAGACTTGGGTTCATTATATAATGACATAACCATTCCAATGAACACATCTCCTAAATTATGAAATTGAAGTACTGCTTGAAGGAAAGGCCAGGAGACCTTATCGAAAGCGTTCTCAGCGTCAAGTGCAATAGCTGCCGACGGAGAGCTAGACCCCTTTTTTTTTTTTTTTTTTTTTTTTTTAAGTTTCAAAAACCTTTATTGCAACTTTCAGCAACCATACAACCACTCGCCTACAACCTTTCCGTCCGGCTCCAGTAGACACTGTATTGAGAGTTCAAACTTCGTGTACACAGCCAATCTGCCGACAACCCGGGGGTCCGGCGGCACATTTATAAATACCCCTCTGAGCAGAAATGGCGCGGAAGATAGATCAGCATCGAGGGACAGCATGAGGGAGCATCTAGGAGGACCTCCCGGACCATATACCATCCACATATCCCAAGCAGGGGGCACAACATGTCCACGCAGCTCGTCTAGGGTCATCCAAGCATCAATCGCTCTGGAGAGCTAGACCCCTTTGCTTTCTCTAAAATATGACAGAAAGTGCGGATATTATCCCTAGCCAGTCTTCCCTTAACAAAAACCCGTCTGGGAGGGATGAATGAATATAGGAATATGGCGCTCCAATCGTTTTGCCAACATTTTTGCAAACTTTTTTGCTTCCATGTTTAACAAAGAGATTGGATGGAAGTTCTTGGGGTCCGAATGATCTTTCCCTTCTTTGGGGATAACCACTATAGTAGCCTCCGTTGCCGAACCCGATACCTTCCCTGAGGAGACAAAAGTGTCAAAAACCTTTTGGATGTGTGGTAATAAAGATGAAAGGAATTTCTTTAAAAACTCTATAGAAAAACCATCCGGTCCTGGAGCTTTCCCTGATCGAGTTGCCTTAATGGCTTGAATAATTTCTTCAGGCTCGATTGGTTTACTTTGAGATTCTATGTCCGTGTCAGCAATGGTGTGAATAGGAATAGAGGCCAGGAATTGTTGGCACTGCGCCAAAGAAGATTGGTGTTTACGGGTATATAGATTGGAATAAAAATCACAAAATACCTCCAGAATATCAGAGTATCTGTAATACAGGTAATCTGAGTGGATCGAACGTTAGTGTTCTGATATTTTAAAGTCACCGCTAGAACTTTACCCGCTCGATTTTTTAGTAAGAAACGTTTTGATTTTTGTAGTTGCACCCCAATGTGTGCCCTAGTGGTCAAGATAGAGTTATACTTATATTTAAGATTTTTAATTTCCTGCAATAGCGTTTTCTCTTTAGAACCTCTATATAATGATTCTTTATGCTTAATATAGTCTGTCTGCGAGAAGAGCTCTTTTTTAATAACACTGTTACGTCGTGCCATTATGCGAATAATATTACCCTTAAGGGTACATTTGAAAGCGTCCCATAATACTACAGGGGATGTCACAGATGATTCATTCTCTCTGAAAAAGGTATGTATAGCTGCATCAAGCAACTCAACTCTCAGGGTCTGGTGGCTCAATTTCCTTTTATCACTGCTGATTGATTTTCACTTTTCTTTTAGTAAGGATGGAATACCTTCCTCTTTATCTCTTCTTCTTTCTCTCTCTCTTTCTTCTTATCCTTTTCTTTCCTTTTTCTCCTCTTCTTTCTCTCTTCGTTTTTCTTTTTTCTTGTGGGTCTTTTTATTTATCCTTTCTGTGATCAATTATTCTTACTTAAATGAAATTCAAATGAAATGACATGATTAGGTTCTTATCTATCTGTTTTTGTTAGGGTTTATCCATTATATATATTATTGCTCATATTAATTCTTTATATTAATTTTTTATTGTTCAAGATTTTTTTTTATGTATTACATGTTGTAGTACCTTAATTATTTACACTCTCTCTCTTAAATTAATTTTTTAAAAAAGATGTCACCTGGTTACCCGAATATACGGGTAAGCTATATTCGCACATCATTATATTATATCATTTTTGATTACCCACATGGGTTGTTTAAAGGTTCACTAACAACTTTGTTATGAACACTTACTGGTGGATTTTTGATTTCATAGTGCATTATAATAACTGTGTAATAACCTTACACATTGTCTCTTTTCAGGCAGTACACTGACCAGTTGATTTCGTGCTTGAGTGGCGACCCACTCCAACCACTGGTTTTATATATTCCTCACTTATGGTTTTCATGGGAAATCTTCACCCTAAAAAACGTTGGGTTTTTTCACGCCAATCCTGAAGAAAGCCACCACACCTCTACGGGGGGTATGAGGTTGAAACATGACGACCCCCACTACTCTATGATAGGTTGCATAACCCCTTGTCATAGCATATTTTAATCCTGACCAAAGGCTTTTTTTGGCATACCTTTGAGTCTGTTTTAGCTCACACACACTTTCTCTCTTCTTCCCTTTACCACACCCTGCTCATGTACAGGTTTTAGGATACCTCTATTTGCTCACAAATAAAACATCCCTGAGCTCCTCCCTCTCAGTGATGAGGTTGTAGCCTGCATTGTGACCAGGTTCGCAATGCGAGGAGGTTACCCTATGATGAAGCACGCCACCTTTGGATGGGTGAGGGAAACCGTACTGTAAAGGGGACACTCCAGCACTCTCTTTCAGTATTGAGACCCAGGGGCCTTTTTGTGTTTTCTATTCAATATCCTATATACGACTCGAGAGAAGGGAGCCAGAATAGTGACCTTCTTTAATAAGTCATTCGAAATTCAAAACTAAGGGGCAGGTCTCAGATGAAACAAGGGTAACAACACTTCTCTGCAGTTCGACAATACACACCATTCCTGCACAAAACTTTACTTTATCCTAACACTGGCAAAAAACGGCATCTCCTCAAACTCTTGGAATGTTCAAGCCACAGAGTGGCCTGAAAGATCTAAAGGAAGTACCAGTCTTAATGTGGCAAGCTAAGCAACTACGGCATATGAGCATTCTGGGGATAGTTTCTAGCTAAAAGGGGTGCTGAGGTACTCAAAGGCCTGCCTGGAGCGGATAGGAAATCAGAGGGTGGCAGGGCATTTGCCAAGAAATCTTAAGCCCTGTTGAATGAAAGCAGTGAATGATGAGGGCCACACAAGTTGGCTCATGGTGAATTGGGGCTTTCCAGGTGGGCATGTGGCACAGGACTGAGAGATACCATCACCATTGAGCTTTGTGCCAGATCCATCTGCCTCACCCTGCATGCGTCTGGACAGGTAGGCAGCCTGGGAAACAAGTGGAGAGCATTCTGGGGGGTGTGGGGCAGTATACAACGTGAGACTAGCAGTGACAGCCTAGGGAAAATACTGCTTCAGCATGGGGCAGCTGTTTATTGTCTAGCAATAGTTGTTGCTGTACCACAACTAGGCTATAAATATACATATAAATGACAATAGGTGGCTATTAGGAAGCACAGTTACTGGAAGAGAAAGCACTTGCCACAGGATCCTCGGGGGCTGTAGGATTCAGTTACATAGCTCTCTCCCTGCGTCATGAGACTGAACGTAAACTCAGGTGAGCCGAGCCAGTGTGGGGCATAGGACACTGAAGAAAGGCAAAGCCACTTGGAGGGAACACCGGTCAAAGCAAGAGAAAGCAATCTAGAAACATTAGCCAACTTGGTGACATGGGCAAGGGGCATAGGTCCAAATAACGAGGGAAGAAATATCGACCTGACCTACATATATACCTGCTCTAAAATGACAACTACCACTACGTTTTCAAGGTAAGCATGGAAATGCGAAGTATATATTTACTATTCTAAATCAACATTATTTAGCAATTCAGCAATGCCATGACATAACGTTTGTTGAGAAAGATCTGATGCTTAACAGTGTCAAAAGCACCAAAGAGGTCAAAGGGGATTACAAAAGGACTAGAAGAGACAGTGGTCCCCTTTGTGATTTTGTCCTTGACAGCTTGCAAAGTTCCTGTGCTGCAGTGGGTGGATAAGCAGGTAATATAGCAGTACAAATTAGCACCGGTCTATATAGTACTTTGAGGATCATGCCAAGGAACGGAAGATTGGTGATGAGGTAGCCCACGTGGGTCGTCTTTTTGAGAGGGGAAGAATTTGCCATTGTGAGTTTTCAAAGATGAGGGGAAGATGCTAGTGCAGAAGGAATGCTGATTTTTAGGTAACAAGACCGGGATGTAGTGAGACACAGATTTGATTACAGGAAGGAACAAGCGTTTGTCGCCAAACAAGATAAATCTAAAAAAACTGTCTGATGCGGAACAGTTGGGCAATGGAATTAAATGCGGCGGTGTGTCAAAGTGGACTGCCTGGCGGGAAAATGGGCAGGAATTTGTGATGTGTGTTCAATATTTTGGCCAAAGGGTGTTAATCTAACACAAGAAGAACAGATTGATCTTGGTCAATATTTCGACAGAGACGAGAAAGGCAATGTAGAAGTGACTAATATCAGAAGTTCAACTCTTTTAGTGCTCCTTTGTTCCTTGATTTGAAACTTGTACTGCATTGACATCAGATATTTCTTTGTAGATGGAATGTCTGTAGGATGTGAAAGTGACTTTTCCCTTTAATTTAGAAACACACGGGACATCTTTCAGATAAATATGGCATTTCTTGGGACTAGGCCTAACCAAAATGCTGAACAATAAATACTCAGCCTGGGATCTTTATCAACAGCTTTTTCTTTTCATCTCTCATCTTTGTGATGTACTTCAGATTGTGGGCTACATGTCCCGCCTACAGCTTCTACCAGTGATGCTGTCAGCCAGAGCCTCTCCATCCTCTGCCTGCTCGGTTTCATAAACTCCTGGGGCTGATCGTGTGTCCGAATGCTGCTGCCTACATTATTACCAGGAAAGATTTAATCCCTTTTCGATGTATTGCAGCAATTCACCAGTTCGCACCAATTCTCTTGCCTCATGGAGTTACCTCCTGGCTTCCTTTTTGCAGTCTCGGAGTAGTCTGCTAAGACCAGTCTTGCCCTCCTCATTTCCTTTAGTCTTCACCAAATACAAAGAGTTACAAAAGAAGGCAATGTAAGACTCTGAAGATTATTTATTCCTATTTCAACTCCACAACAAGTTCCAGTCTGCTGGAGTCAGCTGTAGAACCTTCTGATCACAATACCTTGTAGAACATTCCAAGGAGTAGGCAGGTGGGGCAGCAGGGAATATACCAATAGGTAAATTATAACACACCTCCCTTAGCAGGGAGAATAAGATATGCAAACAACAGTTAAAAAGAAGCATAAGGAAAGAGATCCAACAGGAAATGGCACTGTATGTCTGGGAAGACAGAAACACAATTCACATGACAGTAGTACATCCTTGTGTAAGGTTAAGCAAGTAAACGAAGGGAACAACCAGAGCAATGATATACATATCAAAAGAGAAAGGGCAAGCAAACATGGAAACATTATCCAAAGCTGTAATCTTTATGCTATGCTGGAGAGACATTCATTCTTTAAGATCTCCTGGGAGGGGTACTTTTATTCTCAGATCATACAATCTTTGCGCTGGAACCTCCCTCAGGAATCTGAGGGGTTTTGAGAGAGACAATTTTGTCCATACCCCAAGTTTGACCATTCTCAAGATGTACAACACTCTTCCCCAGACTTGTTATCTTAAAGGGCTCAGAGAACCTGGAATCTTCTTTTCTCCGTGGTTTGGGAAGATCTAGACAGACCCATTCTCCTTGTCTAAATAAAGGTGTTTTAACACATTTGATGATGTCATATCTGTGTTTGTACTTGTCTTGGTGCCGATTTCATTCCTGTCCATCACACATGCACTTTTCCTCCTCAACAATGCAGCGGTGAAATTGATTTTGGGGTTTCTTCCTTTCAGGGAAGCAAAAGGAGAAACTCCAGTGACACAATTTGGTACTGTACGATATGCCCATACTGTGTCTTGGAGAGTAGCCTTAGCAGGTATTCCTGTCACTTTCGCTCTTTGCAAACATTCCTTTACCACTCAAATTCAGCCTTTCAACAAGCCTATATGCACAAGGGTAAAACAGAGCAGCTTTGTGATGTTGTATTTGAAGATCAGAAAGGAATTCCTTCATTAGGTCAGAGGTAAATTGTACTCCATTATCTGTAACTGAAATATTAGGTATACCTTCCTCATAGAAAGCCTCTTTCAGAAATTGTGTTAGGGAATTAGTGTCGATTTGAGGTACACAATTAGTGACCACCCACCACGTGTGGTAGTCAATAAGAACTATTACAAAACATTCATTTAACTTCTTAAGGTTCAGTGGGCCTATTATGTCTAGAGCTAGATAAGACCATGGTGTGTCGGGAACTTGAACTGGATAAAGGGGAGGATTCCTGACTTGCGGGCACCCCTTGTGCAGGGGCACTACAGTTCCCTGCACCAGGTGGCAGGCAACGCATGGTGCCTGCCACGTAGTGCAGGGAAATGCACAACATGCATTTTTACCATTGCGGCGGGTGCTGCTGCCAGCAGCACCTGCCACAATAGTAAACATGCACAATGCAACTGCCACAGTGGCGGTCGCATTGTAATGTCATGTGCGGGACCGCCGCCATATAGGCGGCCGGTCCCAATTCCCAGGTCGATGGCGGACAGACTTAAGTCCATCTGCCATCGTAATCAGGCCCTAAATGTCCTGCATGTGCAAGGTCCATTATCTTATCTCTAATTTCCTCTGGGGGTACAATCTTTTCGCCGTTGTAGACTGTCTCACCTTGTGTACTCAATTCAAATATAATCCTCCCAATATTTGAATGATCTTGTAGGTACTTTTTGTTTATTATTGGGCACCCTCCCTGTATGTGTTGTTTTAATGAAATCATATCCTTATCCAACAACATGCATTCATCCCATTCTTCCTTGTTCATACTAGCTACTTTTAGTACTATTTTCATGTCCTCTTCTATGTTGGTATCTCTCTCCCTCTATTGGTGCAGAAGAGAGAAAATCTGCAATTATATTTTGAGTACCTGAGACAATCTGTACTTTGAAATTATAGCTTTCTAATCATAACACCCATCTGGAAATCCAGGGTGTGGTTCTGGCTTATCTTTTAGTAGTAAATGCATACACAAAAGTTATCTGTAGAACCTTCAGATCACAATACTTTCCAAGGGGTAGGCAGGTGAGGTGTTGGAGGGGGGGGGGGAGGGCAGGGAATATATCAATAGGTAAATTATAAGCATTTCCTCTGACCCCTGTGATGTTTTCCATGCTCTAAGTGTTATTTCACAAACAACTTAAATTTTTCACCAGGTAAATTTAGCATAATGTTTGGAATCCAGAACAGAAATTTAGAAATATGGTGGGCGCCAGCTGTCCACTGAGGACTTCAAACAAGATACTAATTACCATATCTGTCTAGCTGTGACTGGCCAACGCCCATCTACTGCAAGCAAGCAACTTCAGCATCTCTGCAGGCTGAAATTACAAGTATTGATAACATCACATGATTGTTGGAAACACAAAAGGAGAGTAAGGATGCCCATGCAGCTGTATAAATCTTTGCGTTAGCAGCCAGGGAAATAGTTTCACCAGTAGATAAATAGCACCTAAGGTATTTAAAATTTAAATTACATTACTAACCACAACATGTTTGAAAGGCTGCGTTTGTCTTTTTTGCAATATCTGTAAGTATGATGAACCCATTAGCAACAGAACAAAACAAAGGGTTGCAATATCTACTGCAACACACTGCAAACTCTAAAATAGAAAAGAAAAATATAAATCTATTCAGTAATTCATCTTATTAAATTAGGAAAATATATTTTGCAAATCATGGAAATGGAATTTGTTCAAATTTTCTAGTACAGTTTTATATGCCTGAACAAATTTCAGCAGTTAGCTTATTGCTAAAGCATTGCTTACATTTACAATGCAGAAATGTATACAGTTGTCTTACAGGGGTTAGATTAAATAAATCCTTTTTCGATCTATTCTAGGCAGATGCTAATGACGTTACATCCATCTTCTTCAGGATTTGTTTCCTTATTTAGTACTCGCAACAAAAACGGGGTGTAGTCCAGTGGGCCTCAGACTCTGTGACTACCAATCTGTTCACCGGGTCTACCAACCTGATAATTAGAGTAACTGTGGGATCCCAATGTCTTATTGTTCTAGCGAGGTGTGGTCAAAAAGAGCACCACAAATGTTCCCTATTATGTCAGAGACTGGCTGCAAAGCTGATTTTTCTATTTTTTCAAAATTAAATACGCTTACATGTATAGTAAAAAAGAACAGATTCCATTGTATCAATTTTCGGCGAACATTTTCACCCTCTTTTGTATCAATACACAACTTGCATCTACAAGAAACTTATTGTTGGCAATCAAAACCACAAAAAACCCATTAAAAACAAGCACTGATAAAGTCAATAGGCTTCCAGGCTTGCTTGTTTTTTTTGCAGTACTGCTTTTGTTAAACTGTATTGATGGGGGAGCTGTCAATATAACAAACACACTTCCTAAAACCACTAATGGTGATAGTTGCCTTTAGCCTTTTGTGTTTATGATGTTCTACTTATGAAAGAACAGAATACCTTTACTCACAGTGAAGTTAGCCAATGGCAGAAGAGGGCTGACCAACTGACCGGTGCTGTATTCTGTAGTGGCAAACAATAGCCCAAAGGATAAAGAGGGGTGGCTAAAAGCACCTATAAGTAAGTATGTTACATATATAATTTCAGTATAGAAAAAGGCTTTGGCTAACACCAGATCTAAAAATAAAGATATTAAATTAGATACAGAACATAAAGTCTGCAAATCTAAAATACCCTGTAGTGCACAATTTTAGATCTGGTCTGACAATGCAGTTTTTAACAACCTTATGTGATCAACAGAGAAATAACTTTCAGATGTACTACTGACAGAGGGACTTAGGTTCCGTCCACAAGTTAGTTAACGCGAGCACTGCACTTGTTTTGCCAAAAGTGGTGCGCTTCCACGCAAAAAGAGTGCTTTTTTTGCACTGTTTGCCTAGTGGAAAATGTATGATCACTACAGCAGGAGTGAGTTAGGTATGGTGGTAAGCCATTCATCAAGGTTTTACGCCTGATCAGTTTATAATGAAATGTTCAAATAAAGGTAATAGAACTGATGTATTTACTGTGAAAAGCTTACGTTAAAGTCAACAGACGTTTAAAGGTAGTAGGTGAATACTCTGTATTAAAGCCTGCAGAAAGATATTTTGTATCATGGAATCTCACCGATTACCATAGTAGGCAAGGGTTTTGGTGTTGGTTACCCCTTGACAAACCTCTGGGACAGAAGATCTGCTTTGTGATAATCCTTGTTAGGCCCCCTTTTTGGGTAGATGGTATTTTGCATTATCAACTGTAGTTTTGAATTCCATGTCAGGACCAGAGGCGAGGATTAGGCATTACTGTCTCCATTTATTTGCATCCAGCAGCCATTAAAAGCGAGTAACCGAACAAAAAACAACATCTACCATGATGCTCTAGGAGATAAACTACAGTCCAACAGCCAATAAGCTCCGACTCCTTCCACTGAGGACACTCTAGCTTCCTCTTTCTTTGCAGCTCCAGCAGCAACAAGATGAGTGATATCAGCTCTTCAATTCTTTGTGTTTTGTAACTCTTATTAACCACGTTAGGTTGACTATGTTTTTTATGTCTATTTACCGTGCTGATTGATGTGATGTAAGCCACTTCTTTCTTTGCACCGTGGCTGCGGGAACGCCCACTGTCCCCTTGCGGGCGCTTGTCGTCTCACAGGCCCTGAGGCACGGTGCGGTCTTCCGACCGCAAGGGGAGCCGCAACCTATCATGTCATTTCCCTGCGATCCGAGGCTTGGTGAAGATGCCTACGTTTGTGCTTGTGGGGGAAGGTCGGCTTAATTGCCTAGTTTAATGCAATCGGGGCAATCTCTGTGTTAATCAGAGCCCCTGCCTAGAGTGAGACACCCGCTGTAACGGGTAGGACGCATATTTTGAAGCAGTTACAGGGACCGGCCTAGGCAGTTTACTTTACCTATGCAAACAAAAGGGGAGGTGGCCCCAGGCCTTGAGCCTTCTATTATCCTTGTGGCATTGGTTATTGTTATACAGGCAAGCCCTGTTTCAAATTCCCCATGTTCTTTTCAGGAGATGTGTCTGACTCCAATATGGAGGAGTATGAGGACTATTTTAAGGAGGAAGAGGTGACTTACCTCCCCATATATTATCATTTTGCCAAGTGATGGACGTTTCCATCTTTAAGGCAGTGTCTCACGTGTTAGCGGCTCTGGAGAGGAAGAGTGATCTGCAGGCCCAGTGCCAGCGACCCCTCGAGCAGAGGTAAGACCTGCCACGGTTCTGGACCAGTTGCCTCCAGGGCAGCTGACCACGCCCTCCTCAGATAACAAACGCTAGCGGGATGCCCCATACGGGGTGGACATGGATGCCTTTGCACGTCTCTAGAAGGAATTTATAGACTCCAAACCTGCGCCTATCCCAAAGGGCCTGCCTGATTCACCAGGGGCGCCAAACCTGGCAGAGTCCCCCCAAACATCAGACGAGGATGGAGAACCTAGCAGGCCCTGGAGACCGTCTGTGTCCACTGCGGCAGCACCTGCGGAGGCACTAAGGGACACCGACAATCAGGTCTCCGACAAGCTGGATCCCGATTACCCCCTGCACCCTAGATCAGCTGAGTGAACTCCCAGCCCCTGAGGTGGTATCTTATATAGCGGCCCAGCTGCGCACACCCCTAGACAAGGTTAGGAGCTGCGTGAAAGCGGAGTGCCCCAGACCAGCTTCAGAGAGGAAGGTGGGATGCCGGAGGAGGATGCAAAGATGGCCCCTTTCTTAGCCAATTTCATGAAGGACCCAAGGAAGGGCATTGATCGCTCTTGGCGATTGTGCCAAGATAAGTTACTAGAGATCACTGGTCTGTTAGCGCAAAATTCTTGACATGGCTGAGGATGCAAAGGCCTCGGGGACCCTAATACCACCTGACATTTTGTCTAACTGGGCGGAGAGGGCAATCGTTCTCCTGGGGAATGACAATTGTGCAATCTCTACAGAGAGACGTAGGTTGCTACTGATTAAGATTGATCCGAAGTTGGGTGACCTTTCTACCTCAGAGGCAGGCCCCACAGTGGAGGGTAACCTTCTTGGGGACCCCTTCGTTAAAGAATTAGGAAAATTTGTGAACACCTTTAATTCTTTAGACCAGGCCCAATCCTCGATCAAAAAGATTTGTGCACCTTGTGTTTTTACCAGAGCCGGTCTTGGCAAGGGGCACTCGACCGGCTGCACCTATCACCAAGCCTCCTACAGAGGTGGAGAATCCCGCAGAGGGCAGTGGCAGGATCCAGCCAAGTTTTTAAATTTCTACCCGATGAGAGCGTATCCTCGCAAGAGAGGTGGCAGAGGACGGGGCAAAGGCTCACTTAACTTTCAACTACATGAGTGTACAGCATCAGTATGGAGTGTCAGTAGAGTGCAGACTGGTGTTGTTTCCACAGGCATGGATCCTTGTGTGCTGCAGACGATCAGTGGGTTCCGAATGGAATTTTACAATTGTCCAGTTCAAACATCCCACCCCAATCCATTACACTTCTCCGTGGATCACATGAGACTGGTAGAAGAAGAGATAGCCAGCCTGTTGGAGAAAGTGGCTATCCTGCAGTCTTCACTTCATCCCCAAGGTTTTCTCAGCAGTCTATTTTTGGGTGAAAAAAAGGGACGAGGAGTACTGTCCGGTCATGAATCTTCGCGACTTCAACAAATGGGTGGTATATCGCCACTTCATAATGGAAGGGGTTCATCTCCTCAGGGATCTTCTACAGATCCAGGATTGCATGGTTCGTCTGGATCTGCGCAATGCATATCTCACGATTCCGATCTTCCCGCCACATCGGTGCTTTCTCCAGGTCCAGTGGCGGTCACGGGTCTTCGAATTCGCATCCCTCCCTTTCGGTTTATCCTCCGCTTCTTGGTGCTTTACCAAGGTGATGAAACTGGTGATCGAACTCCTTCGTTCTCCGGGGATAAGGATGATAGTCTATTCAGATGACATTTTGATCATAAATCAGTGTCCTTTACATCTGACTTCCCAGTTGCAGCTGAGAGTAAATTCGCTGGAATCCCACAAGTTCATGATCAATGGCCCAAAGTAGCTTCTAACTCCGACTCAACTGATCCAATTCCTGGGCTCAGTGGTGGATTCGGTTGGCGCCACACTGATCCTCCCATCTCGGAAACTTTCCAAAATCAGCCACAAGCTCAGACGGATGCTCTCCAAGTCCACCATATCCTTGTGCCATCTCGCCAGGATCTTGAGTCTTATCTCCTACCCGATCCAGGTCATATTTCCGGGGCCTCTGCATTATCAGGTCCTCCAACGCCTCAAGATTTCCCACCTCAGCAAAGGCCTAAGTTATTTTCAGTTTGTTCCCCTGCCAAAGGAAGCAAGGACGAAATTCAATGGTGGATCGCACATATGGAGGTCTGGAATGGGCGCGCGATCTTCAGGTCCCAACCAAATATCGTGATAGAGTTGGATGCCAGTGGCTCGGGTTGTGGAGCTCGGTGCAAAGAATTCTCCACAGGAGGAAGATAGTCCTCCATGGAACGGTTCCTCCATATCAATTGCCTAGAGCTTTTAGCAGGGTCATCTGCAGTAAGATGCGGGACCAAGGACAAACCTCAACGCTTCGTCCTCCTCAAAATGGACAAAGTAGCGGTGGTCAGCAACGTCAACCACCTCAGTGGGACTCACTCTTAGAACTTGTCGGATCTCGCTCGGGATCTTCGGGAATACTGCCTGTCCAACCAGATTGCGTTGTCAGTGGAACACCTTCCGGGTCCAACCAGGTGGCGGACTGGCGTTCCCGTCACTGGTCCGATTCGAGCCTTTGGAAACTTCATCCGGGGGTGTTTCGGAGTTTCCAGACCCACTGGGGCTTGGACAACAGTTGGAGAGGATCCCGGAGCATTGCAGTGGATGTATTCCTTCAGGATTGGAGTACGGAACAAGGGTATGCGTTCCCTCCATTTGTCATGATCACGAGGGTATTGACCCAGCTTCTACACCAGAAAGCGGATCTGGTGGTTATTACCCCGATTTGGAGGTCGCAAGCCTTGTTTCCCATTCTGACAGAACTTTCCTGGGATTTTTCAATCCCTCTAAGCCTCTTTCGAGATCTCCTCCAGGATCCCCAGAGGAACCCTCAAAGCCTTCTGCTACGAACTCTCTCCGCCTCATGGCATGGCAGGTTAAAGGCGACGTTGGGCGGTGCCGGGACTTTTAGCGGAAGCTGGACCTTACTCACAAAGACTTGGGCAGAGGGTACCAACAAGAGGTACCGGTCAGCATGGTCCAGATAGGGGAGCTGGTGCTATCAATGACAGAAGGATCCCACCGGGGCAGGAGTTATTCCCATCTTGAATTTTCTGGCGCCTAGCGTCGGATGGTCTAGCTTATAGGACGATCAATACCTTTCGTTCAGCAATATTGTCAGGGCACGTGCCGGTGGATGGTCACCCGGCGGGGGAACATCCCCTATTGTGCAAATTACTTAGAGGTGTTAACCTCTCTTTCGGGACCTTGGTACTCGGAGTTATGGGAAGTAAATACGGTCTTACACCTGTTTAAGTCCTGGCCCGCTAATAACTATCTGTCTCAGAAACAAATGTCGGCCAAGCTGGCTACCCTGTTGTGCTTGATCTCTTGCCATAGAGTATCAGATGTAAGAGCGCTGGATTTGACAGGTAGAGTATTTACCCCAGAGGAGGTTACTCTTTACATTTCTAGGAGGACAAAATCTAACTCTAGGACAGTGTCTTAGTCGTACTTTCCAGATTCTCCAAAACTCTGTGTAGTGAGATTTCTTAAAGCTTACGAAACGATGACTGAGGTGGTGCACCCACACGGTTAGAATCTGTTCTTTATTGCCCTTCAGAACCGTAGAAGGCTGTGATGCAGCGGAGTTTACCAGCTCCACACATTCATACACACAACACTCATTTGGGTCCATATACATTCATACACTCAATGGGCTGGCAAATATCCACTGGACATTAATTTTGTTTCACCCTAGGAAACCTTTACACCAGTATTCTTACCCTTCCTGTCTCCTGAGTAAAATGCACATTCGAAGGATCTAGTAGTAGATTAGAATAGGGAGGAATAACTATAATACATTTACCTTTATTCAAAGAACCACAGACTCAGAACGAGTTTTAAAAGTTTATCTGAATTAATAATTTCAAGAGTCAAATCAGAATACACATAGATATACCAGATTTCTCCATCAGGAAAAAAAGTACAGTTATCTTATGAACAGTTTGCATTAATTAAATTCTTGCAATGACAGTACCTGAGGAGAGAAAGAATAGAGAGCAGGTACAGAGCATTAACCCTACAGTTAAATTTACCTAGAATGGTGTGAGGACCCCGACATCAGAGTGTCAAGGATTCAGGACAGGTTCAGGACAGGGAAGGTGACCTCTTTTAGTGTAACGCCAACGTTACATCCCTCTCTGATGCTACTCTCTCCGGCTCGGGCTCGTCCGGACCCCTTCCTAGATGTGCCTCCTCGGTTGTTCCGCAAATTTTCCCTAGTGTTGGATACTTCAGTCAGATTGCAGCAAAATCGGGCAGCATCTCAGCAGAGCATCAGCATCTCAGCATCAAGTGTGTCTAACTATCTAGAACATACCTCTGTTATACCAATTCAAATGTATGATCCACCCCCAAATGTTTCAATTCCATGTTCACCCGCAATTTGATTGGGCCAAGCAGTGGGGTGAGGGCATCACACCATACTAAGAGTAATATTTTTCTTTGGTCGATTGTCTAATTCTCCACCCCTTAATTTTAATACCCACAAGCTTTATTCCCACAAGCATTTCATATGTGGATAGATAAATCTGTAATACAATGTTGTGCCCAACACTGTATGAGGCATAAAATTGCCCTAAACAAGAAAGTCGAAACGTGGAATCAGCTGCCAACTTATGCTACTTGCAGGAGTGGGAACCTGGGAGGCGGTAAAGGATTTACAAGATGCAGTAGACGTGAGAGAAAAGGAAGAGTGGGTAAAAATAGGTTGTCATGCACAACCCCATAACCATATTGACTGTCTGTGAATATGGTTACTCTCCAATTTTTCCCAATTTTGCATGCTTTAATTAAAGCGATCAATTCAGCTACTTGTGCAGAGCTGACTTCTGGTAAATAGGATAATTCGACTATTCCAGTTAATGTACATACAGCATAAGCAGCACTCAATCCTACCTCCTCGTGTCGCATACATGAGCCGTCTACAAACAGTTCATGCTCGGCGTTTTTCAAGGGTTCCTCTTGTATGTCAGGACGTGGTTTGGTGCTAAGTTCAGTCATGTGAAGACATTCATGCTCAACTTCATCTTTCACTTCTTCTTCGTAAGGATCAGGTAGTAAGGTGGCTGGATTAGGTACAATACACCCCACTATAGTCACGTTTTCAGCCCCCAGTATTATTCTTTCATATTTTGTCAGCCGACTGGGAGTAAGGTACTGTGTTCGGGTTCTGGTTAGTAAAATCACCATTGCATGAGGAACGTACACCTTGACAGGGTGTCCCATCACAATTGACTCACTCTGTTCTATGCTTACACAAATTGCAGCAACAGCTTTCAGGCAACCTGGTAATGCACAGGCCATAGGATCCAAGGTAGCAGAAAAATATGTAACTGGCCTTCTCATCATCTCATGTCTCTGTGTGTAGCGTTGTCACAGAGCGTAGGTGAGGATGGAAGTTTGGGAGGAATGAATGTTGCACTACGTTTACCAGAATGCCTGCCACTGACTGGAGCGGGTGTCCTACCTCTCTTTCCGCTGACTTCCCTATGTAACCACCTCCCTCCCAGAACACGGGGCTCGTCACCTGATGACCTCGTCAGAAGCCGAGTTCCGACAAGCCCGTAACAGTTTCCAGCGTTTCCTGAACAAACTAGCACGACCACAGAACCTTGTCCGGTAAGCTTTGCCTTGCCTAATCACGGAGTCCGCTTCAGCACCTGCACGAAGGTTCCACCGATAGACGCGGGCTTTGAAACACCGCCACACTGCCGCTCATACGTCTTTGACGAGTGAGCTCTTTGAACTTCCCTCGGGCTGCCGCCCGTACAACGGACCCCCGGCACTGTGCACAGGTGCGGAGCCCAGTATTCAGTCACGCCTAAGCCCTCAGGCCGTTTACTTTCCCCGCTAACGCGCATAGGAGCGCGAGTTCATTTACACTGAGGGCTGGGGAGGCTTCCACGTTGCCTTCGGACCGCTGTAATAGCGGAAAGATTTAACCACACGCGCAGGAGCGCGTAGTACTTGTTTTTGGGTGCATGACATTAGCGAGCTGGTGAAAAGCTCACACGCACATGCGCAGGAGAGCTTAATACTTGTTTTTGGTGGCATAACTTGGGAGAGCTGGTGAGAAGCTCAGACTCCCAAGCAATACTGTTACGTGGCGGTTGGCGACACACGAGCACCCCGGAGCGCTACTTCTATAATTTACTGCTTCATTAGGAGCCGCTGAAAGGCTCGGATTCTAGTACCTTGACGTACACCCAGTGGGGAACGTACTCCACTAGAGGAAGCCTTTCTCCAGATCATTATATGCAAAAAGGGCGCACTCCTTCTGTTGATGGCAGGAAGTCTTGCCGCCTTCCCGATGTAGTGCTCCGTTTACTTCTCTCCTGTATGCCTGGGGCAGAATCACAAGGTACGTGAATTACTTCAGCAAACTCGTATGGCTTAGTTGTGGGAGGGATCGGGCCACACTCATGGTTTTGTTATGTGTCTTTTCTGCACGAACGAATGACGATAGAGAGTGGAAGATACAACTCCCTGAAGTCTTCCCAAGAGTCCTGCGGCCTCTATATTCTTGTTTCGTTTATCCCTTTTTTCCCTTTCCTCCTTCTCCGTGGTCTTCCCAGACGAGGTGGATCTTGTTACTCTCTGGTGGGAACACACAAATAGGGGAAAGGGTTACTTACGTCCAGCATCGCTCCTGCTGCATCCGGCTTAAGGTTAGTGCCTACACTCTCCTGTGACAAGCGTGGGTAAAGGATCTGAGCGGACAACAGAGTGGAGTAATGAGGGTTTTATTGGCCGTAACAGAAATTTCCTCCTTGTTGTCAGTCTTTTAGTAGTATAAGGGGCAGTATCGGCTTTGCAAATAGGGCTCTGCTCTCTTCTGCTCTCTCTTCTTTCTTGACTCCTTCTTCTTCTTGCGGCGGGTCCCTGGCGACTCCGTGACCATGGGGCAGGAAAGAAATCCAGGGTAAAGCATTGTGTCTGCTGCACGCTAGGTGAAAAGGAGGGTTGTGAGGGGACACCCGGATCACACGTGAAACATTCCTATACTTGCTTTGTGAAGTGCTCGAGTGAAGGTGCCAGTGAATTACCCCAAAAAAAAGAAAGGAAGAAACAAAACAAAGCGTAGCTTCAAGAGCTATGGGGGTACGCTATCCTGCCTCCCGATCCAGCCCAGGAAGCGTTTGCGTACCTGTAAAAGCCACGCGCCTCCAGGAGAGTGGCTGGGCGACTCGCGGGGTCGTTGGCCTCCTGGCTCCACCGGGGCTACTGCTGACACGGGCTCCCGATCGGTTTCTTTGCTCGTGGTCCCGCTTCCTTCATAAAGCATGGTCCTCTCCTCGTCCAACTCCGTTGCCGGTGTTGTGCAACACCCACTTCCGGGATTCCCTCTTCCATAAGGCTCCATAGGATGTGACGTCAAGGGGCGGAGTCGCGCATTTCGAGATACCCCATTCCGAAACGCCTTCTTCCAAAGAGTGGTCCAGGCAGGAGGGGTTTCTGGGATCTGTAGTCCAGGTGTCCTGTAGGGAAGAAAAAAAAGGTGGAAGGGGGTAGCGGCCCACCATTCACTCTGGCCCATGCATTGCCCTAGGACGGGCCCTCATTGTGACACACCTCCTCCCCTGGATTCTCCCGATCGGGGAGAGGGAACACCCTGGACAGGTAGTCTGCACTCCCGTTGTCCTTCCCCTTTCGATGAAGGAGTTCAAAGGAAAAGGGTTGGAGTGCCAAAAACCAGCATAGTACTCTGGGGTTCTAGGATTTGTTTTTATACATCCACTGCAAGGGAGCATGGTCCGTGTACAACGTGAATGGATTCCCTTCTAAACAATATCTTAGCTTGCCCACTGCCCATTTAACTGCTAAGCATTCGCTTTCTATGGTCGGGTACTTGGTCTCTCGGGGGAACAGTTTGCGGCTAATATATAATACAGAATGTTCTATCCCCTCCTCAGACAGCTGTGACAATACAGCGCCTAGCCCATGGTTTGAGGCGTTGGTATGTATTATGAATGGTTTGCTAAAGTCTGGAGAGACTAGCACCGGGTCAGTGGTGATGGTTCTCTTGAGGGTTTGGAAGGCCTCTCTCATGTCTGTGCTGGGATGTTGAAAATGATGTGGGCGGCTGTTTTTGCGTAGAAGGTCTGTGAGGGGGGTGGCGATTTCAGCAAATCGGGGAATGAACCTCCTGTAATATCAGATCCGGCCTAAAAAGGACCGACGATCTCTCTTGTTCTGGGGAAAGGGGGTTTCGGCTAGCGCTCTCATTTTGTCTGCTTGGGGGCTATTAAGCCCCATCCCAGCACATACCCCAGATATTTCACCTTCTGATAGGCAGCTCTGGACTTTTTGGAGTTTATGTTAAGTCCTGCCTGTCCTAAGAAGGTCAGAATGGTCTGTAAATGGACGAGGTGTTCTTTCCAGGTCTTACTAAAAATCACGATGTCGTCCAGAAATGCCGAACAATAGGAAGTATGGTTATGTAGCACTGTATTCAGGAGCCTTTGGAAAGTGGCCGGTGCTCCCTGTAGGCCGAAGGGGAGGACGTTAAACTCGTAGCGGTCTTCTGCTGTTGAGAACCACGTCTTCTTTCGGTCTTCTTCTCTAAGAGGCACTTGCTAATATCCTTTGGTTGGATCGAGTGTCGTTATGTATCGTGCTTCCCCTAGTTTTTCAATCAATTCATCAATTCTTGGGATGTGGTAAGCATCGAAAGAAGAGATGGCGTCCATACAGAAACGCGTTGTTCCGTCTGTTTTAGGTACCATGACTATCGGCGTGGATAAGTCGCTGGCTGAGGGGTGTATGACTCCAAGCTCTAGCATGGTCTGGACTTCCTTCTTAACGGCCGCTCGTTTGGCTGCGGGTATTCGGTAGGGCCTTTGCTTCACGATCTTTCCAGGGGACGTCTGTATTTGGTGTTCCGCTAAGGTGGTTTTTCCGGGTAGGTCCGAAAACAGGGATGAAAAGGGGGTCAAGGTGTTCCGTAATGCTGTTCTTGCTTCCGCTGGGAGGTCCTCGTTGATCACGAGCTGGTCTAGGGTGGAACCTTCACTGATAGACGAGGGTACGGTCAGATGGGAGTCTTTGGGAGGGGTCCCCAGCCATTTCTTTAGGATGTTTATGTGATATATTTGTTGTCTGTGAGGACTGATTTGCAGACGGTAGGTCGTGTCCCCTAGGACCTCCACTACTTTGTAAGGTCCCTGCCATCCCAAAAGAAATGTTTTGGTTGACGAGGGGAGTAGCACCAGGGCCCAATCTCCTATAAACAATTTTCTCCATCTCTTGCCTCAGTCATAGCTAGTTTTTTGTCGATTCTGGCTTTTTTGCAGATGGACGTAGGCCAGGTCCCTCAGCTTCCATATTTTAGATTTCAACTGCTGAGTGTCCCTCTATTTTCTTCTTCAACCTCTTGCTCCCATCCTTCCTTTGTCATCTCCAGTAACGAACGGGGTTGTCGCCCATATAGGAGTTCAAAAGACGAGCAACCCAAACTATTTTGGACTTGCGCTCTGATGACATATAGTGCTAGCGGCAGAAGTCGATCCCATTCCTTGCTCTCGATTGCTAACACCTTCTTCAGGGTGGTTTTGATGGTTCTGTTATACCTCTCTACAAGGCCGTCGGTTTGTGGGTGATATACCGAGGTTCGGACGTGGTGGAGGTCCGACAACCACCAAGGCATACTGGTTTCCTTTCTTGGTCTGGGGTAAGGGCCCGATTAAGTCCATTCCAGCCCTTTCGAATGGATTCCCAATGATAGGTAATGGCTTCAAGGGTACTGTTGGCAGTTGTCGTGTGTTTTTCCTCTGACACTCCTCACAGGTCTGGCAGTGTACTCGAATATCCTTGTATATTACAGGCCAAAAGAAGTGCCGGAGTACGTTCTGGGTCGTTTTCTCAGCTCCGGTATGACCAGCGGTGAGGTGGGAGCGAGAAAAAAAACAAGATTTGCTCCCTGAACGTTGTTGGTACTAGGAGTTGTTCTGTCTTCAGGGCTACCCTGTCTATACAGCAAATCGTTTTAAACAAGAAAACAGGGGAAACCCTGTGAAAGGGCATTTCGGGTCGCGTGGGCTGCTTCCCAGGCATTAAATAGAGTGGGGTTGTTAGATTGAGCAAACCTAAATCTCTTGTCCAGTATCCACGGTTTTGGGGTAGTCAAAGCAGGTGTCTGGTTGGGCCCCCCCCCTCTCTCTTCTAAGGGTGTGCGTAAATAGCTGCAAGAAGTCAGGGTTGTCTGTTCCTAGGATGAGTTCCTCGGGAAGTGCCTCTAAAGCCCCAACCCTTACTGTACAAGGAGACCCCTGGGGTGGAGTGGGGGAAACAATAGCTAGCGGGTAAGGTTTTATGTCCCCGTGTACGCATTTGATATGGACCGCTGCATCTGGGAGATATTGTTTTGCTCTAACCAGGGACTTGTGGATTACAGACTGTTTACAACCGGAACCCAACAATGCTTCAACCCTCCTTCCATTCACGTGTACACTTACATGGAATGCCGGTCCCATCGCAGCGGTGTAGAGTATTGACCTGGGCACATAGCCCACTTCCATGGGATCGTCACTTGTTTTTTGTTTGGGGCACATCCGGGCTATGTGACCCCAGTCACCGCACTCAAAACACTGGGGTCCGCGGAATGATGGGGCCTCAATTTTGGGGATCTTGTGTCGCAGAGGCTCCAGCACCGGGCGGGTTTTCTTCTCGGGTTTTACAGAGTAGGCCTTGTCCTGCCTGTCGCTCTCCCATGGTGAGGCACGAGGCTGGGCCCTCGAATATTGCATGGCCATTTCTAAGGCTTCTTCCGGGCTGAGGTGGGGATGCTGCTTTAGCCACCTTTGAGTGCCGTAGGGTAAAGCCTCCAAGAACTGTTCCAAGTACACTCTGTTCATAATTTCCTCCTTGGTACTCGTATGGGGCTTTAACCATTTACTGGCTGCCGTTTTGAGGCAAAACCATAGTGTTTTGGGGTTCTCCCCGGGCTGCCCTCGTTCCTTCCGGAAACGGACCCGGTAGACTTCTGCATCTAACCCGAGGTAGTCCAGGAAGACATCTTTGATTTTGCTGTAGGGTGTGTTGCCTGTGGCAAAAGGCCACCTGATACGCTGACTGGGCTTCCCCTGTTAACAGGGGAGCCAGGAAGAACGGCCACCTGTCCTCTGGCCATCCACATGCTCTCGCAGCCCATTCAAAATTTACCAGGAAAGCATCCAGGTCCTCACCCGAGACATATTTTTGCAATGCTATGCCGGCTGGTCTGTGGGGCATACTACGAAGTTCTCTAGGGGTAGGTACCTGAGACGTTCCGAACATCTGTTGCAGTCCATCCATCTGGGCAGCAAATGAGTCCTTAAAGACATCCCTGTCTGCCTGTGCGGACGACATTTGTCGCTCCACGGCCCATTCAAGTCTCTCTTGCCCCTTTACCAGATGTTGTATGAGGGAGTCCATCATTGGATTACTGATGGATTCAATATGGAATCCCACTTCTGACACCAGTTGTAGCGTGGGTAAAGGATCTGAGCGGACAACAGAGTGGGGTAAAGAGGGTTTTATTGGCTGTAACGGAAACTTACTCCTTGTTGTCAGTCTTTTAGAAGTATAAGGGGCAGTATCGGCTTTGTCAATAGGGCTCTGCTCTCTTCTACTCTCTCTTCTTTCCTGACTCCTTCCTCTTCTGGCGGCGGCGAGTCCCTGGTGACTCTGTGACCATGGGGCAGGAAACATAAAGAAAGAAAGAAAGCCAGGGTAAGGTGTTGTGTCTGCTGCACGCTAGGTGAAAAAGAGGGTTGTGAGGGGACACACGGATCACTCGTGAAACACTCCTATACTTGCTTCGTGAAGTGCTCGAGTGAAGGTGCCAGTGAATTACCAAAAAAAAGAAAGGAAGAAGCAAAACAAAGCGTAGCTTCAAGAGCTATGGGGGTACGCTATCCCACCTCCCAATCCAGCCCGCGAAGCGTTTGCGTACCTGTAAAAGCCACGCTCCTCCAGGAGCGTGGCTGGGCGACTCGCAGGGTCGTTGGCCTCCTGGCTCCACCGAAGCTTCTGCTGACACAGCCTCCCGATCAGTTTCTTTGCTCGTGGTCCTGCTTCCTCCATAAAGCATGGTCCTCGTCTGACTCGACTCCGTTGCCGGTGTTGTGCCACACCCACTTCCGGGATTCCCTCTTCCTTAAGGCTCCATAGGATGTGACATCAAGGGGCGGAGTCACGTCCTTCGGGATACCCCATTCCGAAACGCCTTCTTCCACAGAGTCGTCCAGGCAGGAGGGGTTTCTGGGATCTGTAGTCCATGTGTCGTGTAGGGAAGAAACAAGAGGTGGAGAGGGGGGGGTAGCGGCCCACCATTCACTCTTGTCCATGCATTTCCCTTTGGACGGTCCCTCATTGTCACACTGTGTCAGAACTGAAAGTGCACAATTACCCCGCTCATAGCAGAATAATGAAAATTCTTTTGAATAGTCTGGCATTCCTAAAGCAGGTGCCTCACACAAACTCTCCCGCAATTTTCTAAATGATCTCATACTTTTATCGTCCCATTCTATAGGATCCTTTGCTCCTTTTCTGGTCATTTGTATCAAGGGTTTAGCTAGTAAAGCAAACTCTACAATCCACTGCCTACAATATCCTACAACTAGGAACATTCTTATTTCTTTTTGGGTTCGTGGCAACTGTATTTGTCTTATTATTCTGATTCTTTCAGAGATCACCCTTCTAACCCCTCTTTCTATTTAATGTCCCAAGTATTTAACTGAATTTTTATAAAACTGAAGTTTTTCAGGGGACACTTTATGTCCACCCTTTGCCAAATGATTTAGCAGTGCAATTGAATCAGTAACACAGTCATCTCGTGTATTTGACGGCACCAATAGGTCGTCAATATATTGCACTAAGACTGACTCTCTAGGTAACACAAGGGATTCAAGGCTTCTTTTGAGAATCTGATTAAAGATTGAAGGACTTTCAGTGTACCCTTGAGGCATACGATTCCAAACGTAAACATGCTCTTCAAATGTGAACGAAAATAAAAACTTGCTATCTGAATGCAATGGAATAGAAAAGAATGCATGGCATAGATCGATTACTGTGAACCATCCTGCTTTCCATGGTATCTGATAAAGAATCACAGCAGGATTTGGCACTACTGGGCAGCATGATACAACAATCTTATTAATTTTCCTAAGATCTTGAACCACCCTATTTTTTCCGTTAGGTTTCTTAATGCCAATTATAAGTGAGCTACAAGGACTACTCATTATTTCTTTGAGGATACCTTGTTTAACCAATCGCTCTATTTCTGTTGCAACACCTGCCTTTACTTCTGGACTCATTTTGTATTGTCGGGTATTCGGATGAACAGCACATTCTTTCACTGTCACTTTTATGGGATCTACATTTGCCATTAATCCTATTTCTTTTCCAGTAAAATCCCATATCTCTGCATTTACAGTCAGTTTGACTTCGGCAGGTAATTCATTTTGTGTCATCATCGAATATAATTCATTTACTTCTGTTCCCTGTTTAGCTAACATGAACTTGTAAACTCCATCTTCATCTGGGGTTTGTATTGCAACACCATCCGGTGTGCAAAATATAGTGCAATTCATTTTGCACAACAGGTCTCTTCCAAGCAAGTGTACAGGGCTGGAGTCAGACCATGAACTTTTGCATTTCTTTAAAATTTCCAATTCGCACTTCTATTGGTTCTGTGATTGGAGTTCTGATCTGTTTGTTTGCAACACCTATAACTTGGATGTTCTCTCCTGAGAGGGGTAGATTAGGAATATCTGCTGTTCTCATAGTAGACCTGGTAGCACCAGTATCCAACAAGAAAGTGATATCATTTCCTTCCACTTTGCCTTCTATGTATGGACCTGACTGATCTACCGGTAGGGATGCGCCAAGCACGCACTCCCCTTCCTCCTCCTTCAGGCACCGTCATTCGTGATCATAATCAATCAGTGGGTCCTGCAAAAGAAACTGTGATGTTACAAAACTTTTCTTACCACTTCCTTCTGGAAATCCGGTGTCCACACTGTACTTGGCTTGACTCACAAAATTTGATTTAGGAGCAGGTAACAATTGACTCTGTAGGTCTATACCCTGTTGCTGATGACTCATTAACACCTCATTCTGCGTCTGTGGATTTAAATTTTGATTTGGGGCATTATTAACTTGTATAGCTTTGCACTCGTTCTTCCAATGCCCTAAACTTCCTGCCCCCGTGACAGGGAAATTTTGTCTTTGCTTCTTCCCGATTCAATCTTCCCCGACGCTTTTCCCCATTATTGTCACCTTGACCATGTGCTCTTCCTTGATTTTTTGACTGTTAATTTAATTGGAGCTCAGCTAATTTTACTTGAGCCCACATTACTTTTTCTTCTAAAGCTTTTCGTTTGTTATCAATTTCGTCCCCACAATATTTAGCATGTTTTAAAATGTCATCAATGGGCTTTGACTGCCAACACAGCATATGCTGCTTAATCATTTGAGATATATCCAATCTCAGCCAGGACACAAATCGATACACAAAATGAGTCATGTCTTTGTTTTCTAAGCTTTCAAACCCACTATAATGTTTGAACACCTGTAAAAGACGTTCATAGTAGGAATGCACAGACTCATTTTTCTCTTGGGTCGTCCTGTCTATTTTTACCCAATCAGTTTCTTTCGGGGGAATTTTACTCTTCAGAAAAGTGATCACCTGGTGATATGTTTTCATTACGTCTTCTGACGGAGCTCCTGTCTTTAAATCTCTTGGATACTCCTCACTAGGCCAATCTACAGTAATTGTACACGCTGTCCACAAATCTGCAGGTACCACTATGTCAAAAAAAGACCATCCAGATCCTTTAATAAAACCTTTGAAACTTTTACAAACCTCTCAACTTGTCTGTACCACTCCAGTGGTTTCTCTCTTAATTTTGGGAAATCATTTGTAAAAGACAAAATATCCTCCAGGTACTTCTCTCATTGGATACAACCTCTCAGCTTTTTCTGTTTCTCTCATGGCATATTCAGATGGACCTATGGTTACTGGTATGGTCAATGCATCAGGATGTCAGTCAGTCAGTCAAAGATCTTTATTCGGCTAAATTAGCCATAAAAGAGCAGTAAAAAACATTTGAATTATATAAATATACAAAGCAAAATTCATCTTTGACAAAATCAAAACACAGGAATCATTTTTTTTACAATGTTACGAAGCCGAACTGCAGAGGAAATAAACCTACAAATCATTAAACAAATGAATTCATTGTTTAGGAGAAGTAAATGGCGTAGCGCAGGTTGGCACTTTCTAATAATTAAAAATCTTAATAATGGTTTTAGAAAGGTACGTCTCGGGCCAGAATAAACTTTGCAAAAAAACATGAAATGTAAAGTGCTCTGTGCAGAAAGTGAATCACATGGACACATTTCTAGCTTAGTATCACAGTATACATCACATGGATACGACTCCAGGAGATGAGCAATACCCATCCTGAATCTAATCAGGTAAAACATCATGGCCTGATTAAAATAGGAGAGATACTGTTCGATTTTTGGGGTTCCAACTAATAGTGAGTGCTCTACAACCCTTTTTTTTGCCTTCTCTTTGCTATCTCTTACTTGCTTCCAGTAAAAGAGAAAATCCTTTTTCAGATTATTTTTTGAGATTGCAGAAATATCACCCGGTGTGCTGAAACAGTCCTCCAAACCCAGCTTCCCTAGTTGTTGTATATAAGATAACCAGGGAATTTATTTTACAGAGTCTAGTTTCAAACAATCTAAAATGATATTACGGTTCATGACTGGTTCCTCCTTAGTCCATATGTTGTGCCAGAGCTTCAGAGGAGCTAATTGCGCATAAAAAGTCAACAGTGTTACATCTAGTTTGTTGTGACACATAGTAGCTGGAGTGCTTTTCGGTAATGTCAATATGCGTTTTAACATCATATTTTCCGCTCTCTGAAGCCCCAAAGTTTTGGTAAAGCCCCATACTCCAGCACCATACAAAGCAACTGCACATGTCCGTGCTTTGTAAATGTCTATTATGGCTTTGATTGGGCGAGAGCCTAATTTTTTGGTGAATCTGAAGATGGCCTCGGCGTTTCTATTAAAGCTTCCAATCCTTGCATCTACTAGATGTGTCCATGATTTTTTTTCATTAAAAAGTATGCCTCAATAAGAAAAATTGATACCCGCGACAGTGTTTCATTATTTATATAAAAAGTTTTTGTTTTTGTTGGAGATTTACCTATTACCATTACATGTGATTTTGCAACATTGGCTTTTAGGCCAAGGTCACTCATAAAATCGTTAAAACCAGTTAAAAGCCTTTGTAATCCCACCCCAGTTCTCGACATTAAAACACAATCATCAGCGTATAGTAGGGCCGGTAAAGACCTGGTACCTACTATTGATGCATCTATGTTACCAGTTCTGATGTTACTTTCTAGGTCGTTTATATATAAGCAGAATAAAAATGGAGCATCCCTGGCGAACCCCACAATCCATCTTTATTGGTGGGGTAACCTCGCCAGCTGCTCCATAATGTACTCTCCCTGTGACTCCGTGGTGCATTGGTGCTAAGTAATGGACGATAGATGGGTCAATGCCCATAAGCAGCATTTTCTCCCACAGTCTCCCCCTCTGCACCCAGTCAAAGGCAGAAGTCAGGTTCATAAACCCAAGGTATATGGTCTATGGCTTCGCCATGGTATATTTGCCGATGACTAGGTGCAGATTGAGGCACTGTTCCACTGTGCCCAGACCTTTTATAAATCCATACTGAATATTGGAAAATTTCCCATTTTCTGCCATCCAGACCTCCAATCTCTCCAATATTATTCGACCCATAATTTTACAAGAACAACCAATTAGGGAGATTGGTCGATAGCATTTGGGGTCTGACCTGTCGCGCAAGTTACTTACGTTCGGTAACAATATATCTGTAAGAAACATTAGTTAGTTAGATTCCTTACCTTAGAATATCCCCAGGTGTCAGGCTGGATCCGGAAAGATTTTTCGTCAGCAGTACCCATGCGCGTCGGTAGGCGTGGTCTGCGGCTCCGCGTCTGTCGTCGTGATCGCCGGGATGACGTCGGAGTACTTAGACGCCGCCCTCGCGTGCTGACGTCAGTTCTGTACATAGCTTTCCGCGCCAGGAACGCAGAGCCATGCAAGAAACCGACACTGGTGCCATGAAACTAGGGCCCTGAAAGGGATGACCTTCACCCTAGATATCGGTTCGCAGAACGGGGAGGATGGGTGGGGCGGTAAGGAATCTAACTAACTAATGTTTCTTACAGATATATCATTACCAAAGGTAAGTAACTTGTGCATCTGAAAGAAACACATTAATTAGATTACTTACTTTAGAATAGATACCCCAGCAACACCAACCCCGGTGGTGGGTCTGCAAACCAAGATCACACCAGGAAGTCCTGGAGAACGGAACGGCCAAAGAAGCCGTCTCTCCGGACTTGGCTGTCCAGGCAGTAATGCTTGGCAAACGTGTGCAGCGAAGCCCACGTAGCTGTCTGACAAATGTCCTGCAGAGGGACTCCCCATCCCAAGGCAGTAGTAGCCGCTGTTGCCCGAGTGGAATGGGCCCTAAGCCCCACAGGAGAATCCTTCTTAGCCAAGGAATAACAGACCATAATGCACAAATTGACCCACCGAGAGAGGGTTCGCTTGTGCACTGCCCGCCCCTTGTAAGCACCCACGTAGCCAACGAAGAGTTGGTCATCCACCCGGAACTGTTTTGTGCGATCCAGATAAAAGGAGAGCGCACGTTTTGGGTCCAGACGGTGGAGCCTCTCTTCCTCTTTCGAGGGATGTGGAGGCGGAAAGAAGGTGGGAAAGGTAATGGACTACCCGATGTGAAAGGCAGTAAACACCTTAGGAAGAAAAGAAGGGTGAGTCCTCAGAACAACCTTGTCCTGATGGGCAGAGAGGAAATTAGGTTTAGAAGAAAGAGCCTGGAGCTCACTCACTCTTCTGGCAGAGGTGATGGCAACCAGGAGTAGTCTTGAGAGTCAGAAGACGAAGAGGACAGTTATGAAGTGGCTCAAAGGGAGCACACATCAGATAAGTTAACACCAGATTCAAGTCCCACTGAGGCATTACAAAGGGAACAGGAGGAAACATGTGAGTAATGCCTTTCAAGAATCTATTAACAACAGGGGACTTGAAAGGAGAAGGCTGATCAGGAAGCCTCAAGAAGGCTGAAACAGCTTTAAGATATCCCTTGATGGTGCCCAGAGCAGAGCCCTGCTGGGCCAGGGAAAGAAGAAAGAGGAGAACCTCATAAAGAGGGGCGGAAAGGGGATCCAGAGCCTTTGCTATGCACCATGCCACTAATTTGTTCAACCTGCAGGCATATACCGTTTTAGTGGAGGGACACCTGGCTGCCAGAATGACATCACAGACTTCAGGAGGCAAGTCAAATGGCATCAACTGCCGCCGCTCAATCTCCACGCATGGAGGTGGAGGCTGGACAGGTTCGGGTGGAGGACCGTCCCCTGCTGCTGCGACAGAAGGTCCTCCTGAAGAGGCAGTCGAATCGGGGGATCGATTGACAGACTGAGTAGCTCGGGATACCAGTATCTTTGTGCCCAATCCCGAACCACAAGGAGGACTTGGGCCCGGTCGCGCCTGATCTTCTTCAGCACTCTGGGCAGAAGTGGTATAGGCGGAAAGGCGTATAACAGACCGCAACTCCACTCGCGACGAAAAGCGTCTCCGAGCGAGTGCCGCCTTGGAAATTCCAACACGCAGAACTGTTGACATTGCGCGTTCTCTTCGGTGGTGAATAGATCTAACATAGGCTCTCCCCACTGCCGAAAGAGACCTTGCGCCACATCTGAGTTCAAACGCCACTCGTGATCCATCATGCACAGACGGCTGAGTTCGTCCGCGCTGGCGTTCAGAGAGCCCGCCAGGTGTTGAACCACCAGGGTGATGCCCTGATGTTCCAGCTATGGCCAGAGGCGCAGAGCCTCCTGACAAAGGGTCCATGACCCCACCCCGCCCTGTTTATTGCAATACCAGATGGCGGTGGTGTTGTCTGTGAACACCTGCACTACACTTCCCCGGACAGAGGGAAGGAATGCCTTAAGTGCAAGCCGGATCGCCCGCAGGTCCAATAGGTTGATATGGAGCCAGGACTCCGCCGGAGACCAGAGGCCTCTGATCTCCGCCTCTCCCATGTGGCACCCCCATCCCAGGAGGGACGCATCCGTCACCACTACGTTCTCCGGTTGGGGTAGGGAGAGGGATCTGCCACTGACCCAATCGCGGTCCGTGAGCCACCACAGCAACTGTCTTGCAGTGCCCTCCGAGATCAGGACGTGGTCGGACAGGTTGCCCTGATGTTGAGCCCACTGGAACTTCAGGTCCCACTGCAGAGCCCGCATCCGCCACCTGGCGTGATGTACCAGCAGGACGCAGGAGGCCATCAGACCCAGCAGCTGTAGGGCCATCCTGACCGAAACTCGGGATAAAGGCTGAAAGATCGGATTCAGAGCCTGAATATCCCGAACCCGCTGTTCGGGAGGATAGACCCGAAACTGCGCCGAGTCCAGAACTGCTCCGATGAAGACGAGCTTATGGGAGGGACTCAGATGTGACTTCGGCACGTTGATGGAGAACCCCAGCGAATGCAGGAGGTCGGCCATAGTCTGGAGGTGGGAGACGACTGTTCGGGGCGAGCCTGCCTTCAACAACCAGTCATCGAGATAGGGGAGACTGGAACCCCTAATCTGCGCAGATGAGCTGCGACCACCGCCATCACTTTTGTGAGCACCCAAGGGGCACTGGTGAGGCCGAAGGGGACCACGGTAAACTGAAAGTGCACGTGGCCTACCGTGAACCGCAGGTAACGCCGGTGGGCTGGCAGGACGGGGATGTGGAAATAAGCATCCTACAAGTCCAACGCTACCATCCAGTCTCCAGGGTCTAGGGCAGCCAGAACCTGAGCTAATGTCAGCATCTTGAACTTCTCCTTCCGGCCAAGAGTGCTGTAACTTCCTCCTGCAGAAGTTGCAAGTGATCCTCCGACATGCGGTGGTACTGCGGTGGCATGGCTGGAGGGGTCGCCTCGAATGGGAGGGAGTAGCCCCTTCGGACTATTTGCAGCATCCACCAGTCTGAAGTGATGGTACGTCGGTGGAGCAGGTGATGGCGAACTCTGCCTCCCACTGGCGTGGAATGAGCCTGAAAGCTCAGACTAGGAAGGCTTTGAGGCAGATGCTGCGGGAGCGGATGTGGACTGACCGGCTCTCTGTCACCCTGCTCCGCCACGGCGGAATCCACGTCCGCGACCGCGTGGATACTGGTTCTGCGGCCTGTGGCTGGACAAACGTGCGGGGGCGCCCCTTCCTTGGCCACGAAAGGGGCGAAAAGCAGAAGTTTGCTGGCGCTGGGCCGTCAGACCCAAGGACTTGGCCGAAGCCCTGGAGTCCTTAAAGCGCTCCAGCACGCTATCTGCTTTGTCGCCAAAAAGGTTACGGCCATCAAAGGGCATGTCCATAAGAGTGCTCTGGACATCCCCTGAAAAGTTTGTGGACCTCAGCCAGGCGTGACGACGAATCGCCACCGTCGTTGCAATCGCACTGCCCAGCGAGTCCGTGGAGTCAAGTTCACATCTAATGGAACACCGTGCTGCATCACGCTCCTCAGCAAGAGCCTGGGCGAGCCGTGTCCTGGCCTCTTCTGGACACTGGGGCAGCAGGTCCGCCACCGTATCCCACAGAGAGTGGGTCTAACGGTCCAAAAGGCATGGGGTATTAATGGACCGCAACCCAAGACTGAGTGAGGCAAACAGTTTCTTGCCAAACTGTTCCATCCTTTTGGATTCCCGGTCCGGAGGTGCGGACGGGAAGGCGGTTTAGGACGTGGAGGCCTGGATAACCAGACTCTCAGGGATGGGGTGTACGGACAGAAAGCAGGGGTCGCCCGGAGCTGGGCGGTGGTGCCAGGCCACGTTCCGATCCACAGGAGAGACTGTGGAGGGCTTGGACCAAGTGCCCATCAGAACATCGGTGAGAGCCTCATTAAACTCCAGCAGAGGCTCCAAAGAGCTTACTGGCGGTTAAAGCACCTCAGTGAGGAGGTTAGTCCTCACGGCTGCTGCAGGGAGCTCCAGGTGCAAAGCCTTGGCCGCCTTGCGCAGCACCACAGCATAAGTAGCACCCTCCTCCGTAGCCACGGAAGGAGGAGAGATGAAACCAGTGTCAGGCGAAGTGTCTAGACCACTGGCCTCCCCAGCTCATCTGCCCAGTCCTGACTTAACTGGCACTGCTGTGCCAGAGGGTCCTCAGACCCCTCCCATTCCTCCCCTTCATCAGTGTCCTGGTAATCAGGCAGAAATGACTGAGCCAGGTTATAGGCGAAAGGCTCACCCATCGACGCCGGAGACGGAGCCGAGCCGCGCCGCTCCGACACCGGATCCGGACCGGGGCTGAAACCAGGGACGGCGTCATCCGAGGACGGCGCCGGGAGCCACACCATGGGGGTCGGCGCCAGCGGAGGAGTCGTGAGGTCAACTGGCATCAACCGGGATCCAGGCCTGGATCCCACGGGGGCCTGCGGCGTCGGCACCAAAGTCGACGACGGCGCTGGGGCCGAAGCCGCCGGCTCGCTAGGACCCCAGTCGGACCTGCGGGGCCCAGAGGCGTGCCGGCAGGCCTCAATGGCGGGAAGAGAGTCTCAAATCTCGCCCGGAGTCGCATGAAGCCCAGGGACCGGAGGGTGTGGGGCCGGATGCGAATCCTGCGGCTCCAGCGGAGCCGCGCGGTTGGTGCCACCCGAACCCTCGGCAGAGTCGCGCGACCGGCGAGGGGAGCCAGAAGAGCGATGTCGCTTCTTCGACTTCTTTTTGCCATGCCTCGACTTACCTGAGTGCGAGGACTTGGATCCCGATGAGCGGTGAGGACTGTGGCTCTGCGACCGGCCCCTCGACTTCCTCCTCGACCGGGACCTCTAGCGGCACGGAGCCGACTGCTGGATCTCGAGGAGCTTGCGGGACCGCTCCCGCCTAGCTTTCGACGTCAAGGCCCGGCAGTCGGGGCACGACTTGTCATCGTGGGCAGCCCCAAGACAGTAGAGACACCGATGGTGGGTGTCGGTAACCGACATCAGTCGGTGACCGACGTCACACAGCCTGAACCCGGGCATCCCTACCGGCACCAGGATTCGAAGTCGACTCGAAAAAGATAGACAAAATGTCCAAAAAGTTAGTAAAAAAATTACTAAGGGTACACTCTTCCCAGATCTGCGCTTGTTGGCGTGGAAAAAAGATGAACTGAGGTCAGCGCACGAGGGCGGCGTCTGAGTACTCCAAGGCATCAACTCGGCGTTCACAACGCCGATGACGGGGCGCGGAGCCGCAGACAACGCCTACCGACGCGCAGGGGTACTGCTGCCGAAAAATCTTTCCAGATCCAGCCTGACGCCTTGGGATATTCTAAGGTGAGGAATCTAACTAACGTGTACCCTTTTTTATATATGGGCACTATTATTACCGATCTCCAGGAATCTGGTGGGACCAGGGCCACGTAGCAGCCTAGCATATTTGTTAACACTGATAGCCACAAGGTTGTATCTGCTAAAAATAAATCCACAGGTACCCCATCAGGCCCAGGAGCTTTATTCTTTACAGTCCGGCTGAGCGCCCTATCTACCTCATCTAGGGTCGGGAGTTGCAGGGGAGATACCTCATATTGAGTATCAATGCCACTAGATGATTCAGTACTATTACCATAGAGGTCAGTAAAATGTTTCACCCAAGTTTCCGGCATAATAGCTACATCAATGTTACTATTTTGTGTATCCCAGAAATATTCCTCATTCACGGTCTGCCAGAAAAGTCTGGAGTCTTTGCACTGTGACGCCTGATGTAATTTACCTCAGGCATCTCTCCTGATCGCCATCTTATGGTGCTCCAAAGCACACCTATAATCTATACGGGCCTGCCTAACTGCCTCCTTATCGCGAGGTATGATTTTTAAGATTTTGATTAATTTATTATGCTGATATGAACATTCACTATTAAACCACCTTTTGTTTTTTTGTTTCCCATCACGCTGGCTCTTGGTTAAAAGCATCAGGATGTATATTCCTCTGGGTTATTTTCTGGATTAGTTCATCTTTATTATTGTTTATTGCTTCCCTTTCCTTTTCTTGAAGCACCCTGTTGGCGGTATCATGTACTATTTGTGGACCTAAAGGTCTCCTTACCATTGGGGCACTAGGGGTCATTCTATCGAATCCTTCATTATAAGGTGGAGGACTTTTCATCAATATGTCTTCTGGGTATCCCGCTTCTGCTTATCCACCACCTAACATCGTTAAGGGCTTGGTTTTCTCTGTACATTTACCTCCTGTCGGCTCTTCTGATGTTAATACAGGATATAAACCTTCTGCCACCATGGCCTGTCTCCATTGTTTCATTTGACTATCTCTAGTCTCTCGGGGAAATTGTGGGTAATATTTGCTTAAGGTCCTGTTACTTCGTGGTCTGTCACGTTCAAAGGCTTCCATTTCCCATTCTTCTAAAGCTTCATATTGAGTCAATCTAGGTCTGGGTTCTAATTCATTCATTCGTGTTCTTAAGTTGTACAATATTCATCCACTAAAGCTTCCGTACTCAGGAAATGCTAATATTCCGTCATGTTTTGTGTATTCTACCCAATTTTCTAACCATACACAGGTATGATAGCCTCTTTCCACCATCATGTATGATGCAGGCGTATTTGGAGGAGGAATGAGAATCCCCTCTCTACTCTTGATGGGTTTTTCCTTTTTGAAATAATTCTTAACCTTTTGCATAAATGTCATTTTTCTCTTTTCTCTGTACATGGTGTGCTTGTGCTTGTTATGGTACTGCTCTTAAGCAAACCCTATAAACCTTCTATCTGGTCTAGTCCCTGTTAATGTTGGATCGTACATGCAAAATCCACAATCTATTATTATTCTTGGGAGTTCGATTTTGTCAACCAATCAGACGCTTGCTTTAATTCTAATGTTTCTCCAATACCAGCACGTTTTCTATTCTGAAGACCAATCAACTTCTATTCTGTTAGTTCGTTCAGCCAATACTTGCACAACTTTTCTGTGACGTCAGTATCACTCCTTACTACTGACCCCTCCTTTACAATTTCACATCAACTACACGCCCGCTGTTTCAACCAATCCCAGCGCTGCTCTCAGTGACGTCAGTGCAGCACCCGCAACTGACCCCTCCTTTAAAAGGTAATGCGAAAGTTTATTTTCTCACAAAATTTTCACACAATTTCATTAATTAACAACGTATAAACATTCGCTATTGTGTCTAACCCACTAATTCAAAGAATAGTAGAATTTCTTTCACTACGAGTAAAACCCTTCCGCTTACTCTTCACAAACTACGAGTAAAACCTTTCCGCTTACTCTTCACACAAGCATCAGAGAACCTGCTACTCCTTCAGTATTACCCTGTCTAGGTGATATAATACCAAACTTTCACCAGCGAACTCCTCGCTACCACTTATTCTCACTAACATACAAGAAATTTTCCCTAACTTAGTGCTTCCAGTCCTGCATAACTTTCAGCACTTTCTCGATCCAGACCAATAACCTCACTGCAGTGTGGCTTCCACTTACCACCCGCCATTCAATATTCCCGGGAATTTCCAGACAACATAACACAATACATAACGGGTTTTGGTTAATACATAAATCAATAATTCAAATTTCAAATACAATCCTCACCTAACTAACTATAACAAACCATGCCTCTGCTACCAAGTAAAACTGATGCAGTGGAGTTTATCAGCTCTACACATTCATCCACACAACACTCATTTGGGCCCATATACATACATACACTCAATGGGCTGGCAAATATCCACTGGACATCAATTTCGTTTTACCCTAGGAAAACTTTACACCAGTATTCTTACCCTTACTGTCTCCTGAATAAAATGCACATTCGAAGGATCTAGTAGTAGATTAGAATAGGGAAGAATTACTATAATACATTTACCTTTATTAAAAGAACCACAGACTCAGAAGGAGTTTATCTGAATTAATAATTTTGTGAGTCAAATCAGAATACACAGATTTACCAGAATTCTCCATCAGGAAAAATAGCACAGTTAGCTTATGATCAGTTTGCATTAATTACATTCTTGCAATGACAGTACCTGAGGAGAGAAAGAATAGAGAGCAGGTACAGAGCATTAACCCTACAGTTATATTTACCTAGAATGGTGTGAGGACCCCGACATCAGAGTGTCAAGGATTCAGGACAGGTTCAGGACAGGGAAGGTACCCTCTTCTAGTGTAACACCAGCGTTACATCCCTCTCTGGTGCTACTCTCTCCGGCTCGGGCTGGTCCGGACCCCTTCCTAGATGTGCCTCCTCGGTTGTTCCCTAGTGTTGGATACTTCAGTCAGATTGCAGCAAAATCGGGCAGCATCTCAGCAGAGCATCAGCATCAAGTGTGTCTAACTATCTAGAACTTACCTCTGTTATACCAATTCAAATGTATGATCCACCCCTAAATGTTTCAATTCCATGTTCACCCGCAATTTGATTGGGCCAAGCAGTGGGGTGAGGGCATCACACCATTCTTTTTTTTTTTTTTTTTTTTTTTTTTCAATCTTGCAGCTTTTTATTGAGCGACGGCAGGACAAGAGCAGACATAGTTGCAGCAAAATTATATATACATATATATGCCCCTCGTTCGTTCGGGATAACCCACCACCCCAAGACCAAAGGGCTCGTTGACGCTGTGGACCTCCCAAGCATGGTCCAAAATATACACCACACCTCCAACACAGAAAAGCCGACAACATCATCAGCTGTCATTAAAGAATTTATTGCGAAAAGACACAGCATCGACTTTCCTGTGTTGGAAGCGCGGCGTGTGTGTATATGTGTGTATATATGTGTGTGTATATGTGTGTGTATATGAGTGTGCATATATACATATATATATATTCACTGAAAAAACCATAGGTTTCACACACGCTATAGTTAGGAATTAGCATTTAAAAAACCTTGCAAATTCACTTAAAAAACCATAGGCTCCACACATGCCACAGCCAGCCGGACATCCCACCCGCGAAAAACCACCGAAACTCCCCCGCCACAGTCAGCGCAGGCAACCACAACCCACGCGACCGCAACCCTCCGCCGACGACGCCAGACACCACACCACCGTATTTAGACACTTATTTACCCATGTCTTCTTCCATTAATTTTTAGCTATACATATATTACAAATATTTTTTTTTTCAGAAAGACACATATGTCATCAGTGATGCAATATCCGACGCCACCAGCAGAGGACCACGGCCGCGCGAGCCACAGCCGCCCGCACCAACCACAACGGGGGAACCCCAATGGCCCCCCACGAGCGAAATGCCCAGCCAACCACAACACGTGCGAAACCCATGGTCCTTTTTTTTTTTTTTTTTTTTTTTTGAAACCGTTTATTGCATGTTGAAAAAGTTACAGGTATGGGCCTACAACCATCCGGCCGGCCGCTAGAGTAGCAAGAGCATATAACATACATACAGTAAGAGTCTCTTGGCGGAGCAGATTGGCAAATCAGGAGATATCAATAGCGCAGGCCGCATAACTCCTAGCCCACAATACGGTTTCCTTTTATCAAACAGAACAACACAAAAAAACCACACCCGCAAGGCAACCCGCGATCCAAAATGACAGTACGTGCTCCGTAAATGGGGGATCCTAACCAGCAGCAAAACTCTGAAGAGGGGAATGGGAGTAGATCAGGGACTGGGGAACCACGTGCCCACGGCTGAGGGAGGGGGTCGGCTAGGGGGACGGGGCTGGCGAGGCAGTCGGTAGCAGTGGCGGCTCACAAATACCCCCACGGTAGGCGTTCCAGGGGCTCCAGATTTTCACCCACGCCCCAGGCTTACCCCTCGCCACATACACTACCTTTTCACGAAACATACACCAATCCATATGTTCCTTCCAGGCCAACACCGCCGGGGGCCTCTGGGATCCCCACAATTGAGCAATGTCACGCTTCGCTATCATGTATCCCAGAGTCACCCACCGCGTCTGCGGGACCGAATAATCATTTGGTTCCCACGCATTCAGCAAGCATCTCCTCGCTTCAGGCAGCAGCGCGACACGCGTAACCACACGCAAGACCTCATGCACACCACGCCAGAATCGCTCCACTTTTGGGCACTCCCACAGTATATGCATGAAAGTTGCCAAAGCACCACAGCCGCGCTTACACAATCCGTCACCAGCAAAGCCCATACGTAGAAGCCTTGGCCCCGTCACGTAAACCCGGTGAAGGATCTTAAGCTGGACGAAGCGAAGGCGAGCCGGGATGGCCACCTCCTTCGGAGAGGCCACCGCGGAAATCCAGTCCTCGTCGTCCAGCTCCAGCCCATCGGCAACCCAGGCCTCGCGGAGGCCAGTCAGCAGGCACGATCTGTCATTGATCAGTTTTTTATATATAAGGGAGATCGTGCTGTCTGGGACATGGCCATCCAGCACCCTGTCCTCCAGGGGGGAAGACTCCGGAATGGACGCGACATCCGGGAAGACGGAGGCCAGCGCGTGGCGGGCTTGTAAGTACCGAAAGTACTCACTGCCTTGCAGCTGAAACTCCGTCTGCAGCGTCTCAAAAGTCTTGAATCCCCCCCTCGTCCAGAGATCTCCCACTGTGCTGATTCCGATCGTGTCCCACTTCTCGAAGCCCTTCGATGTCCACAGGGAGCCCAACCTCTCAGACGCATATAGCGGTGACGCCCGGGTCAAACGGTCCTTCCACCCCATAGCCGCATTACCCGCGTGCCAGACACGCACCATGACACGCGTCGGTCCCGTCAGACGGGAGTCGAGCGCGCCAGAGTAGAGCGCTCGATTATAATCGCCACCGGGCAGGAGCATCTTGTCCATTTCAAATGCCGGGTTCAAGGCGGGCCCGTAAAGGCCATGATTGATTGCAGCTAGCTGGGAGGCCCAGTAATACCGTTTAATGTCCGGGAGGGCGACCCCCCCATCGTACCACGGGAGCATCAATTTGGCCAGAGCAATACGCGGCCTCCCGTCCCAGAACAGGCGCCGCTGTAGGCCCTCCACCTCACGGAAATAGCGCGCTGGTACCAAGTCCATAGTGTTCTGGAGGGCGTACAGAAAGCGCGGCAAGGACATCATCTTAAACAAGGCCGCTCGGCCAAGTGGCGAAAGCGGAAGGCGCCGCCAACGCGCGACATCCTCCCGCAAGCGCTGGAGGGGGGGCAGCAAGTTCCACTCATAGCGGGCCTCCGGGTCTAGAGTGATATATATACCCAGGTACCGGAACCCCTGGGAGGCAATCTGGATCGGGCAGTCCCGTGGTAGGGCCGGAGCCTCCCCGGAAAGCACATATACGCAGGATTTCGCCCAGTTGATGACAAGGCCTGAGTTACGCCCGAAGGAGCGCAAAACATCAACCAGGACAATCAGCGATTTGCGCGGGGAGGCGAGATACAAAAGGATATCATCGGCGTAGAGGGACACGCGGTCCTCATACTCAGGGGTCCAGCGGAGACCGCGGATAGAAGGGTGCCACCGTAGCCACTCCGCCAAGGGCTCCAAGGCCAGTGCAAACAGGAGCGGCGACAAGGGGCAACCCTGACGCGTGCCCCGCCCCAGCTCGAATGGGGCCGAGACTCGCCCATTCACCACCACCTGCGCCAATGGGCCCGAATACAACAATTTGACCCAGCTAATGAACCCCGGGCCAAATCCAAATTTCGCCAGCATCGCCCAGATGTATGGCCATTCAAGCGTGTCAAACGCCATGGTGGCGTCTAAGGATGCCAAGATGGCCGGCTCCCGCACAAACGGGACACGCGCGAGCACCCCGTGCAAGCGTCGCAGATTAAGAGCCGTGTTGCGGTGGGGTATAAATCCAGATTGGTCTTGGTGGACCAAATCGCCCACCACACCGACCAACCGGTTGGCCAACACCTTGGCGAGGATTTTGGGTTCCGCGTTCAAGAGCGAGATTGGCCTATAGGATGTGACCCGCTCACGGGGTCTCCCCTCCTTGTGTATCACCACGATTGTGGCCAGACGCTGGTCCGGCGGGAGGGAACCCTGCGAGTGGGCCGCCAGGAACATCGCGCGCAGGTGGGGCGCTAGTACATCCGGGCGCAGCTTGTAAAGCTCGATGGGGAGGCCATTAGGGCCCATGGCCTTGCCGGATGCGACCGAGCGAATAGCCAGGGCAATTTCGTCCGAGGTGGGAGGAGCGTCCAGCGAATCCCTGTCCTCCACCGAAAGGGAGGGCAGCGCTATGTCCCGAAGCAGGGAGTGGGAATCTTCCTCCGAGCAGGGGGAAACCGGGGAGTACACCTCGCGGAAGTAATCCGCGAAGCAGGAGACAATGGCTTCCGGCTCGGTGACACGCGCACCATCCATCCTCTCAATCAAGGGAACCACACGACTCGCTCTCTCCCTCTTATCCAACCACGCAATCAATTTACCAGCCTTATCACCCACATCATACAATCGCCCCTGTTGCTCTCTACTGAGGCCCCTGGCCGCCTCCGTGACGAGGGCCCTATAGGCCGCCTGCTTGAGGTGCAGAACATGCAACTTGGCATCCGTTACCCCGCTCCCCAGGTCACCCTCCAGTTCCGCAATCTCGGCCTCCACCCGGGTTACTTCCTCCCGCTCGCGCCTCCGGGCATGGGAGATAAAGGAGAGGGCCTCCCCTCTGAGGACCACCTTAAAGGCCTCCCACAGGGAGATGGCCGAAGGGACAGACCCCACATTCTCGTCAAAATATCGCTGTAAGGATTTGATCAAGTCGGCACGAATGGTGGGGTCTCGCAAGTACCATGCATTGATTGGGGCCACCCTGCCCTCCCCCCTCGGGAAGACATCGAAATGTAACAGTAATGGGGAGTGATCTGAAATACCCCGCGCCAGATGGCACACCTCTCCCACCCTCCCAGCGTGGGCCGCCGGGACAAGGATGTAGTCAAGTCGCGAGAGGCTACCATGGGCACCCGAGTGGAAGGTGTATTGCAGCTGCGCGGGATGCTTTAGTCGCCAGCAATCCACCAGGCCCAGTGTGTCTAAAAGGCCAGACAGCCACGCCTGTGCCCGGGGGAGGTCCCTAGGGGGGTGACGATCCATAGACCCAGAAACTACCGCATTGAAGTCCCCCCCAACCACCAGCAGGCCACCCGGGAGGTCCAGGAGGAGGCGCCCCAGGTCCGCAAATGTAGTTGCTTGTAACCCAGGCGGGACGTACACTGATATGAAAACAAACACTCTACCCTCCATTCTACCCACCAGGACAGTGTAGCGTCCCCTCTCGTCATGGCGCACCTCATCGATCTCCAGCGGGAGCGAGTTCTTGATCATGATACCCACCCCCCGCGAGCCCGAAGTGAAGCCCGAATGGGCCACCAAACGATAGCCCCGCCGATTCATGGCATGGAAGGAGTTACCTATAAGGTGTGTCTCCTGCAGGAAGACAACATCTGGCGACATACGTTTCAGGTACTGCAGGACCACACCACGCTTAATCCTATCCCCCAGGCCGTTAACATTCCAGGACAACACAGTCAAATCCCTACCCCCCATCATACGTAGAAGCAATCAGTCGTCCCCCACAGAGCATTTCGAGAACAGCAATACAGTAAAGGGTTTGCCTTGCGGTGCGAACAAACAACACACCCCCCCCCGCCCCCCCATCCCAACAGAACTCCCCCCTCCCTGCACCCCTGCATGAGCCCAGACAGCCCCCCCAAAGTGCAGTGTGCCTGTCGCCCCATAGAGAAAGACTAACTAGTACCCCAGAGGAGGAGGGAAGCCCCCAACAGACCCCGTACGACCTCCATAGGAGGGGAACATAGACGATCAAGAAATGGTAAAGAAGTGTTGTCCCGAGCAGGGCCTATTATTCACCCCTTAATTCTGATCCGGCGGGCCCTCCCCGCCGCCCGCACCCCCCCCACCCCCCCGGCCCCGATCTCCAGGCAGAGTGTCCAACCAGTCCCCAGCCGCCTCGGGTCGGTCAAAGAAGTGCGTGCGACCATCCACCTCCACCCTTAGCTTAGCTGGAAAGAGCATTGAGTACTTAAGGTTCAGGTCCCGCAGGCGACGTTTAACACCGAGAAAACTCAGTCTCTGCTTTTGGACCGCTGGAGTAAAGTCTGGGTAGAAATGCACATCCATGTTGTCAAGCTTGACCGGTCCCTGTTGCCTGGAGGTCTGCAGGATAGCGTCTCTGTCCCGAAAGTTAAAAACCCGGGCAATGAGAGGCCGCGGCGGGGCACCGGCCTTAGGCCTGCCCCCAGGGACCCGGTGAGCACGCTCCACCGCAAAAAGCTTACTCAGGCCCCGGGGCTGAAGATGGGTAAGGATCAAATCTTCCACAAAAAGATCTGCGGCCTCCGCCTCTCGTCCCTCCGGCACCCCCACAATGCGAACATTATTCCTCCGGGCCCGACCCTCGGAATCCTCCAGTCGCCGGTCCATCAGGGCGCTCGCCTGGCCAAGCCGGCGCACCTCCTTTTGGAGGGCCGCCACATCCGTCTCGAGGCCCGTTGTGGTGTGGGCCAGGGAACCGACCCGGTCGTTTGTCTTGGACAAGTCAGCCCTCACCAGGCCCACATCCACAAGGACCGAGTCAATCTTTTGCGCAAGGGTGTCGAAGCGCTGGTCCACCGAGGCCTTCATCTCTGCGATGGCGCCCATGACGTCCCGGAGGGTCAGATCCACCGGCTGAGCAGATACCTCCGTCGGGCCCGCCGGGGATGTGCGCGGTGCCTCCGGAGATCCCTTCTGGAGAGTATAGCGGTCCATACTGTTGGATTGGTGCGCCGGGCCACGGCGGGTCGCCTTCACCTTCGCCCGGTCGCCATCTTGTTTGGTGGACATGCTTGCTCTCCCACCGTCGTGCCAATCTCCTCGAAAGGGCCGATAAACCAGTTCACGGGTTCCGGGGGGGGAGGGCGGCCACTGGACCGCAGGACGACCCACAGCCGGCGGGTCAGCCGGGCACCTGGACAAGACCACACCACCGCACCCCGCTTCGCGACCCTACCTCGCTTGAGGGCAAGGAGGGCGCAAAAGTGAAAGTGAAAGCGCGGGGTACGCGAGTCGCCCAGCCGTGCCCGCCGCTGTTGTTCACTTTGTCCCCGGATCGCCCCACTACTCCAATCCGGGGGGCCGGCGCGGAGAAGGCCGCAACCTTCGATCGGTGCTCCCACCGGTGTTCGGGGTCCGATTCGAACACGGAAAACGGGTGGCGCCTCAGCTCGGGTTCACCGACACAGTCCCCTCAACAAGGACAGGATATAGCCAGGATTAATTCAGGAGGTCGCGGAGGTCCTCGGGAGCCTCGCACCTACGCGGCCATCCTGGCTGCGCGCTAGGCTCCTCCCCCATCACACCATTCTTAGTGTAATATTTTTCTTTAGTCTATTGTCTAATTCTCCACCCTTTAATTTTAATACCCACAAGCTTTATTCCCACAAGCATTTCATATGCGGATCGATAAATCTGTAATACAATGTTGGCCTCTTCTTCCCTTCGTAGGGTCAAGAGTTGTTCTTCCCATGTCCTTGCTGGGCTTAGGGTTTGGCAGTCACCCAATGAGTTCATCGGTTTCAGGACAAGCAAAAGTCGCGCAGGCGTAGTTGCCACAAGGAAACAAAGACGTCACCCTCCAAGGCCCAATTACGAACTATTACTAAAATCAGAGAAGAATATGTTAGAATACAACATTAAATGATTTCACTGTATACCACTTACTTCTACTCTAACCCCATTTACTTTATAAATCTTTTGCATTAATAGCTTAGTAAAACGTGCATAGGTTAGTTTCAGCACAGCATGTGCGTTAATGTGGTGGTTTCGAGCAGCCATATTAAAAGCTATTGTGCAGCTGCAATGATTTGCCCCCAAGCGACAAAAGACGTCATACTACGTAGATGTAGTAGACGCATGCGCAGAAGAGTTCCCGCGTTTTTGGCGGCCATTTTAGGACACTCGGTAATTCATTAGTGAAGCACATAGGAAAGCATCCCCTAGATACAATATGTAGAATGTGGTGCAAGATTAGTATTCACGAACAGGTTGATTACACTGTTAAAGGTTATTCAAGAGGATTGCATACGAGCAAGTTTCTTTCATAAGAAACCTTGCTCCATCAGCCGTATCTTCTCCCACTATTGCCCACTGGGTACACTGGGCTATGCAGGAGGCAGGGATAGACATATCCAGGTTTGGGGCTCACTCAGTATGGGGGACAATGACCTCTAAAGCTGTTACGCTGGGAGCACGTTTGGAAGATATCCTGAATGCGGCAGATTGGTTGTAGGACTCTACCTTCAAGAGGTTCTACTTTAAGCCGGTCAGAAATCTGGCTTCGCTAGTGGTGGATAAGCTTTAAACTTGCCTAATCCTTGCCTCCAGTCCGGACATAGAATGAAAAATTTCCTAGGTATCGTAAAGGAAAGTTTCAATTCTATTAAGGACTCGGAGGAGAGGATTAGCCCACCCTAGTTGGGAACCACCCTCACGGTTTGGTCTTCGTTGCCATTGTAAGTAGCCTGTTTTTCCTTCATGTGATGTAGTGATAAGCAGTTTTTGGTCTACATGGAGATAATGAGTTATTGTGCCCAATGAATGCATGGTTTAATAATCCGGCTGGTCCTTCTTGGGATAAAGCTGCATATTTTCTTCCCAGGGTCGGATTCAGGCAAGCATGAGATTGTCGTTTCCATGCTGTGTTCGCACGAAGAAAGTGGGGGATAGAGTGCCCTTGGGTGAAGGAGTAGGAGCTGACCTGCAAAGATTGGCTGTTGGACTGTAGTTTATCTTCTAGAGCATCATGGGAGATGTAGTTTTTTGTTCTGTTATTCGCTTTTAATGGCTGCTGGATGCAAATAAATGGAGAAAGTAATGCCTAATCCTCGCCTCCGAGTCCTTAATGGAACTGATCTTTCCTTTCCTAGGACATTTTTCATTAGTTTGCAATTTCATGATGACCACATGCCCTAAGGTTGCCATGTGTGAAAGTGTACATTCAATACAGTGGAGGCGAGTTGACTATGATGACAACCCAATGGTAACGGCTACAAGCTCAACTGACTGTCTGGGAAGGGAAAAGTTAAGTTGGATGCCATAGGTTTGATCTGTTTATTATGAAAAGTTATCACAGGGGGACATGGCCGAGAACATGGCCGACCAGCAGCTTTAGTTCTGAGCTCCCGGCCTGGAAACCTAAATCCTGTGGCATCCTGCCACAATAGACACCAAACATACTGCAGTGCGTTGCCGCTATATATCTTGAGCACAGTGGGGATACCGGGATTCATTTTGGGGGTCCACTGCACTGTGGGACTCTGGTAAGCTGTGCGGGCCTAGCGTGTAGTGCCCTGTGGATGCGGCGCATTCTCATTGGCCATACCCCAATAGAGACTACGAAGCCGTGCCAAGTAACAGCGTGGGGCTCGTCTGGTGGAGCATTGCTCCCATGATTCCCAACTTCCATTGGATTGTGGAGTGGCCGGCTAATGGAGCAGTGCGGAACTCTGGGTGGCTGGAGCTCCCGGCCTACATCGTGGAGCAGCAGTGCGGTGTGGGGGCTGTGCACCATACAGGGCAGCAGAAGACTCGGCAAACCCTACGGGCTACCCCTATAGTGAACGGAGTCACCAGGAACTGGTGGCCCAACCCAGCGCGAGGGGCAGAGAAGTGGTGTGAAGGCCACAAACAAGCCGGCTTTTGTCGGCTTAGTGTATCCCTGCACACCTTATCAAAAACAACATATAAAACTGCCGGTGTGGTGTTCCTTGCACCGGTGATGCCTGGAGAGCCCGGCTTGCCTGCCAGAAAGCGTCGTGGTGTGGCGCTGAACTCGGGGACAGCATGAGAGCAATGTGGGCTGCAGGGTCACCTGACCACAGTGGATCCTGGTCTTTGGCCCTGCCCCCCCTTCCTAGAGGCAGAGTGGTGAGTGTCTGTCGGGAGGGAGACTGTCTTACTGTCGTGGGGGCACGTGTGGTAGCAGGACACTACAAATCTGGTACATAGACCAAAGGCCTGGAAGTACGGAGGCTCCCTGCTCCACCTATCAAGAACTTTCCTGACACCCAGCTACCGCCGCAGGTGAGGAGCAGTGGCGTGTGGTGGCTGCAGCACCCTCCAACCTGGCAAGTGCAGTCCTGACTTTCCCCCTGCTGCCCCGTGACCTTCTGGGATGCCACTGATTGGGGTGTAGGGGGACTGTGATTTCCTTTGTGCGCGCTCCAGAGCTTGGGTGGACGCCTGGAGTGACCAGCGGCTGGGACTGGGACCCTGGTGAGGGTGGGTGTCACCGGTTGGGCCTACACGCAGCTCCGCTGATGTGACGGAGCAATTGGAGGCCAGTGAGTTCCTCTTGGGGACCGTGTTGCTCGGCTGAGGGCCCCTGGAGCTATGGCGCCATGTGCGGGCTGGGAGACTGCAGGGGTTTGGACCTGGCAAGCCTGGGGCGGACTGGGATGTTACTACACTGCCTGGGCCTGTGTTCCCTGGGCTCCGGCTCCTGGTCTGCATGCCCTGATGGCCCATTACAACAATCGGCTGCCAACTGTGGACGACTGGACTCGGGTCTTTTGCAATACTGGGCTCCTGTTGACTTCCACCCTTCGTTGGGACCGCTGTGAACACATTGTTGAAGACAAGGTGGAGGTGTCGCGCAGCTGCTTTCTGCCTGTCGAGTTTGCAGGTGAACACGTATGAAGATGCAGCGCTGTGTGAGGGGTGCACTAGGGCCCCCGGCATAGCCCGAAGATGGGCAAGGACAGAGTGCAGAGGGGAGCCCAGTAAACAAAAATGGATCAATACACGTGCACGGCACATGAGGCGGCTAGGGAGAGGTGTGGTGCAGCGGCAAGAGTGGCTGATTACGGAGCACGGGGCTCTCGGTTCAATACCCAGTGGCAGCTCAGCTCAACACCCAGTGACTCTGGGCAATAGCTCACTTAATCTCCGTATCTGCCCCCAGCACCTTGAGACTCCTAGGGGGTTTGCGTTTTATGAATATCGGATACATACATACATACAGCCGCCGGTGGCTGAAGGAGGCCTGGATGTCTCTCAAGGCCAGACGGGCACTCATATTTTGGCGGCAATCCAGGCCTCCAGTGCCCATGTGCAGGCTAAGCTAGACTCACTCTCTATGAACGTAAATGTGCTGCGTGTCGATCAGCGTAAAGTAGCCGACAGGTAGCTGGAGACGGAACAATATGTCACAAATCTCCAGGAGGAAGTCAAAGCCCTCAAATTCACAGTAGCTACCCTGATGTCCCAAAAGCAGTGGCCTGAGATGCGAATGGAGGATGCAAAGGGTCTCTCCTGATGCTGTAACGTGCTGTTTGTGGGGTTTCTTGAGGGGGTGGAGGGAATGGCACATGAACACCTTCTTGAACAATGGCTCCGGAAGGCACTCCTATGCGAATTAGTAATCCTTCTTTGTGGTGGGGCGGACATGCAGAGCCCTGATGCTGCCGCTACCCCTGGTGGGGGGGGGGGGGACCCAGAACTTTCATAGCCAAGCTCTTTAATTACAGGGACCGAGACGTTGTGCTGCAGAAGATTCGCCGTCAAGGGGATACCTCCTATGTGAACCACATCATCAGGGTTTTCTAGGACTATACTCGGCATGTGCAACAGATTCAGAAAATATTTGGAGGCGTAAAAAAAAAAACTAAGAGCCATGGGATTGAAATATATGTTGCCATTCCCCGCAAAACTAAAAGTCATCAATGAGGGTGGGACCCACTTCTTTGAAACACCAGAGGATGTGTGGGACTGGATAACAAGGCGGAGGTGACAGAATCCCGGTACCTGGGAATGGAACAGCCCCTGACTGGTCGACTAGTTCCCATCATAGAGGAGGGGCTGTAAAACGTCATGAAAGCCGGTGGTGGGACAGGCGCTCAAACTCCCAAGTGCTGGTCAGACAAGACGTCACATTAGATATGGAACGGAGACATTTGGAAAAGGAGTCAGCGCGGGCGCTGGTGGAGGAGGTCACGCCGGCGACTTCTGCTGATAGCAGGTCAGAGGTGGAAGAGGAATGCAGGAACTGTTTTGTTAGTAGCACCTTAGTCTACATGGGGGCTGTGTCCATGGAGTTGACTGCTGGGGCTGGGAGAGACTTCCAGGGAGGCCCTGCTCCTTTCTGTGGGCCGCTGAGGTGCCCCAGCCATTTTGTGACATTTTGCCTTGGCTGGGGTCGCTGAATTACTCTTATTGTGTGCCCAGAGAACCTTGAGGAGCAGATTGGGTGCTATCAGATTGTAAGACAGTCAGCATTGTGGAACATTGCAAAGAGCAACGTTAGACATCTGTGTTGCCTCCCTCCCTAATTTCTTTCTCTTTTTCTTCTTTTTCTTGAAGTTTTTTTGCTTGTTCTATTTTTTCTCTTTATTGTTCATAAACGGGTGTTGGGGAACAGGTTGGGTGGAGCAGATCGCTGGTCAAGAATGAGTGTGCTTTTTGCAAGTACGAGTGGGACCTTGTTCAGGATCAGGGTGTCCCCTGGGCTGTTCTGCCGGACTGGCCCGGAGGTGCGACTGGCCCCACGCACTAGAGTTCAAGTGTTTTCTAGGGGTTTCATCACTTCATACTGGGCCCATCTTACTCACTTGAGTTAGTGAAGTTCAGGGAGAGGGTTGGTCCAACATGGGTGGGGAGACAGTTTCTGTTTGGCAGTGTTACCTAGGGAGGGGAGCGAGGTTGTTGTTTTTGTTGTATTGTTGTAGCGTGTTGATATGTCAGAGGCCTTAGTGAGGAGCACTGTTGGTCTGGGGTGTCCGTGGTGCCCCATGATGGGGGACTCGGGATCTGGCTCGGGTTCACGGGAGGTAGGCAGGCGGCATGGTGCAATGAAGGGACCCGTATGTACGATCACCAGGACCTGAACACCATTGTTAAAAGCTTTAGGGTGAATGGTTATTTAAGGAGGATGGGGGTGCAGATAGAAATGTTTCAGGAAACACACTTGATGGATGGGGAAGCACCAAATGGAAAGGACAGTTGTTCACTTTGACCTACCCTAGTTACGCTTGGGCGGTTTCGATATGGATGGCCCCAGAGGTTTCGTTCCTCTCACTAGGGTCCTCGGCTGATGTTAGGGGCAGTATGTCCTGGTGCACGGATTATTGGATGTCGTGGAGGTGTGTTTCACAAATGTTTATGCTCTGAATGTGGATGATGGAGACTTTTTCAACACTCTGGAGATTAAGCTAATTCCATATGTGGGGATGCCCATTATTTGGGCAGGAGATTTTAATCATGTACGCTTGAGGTGTATAGCTGGATAGATGCCCTGCTTGCTCTGGGTCCAAACCACACATGAAAGCAGGCTTAAGAGAGTCAATGGCCTGTTTGTCCCGCAAAGATACCTGACAGAAACTCCACCCGGGTGTGGAGGAGTTTTCCTGTTTTACCTCTGCCCACGGTGTATACAACCATATGGATACTCCGCTGCCAATGTGTTGGGAGCCAGGTACCTGGTGCGATTCCTGTTGGATCATGCGTCACTGTTGCTGGAATATAGGGTGGGGAGTCCCACTGTGGCGGCTACATCCAGAGGTACTGGGATATCAAATCTATAGGGAGATACTCTATTCAGTCCTGCAGGGGTATTTTGATGACAACTGAATTTCCACTCAACAGAGGGACACAGAGTGGAATGCCTTGCAAGTGGTAATGAGAGGGGAGTGCCTTTCCCGGGTTTGTGGCACTAGGCATAGAATGGAAAAGGACCTAGTGCAGGCTGAGTGGGCCTTGACAGACCAGCAGAGGCGGGCCGGGTGGCTGGAGATGGTGGATGGGGCGCTGATAGGGGCTCAGTGCACTGTGACTACTATATGGGACAGACTGGAACGCTATACCAGGCAGGAATACAGACAACAATTACATTGGGAGAGGGACACATCATGGTGCCTTTTAGAGTGGCTCCTCAAACGGACAAATGGCACATCGGTGACTGGCCAGCTGTGCACAAATGCACTATTGTGAGATCACCTGGTGGGGGTTTATACGGCACCGCAGATTGGTACGAGTCAAGTAGAAACGGCTTTCTTAGAGTAACATTGACCCAGCTTATGTTAGAGCAAAGAGAGCCTCGAAGCAGAGCTTCAGGTTGAGGAGCATAGTATTGTGATACGAGAGATGGCCCACAGTAAATGCCCCGGTCCCGACGGCTTGCAGTTGGAGTACTACCAAACGTACTCTGCCTTACTGGTTCCCAAACTCCGGGAGACGCTCCTGGAGGCTAAAAGCCAGGGTTCTCTGCCGCCGCCAATGTGTGAGACACTTATTGTGCTGCCCCCTAAACCTGATAAAGACCAGTACGACCCGGGATCATACGGGCTACTCTTCATGTTAAACTTGGGCATAAAACAGTTTCCAGGGTGAGGCGCGGCCTGAGGCATCAAGATGGCGGTCGCACTCTAAGAGTGCTCCGGACCCCCTCCGTCATCTGCCTTGCATCCGTCGTCAACAGCTACAGCTTACCTCCCTCGTCTGCCCGCAGAGCTTCCCTGAACCTTCAGCTCTGCCCCGATCCCTTCTGAAGGCGGATCAGAGCTCTGGTCGCTCGGGGGTGCTTCCCTTTCTCCTTCGGCCTCGGATCCTTAAGATGGCGGACCCGCTGGCGTTCCAGCCCTGGTACCTTCCCCGGCCGGCCCGGCTCCCTCGGCTGCATTGGGGCGGCGGCGGTGCTTGGGGCCCATCTGCACGCCCCCGGTGCCGGAGATTGCTTAGTGGCGGGCCCTCGGGGCTGAAATCCTTCCCAGCCGCACCAGCACCAGACATCGTGTGGGGCACTATACGGGCGGAGCCAAGGGTGAGGCGGCTGCCGCGTCTCGACCGGACCAGGGACTTCAGTTGGCCTCCTACTTCGGCCGGCAGCCCCCAGGGGAATAATCCGGAACGCATCCCCGCATCTGCCACCGGACCTCGGCCGCCACTGTCGGGCGGCGGCGCTAGGATCAAGACCCTCTTCCGGCCCTTCCACGTGTCTCCCCCCGGCCTGGTACCCGGTTGCCTCATCGGGTGAGCCGGTGGGAGGGGGGCACTCCTGGACCTATTCCTCAGGGCCCACTGCTGTCACCTGTTGGACCCGGAGAGGAGTGCTGCTTCTGGGCTTTCTGGGTGTCACCCGGAAGCTGTGGGCCCTCATTGTTGTGGCCTCTGGGGAGGCCTTACCCCGGTGCGGGCGCCTGGGTCGCCCTGGGCCCGAACCCACCCACTGCCTTGCATCAGAGTGGGTGATGCGGCCTCGCCGCTGCGGCGAGTGACCTTGAGGGTGCCAGGGACGCTCCTGCGCCCTACATCAGCATCACACCGGTGAGTGGGGTCTGGGGTTGGGGATTGGCCATCATGTCGGGTGGCGGTGCGGAGGGGCAGCTTTTGTGGCCCGGTCCCCCCTTCCTCCATCGCTCTCCTAACCCCCCTCGCAGTTCTGGGACTACTCCTCCAACATCTCTTCGCTGTCACCCGCAGACCTGGAGAGGGGCGCTGCTGTTGGGCCACCTGGGGTTGCACATGGAGTTTTGGGCCCCCCAACAATACAGCCTCTGGTGGAACCTCCCCCTGATGCAGACGCTTGGGCAGCCCTGGGCTCTAACCCACACACTATCATAAACCTAAGTAAGTACACCGGCCTCACTGTTGCTGCCGGGGCGATCGGCCCTGAGGTATGCGAGACTCTCCTGTGGCCCCCACTATTAGTGCACCGGTGAGCGGGGGCTGGGGCTGGAGATCGGCCATCAGGTCGGATGGCGGTGCAGAGGGGTAGCATTGGTGCCTCTGCCCCCCTTCCTCCTTTGTTGTTCTAATCTCCCTCCTTCACACACCACGCTTCTCGTCGAGGGGTCATTGCCAGAGATTGCTGGCCTGGGGACGGGCAGGAACAGTTGGGCCTCATCTGCTCCGACCGGCTCGTGTCAGCGGCGGAGTCCACCACAGAGCTCGGCTCCTCCTTGGCCCCTGTCTGACCCCCAACTACTCTCTTGGAGGCGAGGCTGGTTCTGCCGGACGAGGGGTCCGTGCTGTCGACCCATCGCTGACGCTGCCGTCTGGTCCGGCCTAGTCGCCTTCTACTGGAGTGCTCCATACGGATCCGCCAACGACCCCGGGGCACTGGCTCAATAGTGGTTCTTCACGGTGGACCTGAGAGGGTGGACCGGAGCGCCTGGGGCTGAGTATTGACGATCTGGGTGCCCGGGGGCCCCCTCGCCATCCTCTTTGGGACTGCTGTTCAACTCCCAGCCCGGGCGGTGGCCGGACCCTGTCCTTGATGGCGATGGGCAGGACTCGCACCTTGCAGAACTCTACCCCTCCAACCCAAACCAAAATGGATCAATTTACCACGTCGGACCGAGGTCCTGGAGGAGGGGCATCTAATACTCGGGTCCCCACTGGGGGCGATCTCTCCACCATCCTTCAGGCGATAGGCGCATCGCAAGCCTCCATTGAAAACAAGATTGGCGAGGTGAGGGTAGACATGGCCCTTATTCGCCAGGACCTGTGCAATGCCACGGCGCGAATTACGGAGGCAGAATCCAGTATCTCCACGGCCGAAGAGGACATTGGCCAACTTAAGACCCAAGTGGCTCGCCTCCAGACCCAGACCTCGGAGCTCCACCGACGAGCCGAGGATGCCGAAAACAGGTAGAGGAGAAACAATCTAAGCCTTGTAGGATTTTCCGAAGGGGTTGAGCAAGGCCATGTGGACACGTTCATGGAGAATTGGGTGCGTTCCTGGATGCCCAAAGAGTCCCTCTCGCCCTGGTTCGCCATCGAGCGTGCTCATCGCTCCCTGGCCCCCAAACCTCCACCTGGGGCTTCCGCCTGACCAATTATCTTGAGGGTCCTCAATTTCCGGGACAGAGACGCCATCCTCAGGGCAGCTAGGGCGCAGGGTTCACTAATGCTCCAAAGCAACAAGATCATGGTCTTCCCGGACAACACCAGGGAGGTGCAGGCCCAGCGTCGGACTTACGATGATCTCAAACAGAAGCTTCGCAACCTGGGTCTTCGCTACGGTCTCCTGGGTTGTTTTTCAGGATAAGACATTCTTCTTTGACAGCCCCTAGGTGGCGTGGTCCTGGCTCAGGGAACAACGGCCCCTCCTGAGTCAGCCGGTTCCCTCTCCTACCCGGCGGGACCCCCCGTAGCACCGCCAGACCCTGCCGAAACCCCAGAGATGCCGGACTAGGTCCCGCAAGACAAACGACCGTCGTGGGGAGACTTCCCACTCACCAGGTGCAGCGTCCCAGCGCCCTCCCTCTTGTGCTTCAACTCATAGGTCCACCACTCCCAGCCCGACTAACTCCTTGATTGACTTGAGCCAGATCCCAGATTCATCTGTGACCTTGCGCCCTGCCATATCCGACTGCAACCTGTCTAGGAGCCCTGAGCTTCGTGGAACCGGAGAAGACAAGGGAACTTGAACTCTGGCCTACAGCAAGGGTTCCCTATTCAGCCTCCCAAATAGCTCCTGTACCCACAAGTCTTATTTCATCTTTATACTGTGGGTGATCCATCTTCAATGCATCCATGTTTTGCGGAATGCTTCCTATTTCAGTTCCTGGACTTATTTGTGTTTCCTTGTTGCATAATTGTTCTAAAAGTAATTGCAGCTGTTGACGAATTCTTATCCGACTCTAAGGACGGGGGTCCATCTCCGCCATGTCTATGTTCTGCTAACCGTTTTAGCTTAGCACTTAGACTCATTGGTGGGTTGTTGTTTTAAGTTGTTTTTCCTTTTCAGGGCGACAGATGCTTCATCTTCAGAAGTGTAGGGTGGGGGGTGCTGGGGGGCATGGAAGGGTGGGTAGACCGTTGTCTCCCAATTGTTTGTTGTTTTTAGCCGCCTATGGGCCGCCTTTCTTTGTTGTTCTTGGCAGCTATCTATGCATGTATGCCACCGACGACGACATGAGACTTACCAAACTGCACAACTTCCACCCAAAGACCCCGGCCACGGAACGCTGCCTCCCTTGAGACCCGGGTCCACTTGCGCCCCTTCTTCTACACACTTTAAACCTGGATGGCGTCCAACCTAAATAGACCCCTACATATCCTGTCATAGAACGTCAACGGCCTACTAGACCGCATAAAACATACTGTCGTTCTTCGTAGCACCCAGCGACATATGCCTGATATCTTGTTTATACAAGAAACACACCTTCTGGGTATACGATGCAACTTCCTTGCCTGGTATGGGTTTGACAGGGTCTGGCATTCTGATTTTACACGGGGTTCCCGGGGGGGTTGCCATACTGCTTTGGAAGGGGCTTCCTTTTACCCTGGCGAAGACCGAGACAGACACACGCGGCCGTTATGTGACCCTGACGGGTAAGGTCGAAGGACACCCTTTCAACCTCCTGTGTGTATACATCCCCCCCGCCACCACGGCCTCTGCCCTTCGCCATCTTACACTTGTAATCTCCTCTTTCCCACAGGGACAGACGGTCATTGGAGGTGATTTCAACGCTGTTCTGCAACCCTCCCGCAACACGACAGGTGTTCCCTCAGCATCCCGCCTTGCCTCTGCTAAGCGCTTGTCTGACTGGTTCTCTGCCTTCGGTCTCTGCGATGCTTGGAGGGTGTGGAATACCCGCCGAGAACAATACACTCACACTTCGGCGGCCCACCACACCGACTCTCGTATCGACTTGCTCCTGCTACCAGCCCCAGACTGTCAATTGATGTCCGGGGCTACTATTCTGCCCCGAGGCATCTCAGATCACTCCCCCGTCTCCCTCCATCTTGGGAACTCCCCTAATGGTACGCGTAGGGTGTGGCGGATGAATGCCTGGTTCCTACAGGATGCCAAATTCGTTGAAGCCGTCAGGCAGGAACTGGGGCACTATTTCTCGACTAACACGGGTTCGGTCTTCTCGCCGGGAACATTATGGGAGGCCGGCAAGGCCACTATACGGGGGGTGGCTAGAGGCTTGGTCCACGCGAAACAGACCGCCCGACTTGTGAAGCTGGAGGCCCACGCAGCACAGCTGGAGGGGGCCCAGGCTTACACTGATAGCGACGACTCCGCTCGACAGCTCACACTGATCCGCGAAGAGATCGGTCAGATCTCACTGGAGTCAGCTAAAATGCTATGGCGCTCCTCCGTAGCGCGCGTATACGGTTGGGGCGACAAAAAAGGCAAATTGCTTCACAATTTAGTGTCATACCCCAAAGCAAACCGCATTATTCCCGAGATCTGTGATGAGATCGGCAGTCATCACGTCACCTCTCGAGCTATCGCCCAAACCTTCGCAGGCTACTATGCTTCCCTTTACGTTGCCCGACCTCCCAGAACCTCTCTGGCGGACTTGTTGTCCGGGACCGGGACTCAGCTGCCCCGCCTCCCCCAGACGGTCTCAGAGACTCTGGATCTTCCCTTCACCCCGGAGGAGATACATGGGGCCATTTCACTGTTACACTCTGGCAAGACGCCAGGGCCTGACGCTACCCCCAAGAATATTATGCAACCTATTGTGACACTCTGGTCCCACACTTAGTGGACTTGTTTAAACATGTAGTGGACACGGGGTCCTTCCCCCCAGAGATAGATGTGGCCACTATTGTGGTCCTCCCAAAGACAAAGCCACCCTCCCTTACATGCGCGGATTACCGCCCCATCTCCCTCATAAACACCGAGGTAAAACGTTTCGCCACTGCAGTGGCCCAAAGACTCCGCCCCCATTTGCAAGATTTGGTTCACCGAGATCCATGCGGCTTTATACCTGCCCGGGGTACCCGACACTGCATACGCCGCCTTCACCTCGCCCTTGCACACCGCCACCACCTCACCCCGTATCTGGCTCTGCTTTTCATCGATTTTGAAAAAGCATTTGATACGGTAGGTTGGAGCTATCTGGGGGACGTGGTGGAGGTTGATGGATTTCGGGCCCCCGTTTCGGTGACTTATCCGGGTCCTGTACTCCAGTCCCAAGGCAAGGGTCCTCATTAATGGCGTGCTTTCGGAGACGTTTCCCATTCAAAGGGGCACTCGCCAAGGCTGCCCGCTCTCGCCGCTCTTATTTGCGTTAGCAACTGAGCCATTGGCCTCCCTCATCCGTCAGGACACCCACATCCGAGGTTGGGCTTGGGACCCGGGCCAGATCGATAAGATCGCCCTATACGCTGATTACGTCCTCCTTTTCCTGGCGGACCCCGAGAGCTCAGGCCCAAGATGCTTGGACACCCTCTCTGCCTTCAAACGAGTCTCTGGCCTCCGGCTCAAACCGGCGAAATCCACACTGGTTCCCCTACACCCGTCCCGCGATTGTTTCGACTGGCAAACGACCATTCCCCTGCGCAGGCAGTCGTTCAAGTATTTGGGGGTCGGAGTCGCCCTCCTTCCAGAATTCGAATGGGCCCTGAACATTACACCCCTGGTTAACAAGGCCAAAGCGGATCTCAGGAAATGGCAACCCCTCCCTCTCAACCCCCTTGGCAGAAGTGCCCTTTTTAAAATGATGGTCCTCCCCCGTTTTTTATACATTTTACAAAACATTACCCTTCATCTCCCAGGGAGCTGGTTTCGGGAACTAGACAGTACCCTTACCTGGTTTTTTTTGGGGGGGGGGAGGGGGGGGGAGGGGGAGGGGGACGGCCGCGAATGTCACTGGCACACTGCTGCATACCTCCCTATGATGGGGGCATGGGGGTAACCAATCTCCACCTCTACTACCTGGCCACGAGGCTCATCATCATCCATGACTGGTTTGCAGGCGGCTGGTCCGACCCTGCATACCAGGTGGAACTCCGGTCATTGGACTTCCCCCAGCTCCAAGCTTACCTGTATGGGGCCCCCATACCTCAGGCCCTCCCCCCCCCATCACCCGAACAGTGCTCAAGGCCTGGCGCGCAGCCCTACGCCACACGAAATGGGACGGGACACTCACCAGGCAGACGCCCTTGTGGAGTGGTGTCTGACTGAAAGAAACCTCGTCTCTCCGAGACTTCAGTCGTTGGGACCACATCGGGATCTCGCTACTAGAAGACATCTAGGTAGAGGACCACATCAGATCGTTTGCAGACCTGCAGCAACACTATTCACTCCATTCCTCCCAATTTGATAGATATTTACAACTAAGGCATGCCCTCCGAGCGCACATTCCGTCCCCCACCTCATTCCCAGAGTTCAGTCCCCTTGAGGCCCAGGTGCTGATGGGGGACCTGGGCAGCAGGGGGAATCGCGGATTTACCGCTCTCTAGTGAACAATGGCCCGCATCCCTAGACTTGCTATGTGCCCGCTGGGAGGGGTGGTTGGGTCCCCTAGAGGAGGCGGACTGGAGAGATGCCCTCATGGCTCCCAAGACCATTACTACCTCCTCCAAGCTGCGTCTAGTCCAACTCAATTACCTCCATACGGCCTACCTCACTCCAGCGTTCCTTTACAGTGCCCGTTTGCGGCCTTCCCCGTCCTGCACACGATGCAGTCACGCCCTTGTGGACTTCTACCACATGATTTGGCAATGTGCCATCCTTGCGCTATTTTGGGCTGGGGTAGAACTAGAACTTACACAGACCCTGGGGTGGGAGGTTCCTCATGACCCATTGCGCTTAGTCCTGGGTGTGTTTGACGGCCTCGATGGCTCCCGGGCTGATAAGCGCTTCCTAGGAACAGCGTTGGCGGTGGCGAAGCGTGATATAGCGGCACTCTGGTCCCAGGCCAAGCCACCAACTATGCGGAAATGGAGACGGGGAATGGATTGGTGTGGAACTCAGGAGGAGGCACTCTTTGAGGCCCGGGGTTGCCCCAAGCTTTTTGGCAAGATATGGGGCAAGTGGTTAAACCTACAGTCCTAGGGGGCGCATGTGCTTCTTGTACAAGAATGATCATAGGCAAGTTTTTTTTATTCATTCTAAAAGTGCCTTACAAATCTCTGTCGTCTCTATTTCAAATGTGTCTATCCAACCAATGTACTTGATTTTACTGCCAATGTAGTTTGTAATTTGTTCTTTAAAAACCAAAAAACTTGATTATCAAAAAAAAACTGTTTCCAAGGTATAGGCCATGATGATGTGGATGGTGGTGTCAAGCCTGGTGGCGGATGATCAATGCCGGCTCATACCGAGAGCGGTACTCACATGAATCTTAGACGATTATCCCATGTGATGCACTCAACTAGTGGGTTGGACCTAGAAGAAGAATTGGTGGCACTAGACATAGAGAAGGCCTTTGAAACCTTAGGATGGGAGCATTTGTGGGAGGTGTTGCGACGATTCGGGGTGCAGACGAAATTTTTGTCCTAGGTGCACCTTCTCTATGTCAAACCAACAGCGCAGGTGTGGATGGGCGGGATGCTTTATGAGGCTTTTCGTGTGGGGAGGGGTACGAGAGAAGGATGCCCCCTGTCACTGCTCCTTTTTGCCTTGCCGATGGATCCCCTGGCAGTGTGCCTTAGACTGGACCTGGCGGATTAGGGTACACGGGTGGGTAACGTGATACGCACATTGTGCTTAGTCCTGGGTGTGTTTGACGGCCTTGATGGCTCCCGGGCCGATAAGCGCTTCCTAGGAACAGCGTTGGCGGTGGCGAAGCGTGATATAGCGGCACTCTGGTCCCAGGCCAAGCCACCAACTATGCGGAAATGGAGACGGGGAATGGATTGGTGTGGAACTCAGGAGCCCTCTTTGAGGCCCGGGGTTGCCCCAAGCTTTTTGGCAGGATATGGGGCAAGTGGTTCAACCTACAGTCCTAGGGGGCGCATGTGCTTCTTGTACAAGAATGATCATAGGCAAGTTTTTTTTATTCATTCTAAAAGTGCCTTACAAGTCTCTGTCGTCTCTATTTCAAATGTGTCTATCCAACCAATGTACTTGATTTTACTGCGAATGTAGTTTGTGATTTGTTCTTTAAAAACCAATAAACTTGATTATCAAAAATAAAAACTGTTTCCAAGGTATAGGCCACGAAGATGTGGATGGTGGTGTCAAGCCTGGTGGCGGATGATCAATGCCGGCTCATACCGAGAGCGGTACTCACATGAATCTTAGACGATTATCCCATGTGATGCACTCAACTAGTGGGTTGGACATAGAAGAAGAATTGGTGGCACTAGACATAGAGAAGGCCTTTGAAACCTTAGGATGGGAGCATTTGTGGGAGGTGTTGCGACGATTCGGGGTGCAGCCGAAATTTTTGTCCTAGGTGCACCTTCTCTATGTCAAACCAACAGCGCAGGTGTGGATGGGCGGGATGCTTTATGAGGCTTTTCGTGTGGGGAGGGGTACGAGAGAAGGATGCCCCCTGTCACTGCTCCTTTTTGCCTTGCCGATGGATCCTCTGGCAGTGTGCCTTAGACTGGACCTGGCGGATTAGGGTACACGGGTGGGGAACGTGATGCGCACAGTATCGATGTATGTATACTGATGATACGCTCCTATATTTGTGCAGGCCGAAAGAATCGATCCTGGTATTGATGGGGGTTTTGGAGGTTTGGGTAGGGTTTCTGGGCTACACGTCAACGAGCCAAGACAGTGCTCTTCCCACTGGCGTGTCTGGTGGGGCACTCCAGGGAGGATCTCCCAGAGGAAGGTCTGCCATGGAAGTTGGTGAAATTTCGATAATTGAAAATACCAAATTGCCCATGACCTGGGGGCCCCAATATGACCTGAATATGGGGAGGGTGATTGGTGGTTTACAAGCTTCAGTCCTGTTCTGGACCTCACTCCCGGTTTCAGTGATGGGTAGATTAGCTCTAGCCATGATGGTGTTTTTGCCCCGTTGTTTGTATACATTGCTGACGTCATTCTGTGACCTACAGAAGGCTATGTTCACAGAACTTAAAAGCCTGTTGGTTTCCTCGGTATGAGCTGGCAAGAGGAATTGAGTCAAATTGGATATGTTGAAACTGGACCCAGATGAGGGGGGTCTGGGACTCCCCGATGTGCAGCCCTACAATCTGGCAGGACTCCTGCAGTATGCGGCACAGTGGTGTGCCGATGGCACCAACAGGCAAAAGCGTTTAATGGAGAGTTTGGTGGAGGGTAAGGCTCTCCCAAAGTTATTGATGAGCGGCGCTGGAGTATCGGAGGATTGACCCGACGTATTGAGGCAGGTGGCCTGGGAGCAGGTGGTGAGAAGGGTCTTATGTAGGGCTCCATAGGCTCGGGTACTCCCTTTTTTGGTGATTGAAGCCTGTCCTGTAAAACAATCCTTGATAGATATGATGCAGTGGCTGAAGGGTGACTGCCAGGCGACTTATATTTGAACAGTGAGTTCATTATAATGACAGAGGCGGTCAACCTGTCCTATGTGGCACCAGGACCGTTTCTGTAGTTTGCTAAGCCCTCCCTCATGTCTAGGAGGGTTTAGCGACCTTTCCCAAGGAACCGGAGGAGTCTTGTGTACTGGAAGTCATATTAGATCCAGGAGTAAGTAGGGGACTCTTTTTCAGTTATATGCCGCATTGAAGGCTGACAGATGAATAGTTTGTGATGGCTGGTCAGCAGATTTAGAGGACCAGCTCACGGACGCAGAGTGACAGCATGTCCGGGCCCAGGTGAGGGAGATGGAAAGTAATGCCTGCTTTAAGCTTATGCTCTTTTACTACCTTCACCAGGCTTATCTCACACCGCAGAGGTTGAACGGGATCTTCCCTATTTGCACTGTCGCATCTCATGGATGCGCGGCATCCCCAGCAGGTTTTCGCCATATGACATGAAGCTATCCGCTGTTGAATGTTTACTGGGTGGGCGGTGCAGCATGTCCTCGGAGTATTCTTGGGCACAAAACTAGAGAGAACGGTGCGTCGTTGCCTTCTCTGGCTTCTCCCGCTACCCAAAACAGGGAGGAAAATGGGTTACAGATTTGCGCTGCTGGAGCAGGTGATAGCACAGAGATGCACAGCACTACACTGGATAGCCCCACTCCTCTGCCATGGCACAAATGGTTGTCGGATCTTAGTGAGTGGTCGGTCACCAAGGAATGTAAGCTGCGGCAAGTGAGGATGGATGAGAATGAGGAGCGGGACCTGGAATTGAGGGGTGAGAGGGTGGAACGCTCAAGTGGGATGACGCAGACAGGTGTTGGTTTCCCAGGACCTGCTCAGGGGATGTTCCCAGTATCTCCTTAGGCATGGGGGAATTCAGAATCTGGAGCCTGTTGTTGAGCGGAAGGAGCAGGAGTGTTCATTACGTGGCTGTCCCGGGGTTCGGGTAGGGCCCTCTGATCTGTACTAGTAAGCTATTTGTTGTCAATATGGGGCTGGTGTGCCCCCCACCTGACGGGGTCTCTGCGAGGCATCCCATGTGATTTATGATTTTGAATTAATCCATCATTATTGCTGCAGTGTTTCATAGTGTTGGTGTTTTGAACAAGAAAAGCTATAAGAACAAGTTAAAAAAATGAAAAGTTATTACTAAAGCAGAAGGGATGGCTTATGTATCATTAAAACGATTTGTTAAAGTCACTCGGCTTAATTGTGCATTGTTATCCCACCCTGCTACAGGCTTTAGACAGGCAATTTGTTACATGAAATTTAATAGATTACTGTAGTTAGCAAGGGTGTTGGAGTTGGTCACCCCCCTCTGACAAACCCTAGGGGGCAGAAGATCTACACTGCAATAGTTCTTGTTAAACCCTTTTGGGAGGGACTAAATGTTGTTGTCCCACCTGTAAAATTGTATGTTTGCAACTTTATAGCTGTAATCATGATTGCTAGCTTAAGCGCATTGCTAGGCCTGCGTTGGTTATGAGATCATGCTAATGATAAAGGATGTAGGCTTTATTGGTTCACTGGTAAAGGTTATGTAAGATTAAATTAGTTTGATCTGTTTACTATAAAAAGGTACAGCAAAGCCTTAACGTCCAGCTTATCTATTGTGAAAAGCGTGTGTTAAAGACAACTGGATTTTAAGGGTGGATGGTTGTGACATGGTGATAAAGTCTGCAGGCAAGAATTTTGTTCATGGAATCTCACAGACAGCCTGGAGGGTTTGTTGCCTGTGACCAAAGGGAATAGGAGATTTGTACTAGGTTAATCCTTATTGGGAGGAATTTTATTTTGTAAAAATATTTGTAATTTTAACACAATATATCTGATGGTTCCATTGGCAAAGGCTTATACTCAATTCAGTAGGCCTGAGCTGGTTATGGTGACAATCTAATGATGAGGCCTATAGGCATAATATGTTCACTGAGAAAGTTCTTTCAGATTCCATAGGTCTGATATGTTTATTATGAAAAGATACGACAAAGGTAGCATGCCTGATTTATTCATTATAAAACGCATATGATAAAACCAAAAGTCTATACGAGGGGATTATTACTGGACTGTATTGAAGCCTGCAGTGATACCTTTCGTTATATAGATGTACATAGATTACCTTTGCAGACAAGGATTTGGTCTTGGTTACCCTATATGATAAAACCTAGGGGTAGAAGAATTGTAGTGAAACATTTCTTGCTAGAATCTCATTGGAAGGCCTGACAAGCTTCTCTGTATTCTAGGACCTTGTAAATCAAAAACATAATTTACAAAGATACATTCAAAGATGAATGGATGATTTTGTACACTGCAACTGTTACTCCAGCAGGCATCCTGGGCTGAAAGATACATACATAAATGAATATACTCCTCTGTGGTCGGTGAGTTGATCTTGAGCAGCCCAAACATCGGTGGTGCACGCTAACAACGTTTCGCCGAGCGCTGTGTAAAAGATTTTGAGGATTCCTCCACCGAAACAAAAGACTCCACGGCACTTCGGTGCAAATCAAAGGTGTTTATTCTGCAGAATAAACACCTTTCATTTGGACCGGAGTGCCGTGGAGTCCTTTGTTTGGGTGGAGGAATCCTCAAAACCTTATAAATGTATATACATGCACATGATAAAAGGGCTTAGGGTCATCGTCTTACACTCTGCTTCCATCTATGACAGCACACAGCATGGGACAATTGGTCAATCCACTGCAGCCATTGCCTCTCTTGATCTGTAACTGAAGACATTTGTCTGATCACATGCTAAAATTTGCATGAAAATGAATGCGCTTCAGTGGTGGGGCTTGTGGGCCATTCCTTTAGTTTTTTAATTTTCTCCTTTCAAAGGACACCTTTAATTTAATTCTTATTTCAATTTGTATTTTCATTCATTAGAGCACATTACAGTTCCGCGGGCTGTGGTAACAGGTCATTTGCTTGCTGTATATTCAATCTGCAATGTGCCACATCTGGCAAGCTGCTGCTTCTAAACCAGACAGCCATCATGGAATTTTCTTGTCCATGGAGTATCACTATTTTACTATTCTTAGAAGGCCGACATGTTGGTTCTAAACGTAGCAGCCATGATGGATCTCAAAAACAACTAAACACTATGTACAATATTATTGCAAGATAGCCACTCACTGCCATGTTTCATAAAATGTGTTACTGCAAGTAAATACCTGCCATGCACATTTTGTTGATTATGTGTGAGTGTTTCACCATGGCTGTGTAAGTGAGGAATGCATCAGTTGATAGATGAATGGATCTATGAGCACAAAGATGAGTGAAAGAGTGCATCAATGGTGACTGATTGAGTGCAAAAACCAACCATTGACTGAAGAGGGACTTTTATTTAGAATTCAGACCTATTGCCATTGCGTGTTTAAATACAAACTAACAAGCTAATGAATGTCACATTATGGAATTAGAAAAAATGCATCCGCATTCCCAGGGCGGTAACCAAAACATAAAAGTTAAGTTAGTCTTAAATGCATGATGAAAATGAAACCCGAAGTAACGTGGCGGCAAAGGGGATAAATTAAGAGAATACTATTTGAATGAAAATCAGGAGCTCAATCAAAAATTAAGGCCTTTTGACACTACAGGATGCAATTACGCATTATAGTTTATAAAACTGGACCACAACAAAAGCATAAATGATTAGTACAATAGAACTAATAAGCACAAATTGGGAAATAATTAATATGATGGTTTCAACAATCAATTGTAGTTCTGTGAATAATATTTGAGAATTGCATTTAAATAAAAAATTGTTTCTGAGAAAAAAGGTAAAAACGTGAGAGACCATGTGGTGAAATTTCTACTCCCCACTAGAACTAGAGACAACAAAGCTGTGCTTTGGAACATTTCGCTCGTTAAAGGGCATCATAAGTGTGGATAATGCAAAGCCTGCGTTATGACGAAGGAGATTAAACACTTCACACATAACAACTATACTCACACATTACAGGATCACACCAATTGCAACTCAATGGGGTTAATTTATGCTATAACTTGCCCTTGCAACTTTCTGTATATTGGTCAGACGATACAGAAGGTAAAATCCCAGATACTGCAACATTGCCGCAGAATACGCTGTAAAGTACTGGGTGCACCCCTTGTAGAACATTTCAACACGTTCCGACTGTCGGCTGAGCGTCTCAAGTGGTGGGTCATCGAAAAAGTAAAGATCATTCCAAGGGGCGGCAACTTTGCCAATGTCATCAACATACGAGAGTGCAAATGGATACAAATCTGTGACCCCGTCCTGAGGGGGCTAAATAAATATGAGAAAATTGCCAGACAGGTAGCGACATTAAGTAATGGCTAAAATACCCAGCCTGGACTACTATAGTGCAAACTAGGCATTATCCATCTCACCTACACTCGCCTTGGTCTTTTTGTTCTTGACTGTAGATATGGTTTACATTCACAGTTGACACCGACGAGACTGTCAAATGTAATCCACCTCACAATGTCGCAAGAAATTTCCCTTGACTTACCGTGGAAATAATCTATCATGTATGTTGTTACAATCATGTTTCCACACACTGTACTCAACATGTCCCCGTGGAATTTTTTAGTCTCCGACGTGTTTGACTGACTGCATCTCACTAATAATGTGTTTTAAACCGGCTTGACTGTACCTTTTACATGTCCTGAACGTTATGCAACATCACATAATTGCATTATACACTGTGTTTGTAATTTGTCTTTTTATTTATTTGTTTGGTCGACTGCATCTCACTGATAATGTGTTATGAGCCAGTTTTGACTATACCCCAATAGTACATGTCCTGCACGTTATGTAACAACACACAATTGTATCATACACTGTTTGAAATTGTTCTTTTAATTGTCTGTTAAGTTTCATCCGTTATTCGTAACTTTACATTGTGTTAAGCTTGTAATTGTTAATTGTAACGAATTAATCATTTGCCTATAGTTTCTCAACATCGGCTGCACGATGCTGGGAATTGATGCCGAGCTTTTGGTTTCCATAGTCTGTCCTTTATTCCCCAATACCGGCGTCTCCGTGACGCGGTCGAAGAGGGGTCAAGCAGACACAAGGAGTGAGCCGCGACGTTACCATTGTGACGTGCCCGCGTCCTTTCCCCGGGCACTTAAAGCGATATGTAAACGCTCAGGCCAGTTCTGTGCGTAGCTTTGAAGAGAGTACCCGGGCAGTCTGGAAAAATCATCTAAGGTAAACCACAAGGCTTACTATGATCTCTTTGGAGCTTTTGTAGAAACTCAGGAATAGTCTATATTTAGGTTCCTCGATATTACAGATCCTGTTGGGGGTGATCGATTCCCTCTGGATTTAACTATCCCACTAAATAACCAGAACAGTGGCTGGCTATGACTACCATTACTACCCGCAACCATGAAGCGGGTAAGCTGATTTTTGGGTTATACATTATTTTGCGAATTGATCACCTATGAGTTCAGACGCCTAAATTGCACCTTACTTTCTACAGACTACCCAACCCCGGGAGATGTAATTAGGACCATCAACCTACAGGCACCCGAAGTAGGTCAGTAACCCTGGCACTTGCAGGCCTTATTTATAATAATTTTCTAATATGGTAGTAATTCCTATTCTATGATTGTTCTTTTAGGTTGCCTTTCACCCTTCCCCTTGTCCTGAAGAAGACCCGCACTCAGAGGATGTCAATTTCCCTCTATGGACTAAGTCGGGTCAAAACATCGACACTCGTCCCCTGAAGGGCCTGAACCTTTTGTCACCATTGCTCTATCCAAAGAAATTATATTTCTCTATTTTGTAAAGTACCAAAAACAACCACATAAATGACTATTTGAGGACAGGCCGTAATGAACTGGTGCTGTTGTGACGTAGAACCAGTGCCTATCTGAACTATTGTAACTTCTATGTTTTGAACTGTGTACACTCTGTGTAAACCTTCCCCACCATTTATCTTTATATCACTCACACATGAGCACTACTTCTTCCCCTCTCTTCTTCTCCCCCTTGAAGCAACCTTTCTACAACTATTAAATAATATGATAATGCTGCATATACTGTTTGAATATGTTTCTGTGAATAAAACAGATAATCTATTGATGTTTTTATATATGCCAGAAAAAATGTTAAGAATTATTTAATTTTTTTAACTAAATTGTGCGACAAGTAGGTCTACGACCATTGTTTTTCTACAATACTTGATACCCAGGTCCGTGAACATAATTGGGTTACCCCATAAATGTATAATGTTAACCATATGAACACAAACTACCTTTTCCAATGGAGTCAATGGAAAAGGAAACAAAAACAAATCTAGCCAATAATAACATTTGCAGTTCCATTAAGTCCTTTCTCAATCTCTAGGCTCCCTCTTTCTTCGCAGCTGCACTCAATGTTCAGATAAGTGCTCTCTCCATTCAAAATTGGTGTTCTTAAAATGTTTTTGTCACTTATTTTGCTGGGAAAAGTGCTTTAATTATCGTTTCTAACTGTTGTGTTTTCCCTGAAAGGGACACTGCGGAAATGCACCTGTGTTCCTTTTGCAGTGCCAGGATTTAATGTGTGCCACGTTATACGCGGTAGAGGCTGCCACTCACTAGAGGGTGCAGTGTATTTTGCGCGATCACAGCAATGTGCTATACACTCTACTCTACGGTCAGCGTGCCCCTCAGAAAAAGTGTTGGCCCCCGCACCGCCTGGAGCATAATGCGTTGCGGGGTCCATATACGTGGAATTTGCCACACCTTCATCGTTTGACGCCCCAACGGAGGGTCTGTATCAGTGTCCACAGATGTTCTCAGAATCAGTATTAAAGGGCAGGTGAAAGCTTGCAGTGTGCATACCGACAGGAACAGCCCAACACTAAGACCAGATAAATTACAGGGCATTTGTCCCAGGGCAAAGAACCATTCAAAAGCCCCAGGCTCACCACACTACTGTCTTTCCGCACCCAAAAAATATTAGCCTTTGACGCTATACATATATTTTGATGCATTCTGTTAAGTAGGACACTGCACAGTCCATGTAGTGAGAAAGGTTAATTGCGTGAAGAGCACGGAAGGACATGTCTAGTAGTACCAGTGTCCTCCCTTCAACTGCCTTACTCATACATTAAAGATTGAACACAAACATTCCAGGGATGCTTGCTAGTTAAGCATTCCTGGTATCTTAGCAACATAACACATACTCTCTAGCATAAGATGCAACATTCAGAGACAGAGTTCTCAGAGGTGGACAATGGCCCCTCATACATTCCCTTTGATGAAGTCTTTTGTGACGCTGTGGACACGTCAGTTCATCAACCAGTGGCCTATGCTATTGCAGCACCTCAGGAGCGGAAGTTAATGCAGCTTGCTTATAACTGCTGATGGAGCAGGATTTCACACGACGAAACCTGCTCGAATGAATACCCCCATAATACGTACTAACAGTAAGTAGTAATAGAAAACTAACATGCACCTTACATAAACACGAGGGAAACAGCTTTGAGCATAAATGCGCTAACGTGTATTAATATGTGTAAGAACTAAAACCGTATTTACATGATGCTTTGAAAGAAATGAGAAATAATGCATGACAAGGCCGCAGGTGCATTTCATAGTATTGCATGTTGCATCTTGCTTTGGAATAATAAATAATGCTTCTTTTGCTTAAAGGCTTATGCTAGGTAACACTAATGAGGAACAGTGTAAGGGTGGGGGGTACACAGTGAAAACTACATTATCATATAATTAATGAATGTTCGGTTTCCATTTGCTATAGTGTGCTGGATGAAACACCATTTTTCTTAAATTGTCCGAATAGGAGGAGGGGTGAACAAGGAGTAAAAGTGATCTGTCAGAGGCGAGACAGAAACACTGAGCACAGCAGAAGAGACAAAGGGGTTGAAGGCCAATGTGATGATTGTTTGCCAAGTGATGTGACCAACCGTGGGACCAGAAATTCATTCCGCGGACAATGTCAAATTTATGAATTACAATGTTTAAAATGTATCATGTGTAGAAATAGTGAGAACAAGTTGAGAAGCAAAATGTGAGAAAGGATGTAGAACAATAAAATGACTAAATTGTATGTGAAGTCACCGTGGTAGGACAGAGCCACCTCCTAAACCCTCCAATCATCTGTCTAGTTTTAAGTAATGTTTCAATTAATGTGGGACAGACATGTAGGTTTTAGGGTATAATTGGGGTGCCTTTGACTTGCGGGGAGGAAGAGAAGACGGGTGAATGCGTCGCTGATCGTCGGTTTTGTAGAAAGGCCTAGCTGTTTCCTGTCCCTGTCCTACTTTTGGGTTCTGAAATCTTTGTTTCCTGATCCTATTTCAGGGAACCCCCACTGTTGTGTGCAGATTTAGATTCCGTATATAGGATTCCCGATTTATACCCTTATATAGGTACAATTCACATTGCCCTTATTTGGACATAGAAATCCGGCCCTTAATTAGACATTGTCCGTACAAACCAAATACAGGCATGGCCACCTACATCCGTCCATCCACGCCACAACAAAATCTTGGAAAACCAGACCATTAAGCCTTTAGGAATTTCCCTCAGCTTGAATATTGATTTCTCCAAGAACTCATTAAGTATGCATGAACAACTATTCCTTAGGGGTTCATTCATGACGTTCCTTTGCCCGACTTTTACGTCAATACTGGCGTTCCTAGACACCTTCAAGGTATAAATATACCAGCACTTGCCCTGGCAAATTGCGGTTCCCGGAGGATTCGATCCAACCCAGACTACGCAGCTCGCCATGGCAAGTTCGGAAGGAGATCGAGTTCCAGCCTGATGCACTGACCTGACACTGCCATCCTCCTCGCAGAGAATCCAGCTCCAGTGCTCTCTGACTTCCCTTGCGGGGGTTAGACTATTGAGTCTAGAAAAGAGATTCCAACCTCTCTCATTCTAAGGTATGGAGCTGACTAGAACTGTGAGAAACTTTTGGCAACTCTTGGCTAAACTAAAATATAGCTAGATATACTTTAGAAATGGCACCTACTTCAAACCTCGTACTGCACTTAGGTTAGGTACACTGGGGTAGAACAATTTAGAAGCATCAGATGAGTATCACATTTTAGCATATGTTATTTATCTATGTATTTTGATTACTATATTTCATAGCTACAAACCATGCTATTGCAGTTTTATTTTATCTTACTGCTAACCTCGTACATATAGTACTTTGCAGTCTGTCTTACGATTGTAGCAATTCATATCTCTTGCATGAGAAATAAGACTGTTCAATAAACCCTTTTATTGAAACGCCCGTCTCTATTTCTGTGCAACTCTGTAGAAACGAAGCATGCACGATTGACTAGGTGAAATTGTTATCTATTGTTTCCACTATTCTGAGACTGTTCCGATTCTAAAAGGAGACAAAGTTGTCATGTTTATGCGGTTGCCAGAGACTAATCCCTTCTTGTATATTCAAGAAGTTTCTAGTGACTTCTGAGTTAGCTGGCAAACACACAAGTAATTAAGTTTAATATACTCGATAGAGACATACTGACCTTAGTCCTATGTCAAATCTATAGTGTATGTTATTCCAATGCGCAGAGCCTATCAGGGATATGGGATCTACACTACATGGCGCCCAACGGTTTGGTAAGGCACTAATTTAACGCTAGATACTGAAGTAACTCAGTCGTGCTTTTCTCAGAGACCCTCTACTCATAAAACTCCATAAGACGTCTGGAGTGGGTAGGGATAATATCCGCCATAGCTGAGTAGGACGAAAGTCCTATGTATTAGCTGTTTGGTTTTGTTCAACGTTGAAGGATACAGTGTTCCAAAATATTGTGCACCTTATCTTGGTTTCCTTGAAACTTGCTCTGCAACTTTCATTAACCAATGTCGGGGAACGACGATCCTATCATCAACAACGGACAAGCTGTGGCTGACCTTACAGGTCTTAATGAAGACGAGGTGTTCTACACATCCCACCATATTTAAGGAGAGCCATCACTCTAAAACTTATAAAACATGGTCTGACACCAAAAGGTGGTAGAGCAGTTTTCGTGATAGAGGCACATGAATCTCACCAGACAGAGGTATTCTATTCATGGATAGTATTCCCAGAATCAAATCCAGTAACACATGAGTTTCACTTCTACAAAGAAGATGAACCACCTGAGGAATATATTCCTTTCGAGGATATTGAAATTCCACTCACAAACCAGGAGCATGAGCTCTGGTTTAAAGGCGCCCTAAAACATTACAATCACATTACCAGGCTCAGTCTACTAGGTAGACCAGGAGCAACATGGCCGATTTTAGCCGGCTATACACCTCATCCTGACATTGAAACTATGTCAGACGTAGATTTACTTGCTCAACTCAAGGAAGTAATCAAGATAAATAGACAACTGGTTCAATTTGTCATGCGGACTTTCACAGCCCAACAACCATTAACAATTCAAAATCCAGCCCATCAGGGGAATACGTTAAAAATTATTCCACAGACTTTACACTCAGTCATGGGTAAATTACCTGCAAAACGCGAACAAATTCCATTCTGGTTAGCTCAAAAAATTACTCAAATCGAAGCAGTATTTCCTAATACTACCCCTATTGAAAAACACAGAACTGTAACAATTTGTTTATCAATGGGGATCCCACCACATCTGGAAGACTGCACCTTTTGGGGCACAGTCTTTGCTGCTATCTACACAAAAACACATGGTGTTCCGTCAATGGCGGTAATACCTGATGTCCTGAAACAGATTCAAAACGAATACGGGGCAGAGCCTGCTCTGAAATTAGGTATGAAGTTATTTAAAAATTTCGACCAGGTGTCAGCAATAATATTATCTAATATTAAAGGAGAAGCAGCATCAGTGGCGATCCGCCAGAAACTAAGGGCATTTGATGTAACAGAACAACCTCAAGAACTAGCCAGAATAATTAAAAAATCCTATGAGGAATTAGGCAGAGACAGTCTGGGAGGGAAACCAGTTACCCCACAACTTTTCTAAATACACTCCTACCTCTTCTAAAAAGAAGTGGGAAAATAACAAACAGAATTCCAAAGAGAAGCGTTCTCATTCCCGAGGCAGGTCTCCTCCACAGAAGGAGCCCTCTGAAAGGAGGTACTACCTGTTGTGACGTGGCTGAATACCAGTTGCATGGGTGTGGGAAGTTGCAATCTGTAACTGCTACTATTGCTGCTATTTGCGTTTTGCACAATTCTGAAACCTTTGATGATCTAAGTCGAGAAAAACTGAATACGTTTGCCTAGTTTAGATACTTTTTAAAATATTGATGACATGAATTTTAAATCATTAATTGTATTTTGCACGGACTTTAAAACTGAATTACCACGATTGAATTGAAAATTTTATGCTACATACCTAACGTAACTTAATCACGCTGTCTCGCCGATCAGAGCCAGACCGCCATTTTAAGGGTTAGCGGTCTAGTGTTCCGCTCCCCAGACTTTAAATTGCACGCTGGAGCGTCCGCGCAGCCTGTTGTGACGTGGCTGAATACCAGTTGCATGGGTGTGGGAAGTTGCAATCTGTAACTGCTACTGCTACTATTGCTGCTATTTGCGTTTTGCACAATTCTGAAACCTTTGATGATCTAAGTCGAGAAAAACTGAATACGTTTGCCTAGTTTAGATACTTTTTAAAATATTGATGACATGAATTTTAAATCATTAATTGTATTCTGCACGGACTTTAAAACTGAATTACCACGATTGAATTGAAAATTTTATGCTACATACCTAACGTAACTTAATCACGCTGTCTCGCCGATCAGAGCCAGACCGCCATTTTAAGGGTTAGCGGTCTAGTGTTCCGCTCCCCAGACTTTAAATTGCACACTGGAGCGTCCGCGCAGCCTGTTGTGACGTGGCTGAATACCAGTTGCATGGGTGTGGGAAGTTGCAATCTGTAACTGCTACTGCTACTATTGCTGCTATTTGCGTTTTGCACAATTCTGAAACCTTTGATGATCTAAGTCGAGAAAAACTGAATACGTTTGACTAGTTTAGATACTTTTTAAAATATTGATGACATGAATTTTAAATCATTAATTGTATTTTGCACGGACTTTAAAACTGAATTACCACGATTGAATTGAATATTTTATGCTACATACCTAACGTAACTTAATCACGCTGTCTCGCCGATCAGAGCCAGACCGCCATTTTAAGGGTTAGCGGTCTAGTGTTCTGCTCCCCAGACTTTAAATTGCACGCTGGAGCGTCCGCGCAGCGGGCGCGCCGCCGGCGCGCCGAAGGCGCGCCAAAGGCAAGCCCGTCTGCGCCCGGAGCGCGGCCAGCGCCAGGACCCCTGGACTGTTCCCCATCCGAACATACACAAAAGCCCAATTGGTGAATCTAATGATTGGTAAGTGTGAACTATGTAACATCTGGAATGGGGATAACTGTATGAGCTCCTACCTATGCAAGGGTTGCGGATATCATTTACACCAACCAGTAGGGGACAAAATGGAATCTCTCCCCTTGTCAGATTTAGACTGTCGGGTACACTTTGGAGGCATAAAAGGTCGCGAGGGACAAAATCACTCCCCCCCATGCTGATGGAGGCAAAGATACCCCGAGATCAGATAAAAGAAGTAAACAATCAACACAAACTCTGTCCTGTATGTTGTTGAATACTCGATCACTTGTGAAACACAAATACCAATTTGAATGTCAGCTCCAAACAGAAAAACCAGACATCGCCTTCCTAACTGAGACTTGGACCGATGCTAGTTCAGATCCAGATTGGAACATAGCCCTCCCCCCGGGCTACTCAATGGTATGCCATGATAGGGTAGAAGGTAGGGGCGGTGGCATAGCAATAATATACAGAGACTATCTAAAAATGCGCCACGAAATCATAACTACGCTTCCAGCCGAGACATTATTATTTTCTTTTAAACTTAATGATTCCACTACCTTCAAAGGACTACTGGTATATAGGCCGCCGGGACCAAGAACGGGCTTTTCACAGGCCATTCTGAACTTCTTAGAGACAAGTTTGGACTCTGAATATCTTTGTATTTTAGGGGATTTTAATTATCACTTAGAACTTGAGACCAACCCTGACACAACTAGCTTGGTGGATAACCTGGCAGCATATGGACTGTCCCAAATAGTGTTGGAACCCACACACCTGGCCGGTCATACTCTGGATGGGATTTTCACAAACCACCCTGTTGTAAAGCTCGTTAAAACACTGCCATTGCCCTGGACAGACCATAGGGCTGTTATTTTTGAGGTAACGAACAATCAATTTTCGATGCCCCCGTCCTTTCCAGCTCGATCCCTACTAACACGACAATGGAATAGGATAGGAAAGGATACTCTGGAACAGGCCCTAAGTTAAAATCCTTTTACTCTTAGCAATGATAATAATGTAGCAGCCAGTCGTTTTGACGACTGGATTACAACAGCTGTAGATAAACTGGCCCCTGAAGTGAATAAAACTTGTAAAAGAACTATGCCCTCAGCACCTTGGTACACTATAGAAATAAGAACAATAAAAATGAAATGCAGACGGGCAGAACGAGTGTGGCGAACTGATTACAGCCCCGAGCACAAGGCATTATATAATAAATGCCTGGAGGAATATAAACAGGCAATTGTAAAAGCTAAAAGGACCTTCTTTATGGATAAAATAAGAAAGGCCACTCATTCCTCAAAGGAACTGTTTAAAACTGTACATACTCTGGCCACCCCCCAACATGCAGGCAATTTTACTCCAGATCAAGCATTGTGTAACACAATGGCTGACTTTTTTCAAAATAAAGTGCAAGCAATATATGATGATCTCTCGAATCTAGCTAAAAACAGGCCTGTTTGCAATTCTTTGAACATAAACAGCCGAGCAACAAATAGTAGACTGGATCGTTTTACGCCACTTAGTGTAGATGAGGTTAACAACCTCCTGATATCCACGAAATCTGGTTCCCCTAACGATCCATGTCCTCCAACTGTTTTTCATCTAGCTTCAGAGGTCATTAGCGCACACCTTACTCCTCTTTTAAATCAAGTTCTGGGAAATGGCAAATATCCTAAAGCATGGAAAAAGGCCTGTATAAGGCCAATCCTGAAAAAACCTACTGCCGATCCACTTGAACCGAAAAATTACCGGCCAATCTCCCGACTGCCTCTACCTGCGAAGATCCTGGAAAAGGCCATTAACAAGGAGCTGGTCTTATACCTAGAAGATAACTCCCTGCTGGACTGTATCCAACACGGTTTCAGGCCTAGTCACTCGACAGACAGCATTGGTGTTGGCAACTGAGGAGATTCGGAGGACGGTAGACAGGGGCAATAAAGCTATTCTGGTTTTACTAGATCTGTCGGCGGCGTTCGACACCGTAAACCATACGGTGTTGGCGCAACGGCTTAAAGAGATAGGGATAGAGGGCACTGCACTTAATCTACTTACCTCTTTTATGGATACCAGACAACAAAATATACACTGGGAGAATGTGCGATCTGAAATGTTTCAACTCCCCTGTGGGGTTCCACAGGGGTCTGCAATTTCCCCGACTCTCTTTAATATTTATGTCGCCCCATTGGCCAAATTGGTTAGAAAACATGGATTCTCATTAATTATGTATGCTGATGACTCTCAGCTTACCATCTCAGTTACAGAGCCCTTAGATGTTGTAGCTACTGGTTTTCATGCATGCCTAGTTGACATTATGCACTGGATGAGCTCAAATTTCCTAAAAATTAACACTGACAAAACCGAGGTCCTTGAATTTGGCAAAGGTCCATCGGTATGGAATACTAGCTGGTGGCCAAAGGAGGCGGGACTCTGCCCTACCCCCACTTCAAAGGTAAAGAACCTGGGGGTCACCTTGGACAATCAGCTAAACCTATCCGCCCATATTAATAAGCTAACCTCTTCCTGTTTCCTCCTTCTAAAAACGCTAAGGAAAATTTCCCCTTTTATAACAACAGAGTTTCAAAAGACAATTGTAGTTTCACTCTTTCTATCAAAACTAGACTACTGTAATGCCCTTTTTGGGGAATTGGCAAGGCACAGGAGAGGAAGCTCCAATCATTGCAAAACGCGGCAGCTAGGTTACTTATGAATATACCTAAGGGCCGCCCCACCTCAGAGGCTATTAAAACTTTACACTGGCTCCCGGTTCGACATAGGGCTAACTTTAAAGCCCTATGTCTAGTACACAAGGCCCTCTATGGAGGTATATCTAGAGAAGTAGGGAAACTCTTCACACGATATCTTCCTGTCAGAACACTCAGATCATCTACAGAAGGTCTTGTTTGTATTCCAAAAACGCGGAAGGTCAGATGGGGAGGTCGAACCCTATCTTACTGTGCAGCAAAATTATGGAACCAAATGCCATGTCCTCTGCGATGTCAACCGAACCGTTAAATTTCAGGAAGGACCTAAAAACTTGGCTGTTCGGTAAAAACTAACGAACTCACCTGGAGGAACGTCACGTCTCACACCCAGCGCCAAGACGCCACGGCATTCGTGCGCTTTACAAATAACACTTCACTTCACTACTACCTCAGGAATAGGGATAATTTGAGGAAACCTGACAGATATCAAGATTATGATACACGTCCCTCCCGCACCTTTCAGATATCGTCACAGACATCCGAAAGAAGAGGACGGTCAGAAAACAAGAAAGAACGTGTGAAGTCCAAAGACGATCAACACGTTCAGAAAAATAAAGCAAAACCTCAATTCTCCAAGAAAAAGGTAGTAGGTCTGAAGATCAGACATGCCGAGAATACTGAGAACCCAACTCAAGAACAGAGAATGGGCCCAGACCATGCTGGACAGTGCAGCAGAAGTTACAATAGCTCGCCAGAACCTGAAGGGACTTCTTGAGACAGTGGACTTGAATGAAGACATACAAGTTGAGACTGTAGACACCAGGGTTAGTTCACCACATAGGTTATATGAAATAACACTCCGGATGGAGGGAGACATACCAAGAAAAGTGAAAGCACTCTTTTGGGGGCATCTTTCAAAGGGTTATTTGATATACTTCTAGCAGAACAGGACTGGCCACCAGAATTTGACAGGGAGTGCCCACATGGCGAGGACATCATTATGCCTGCCTTGCCTGCCTTCTCCAACCATGTTCCAGTTCATTTAAATTATACATTAGGCAGGAAATGGGCAGGAGCCCAAGCCCCAGCACTGTATAAAAATCATGTAGGATGGGATGAGGACTCACCTTACCATAAAATCCAGTTAAAAAATCAACCGACTGCACAAACGCAGTACCCAGTTATGCAAGAAGCTAAAAAACAGGTCAGGGAGATTTTAGGTCAACTTGAATATCAGGGGGTGATTGAAACATGCACCTCATCAATGAACAATCCTTTGTTTCCTGTCTCCAAACCAGACAATACATATCGTCTAGCTTTGGATTACAGACACTTAAATTCTTGTTGCAAAACATTTGCAGTGCAAAATGCACATTGTACAGCATTAATGAATAACATTGTGCGTAAAAAATATAAAACCACATTAGACATTTCAAATGGTTTCTTTTGTCAAAATATTGCACAAGAAAGCAGATATTTGACCGCTTTCTCAATAATGGGGACCCAGGTCAATTTTGTCGACTGCCCCAGGGATTCAAAAACAGCCCGGGATTATTCTCAGCAAGGGTAACAAGGTTACTACAAACCTATGATGACGAGGCATTGTAATATGTCGATGATATATATCTGACAGACGATGACCGGGATAGGCACTTGAACAGGATGAGCACCATAATATTGGGCTTCGCCTCAGAGGGTTACAAATTCAACTTTAAAAAGTCAAGACTTGCCCACCTCAACGTCCTTTTCCTGGGAAATGAACTATCAATTGAAGGCAAATGCCAGGCACCCAACTTTTTAGAAAAGTGTGTGCTGCTCCAACCGCCAGAAACGCTGAAAAAGTTACAGTCGATTCTAGGTTTTCTGAATTTTGGAAGAACTTAAATTTTAAATTACGCAGAAAGGGTTAAACCTCTCTACGAATTAATCAAACCTTATTTTAAAATCACACATTGGACACAATAACACACGTTCACTCCAAACAGACATGTTAGCAACGAAATACTTGCAAACACGCGTAAACGTACGCAACTTAGTGATCCGAATAATTCCGGGTCAATACGGATTCACCTATTTAACTATTAACGAAGGTGAAAAAGTACCAATTGCATACAAATCCCACTTGTATACACAAGCAGAAATGAAATTCACTTCTACAGAAAAAATTCTGAGAGCAGTTCAAACCGCTGTAGCAAAAGAAAGAGCCCTAGCACAGGAGAAACGCATTATGGTTGTGACTCCTGTACCAGCCCTAGAGGCAGTTACAAAGGCTAGCATTCCAAATGCAAAAGCTTTACATCCGAGAAGGATACAATGGGTTAATTCTCTTGCTACAACTGATGTTGAATACGTTTTTGATCCATATTTGAAAACACAAGCATTCCTGCAATATGAACACGAATGTCCTCTGCCTACTGAAATTTTCCCTCTTGACCAGTACGAATTTATAATTTATACTGGCGGATCTGCACAGCCCGATACGGGGAGTAAACAAGCCTACAGTGCAGCGTGTGCTATCGTTAAAGGTCGCATGCGATATGGCAAATTCAGATCAATGGTCACGAAAACCCAATCTCTAGGAGATTGTACAGCTCAGCGAGCTGAACTACAAGCATTTAAGATGGCACTTGAAAATACAGATCGCGAATTCCCCACACTGATAGTGTGCGATTCTTTTTACTGTGTTCAATCTTACAATGAATATTTACAGAATTGGATTCAAAATGGTTTCAAAGATGCAAAAGTTGGCACAATCAAGCATAAAATGCTTTGGGAACAAGTAGTTCAGTTGCGAAACGGACTACAGAACACTCACGTGATACACACGCGGAGTCACCAACGTGATGGCGTTCATGTTGAAGGGAATTCATTGGCTGATGAAGCCGCGAAAGGGGCTTTGCAAACGGCTTCCGTAGCTGCAATCACTCGTTCAAAAATGAAAATAGGCAGCGAAATAATGCTGGCTGTCAATGCATCAAGCAAAGGCAGCGGTGCGGCATTATCTAAAAAGTGTCCACTCAAATACTCATATATAAATGATGCGAATGGCGTTCCGTTTGCTCGAATCCCTGGAGTGGGGGATAGAGTAATTCCAAACAGGGAACGTAGAGCAGCTTTGATTTACGAAGCACATATGGGAGAGGGTCTGATACATCAGGAGATCTCAAAGACAATTTTAGAGTTAAAAGAGATGTACTAGTGGCCAGGGATGAATACTCTCAGTCACATCTACATTAATAACTGTATAGCATGCAATAGAGATCGTAGTACAGAACGCCACCAGACACCTGACTACAATGTAGCCAGCCCAGTTCAGACACCATTGTTGGATAGCATCAGACTAACGATATACATGCGTCCTCATGGACAAATGCAATCCCAGAAACATTAAGTCTAGGTTCCTATGGATGTGGCCTCAGCGCTCGGCTGATGCTCGAACTGTTATAAAAGATTTGCAAGTCTTTATCAGCACATACGCAATAGGCACACTACATTCTGACCAGGGTTCTGCGTTTAGCTCTAGGGCTTACAAAGAAGCCATGGCCAGTCTGGGCGTAGCATTGCGGTATTCTTCTCCATTCCATCCTGAGGGAAATTCTGTTGTGGAAAGAACAAACCGGGACATAAAGCAGTCTATAACAGCTAGGGTATTAGGTTAGGGTGATGAGTGGGTCAAACATTTATATGGGGTCCAGCACGCAATAAACAACTTGCCAAGAAGTTCTCTAGGGGGTGTCACTCCACATGAGGTCCTGTTTGGGACTAGAATGTTGGTCCCGGACTTAGATATGAAAGGCACAGTGGTGGAAAACAAACAATTTGATATCAAAGATTGTTTGGTTGTTTTACAGGACTTAAATGAACTAAGAATGCAACAAAGCAACGTGGTCCTGAAGCCAACCACCACTGAGAAAAATCCGTCCCTCCCAGCAAGGCCTGTCTGGATCCCCAAGCTTCGGGATCTAGTGAGAGAAAAGATCGCAGATAAGAAGGAATTTGGGCCTTCATACAGACAGCCAGTACCTGTCCTAGCAATCCACGGATGAAGAACAGTACTTTTGCCGCCCCTTGCTGGTAAAAAGGACAAAAGATGTGTCCATCGACCAGATCAAACTACACTATGTGGCCGATACTGAACAGTAGGCCAAGTGGACTCCGCCAATGTAGCAGACGCACTCCTCTAACTACAATCCAAGAGGTTCAAACTGAGAGACTCATCACCTTTGAAGATTCGACAGTAAGAAATAGAGGACAAAGGGCCAGATGTATCAAAGGGTTTTACCCATTCTGTGTCTATGGGAAAATGTGTTCCTACAGATGGCCCTAAGCAACAATGCTATGGACCTTGTACCTCTTGAGACCCAAATAACAGTTCGTCCAGATACACCTGTTTACAACGAAGTAACAAGTGATCAACTGGTTCCAGCAATTTCATCAAATACGGATGCAATTCCAACCATTGACAGAACTACTTCTGGCTATTTCATGAACTTTGATACGTTTTCTGAGGATCCCAGCGAGCCTGAAACGACTCCAGTACAAAGAACTTTCAAAGAACAAGCAACAGACTTTTTTCATCTACTGGAAAAAACTTATCTGGTTTCACCATGGATTGAAGTATGGATTGTTTTGGGAATATTCTTCTTTTTACTTTGGTTAGCTCTGGTAATAACTCTGGGTATGCTGATTAATGGAAGATAAAGTCAAATGGACACAGCAAGTAATTGAGTGAACTTACTTCTCCAGCCACACAAATCATCCCATTGTGAAGCAAGAGACTTGTCAGCAGTGAACATCACAGCGATTCATATACCTGATGGTGTAGTTTGGGACAAAACCGAATATGACATATTTGGCCTGTCGGAGCTTTTGAAGATTCCACATTTATTTAAAATTTAATTAAGTGACTTTATTACCTCCAGTACCTTTTCTGATGATTGGGACTTCGGGACTGTTAATTATATGATGTCTGATCTAGAGATGCCAACTGCATTTACTAATAATGAATATTTACAAGGTTCATCAGACTATGAACAACTGTATTGTTATAATCACTATGGTCATCATTTCTTGCATAAATCTGCAACACCTAGAAATGTATTTATGTATAATCAAAGGAAACATTGTCCTACGCCATCAAAGGGTAACTCGAAAACATTTGCAAAGAAATTTCCATATTTTTCAGGGTTTAATATCTCGAATGCAGAGACCCTTTACTTTAAGAATGTCAACAAGACAGGAATGAAAAATATGTTAACGAATACCAAACAGATTTATTCTACAGCCTTTATTGCCCAACTGTCTAGACAGGGTTACGACTTTTGGAAAGACAACATTGAGACGAAAACTGTCTGGGGTACTAAAGATTGGCAAGTACAGGGAAGAGAAGCTTTGTTTAGAGCCTGTATCATCCCGTGAGCAAATTATGTTTTTGAACGACACTGTTCAACAAACATCATGCCTTGGAATAGCCAAGATAAAAGACATGAACACTTCGTCTATACCTGCACCTACAAGTGAAAGCACTACACAGGGGGAGGTCGACGTACATACTATTTTGAATAATAACAGATCAGATCCTGAATGGAAAAAATGGTTGCTCTGGCCCTTAGACACAAGCAACTGTCAAGATAGATTCCTGAACAAAACACAAGGTTTTACCTTTCATAGGCCAGACCCAAGTTATGTCCAAAGACAGCATCCGGGGGTAGTAACAACTTACAGTGTAGGGAAACTTTGCCTTGATTGGCTACAGAATGCTACACTAGAGGATGTAAAACAACACTTGACTTTACTTCAAGAAGGCGCAGACCTTAGGGAATGCTTGCTAGGACCAAGAAAACCGCGTCAAAAACGTTTCATATATGCTGGTATCTACACTGCTTATAATGAAGCATGGAAGGTCACCCAAGCAGAACCTGCAGAACAAATACGATAAATTGATCGTATTAATTTAGAGAAATCTCTCTCTGTAGTAGACAATGGGTTAACGACTCTGTCGTCCAGGATATATTCTTTGGACAGCATTGTATCCTCTGTCATAGACATCATGGAACAAGACTTGGTCATGTTGCAACATGGTCAGTCGCAGCTACGTTCTATCATGCTATTAGGCTGGACGCTTCAAAACCTGCGTTCTGGCTATGTGCCTTGGCATTTAATCAATACTACGTCACTGTTTGCAGAATTCAATCTCACTGACAGACAGATCAAACTGGCACAAAGGGGAGCAGACTATACGGTGCTGAGCATTGAAAAACTGGAGAAATTACCATTCACAGTGGCAAAAAAAACAGCTACTGAGTGGATTTTACATGGTAAGATTACTCTGACTGTTACGACTTTCCATTTTCAGTATTGCCTAAAAGATATACCAGCAGGCAAATATGAAAGGTTGGGTAAAGAATACACCAAGACATCCTGGGATTTACCTTACACACACAGATGTTGGAGTGGGGGACGTGAAGTGTTTCTTAGCGGTGAAAACTGTGAACACGCACTAAGCGGTTCTCTCCTTTGTCAGGGTATTAACTTACACGGGGCCTGTGTCACGGTTCCAGTACAAACGTATCCTGCCACCTGCACGGTTCACCGGCAGCAGTGATTAATCCAATCTTTGGTCAACTTTCAAATGGGAGTTACATTATGTTGAATGATCGCAGCTGCTGTGGCATGCTACCAGGTATCCCATATGTAGTAACGGTTACATCCAGGGTCACTTGCTGTATGCAAGTCTTGTTTCCCCAAATAGACATAGCCAGGGAGTGGCGTTTATGGCCTTCATTGAATATCTCTTCTATACGAGTTGATACTCTAAGCAGAATGAAAGCCATTCTTTTACAAAAAACTGTGCCTTTGACCTCTGCCAAAGAAACCTATGATCTCCAAGTCGCAAGGACTTCTGCAGAGATACATACCCTTTTGTATACAAACTGCCCAGTGCATTTCTCAGAAATGTTAGGCTGTATCTTAAACATGTCTGAAACGAGCGGTATTGTACATTTATTTAAGAACGTGTGTGCAGGACTGTTAGCACCTTTTCAAGCAGTCCTCAGAATTTTTCCAAACTTCGTGCACTCTGTGTTTGGCGGACTGCGGCTCCTTTTAGCACTCGTTACAGGGATACTAATTTTGATCCTACTGTTATGATATGGCAAGCGAAATCACCAGCGACACCCAGTTCACCATGGAAAGAACTCTATTGGAGATGAAGTGTTGTGAGCGCATCGTCCAAATTCTGGGTTTACCTCGTCTACCAGAATTAAACACCACTTGGTTTCTGTCATTCAGACCAATCTGGCAAGATTGCATCTTACCTGTTCTACGCTGCCTGCTATGCTGTGAAGAATGCGTGCTGGACATTTGTCTGACTCTCCCATTAGTCATGCCTACGAATATTGATACTCTGCTGCACCCGATAACGGCCCATGATATGTGTTGTCCCAAGCGGCTACCAATCCTGATGGTGGCATTCATTGAGATCTCACAGATGCAACATGCTACTGCTGAGGTACGAGAGGAAACACCAGGCGCGCAGGTAACATCCAATCCGGACATTGCTGATGCTTCTCATGCTGAAGGCGATAGTTCGCATCTATGTGCTGTTGATCTTCTACACGAGGTAATCCAACTCTCACCCACAACGGTAGATGACTTGTTGTCTACAGGATTAGAACATTTTACGTTTTCTCCATCCCCACACACTGACTTTTGATTCAAGCACACAGTGTTCTGGAGAGACTCTGAATTTGGCCTTCATTCTTTTTCAAACGTAATACTGACTTTGGAACTTTTTCTATGATTATATAATTTTTTTTCTTCATCCCGCCCCAAAATTGTATTTTTCATTTTTTGGCACAGTAATCTGCTTATAGTAGAACTATTCATAGAGAACAGAATTCTTTGATAACACTTCCAGGGACAGTATGCCACCTTGTCATGAATAACAATTTGACTTGTGTAACCTGATATGAAATGGTTTCGGCCCTTTTTTTTCTTCTGTATTTACGAGCTATTTCATCATATGTATATATTTTGGTTAATTCATTTAGCATTCCAATGTGATCCTATGCTTAGAATGGAACATTGCCTTTAATATGTACAACATTTTATGCATAGCAATGGTTTTGTAATGTATTTTTAGGACATATGTTTTAGATATGTTTTTAGCTTATTTTAGCAAACCCATGCGATACTCGGTTTTAAGATATGTTTAGAATTTTGTAACGTCGTTCAGACAAAACTGGGTGTTGTGTGCAGATTTAGATTCCGTATATATGTTTCCCGATTTATGCCCTTATATAGGTACAATTCACATTGCCCTTATTTGGACATAGAAATCCGGCCCTTGTTTAGACATTGCCCCTACAAACCAAATACAGGCATGGCCACCTACATCCGTCCATCCCCGTCACAACGAATTCTTGGAAAACCAGACCCTTAAGCCTTTAGGAATTTCCCTCAGTTTGAATATTGATTTCTCTAAGAACTCATTAAGTATGTGTAGGAGAGTAGGATCTGCACTTATGTTGCCCCCACTTGTTTCTGATGTTAACACTGGTTTCTGGCTATAGTCTGGCTGGGTCCCTGCTAATCAGGGCCCCAGTCTCTCTGTTCTCTCTAAACAACTTTGAGTGCATACTAGATGCACTAGTGATTGGATACTGTGGTACCTTATGAGCCCCTAGTATATGGTACCCTAGGTACCAATGGCATAGGTACTTCACAGGTCTACCAGGGGCTGAAGCATGTATTATGCCACCCCTGGGAAGCAGACTAAATCTGACACCACAGGCCTGCTACTGCAGCCTGGGTGAGGTAGTGTTAGCACTCTTCACTGAGGTATAGGTTCCTATATCTCACCATACACACACATATAAACCTATCAGTCACCCCTAAGGCAGGCCCTATCAATCCTGAGGGCAGGGTGCTTGGTTTACAATGTGAGGGGGTGCCTCTACCTGAGCAGGGCCCCTCTGCAGCTGGCAGGGTCTATTCCCTGTGGCTGTTTGTGGATGCGGTTAAACCATATACTCTTAAGTGCATTATAACCTCCCGGTAAATGCTAACTTTGGAAAGACTGCATCAAAACATGTCGTGTTTGGAGTCAAACAACTTGGAATCATACCCCCACACCAGTAACTGGTGTGGGAGTATGATCCCACCCTACTAGAGAGGACGACATGTACCCACTGTGGAAACACGGTAGAAATCTGAAAGAGCCCTGGCATCACAAAATGGATGCCACCAGCACAGACACTGGGCTGCCCTCCTGCTGCTGACTGAAACTCGCAGTGGAGGAGGCCCAACAATAGGCATCTTGTCACAGGGAGGTGTCACCACCTTCCTGACAGGATTTAGTGTATTGGGGCTGGGTGGGTGCACTCCTAGAGTGCTTTGAAGTCCTGCACTGGGGGAGCAGTAGGCTCCTCTGTGCATTTACCAGCTCAAACCGGTTCAGGGGCTACCTGTCCCTGCTCTAGCGCGAAACTGGACAAAGGGAAGTGGGTGTAACCACCCCCTACCCTGACCCTAGCAGAGGAGTGGTCTTGGAGCTAGTCACTCCCTGTCTTTTAGTATAAGATAGGGAACTCTTGCCATTGCAGATATCCCTGGACGACGCTTTACAAGAAGAATCCTGGTCGTTTGACGTTCCACTACCGTTGGAACATGGAAGAATCTCCCTTGGAGTCAAGGAGTGACTCCCCTGCTTGGCAGGCACCAAAATCAACGGTCGCAAACTTTCCCGCGCCCGCCGGAGTCCGAAGTCCCTGCAGCCCCAGAAGTGGATTTCCTGACTTCTCGACGGCCATTGTGAGTCCATGCTCAGATGTGAGTCCCTTGCTCACTTTGCCACTGGATTCAAGCAAGCCTGGCTGAAGACGGCTGAAATGCCAGAAACTGGTCCTAGGAAGCTTGTTTCCGGTCCAGGGAAGGCATGGCTTGGCAGTTCGGGCTGGACTGTTCCCATGAGGCACAGGGTCAGACTGATTTGCATATGTCCATGTCTGAACTGGGGTGGCAGAGTGGGCTAAAGAACGGTGATGGATCAAACCCAGATCTCTTGACTGGGTGTGAGTGTTTGATTGGTTCTGATGCTCCGTCCATCACCACCCTCTTTTGTACTGCTTTGTTCGCCATAAGTTGGCAGGGTATGCTCAGACGTGAGTCCCTTGCTCACTTTGCCACTGGATTCAAGCAAGCCTGGCTGATGACGGCTGATAGCCAGAAACCGGTCCTAGGATGCTTGATTCTGGTCCAGGGAAGACATGGCTTGGCAGTTCGGGCTGGACTGTTCCCATGAGGCACAGGGTCAAGACTGATTTGCATATGGCCATGTCTGAACTGGGGTGGTGTAGTGGGCAAAAGAACGATGGATTTAACCCAGATCTCTTGACTGGGGGAGAATGTATGCATTGTCAGCATTCCGTCCATCATTTGTTTGTTGTAACGCTTTTCGCCCTAAGTGGGATGGGTATTCCCAGACGTGGGACCCGTGCTCACTACGCCACTGGAGTCAAGCTATCCTGGCTGATGACGGCTGATAGCCAGAAACCGGTCCTAGGATGCTTGATTCTGGTCCAGGGAAGACATGGCTTGGCAGTTCGGGCTGGACTGTTCCCATGAGGCACAGGGTCAAGACTGATTTGCATATGGCCATGTCTGAACTGGGGTGGTGTAGTGGGCAAAAGAACGATGGATTTAACCCAGATCTCTTGACTGGGGGAGAATGTATGCATTGTCAGCATTCCGTCCATCATTTGTTTGTTGTAACGACTGTTCCCATGAGGCACAGGGTCAGACTGATTTGCATATGGCCATGTCTGAACTGGGGTGGCAGAGTGGGCTAAAGAACGGTGATGGATCAAACCCAGATCTCTTGACTGGGTGTGAGTGTTTGATTGGTTCTGATGCTCCGTCCATCACCACCCTCTTTTGTACTGCTTTTTTCGCCATAAGTTGGCAGGGTATGCTCAGACGTGAGTCCCTTGCTCACTTTGCCACTGGATTCAAGCAAGCCTGGCTGAAGACGGCTGAAATGCCAGAAACTGGTCCTAGGAAGCTTGTTTCCGGTCCAGGGAAGGCATGGCTTAGCAGTTCGGGCTGGACTGTTTTCATGAGGCACAGGGTCAGACTGATTTGCATATGTCCATGTCTGAACTGGGGTGGCAGAGTGGGCTAAAGAACGGTGATGGATCAAACCCAGATCTCTTGACTGGGTGTGAGTGTTTGATTGGTTCTGATGCTCCGTCCATCACCACCCTCTTTTGTACTGCTTTGTTCGCCATAAGTTGGCAGGGTATGCTCAGACGTGAGTCCCTTGCTCACTTTGCCACTGGATTCAAGCAAGCCTGGCTGAAGACGGCTGAAATGCCAGAAACCGGTCCTAGGAAGCTTGTTTCCGGTCCTGGGAAGGCATGGCTTGGCAGTTCGGGCTGGACTGTTCCCATGAGGCACAGGGTCAGACTGATTTGCATATGGCCATGTCTGAACTGGGGTGGCAGAGTGGGCTAAAGAACGGTGATGGATCAAACCCAGATCTCTTGACTGGGTGTGAGTGTTTGATTGGTTCTGATTCTCCGTCCATCACCACCCTCTTTTGTACTGCTTTGTTCGCCATAAGTTGGCAGGGTATGCTCAGACGTGAGTCCCTTGCTCACTTTGCCACTGGATTCAAGCAAGCCTGGCTGAAGACGGCTGAAATGACAGAAACCGGTCCTAGGAAGCTTGTTTCTGGTCCAGGGAAGGCATGGCTTGGCAGTTCGGGCTGGACTGTTCCCATGAGGCACAGGGTCAGACTGATTTACATATGGCCGTGTCTGAACTGGGGTGGCAGAGTGGGCTAAAGAACGGTGATGGATCAAACCCAGATCTCTTGACTAGGTGTGAGTGTTTGATTGGTTCTGATGCTCCGTCCATCACCACCCTCTTTTGTACTGCTTTGTTCGCCATAAGTTGGCAGGGTATGCTCAGACGTGAGTCCCTTGCTCACTTTGCCACTGGATTCAAGCAAGCCTGGCTGAAGATGGCTGAAATGCCAGAAACCGGTCCTAGGAAGCTTGTTTCCGGTCCTGGGAAGGCATGGCTTGGCAGTTCGGGCTGGACTGTTCCCATGAGGCACAGGATCAGACTGATTTGCATATGGCCATGTCTGAACTGGGGTCGCAGAGTGGGCTAAAGAACGGCGATGGATCAAACCCAGATCTCTTGACTGGGTGTGAGTGTTTGATTGGTTCTGATGCTCCGTCCATCACCACCCTCTTTTGTACTGCTTTGTTCGCCATAAGTTGGCAGGGTATGCTCAGACGTGAGTCCCTTGCTCACTTTGCCACTGGATTCAAGCAAGCCTGGCTGAAGACGGCTGAAATGCCAGAAACCGGTCCTAGGAAGCTTGTTTCCGGTCCAGGGAAGGCATGGCTTGGCAGTTCGGGCTGGACTGTTCCCATGAGGCACAGGGTCAGACTGATTTGCATATGGCCATGTCTGAACTGGGGTGGCAGAGTGGGCTAAAGAACGGCGATGGATCAAACCCAGATCTCTTGACTGGGTGTGAGTGTTTGATTGGTTCTGATGCTCCGTCCATCACCACCCTCTTTTGTACTCCATTGTGAGTCCCCAGCAGAGCTGAGGCAAGTGGACCCCACGAGTGACGAGGAACAGCAATACCGGGGTACCGTGCACTATTGTCGAGTGCAACCCCTTCACGACGTTCTACGGACTTGTGCTTTGGACCATTTGTGGCCCAAGCCTCCAGCAGGTTGTGCACCGAAAATCAGAGGCCTACCCCGTCCAGTGGGCTCCTGTAAAGCATTTCCTCACAAGGCGTCTTCGCGATCCCTTGCCCGTTGGCTTGTGGGTCCCCTGAAGACTTTCTGATCGAACCAAAGGGCTCCCCTGGTTGCTCCAGGCCTGCCCTCACTTACCCTCGCTGGGTGAGTCCCTCAGACCTTGCTGGACTGCACCATTGACTTAATTCACTTTTCACGAGACTTGCTGTTGCCAAGGCTTGTTAGCTCCAATCCGGTTGCCGACACCTCAGTAAGCTGCAGACGTCGTGGGACACTCCGAATCCAGCTGCTGGTCATCGTCGATGCCTCCTGGTCGTCGTGGGACACTCCGAATCCAGCTGCTGGTCATCGTCGATGCCTCCTGGTCCTCGTGAGCGAAGAGTCAAAATACCCTTGATCACCTGAAATCACCCGACATCCGTGGGCATCCATGTTCCTGGCCCCGGGAAACTGGCAAGTGACTGTGAACACTGTCCCTTCTGCTTTCAGGTCATCTTCATCTTGAATCCAGCCTTGGATTCCACCGGACACTTCTTCAGTCTTCGCAAGCAGCAAATCTTCTTTGGCTTCCGTAGAAAACAGCGACGCAACCCGACACCAAAAGACACCTATGCACCCGGCTTCCCTGGGTGAGGTAACTCGTGCACTCCGGTGCCCTAGTGTGTGTTGGCCCTCGAATTACTTACCTTGTAAGTGGCTTGCTTGTAGACTTCCTCGAAGTACCCTAAAACTTTAAAAATCCAACCGAGACTTGCTCCATTGAAATCAATAGGCTGTGTTCTCACACTCCACGCATCTCCCGTGGGTCTTTTACTTACCTGCCTTGGGTGGATTAGTGAAGCCCCAGCGATTCTACATGCCCTAGGCCAGGTCCCCTTGCAAGTCGACTTTCCTAAACCTCTTTTTTAGTATATGGTCTGGTACGCCCCTAGGGCCCCAGACATATTTGTGCTTAACTTATTGTGAAACATTGATATTTGAATATGTTCCTGACTTCTAATCTCATAAAGAGATTAGTAGAGTGTGCCTAGAAATAAATACATATATATTTGATATATATACCTGTGTGGTGTCCTTTCATTTGGCAATTCAAGAGATTATAAGGTAAAACAAGCTGCTTTACATTCCTCACAGACTCAGCCTGAAGGTTGCTCTCCACAGCTACCACTAGGATAGCTTTCTTTAAAAGGTTGTCTTAAACCTATCTACCATAAGAGTCGAATTGGACTGGTGCAAGGTGGCCACCATAACTAGTGACCAGCATATGCCAGGCCAACTTTTCACAGTATGCATGAACATCTATTCCTTAGGGGTTCAATCATGATGTTCCTCTGCCCAACCTTTACGTCAATACTGGCATTCCTAGACACCTTCAAGGTATAAATATACTAGCACTTGCCCTGGCAAATTGCGGTTCCCGGAAGATTCGATCCAACCCAGACTACGCGGTTCGCCACGGCAAGTTTGGAAGGAAATCGAGTTCCAGCGTGATGATCTGACCTGACACTGCCATCCTCCTCGCAGAGAATCCAGCTCCAGTGCGCTCTGACTTCCCTTGTGGGGGGTTAGACTATCAAGTCCAGAAAAGAGATTCCAACCTCTCTCATTCTAAGGTATGTAACTGACTAGAACTTAGAGAAACTTTTGGCAACTCTTGGCTAAACTAAAATATAGCTAGCTATACTTTAGAAATGGAACCTATTTCAAACCTCGTACTGCACTTAGGTTAGGTACACTGGGGTAGAACAATTTAGAAGCATCAGATGAGTATCACATTTTAGCATATGTTATTTATGTATGTATTTTGATTAATATATGTCATAGCTACAAACCATGCTATTGCAGTATTATTTTATCTTACTGCTAACCTCGTACATATTGTACTTTGCAGTCTGTCTTACGATTCTAGCAATTTATATCTCTTGCATGAGAAATAAGACTGTTCAATAAACCCTTTTATTGAAACGCCCGTCTCTCTATTTCTGTGCAACTCTGTAGAAACGAAGCATGCACGATTCACTAAGTGAAACTGTTATCTATTGTTTCCACGATTCTGAGACTGTTCCGATTCTAAAAGGAAACAAAGTTGTCATTTTTATGCGTTGTCAGAGACTAATCCCTTCTTGTATATTCGAGAAGTTTCTAGTGACCTCTGAGTTAGCTGGCACACACAAGTAATTAAGTTTAATATACTCAATAGAGACATACTGACCTTAGTCCTATGTCAAATCTATAGTGTATGTTATTCCAATGCGCAGAGCCCATCGGGGATATAGGAACTACACTACACCACCATCACCTAGACCGAGGGGGTGGTTTTCCCACAGACCGTTTGTATGATTCTGACTCGTTCATGTAAAATTACTTGCAACTGTATTTTGTCTCTGAAACCTTTGTCTCTTCACCTATCCACTCCGTCATAGATACATTAAAACGTATTATTTAGATGAAACTATTGTCTCTTCATCTATCCCCTCCGTTAGGTGTATTTTGTTTCGCATTTAATTTTGCTGAAACTTTTGTCTCTTAATCTATCCTCTCCTTCATGCATAATGTCATTGCCGGTATGATGAGTTTGTATTCATTCAAAGTTGCTGATGTTTTCTCTCCTTTTGTGAATTTAATTATTTGCATTTTGTGACCGTATGCAATGAGCATTGACCAAGTTTAATTTTTAAATAAAGTTTTATTAACTTTACCGAGAGTCTGTGATTATTTAACTGACTGAAAGTTATTTAGATAGTATTAAAATTATCATCAACTATTCAACTAATTGGTCCATCAACCAAGTAGAAGGAAAGTTCATTTCAGAGAGAGAGATACAGAAGTGGTAACAGAAGTTATAGGAGTATGATATTTAGATACCCATTTGAGAGTAGGGAAGAAAAGCTGAAAATATGGAGGAGAGCTGTGATAATGGAAGGGTTGTACCCAGTTTTAACCATTGATGAGCAGACTGGAGGCAAATGTAAAAATATAGAGACTCCAAGCTTAAGGGATGATATGACTGATTCTGAAGATGATGAATTGTTAGAGGACATTATGAACAAAAGACCTCCACTTTATGAAGCGAACTTAGGGGGGGTGACTCCAAGTGCACCCGAAATGGAACCCCATTAATTCCACAAGTTTCATATATAGGGAAAGTAGTGAGGTGAACAAATTGGTAAGAATCAAAGTTTGCAAATGGTTCCGCAATATTGGGTGCAATGCAAAGAGAATGATTTAGACTCATCTCAATGACGGTGCCTGAGGGGGGAGGAAGAGTGCGTACTTGGCGCATCCTTAGCGGTAGATCAGTCATGTCCATTTATTGATGGAAAAGTGGAAGGTAATGATATTACATTCCTAGTGGATACTGGTGCTACCTGTTCTACTGTGAGAGCAGCAGAAATTCCAAACCTACCCCACTCGGGAGAAACTATCCAAGTTGTAGGAGTCTCAAATAAGCATTGTAGAACACCAGTCACAAATCCAATAGAAGTTCATATTGGAAACTTCAGAGACATGCATCGGTTTGTGGTATGTGACTCAAGTCCAGTAAATCTCTTGGGTAGGGATTTACTATGTAAAATGAATTGCACCATCTATTGTACACCAGATGGTATTGCATTTCAGACACCTGATGAGGATGTCGAATTCAAGATGATGCTAGCGAAGCAAGGGACAGAAGTGGATGAATTGTTTTCACTTCTTCCAGGAGAGAATTTGCCGGATGAGTCGAAAAGTGCAGTAAGGTCGGATGTGTGGGATTTTATAGGAAAAGAAATTGCCTTAATGACAAAAGTAGATCCAATTCAGGTAACCGTGAAGGAGGGTGCTTTATATCCAAAACATGCCTCAATACAAAATGAGTCCGGAAGTAATTGCAAGAGTTGCTCCTGTAATTGACCAAATGATTGAACAGGGAATTCTAAAGGAAATAATGAGCAGTCCTTGTAATTCACCTATCATAGGTATCAAAAAGCCCAACGGAAAATATAGAATAGTACAGGATTTGAGAAAAATCAATAAAACTGTAGTACCCTGTTGTCCAATAGTGCCAAATCCCGCAGTGATTCTTTACCAAATTCCCTGTGATGCTGAATGGTACACTGTTATTGATCTGTGCCAAGCATTTTTCTCGATTCCTTTACATCCGGAAAGCCAGTATTTATTTGCTTTTCTGTTCGGAAAGTTTGTTTTGGCATGTTGACGAGTTCCTGAAGGCTACACTGAAAGTCCCTCAATCTTTAATCAAATCCTGAAAAAATGTCTGGAGACTTCAGTCATGCCAGGAAATTCGGTTTTGGTTCAATATATTGATGACCTACTGGTAGCATCAAAGACCAGAGATGCATGTGTGACAGACACTGTTACCCTGTTGAACCATTTGGCAGAAGGAGGACACAAAGTGTCCCCAGCTAAACTACAAAACCGGTCCTAGGATGCTTGTTTCCGGTCCAGGGAGGACCTGGCTTGGCAGTTCGGGCTGGACTGTTCCCATGAGGCACAGGGTCAAGACTGATTTGCATATGGCCAGGTCTTAACTGGGGTGGCATGGTGAGCAAAAGAATGATGGATTTAACCCAGATCTCTTGACCCAGGGTGAATGTTTTGATTTGTTCTGCATTCCGTCTATCAATTGTGTGTCTTTTGCTTTCTCGCCCTAAGTGCGCCGGGTATGCCCCGATGTGGGTCCCAGGCTCACTGTGCCACTGTATTCAAGCTATCCTGGCTGATGAGAGGTGAAACCCCGAAACCGGTCCTAGGATGCATGTTTATGGTCCAGCAAGGACCTGGCTTGGCAGTTCGGGCTGGACTGTTCCCATGAGGCACAGGGTCAAGACTGATTTGTATATGGCCAGGTCTTAACTGGGGTGGCATGGTGAGCAAAAGAATGATGGATTTATCCCAGATCTCTTGACTGGGGGTGAATGTTTTGATTTGTTCTGCATTCCGTCCATCAATTGTGTGTCTTTTGCTATGGTTAACATGGCTGCTGTGAAATATATAGGAAAAAAGAATGCATAATCCTCACCTCAGAGACCTTAATAGAATTGGAACTTTCCGTTACAAAAGCTAGGTATTTTTTCTACTTAGGCTTTCTGAGTTTTTCCTTTTGGATAGAAGACTCCATTATTTGGAACTTGGGACGTGGACTCTATCGCTGCTATGAATCCCTTTTCAAACTATGGTAACTTACTCCAAATGCACTGTCTCACCGCACTTGTTACCATATTCCTATGGGCATGGGATATTATTACCATGTACTTTTTTTGAGAGACGCAAGAACTTCTTACCTTGATATTTAGATTGCTAATATACCTTATGTGGTATACACAACTGGTACATAATCTTGGATCTGGTTATGCACAGGGTATTTGGTACCGAAGCGATATTTTCTTGTTTGTCTTGTTTGTACTGAACTTCTTTTTCACAATTCACAACATTTGGATTTTGTTATGAATGGGCGTTGGACATACATTCATAAATGGTACTTAGTTAAGGGCTGGGAATTTATGAATACTTTCTAATCCTCAGGAACTCTTGGTGATGAGGCCGGACAAAACGTGTTGATTAGAAGCCAAAGAGAAATCAAGAATAGTTTGTAGAAGAAAATCAGCAAGATTTGCCTTAAATTCTTGTGTAAGCTTGCAAGGACTAGCAATTATTAATTGGGCTGTTTGCCTGAACTTTTGTTCGGGGGGGGTACTGAAGTGGCTACTCCCTCTCTTGCTTTATCACCTTAGGAAATCGCTTCTGAATGGTTTTCTTTTGAGTTTACAATGACAACATTGTGGCCATTTCAGAAATTATATTATAGCTGTTAAAAATCAACTATGAATTTGTGAACATATGGCTCCCTTCTGCAATTTTCAGAGTATTGGAACTAGTATGTCAAAAAAGCCTGCAAAGGGGAAATGTTTCCTTGCAATAAAAGGTGAGCGCTGGATTATGGGACTTCTTTGCATTTCTCCTTAAGTTTCTCTAGCAAAGTGGCTGATATACAGCCTTAAAAATGGGTAGTGTTTTTTGTAGTCACAATCCATTCTTTCACATTTTACAATTCGTTTTTCACACTTCTATGAATAGACTTTTATGAATTTGATTGCACCAAGCAGGGCAACTGTGTGAATGAAATTATATTGGAATTCGTTTGCAGTCACATTATTTGCCCTTCAACTAAATATTTTCAACTTTGAGTTTCATGCCCAAGTGCTTTCCGACAGTAAACTGAGTACTATGCGTCTAACTTCAGTCACAATGTTTCAGATGAAAATAAGCATAGGATCTGTAAGGGTTTGCGACTATACAACATACATTAACATTGAATTGTGCTCACAGAAATTCTCACCTGATGAAAAATCTTCTCTGACATTTCTTCGACTGTTTTGCTAACAAAGTTTACAAGTAGGATTTCTAGTAGATTTAGAAGTTCGTATTTCAGTTGTGTACAGGCTGTAATGAAATCACTGTTCAGAGGACTAGTGTTCAGTCCCACAACACGCTTCTGTAAACAAAAACAAATCATATGTACCACAAGTTGACATCTCTTCTTCCAGACACGTGACACACAGCAATAACATCTGCATAGGTATAAGAGGTGGGCGAGACAACAAATTAAGGAGAAATGAGCCAAGGGTTTGGCTTGGCTCTAAGAGCCCATGCACAAACAGAGCCATTTTAGCATGTAAATCATGCAAAAAAACATCATCATCTAAAAATAGGATAAAGTCAAAATGTCAAAAAAACAAGTATTTCTGTTAAATGCGGAGGTGCATTACAACAGTACATCAGAGTACATCACAGCATTGCAAGGCATTTATTAAATGTGATAGTTTTTAAACATGGACATAGCAATATTTATGCCCCGCCCTCACTAAACTGCCATTATTCAACTAAAAGGCAAGTCATTTGTCGTGTGTACTGAATATGTGGACTAGATTCATATTAATCAAAAGAAAGATAACCTGCAGATAACACTGCCTCACTATCTGAAAAGCAGGACTCCTGTTTCTTAGCGTATGCTCATCCACAGGTTTCTATGTGGCATGCTTCATC